>NC_080783.1:169425777-170025777 GCF_028018385.1 Neofelis nebulosa | reverse complement strand
CAGTTTTCCCAACACTGTTTGCTGAAGCGACTGTCTTTTTTTCATTGGATATTCTTTCCTGTTTTGTCGAAGATTAGTTGGCCATACATTTGTGGGTCCCTTTCCAGGTTCTCTATTCTCTTCCACTGATCCATGTGTCTGTTTTTATGCCAGTACCATAGTGTTTTGATGATTACAGCTTTGTAATACAGCTTGAAATCTGGAATTGTGATGCCTCCTGCTTTGGTTTTCTTTTTCAACATTACTTTGGCTATTCGGGGTCTTTTGTGGTTTCATACAAATTATAGAATTGTTTGTTCTAGCTCTGTGAAGAATGCTGGTGTTATTTTGATAGGGATTGCATTGAATATGTAGATTTCTTTAGGTAGTATAGACATTTTAACAATATTTGTTCTTCCATTCCATGAGCATGGAATGCTTTTCCACTTCTTTGTGTCTTCAGTTTCTTTCATAAGCTTTCTATAGTTTTCAGCATGTGGATCTTTTACCTTCTTGGTTAGGTTATTTTTAGGTATCTTATGGTTTTTGGTGCAATTGTAAATGGGATCGATTCCTTGATTTGCGTTTCTGCTGCTTCATTACTGGTGTATAGAAATGCAACTGATTTCTGTACATTGAGTTTATATCCTGCAACTTGCTGAATTCATGTATCAGTTCTAGCAGTTTTTTCATGGAGTCTTTTAGGTTTTCCACATAGAGTATCATGTCATCTGCAAAGAGTGAAAGTTTGACTTCTTCCTTGCCAAATGTGTGTCTTTTATTTATTTTTCTTTTTTTAAAAAATTTATTGTTTATTTATTTTGAGAGAGAGACAGAATGTGAGCAGGGGAGGGGCAGAGACAGAGGGAGACACAGAATCTGAAGCAGACTCCAGGCTCTGAGCTATCAGCACAGAGCCCGATGCGGGGCTTAGACTCACAAGCCATGAGATCATGACCTGAGCCAAAGTTGGATGCTTAACTGACTGAGCCACCCAGCCACCCCCATGCCTTTTATTTTTTGTTGTTGTTGTTGTCTGATTGCTGAGGCTAGAATTTCCAGTACTACGTTGAACAACAGTGGTGAAAGTGGACATCCCTGCTGTGTTCCTGACTTTAGGGGGAAAGCTTTCAGTTTTTCCCCATTGAGGATGGTATTAACTGTGGGTCTTTCATATTTAGCTTTTGTGATGCCCAACTAAATCTCTTTACCCATTAAGCAATGACTCCTCTTTTCCTCCTCTTTCCACTCATGGCAAACTCTGTTCTACTTTCTTTCTCTGAATTTAATCTAGGTACTTCATTTAAGTGAAATCATGCAATATTTGTCCTTTTGTGTCTGGCTTATTTCACTTAGCATAATGTCTTCAAGGTTTATATCTGCAGCATCTGTTAGAATTTTAGTCCCTTTTAAGCCTGAATAATATTCCATTGTATGCATATTCCACATTTTGTTTACCCATTCATCCACCAATGGACACTTGGATTCTTTCTACCATTTGGCTATTGTGAATAATGCTGCCATGAAGATGGGTGTACAAATATCTGTTTGAGTCTCTGCTCTCACTATATGCCCAGAAATGGAATTGCTGGATCATACAGTAATTCTGTGTTTAATTTTTGGTGGAACTAACAAACTTTTCCATAGTGGCGTCACATTTTATATCCCTACCAGCAATGCACAAGGGTTTCAATTTCTCCACATCGTTGTCAGCACTTGTTATTTTATGTGTTTTTGGGGTTTTGTTTTTGTTTTTATTTAATAGCCATCCTAGTGGGTATGAAGTAGTATCTCACTATGGTTCTGATTTGCATTTCCCTAATGATGTGATGTTAAGCATCTTTTCATGTGCTTATTAGCCACTTGTGTATCTTCTTTGGAGAAATGTCTATTCAAGTCTTGGGACCATTTTTTAAAAAAATATTTATTTATTTTGAGATGGGCGAGGGGAGAATCCCAAGCAGGCTCCTCGTGGCAGTGCAGAGCCCAATGATTCAGGGCTCGATTTCATGACCCGTGTGAGATCCTGACCTGAGCTGAAATCAAGAGTCAGGCATTTAACTGACTAAGCCACTGAGGTACCCCCTTATGGCCATTTTTAATTTGGGGGGGGGTTTGTTGTTGAGTTGTAAGAGTTTTTAATATATTCTAGATATTAGTTCATTTTCAAATGTATGATTTGCAAATATTTTCTCCCATTCTGTGAGCCTTTTCATTATGTTGATAGTGTCTTTGATGCACAAAGATTTTTAATTTTAATGAAGTCCAGTTTGTCTATATTTTCTTTTGTGACCTGTATTTTTGATGTCATATCCAAGAAATCATTGCCAAATCCATTGTCATGAAGCTTTTCCACTATGTTTCTTTCTTAGAGTTTTGTAGTTTTAATACTTACATTTAGGTCTTTGATCCATTTTGTGTTAATTTGTGTATGGTATAAGAGAAGAGTTCAAATTAATTATTTTGCACTTGGATATCCAGGTTTCTTAGCTTCATTTGTTGAAAAGATTGTCCTTTTTCCCATTGAATGGTCTTAGCATCCTTATTGAAAATTACTTGACCATATATATGTGAGAGTTTATTTTTGAGCTGTCTGTTCTATTCCATTCATCTATCTATTTGTCTTTTTGCCAATATCACACCATTTTGATTACGGTAGCTTTCTATTGAGTTTTAAGGTCAGGACATGTAATTCTTCCAGTTTTGTTCTTATTTTTCGGTAGCAAAATATTTTGGATGTAACATTACATGGAGAAGACACAACATGGAATAATGTTAATTAGAATGTAAAACATAGGTTTTTATGTAAGGGTGGTATTAGGAATGATTATATAGAAATCAAACTAGGGTGGTAGAATTATGGGGATTTTTTCTGTGTTCTTAAATTTCTAATTTTAAATGTATTTTGGTGCTATAAAATAATATAAAATATGAAAATAATTATCATTTATGTAATAGAAAAATGATGTGTAAATACATGTTAGGATAATGTAGCCTTTAAAAAAAGTGAATGAGAAATCAACCTCAATAGAAATTATGTTTGTTCTCACCTTTTTAGTACCATATTAGACTTTTCTATAATGAATTTATAGTATTTTTTATGTTATTGTTAACAGCTAACGTATACCTTTTTAGTGGTTATCTTAATATTATTAAGGCCTTGAGTTTATTATCTAAGCATTCTTACAGATAATTTTTCAAAATCATGTTTTATAAAGTCATTTCAAAAACTCATACATATGTTTGTAAGTCACTAGGGGTAGAGCAGAAATATGTTTTACATTATAGGTAGGCAAGCCCACTAATGATCAAGTGAAGAAGATTTTTGTACACATTTGTGGCAATGGCACAATTTCTCATATGTTCAATAGAGAATTTTCTACTTTCTCCGTAAGGTGTCATCTTCGAGTTGTATTTAATTCTAGTTAAGAGATCCCACTTAGACCTATTAGTTTGGACCAGAAGGAATTTGGCTAACCAGGAGATAGCAGAAACAATTGTACAGAAAAGTTTTTCGCAAAACTGATGTTTATCAGCATTGTGCTATGGCTGTAAAATTTATTCAGTGTTCTTTTAGTTGCCTGGACTTGAAACTGTTATTTTGGTTGTCACATTCTTTACCTTTTAAATACAAAGTCATCACTTTTCCTTTCAGCATCAGTTTTAGGAGTCCTTAGTCATTTTTACTATGTTGCAAGCACTAATCCTGCCCTAGTTATTGTAGCACCATATTTATTTGTTACTTTGTTTCACTGCTTCTCCCATTCTCACAAACTTTATTTTTTCTTATTTCTTCTTTCCATTATGTCTTTTCCTAACTTTTCATTATCTAAATTACACTCATCTTTCAAGATACAGTTTATATTGATGTCTACCTCCCCTCATCGGTCAGATATCAATAGAGTACCAACAATGTGCCAGTTACTATTAGGAACTAGGGTTATTATTTTGCACATATAATTATTTTTTGTTGTAAAAATTTACTACTGTCAATTATAATTGAATTGTGTCCTGACTGGTTTGTTTGTTGGTTGGTTGGATGGGTTTTGTTTGTTTGTTTGTTTTTGTTGTTGTTGTTGTTGTTTTTATGTCGCAAATTCCTGGAGGTAAGCGGCTTTATTTGAGATTTCCTTTATATCTTCCTTAGGTTTCTCTTTATTACTCTACATGCTGGAAACATTTAATAAATGTTTGAAAAAAAATTTTTTCCTTCATTTCAGGAGTGGCAATGTGTACAGTCGAAAGGTTGCTTTTTTTTAGAAGAAGATGGTGAAATCATTAGTCATCAATATAGGATGCAGATAGCTCAGAGATCCATGGTTTATCTTACAATTAAACCACTAAACCTGAGTCAAGTTGAAGGCAAGTTTAATTTTTTTGTGTATTTTTTAAAATATCAAATTATGCCCTCTTTGAAAATAACTTACATATTTGGTACCCTTAGTGAAGAAAATAATCTACCTAACAAACATGGTTACATACAGTTAAAGAAAGAAAGCATTAGTTTATACTTTGTGTTATCATATTTTACAAAGCAAGTATGTTGGTTTTTGTGTATGTTTAAAGCAAGTTTTATTTTAATTCGTTTAAAAACAAGAACAAAGTGTATCCTGGTTTCTTCTTGATATAGAATTAACATTTTGTTTACTAATTAATTTTTAGCTTTTCCATTTGTCCATTTTTAAAATTAATAAGTTTAAGAGAAGTTCTGTAGGAACATAATTTGGGGCAATGTGAACTGCAAATAATTTTGAATATCTCCAAAGTCCTATGTCCTATGACTTAAACAATCGTTATTAATAATCTTTACATTCCTGGTAATATTCCTTTTCTGTATATAAATGCTAGATACAAATTAATTTCTTAGTGTCTAAAATGGTTATTATTGGGGCGCCTGAGTGGCTCAGTCTGTTGAGTGTCCAACTCTTGATCTCGGCTCAGGTGATGATCTCACATAGTTTGTGAGTTCGAGCCCTGCTTTGGGCTCTGCACTGTCAGAATTGTCTCTCCCTCTCTCTCTGCCCCTACCCCACTCGTGCTCTCTCTTTCTCAAAATAAGTAAATAAACTTAAAAAATATTTTAATAAAAAAAATAAAATGGAGGGGCGCCTGGGTGGCGCAGTCGGTTAAGCGTCCGACTTCAGCCAGGTCACGATCTCGCGGTCCGTGAGTTTGAGCCCCGCGTCAGGCTCTGGGCTGATGGCTCGGAGCCTGGAGCCTGTTTCCGATTCTGTGTCTCCCTCTCTCTGCACCTCCCCTGTTCATGCTCTGTCTCTCTCTGTCCCAAAAATAAATAAATAAAAAAAAAAAATAATAAAAATAAAAAATAAAATGGTTATTATTTAATTTTTAATTAGTGAAAATGTCTTTAAGGGTGCTTTCCCTAGAAATCTTTTTGTTTGTTTTTAATGTTTATTTTATTTATTTTTGAGACAGAGACAGAGAGTGAGCAGGGGAGGGGCAGAGATAGAGAGAGACACAGAATCTGAAGCAGGCTCCAGGCTCTGAGCTGTCAGCACAGAGCCCGACGTGGGGCTTGAACCCACAAACTGTGAGATCATGACCTGAGCCGAAGTCTGACACTCAACCGACCAAGCCGCCTAGGCGCCCCATCCCTAGAAATCTTTTTAATGTTGGTTGTTCTAAGTATCAATTTTTAAAATTATTTTTACATAATAAGAAAATGTTTATTTTATTACTAGAGGATTCTTCCCTGCTCCATTCTTCTTGCCTCCTAAAGTAGAGATTCTAAAAGTTTTAACTGTGTATCTTGTGAAATTCTTACAACATTTGGTGGTTGATACTTTTTATTTATTTTGACAGAGGAGTGTGAGACTGAGGAGGGGAGGGAAGGAGGGAGGGAAGGAGGAAGGGAGAGAGAGAGAGAGAGAGAGAGAGAGAGAGAGAGAGAGAGAGAGAATCCCAAGCAGGCTTTGCACTGTCAGTGTGGAGCCCGACCTGGGGCTCAAACCCATGAACTGCAAGATCATGACCTGAGCTGAAATCAAGAGTTGGATGCTTAACCAGCTGAGCCACCCAGGTGCTCCAATGGTGGTTGGTACTTTTAAATGACAATTACAGTGATCATTTTTTCAGATACAGGTATCAAGATTGGCCTGCATATTCAATGCACATGTTAATTCTCCATATTCTTAAGAAGATCCTTTATTCACATATTTATCAAATATTCATTGAGGGCCTTATATATCAAGTATCATTTTCGGTGCTTAGGATACATCAGAGTACAAAAAAGGCAAAAATCCTTACCCTTATGAACTTACATTCTAGTGAGGGAAACAATAATAAACATAATAAATAGTAAATGATGTGGTATGTTAGTAAGTGATAAGTGCTATGGGAAAAATACAGAGGGATAGGGCATTGTGAATGCTGAGGGAATATGAGTTGCCATTGAAATGGAGTGGTTAGTGTATACTTCATTAAGAAGTTGACATTTGAGCAAAGACTTTGAAAGAGGTATATCAGTTATCAACTGCTACATAACAAATTACCCCAAAACCCACAGTGGCTGGAAACAATTAAACAACTGTTCACTCATAAGCAGGTTTACTGGATAGTTATTTTTGTTTGAGCTGGGCTTTGCTTTTCTCTGTAGGATTTACTTATGCATCTGTGATCAACTGTTGGTTAGCTCATAGCTGGCTTTACTGGTCTTGGCTGGGCTCTGTCCTCTATATGAGGTCTCAGCTGGGACGACTTGAGTCTGCCTCATATAGTCTCTTACGTTCTAGTGAGTTAGCCTGGGCTTGTTCTCTTGGTGTAATAGGGATCTGAAGGAAGGAGCAGAAGCACCTACGGTTTCCTAAGGCTTGGAATCAGAACTGGCACATTACTTCTGTTACATTCTGTTTTTCACAGCAAGTAATAAGGCAAGTCTAGATTTATAAGATAGAGAAATAGACTTGATCTCATGATGGAGGAGCAGATTCACATTGCAATGGGCTGTGGGTACAGAGCAGCCATTTCTGCTGTCTTCCACAGAAGGCAGAGGAGTAAACTTTGTGGATATAGGGCTGGTGGAGGGGATGAGTGGAGAGTGGTGAAGAGTGCAGGTGGCAGAGCATTCCACATAGAGGGACTTCTCTGTCAGAGGCTCCGAGGTAAGAGTGTGCCTGATGTTAGAAGAATAGCAAGGTGACTAGAATGGCTAGAACAAAGTAGGAGATGGAGGACAGGGAGGAACCAGGACAAAATCAGGTAGAGTTGCTTTTATTTGTTTGTTTTGGCCATAATGAAGACTTGGGCTTTTATTCTGAGAAAAATGCAGAATCTTAGGAGGATTTTTCCCATGGCTGCCCTCACAATTTTCTCCATATCTTTAATTTACAATGATTTTAGTATTGTCTAGGTGATTTTGTTTTTCTTGTTGATGCTGTTATTGTGGGGTTGGTTGGTTTGTAATTATCCTGCTTGGATTTTTGGCTTATTGTCTTTCATTGTTTTTAGGAAAATTTCCATCTTTATTCTTCAAATATTTCTTCTGCTCTCTCTCTCTTCTTCCACTTACTTGTATGGTACCTGACATTTTGTCGTCTCTGCTATACCTCAGATAAGCCAATGATTGCATCTCATCTCTCCTTAGAAGAGTTTGCCTTTCCTTGGATTTCAGGCTACTTGGTTGCCCTGGGACCTTAGCGCTGATGGGTTCAAGAAAAAATTAGAATTCTCTAGTTCATGTACTTTTTATTGTTAGGGTGGGAGCAATACTATTCCAACTCTCAACTCCATGAGAGAATTTTGAGTAGAAACAGGACATAATCTGACATATTTTAACAAGAGCAGTCAGATTGCTATATTGAAAACAGATTGAAGGGTACCCAAGAGAAAGAAGAGTTCTAGGAGGGAACTGATGATACTTTGAACCAGGAATGTAGACACAACACAATGGAGTACTACATGGCAATGAGAAAGAATGAAATGTGGCCCTTTGTAGCAACATGGATGGAACTGGAGAGTGTTATGCTAAGTGAAATAAGCCATACAGAGAAAGACAGATACCGTATGTTTTCACTCTTATGTGGATCCTGAGAAACTTAACAGGAACCTATGGGGGAGGGGAAGGAAAAAAAAAAGAGGTTAGAGTGGGAGAGAGCCAAAGCATAAGAGACTCTTAAAAACTGAGAACAAACTGAGGGCTGATAGGGGGTGGGAGGGAGGGGAGGGTGGGTGATGGGTATTGAGGAGGGCACCTTTTGGGATGAGCACTGGGTGTTGTATGGAAACCAATTTGACAATAAATTTCATATATTAAATTAATAATAATAATAATAATAATAATAATAAAGAAAGTAAAGATCCTGGATATATTTTGAAGGTTAAACCATACAATTTCCTGAAGATTGGTTATGATATGTGAGAGAAGAAAAAAGTTAAAGGTGACTTCAAGCTTTTTGGCATGGCAACTGCAAGGATGAATTACTATAAACTGAGACTGAGATAGAGAAGAATATAGATGGACAGGTTTTTTTAAGGAATTGGGGAAGGTCAGTTTTAGATATAGAAATTCAAATGGAGATGTCCAATAGGTAGTTGATTATAGTTTAACATTCAGAGAAAAGTTTCTAGTTGGAGATACAAATTATGGAGTTGTCGGGGAGCCTGGGTGGCTCAGTCGGTTGAGCATCCGACTTCAGCTCAGGTCATAATCTCGCAGTTTGTGGGTTTGAGCCCTGCCTCGGACTCTGTGCTGACAGCTCGGAGCCTGGAGCCTGCTTCAGATTCTGTGTCTCCGTCTCTGTCCCTCCCCTGTTCATGCTGTCTCACTCTGTCTCAAAAATAAATATAAACATTAAAAAAAATTTCAAATTATGGAGTTGTCAGCACATACATAGATGATGTCTAACATCTTTTCCTCCAATGCCTCTCCACAGGTAAGCTAGTGCTCGAATCTCATCACTCCTTGAAAGGGTTTGTTTTTCCTTGGATATCAGGTTACTTGGTTGCCTTGCAACCTCAGCTTTCTGGTCAATTTTTAAAAAGTTATGAGTTTTAGAAAGTGTGAATAGAGAATATTTCTAGCAAGGATACTATATATAGTTACAAATGCTATGGTATTTCTATATAAAAATGGGATGTGCATTTCTAAAAAAAAAAATCCATAGGGGAAAGAAACCACTAACTTATTTTTTAAATAGGAAAGAGTAAGTAGTAATTGCTTATTTTAAGATGTTTGGGGTTTTTTGTTTGTTTGTTTGTTTTTAGGAAAACCATCCCCTTGGTTATCCATTGATACTGCCTTGTATATTCTTAAGGAAAATGAGAGCCAAGCAAATCTACAACTCATGTGTTTTACTGAACTACGAAATAGAGAAGTATACATATTTATTTCCTAGTGTTTAATTTGAAAATATGACATGAACTCAAGTTTAAGGAATATAATAGATTTTCTATATTTGTTTTTAACTTTTGTATCTTTCCCTCCAATTAGGGTATATACAGTACTTAAGCACTATGAATATTACATGTGTCTTTTTAATTGTGATGTATTTTCTCTTGATTGCTAAGAGCTGAGGATTAGCTTTGTAACTTATGTTATGTGACATTATACTTCACTTTCTTCTCTAAATGCCCAGATGCCTCACATGTGAACATTTTTTTTGTAATATGCAATTAAAATGATTGATGCCAGTGGATTTTTTTCCCTAAATACAGGCAATTCAAGACTTTGGAAAAGTTGCTTTAGATGTTTGTCTTACTTTATATTGCTACTGCAAAAAAGAAAAACTTCAAGATTGCTATCCTCAGGCTTGACTCATATTATAGGGTTCAAAAATAGATTGATCTGAAGGAATGCTTTTAAATGATTTTATATGTTGCCCATGGGGTTGTTCTGATCTTTTCTAATTATATATTTACTCAGAGGCCAAATATGTGAGGCAGATACATAAATGTGGCTATTTATTTTATGAGGACTACAAAATACATCTGCTACACAACAACAGGAATAATACTATTCAAGGGCTTACTGCAATATCATATTTAATCTTTATACAGGTCCAATGACAGACAAACATTTCCCTGATGGAATGTTATATAAAAGTCTTTATTGTAGGCTTCTGAACAGACAAGAATAGTTATAGGCAAGAAACAAATAAAATGACACAGGTTAATGTTTTGACGAAACTCTTCTTCAGAACTGACTACAAAGTTAGGTTCAAGATAAAGTATTGTCTAAAGCAATAGTTTTTCCCATTTTGTATTGGATAAAATTACTTTCTTATGATACTGCATGTATAAAAATGTTAGTACATAGCAAGCCTGTAGTAAAGTTTGAATGAGTTTCTATTTACCTTTTTACTATATTGGCTTCTGTTTTTTTGTAATATGTCATATTTGCAAAGGATTTTTAGTTTTAGTTTCACAATTATTTTCTTTAAGAAGAGTTTTGTCTGCATGAAAGACTTTCCATTTGCCATCCACAGTGGAAATTCAAGCTTATATGTGGAGATAAGGGAAGTTCATGGGATAACATGTATTAGGAAGCAGCAAGAACTGCTTTTCACTTCTGGGTACCAGACTACATCTGGCCATTTTACAAGATTATGGTTTCCCAAGGAGGGATTTGTCAATCTTTAGTCTTCAATGACCCTAGTTTTATTGGGTTGCTTCTTGTAGCAAAATAGAACATGGTATGGTCACTTTAGGATGATTATGGTTCCTCTGACTTGTGAGGGCAGAAATAGGACTGAACCCAGAATTCAGAAAAACAACTTTATTTTGTGTATGAGTCCCCAGGATGACCTAAAATACATCTGTGTTTTGAAAGTTTTTGGACACAATTCCTGACAGAATTCCCTAGGGCTATTCTGTGCTGAAGGGCCAATAGCTGTTTGCTTAGCTGTTATACATGACAAGAAAATGCTTAGACTTAATATATTTGACAGAGATAACCCCTAGGTTTTATAGATGGCTGTTTGTTTCCATAAAACACCTAGAACATTCATAGAGAGATGTCATTATGCTTTCTTTCATGAAACTACAGAATAAAATGTTTCCTATACAAATGTCCTGTCACTCATTATAAATATACTGTGATGGAAAGGAATTTTGTATAAGGTAGGTTTATCTGGGATTCTGCCGTCTTATTTTATAATCCATATTAATTACATAAATAATAGTAGTATTGCAGTGCTTCTGTCTACATAATTGGATTCTTACAAATACGGCTTACAAATATTCTTACAAATAATGAATTCTTGAAATATATTTTTTACTTTGTGTTCTTGAAATCTGATTTACAAATCATGTATTTATATTTGAATCAAATTATGGAATTGTAAAATTATTTTAAGATCTCTCTCTTTGCTTCCTGTTGAAGATATTTATATCACAAACATTTTTGAAGATTATTGGGAAAGCTTTAGAAGTTATACAACTTTTTACCTGTTACAGTTTTAGGCATTTATTTTTAAAATATACTAAGAACTACATCTAATGGTCTTGTGCCAGGACTTCCATTAATAACCAGATTTTGAAGCCTGTAAAAGATTGATAGACGCATAATAGAGTTGGTGAAAATGGATAAATTGCTTCTAAAACTTCCCTTTCAGAAGAAAGATGAAAAGTCATTAAAACTCATGTTGGTTGTTGTTTTTTGATTCTTTTGAGAAAAGGTGTTTGGGTGGACTGGTGAACTAGGACCTGGAATTTACTGGTTAATTCCTTCCACAACTGGCTGTAGGCTGAGGAAAGAAATAAAACCAGTAACTGAAGAAGCCCAACTTGTATATAGAGATGAAACAGGGGAATTATTTCTTACAAAGGAATTTAGGTAAGTTTTGTTTATTAAGGTTAGAACTGTAAAATCTAGTTTATTAAGGTTAGAACTGTAAAATTATAGATCAATAGCCTGTCTTCCATCCTTTCCTTTGGCCAGCTGCCAGACCCACCTGCAGATCCTAATTCAATAATTCAACTCATTCCCTAGGCATCTGAAAGTGATTTTCCGTTCATGAGTCTGGGATTGCCACTCATTTCTGAGTTCCACACATTTGGCAAGTCAACTTGAGTCACACATTTACAGATTTCTACCTGATTAGACACTTCCTTAGAAATAGATACTGCCAGTTGCACCATTAACTTAGATAACCATCAAATATGAAATCTAAATACTCAGGTAGTTCCCTTATACCCTAGATATATACAATAATACCTGGTAGAATAGGAAGAAGAAAGTAGATTGGAGAAAGGAAAAAAGAATGATGGAATTACCTACCATTCATTGAGTTACTACTATGTGTTGAGATACTGTGGTTGTTTTAGAAGCTGTTTGTCTCAGACTAAAAAATATATTTGGATATATTAAGTTCAAAAATTGTTTAATGTCTTGATATTACTTCCTCTTGAAAGTTGTCCTCATAGAAACATTCAGTCCAGTTGCCATGCAGACAAATAATTTTCTATTTATAATTTTAGGTCAACTTTATCAGATATATTTGAAGTAATTGATTTGGATGGAAATGGTCTTCTTAGTCTTGAAGAATATAATTTTTTTGAATTGAGAACAAGCGGTGAGAAATGTGATGAAGATGCTTGGGCTGTCTGCCGAGGTAAGCACTTTTCTTCTCCTTAATGCATATATAAAAAAAATAGCACCCTTTCATTTTTAAGAAGTAAAATGTCAGACTTCTCTATGGAATATTATTATAGCAGTTAGGACAGTGAAAAAGTAGTAGCATTGTTTATAGTTCATAAAAATGTAAATATTTATTTTCCTTAAATTTATAGTTGGTATAGTATTCAAGTTAAAAGAAAATATGAATTACTTAAATGTCACTTCACTTTTAGCCTATGTTCTTTGGATCTTAGAATGGAAAAAACTTTGTCTCCGCTCTTGATACTAATGAAATGGAAATGGTCAAGAGCCCCAAACCGTGCCCAGGAGAGGGCAGCAAAGAGCTAATAGGCTAACGCTTGACTAAAAAGCAGTTTCCAGCAAGTTCTTTATGTATGTTAAGAATTCTTTAGTTGTTTTTTGTTTTGTTTTGTTTCGTATTTGAGTTGAATTATGAAAGCACATCCATGGTGGTATGGAAACCAAAAACATCATGATTGGCAAAGAAAACTATTGAGAAGGAGACAATTTCTGTTGTCTCTTAGGAGGAGTTTGGGAAGATGGTAGGGCTTATGTATTTAAGCCAAGGACTAAAAGATCAAAGGGGAAAACCAAAAGGCATAGCCAACTATAGATCACAGAATAAGGCCAAAATGCAGTCAGGAGACAAATTAACTCACATATTGCTGTCACTGGGGTAGAAATGTGTCCTACTCCTTTGGTTCTTAAAATGGTCTAAGCTTGGCGAAATCAGTGAGCCAGGTGGGAGTTTGATAAATCTGTTTAAACAGCAAGTAAGGTAGAAATATTATTAATACAAAGGTTTTCAAAAATATATCTATTTTTAAATGAAAGAGATACACTATATAAACTTTATATATGGTATACTCAGCAACAAGAAATGAATATTGATTTATACTATTAAACTTCAAATAAGAAGGTTTGTAATATACAGAATATTATTCTTAGGAAGATATAATCGTCTTATAACGTTAAGAATACAATCTTTTGATTCTTTATTGTGGCACTAAAACATATTCAATAAGAATGAATCATAGTAGGACTTTTTTATGGCAAAGTTTTTGATAAATAAAATTTTAGTTTGATAATTTAATTGGTAGAATTGATAGTTAACATTTTTTGAGAATTTACCACATGTCAGTTGGAAGCAGTCTATACAGCAACTCTCTGAGGTATGTACTATTGTTATTCTCAATTTACAAATAAGGAAACAGAATCAAAGAGGGTAAGTCACTTGATCAATGTTATATACCAAGAAAATTTCACAGCTGAGTTTTACACCCAAGCAGTTAGACTCTAGAACCTTGAATACCCTGCTACAAAAAAATCCCCAAGAATGATTGACTTAAAAAATGATTTGAAGGGAGAATGTCCCCTTCACCAACATCAGTAATACTGCAAAGAATCAGGCCTTTTAGGTTCTGAAGTTTTTATTTTTATAGTCATACGTAATATTAATTTTATGCAACTTTCTCTTTGATAATAAGAAAATATTTTATCTACCTGTAAGATCATTTTAATAAACTTTTTTATACTTAAAGGTGCCTTAATTTTTATCATTTTTTATTAATAGATTTTATTTTTAGAGCAGTTTTAGGTTTACAGTAAAGTATCAATAGATTTTCTCCTCCCCTCTACCAATTTCTCCTATTTTCTGACATCTTGCATTAGTATGATACATTTGTTAAAATTGGTGAACTAATGCTGATGCATTTTTATTAACTAAAATCCATAGCTTATATTAGGGTTATATTGTGCTGTACAGTTCTCTGGATTTTGACAAATACATAATGCCATATACCTGCCCTTACAGTATTATACAGAATAATTTCATTGCCCTCAAAATCCCTTGTGCTCTACCTATTCATCTATCTATTCGTCCCTTCAAACCCCTGGCAACCACTGATCTTTTTACTGTCTCTATAGTTTTGCCTCTTCCAGAGTGTTATATTGTTGGATATCTTGCAGTAGATAGCCGTTTCAGACTGGCTTCTTTCACTTAGCAGTGTGGATTTAGATTTCCTCTTTTTGTTGGCTTGATAACTCATTTCTTTTTAGCACTGAATAATAATTCCATTGTATGAAGGTATCAGTTTATTTATTCATTCACCTATTAAAAGACATTTTGGTTGTTTCCAATTTTTGGTACTTGTGAGCATAGCTACTATAAATACTCATGGGCATATTTTTGTGTGTATGTAGTTTTCAGCTTGTTTCAGTTCATTTAAATTCAATGATCACTGACGCAGTAAACCTATGTTTAACTTTGAAAGAACTGCCACATTGTCTTCCTAAGTGACTATACCCATTTTGTATTCCCACAGGAATAAATGAGGATTCTTAGTGCTCCACATCCTTGTCTGCATTTGGTATTATTAGTGTTCTTAGATTTTAGCCATTCTAATAGGTGTATATCTTGTTTTAATTTGCAATTCCTTCATAACATATGATCTTCTCATATGCTTGTTACCATCTGTATATCTTCTTTGGTGAGGTGTCTGTTCAGCTCGTTTGCCCGCTTTTTGATTGAGGTATTTATTTTCTTACTGTTAAGAGTTCTTTGTATATATTGGATACAAGTCTTATCAGCTGTGTTTTGCAAGTATTTTCTCTCAGTCTGTGGTTTGTCTTTTCATTCTCTTAGTAGTGTCTTTCACAAAGGAAAAATTTTTAATTTTAATGAAGCCCCACTTAACCATTTTTTTCCTTTCATGTGTCATGCTTTTGGTTTGTGTGCTTTTGGTGTTGTATCTAAAAACACATAGCCAAACACAGAATCACCCAGATTTTCTCCTGTTATCTTCCAGAAGTTTTATAGATTTGTGTTTGGGATCTGCAACCCATTTTAGTTAATTTTTGTGAAAGACATAACATCCTAGCGTACATTTATTTTTTTTGTCTGTGGATGTCCAGTTATTCTAGCACCGTTTATTGATACAATTATCCTTTCTCCTTTCAATTGACTTTGCTCCTTTGTCAAATATCAGTTCAGTATATTTGTATGGGTCCATTTCTGGGTTCTCTGTTCAACTCATTATTTGTCTCATCTTTTGCCACCACCACACCGTCTTGATTACTATAGCTTTAAAGAAAGTCTTAAAGTTGGGTATTCATGAATTTATAAAAAATTAATGGAGGATTGAGAATTTTAAGTTTTAAAAGTCTGATAGTTTGATAGTCTCTATAGTATAGTATTCGGTATATTTTCCTTGATAGTAATAAAATTTGTATTAATATCAAATATTTTTTTCATCTTTCTTTATTACATGCAAGCTCCATCCTCCAGTTTAGTGGCTACTATTTCTATGATCTAATTTAAATTTTTTTTTTTAACGTTTATTTATTTTTGAGACAGAGAGAGACACAGCATGAATGGGGGAGGGGCAGAGAGAGAGGGAGACACAGAATCGGAAGCAGGCTCCAGGCTCTGAGCAGTCAGCACAGAGCCCGACTCGGGGCTCGAACCCACGGACCGTGAGATCGTGACCTGAGCCGAAGTCGGACGCTCAACCGACTGAGCCACCCAGGCGCCCGTCTATGATCTAATTTAATCTACATTTACTTTTTTCCTTGCAAAATTCTGTGTCACTTCCTAAACTCTGTAAACTTTTTAAACTATTAATCAGTCAGTTTTAAATGGCTGTGTCTCTGCTGCTTTTTTCATAATGATGTATACAGAAGAGATATATAAAGAGTACCCATTTCCTTTGGATATATTACAGTTGGAAGCAAGAAAATAAAATCTTTCTTGTTGGGCAGTTAACAGAATATAATCCATAATGAATAGCTATTTATTATCTATAATAGACAAATTCAGGAATTACACATGTATAGATACTTTGAGGTGAGTTTAGTTTTGCTTACAATGTTAAAATGGATTTATTAAATAATAATATTAAAATAGATTTATTTGTCTAGGACGTTCATAGAATCCAAAGTGTTCCCCATTATCTAACAGATTTTTAAGGACCAGGGACAATTTGGTTAAAATTAGAGTAATTAGGCATATCGCAGTCCCCTTAAATCTGACACCATCCACATCTCCCCTTTGAAACACCATTAATTTGGGGGGTATTCCATCAAATTCATCCAGGTTCTGCTGGCTTTAAGGGGTAAACATATATGAAGCATTTTAATTTTTAAAAATATATAAATCAGTATATACTCTAAATAAGCAAGCAGGTTGGGACTTACCCATAAAAATTACAATTTCCTCTAATTTCAGAATATATTTGCAATTTATAACTTCCAATTTTTTTGAAAGTTCCGAAAATAAGGCTTCCATTAAATAAGGCTTCCATTAAAATATTTATGAAAAATAATATATAATAGATCTTTTATTAAATGTATGAGTTTTAAAATTATGTAAGAAAGAAACTTTTGGTTACTTTAACAGACAATTTTGATACAAAGAAGAATGAACTAACAAGACAGGGCTTTATGGATCTCAATCTAATGGAAGCCAATGATCGAGAAGGAGATCCTCGTGACCTTTGGGTAACTCTACACTCAATGGGCTACAATAAAGCTCTGGAACTGACAGAGGTAAAGCAATCTGAAAGTTTTGCAGTGGTCCTAATACACATAGTATTTTACTCCACGAACACTTTCCTACCACCTGACTTTTGAATTGGACACTCAAATCCTTGAACTTTAGTATACGAATGAATTGTGGTTGCACCGGCGTGTTTCTGCTAGTTTGTGCAAGTTCCCATTGTTACCTGAAATTTAGTTACTATCAGTATTTAAATAATTCAGGAACAAAGGAGTTTGAGCATATAATATGGGGGGAAAGTTTGGTGGTTAAAAAAATTCTATTTTTTATTTTTTATTTTTATTTTTTTATTTTTTTATTTAAAAAATTTTTTTTTTCAACGTTTATTTTATTTTTTGGGACAGAGAGAGACAGAGCATGAACGGGGGAGGGACAGAGAGAGAGGGAGACACAGAATTGGAAACAGGCTCCAGGCTCTGAGCCATCAGCCCAGAGCCTGACGCGGGGCTCGAACTCACGGACCGTGAGATCGTGACCTGGCTGAAGTCGGACGCTTAACCGACTGCGCCACCCAGGCGCCCCAAAAAATTCTATTTTTTAATTGGTGATGGCTATTTTAGTTGCTGAAGTCTCATTTCTATAGGGAAACTCTTTGTCCTAATAGAATAAGCCTATCTTAGAATAAGGGGGATGTGTCTGTATGAGAATTGGAATTCTGATCTTTTGATAAAAGATACTCCTTGGGTTATTATTTGTAAAATACTTGGGATAGTTCTTGGCTAATGTATAGCACTGTGTATGTGTTAGCTATCATTATTAAGACTTTCAGTAAACTGGAGAAATAGTAAAAATGAGGCCTTACTTCTTAAAGTCTATATTTTGTGTCAGGTTTAAAATAAAGAATTCAAGAGTTTCAGGCAATGCATCACATAACAGTACATTTGTTGTTTATATTCTTAAAAATAATATCTGTCCTTTCTCTAAACAAATCAACTTAGGAGGGTAACACTAGCTTCAACACACTTTAAATTTTGGGTGTATTGAGACTTTGGTTTAATTCCTAGCTTTGACATCATTGAAAATCCCTCATAAACCTCTTTTCTGAGAAGTTCTGAGAATAATTTTTTTTGCCATTTTTATTAATAAGAGGTTAAGAGTTACAATAACTTTTTATATCTTACTTTATTTTTTAATGTTTATTTATTTATTTATTTATTTATTTATTTTAATTTTTTTTTCAACGTTTTTTATTTATTTTTGGGACAGAGAGAGACAGAGCATGAACGGGGGAGGGGCAGAGAGAGAGGGAGACACAGAATCGGAAACAGGCTCCAGGCTCCGAGCCATCGGCCCAGAGCCTGACGCGGGGCTCGAACTCACGGACCACGAGATCGTGACCTGGCTGAAGTCGGACGCTTAACCGACTGCGCCACCCAGGTGCCCCTGTTTATTTATTTTTGAGAGAGAGAGTGAGCACAAGCAGGGGAGGTGCACAGAGAGAATCCCAAGCAGGCTCCACACCATCAGTGCAGAGCCTTGTATGGGGCTTGATCTCATAAATCATGAGATCATGACCTGAGTCAAAATCAAGAGTCAGATGCTTAATCGACTGAGCTACCCAGGCACCCCTATGCTTTCACTCAATAAGAGAAATTAGTTAAGAGCAATTTTAAGACATTTTTTTGCATTTACTTATGTCATTGACCTTTGAAACCATAGGCAAGAAGTATTTCTTAGATAAAACTTTTTAAGTTTGTTTATTTTGAGAGAGAGAGAGAACAAGAGAGCATGCTCATGAGTGGGAGAGGAGCAGAGAGAGAGAGGGAGAAAGAGAATCCCAAGCAGGTTCCACGCTGTCAATGCAGAGCCTGACATGGGGCTCCATCTCACAAACCTTGAGGTCATGACCTGAACCGAAATCAAGAGTCAGACGTTTAACCGACTAAGCCACCCAGGCATCCCCAAGATGACGCTTTTTAAATTTAAAGTTTATTCTTCATTTATTGAATAAATAATACAGAAATACCATTGAAAATGTAAAAGGTAAACATATATAGTGAAAATGTCAAAGGAATAAGAGATCACTTCTCAATAACAAATAAAAAGACAAAAATGAATTGATTATTTACTACAAAGGAGTATGCTCGTCAGTTATAGTCTGCACGACTATAAGTGGAGCAGAATGTTCCTCTTATTAGGGGAGGGTTTTGAGGAAGCATGGTTACTCAGGTGAGACTGTTGATTGGTTGGCACTCAGCAGTGTTATTTATTCACACGAGTCCTTGATTGTTTAACTTTCAAAAGTGAGGAGCTGATACTGGTGGGCTTACAAAAATGTGTTTATTGAGATGAGGTTTTCTAGATCTTTTGAACAGGTTTAAAACCAGTTCTGATGACTACTCATTATCGTGACAACAGAGGAGTCAGTTGTTTCCTAAGTTTGTGAGAACTTTTTAATTCCCAGCCTTCCCTTTTGATTTTCATTCAGTTAAAGTTGTAGAAGAAACTTTCAAAGATTCACTCAACCACTATTGTTGGTTCTTTTCAAAGAGGTTTCATCTGTGGGGATCTGATTTTCAGTTTTGCATTTATCATGGTTTCATCCTGTTTTTGTCTTTAAGTCATTTGTTGGGACAGTGACTTCTACAGAAGCATTTGAAGACTCTAGACAACATTTAAACTCTGAGGCAAACAAGTATACTAGAAGTATTATAAGAAGGGAGTAGAGAGCACTCCAGAATCATAACCCCAGGTTTTCCAGGCTTGACCAAGAAAAGTCCCAAGGACTCTTTAAATCTACTTTGTATATGACCTTTTGTATTAACTCTTTTAATTCATTGTAGGTGATTTCACTTGCAGTGTTAATCCAGTTATAAGAAGTATTGGCACCAGTGCAGATTCCTCCCTGGCTGGTCAAAAGAAAATCAAGGCTTTTTTATTATTCATAACTGCTTGAGTTAAATAATTTAAACTGATTTGTCGCACCCCCAACAGTTAGGCTATATTAATTACTATGTAAGCCAACAAGAAGGAACAATTTTTTTGACGACCATCTGGAATGATGTAACTGCTATGAATAGGATCCGTGTCTTCAGCAATCTTTTTCCAGGAAGGGTTTTAATTTTTTGTGGGTACATGTAAGGAAATATAACCTGTTGAGGGTGTTTGGGAATCTTGTCCTTGGAATGGCCTAACAGTTGTACAGAATAATTAACATTGATTCTGAGTTAGCATTAAATAGTCTGATTTCCACATAGTAGCTGCATAAGTAATCGTCCTTAGTGAAACTGTGGGTGTGTTATTTCTTGGTGTTGTGACAAATAGTATGTGTTGCATTTTGTATTTCTCATACTTCAAGCACATTTCTTTCCTTTAAAGCCTAGACTTAGGCAAATTATTGCTGCTAATAAGGAAAACATGATAGGCCAAGTCAAACATATATAGCCTTAAATCCATAAAGAGTAAAGCTATGAATAAATAAGAGTGTGCAAAGAAGAATGGAACCCATAGAAGAATCTTGTTCCAGTGTCATGAGAGGAAGCTGCTCCTGTAATGTGGTCATATGTTGTACAAAGGTTCGTGGGTTAGCAGTTAATTCTGTGCACTGTCTGCTTCTGGAGATTCTCTGGAGAGTTGCACTTCAGGATCTTTAAAGGATGTACCTTTCCAATTCTGTTAAGGCCCTTTGCACTTTCCCAGAGGTTTGGGAATTATAAAGACAAAAATGTTTTTGAATAAGAAGCAAGCCTTAAAAAAAAAAAAAAAAGAAGAAGAAGAAGAAGAAGAAGCAGCAGCAGCAGCAGCAGCAGCAGCAGCAGCAGCAAGCCTTCACTTAATCTAAATCCATGAATAATTGTTCCAGTTAAATGTGTCCCTTGTCATGGGACCAATAATTTGGAAGGCCCTAGGCGGTCATGATGGTTGTGGCTTTTTAAAAAATGATGTTTTCTTTGTTTGTTGTTTGTTTTGTGTTTTAAAGATTTTTATTTTTAGGTAATCTCTACACCCGATATGGAGTTCAAGCTCACAACCCTGATTTCAAGAGATACATGCTCTACCAGCTGAGCCAGCCAGGTGCCCTGGTTGTGGCTTTTCAACAGTGAAATATTTTGACCCATCCTGAAAATAAGTGTACTATATTATTAGTACATATCCATAAACCAGAGAGAGTCAACTGTATAAAATCAATTTGGAAATGCTTAAAGAGTCTTTTGGTGTGTAGTCTCAGTTCATGTACCATAATTTTTCCAGGTTAATTTAGTTACAGATAAAACATTGAATAACCACATCCTTCATTTTCTTAGGAAAGTTTTTCCTCAGTGATTGATAGTATAGCCAGTTTATCACTATTGGAATGCATTGTTTCATGGAAGATTTTATCTAGTGTCCAGGTGGCCATTCTGGTTTTGCCATGTCTTATCCTCGTGGTTCTTAGGACACAGTGTTTCTTTCAGAATTTGGCAGGCCAGGTTTTGCATATCTACAATGGAATCCCTAGACTTCGCAATGGATTTGTTTTATTTTGTTATTATTTTATATAAGGACTTTAGTCAGAAGAGTCTGTTTGGTATACAGATCTGTTAAAAGTATTTCTATAGTATTTCTAAAGTGTTTCTATAGTACTTCTAAAGTATCTATGATATAGTATATTGGCTTCCATAAAACTTTTTTTATTTGAGTCTCTTCCTTTGTGGCCATTATTTTAGGTATCAAATAATGTATTTATTGTTCCTTTTTTGTTTGTTTTTTAAGTGAGCTCTGCACCAGGGTGGGACTTGAACTCATGACTCCGGGATCAAGAATTGCATGCTCTACTAAGACAAGTGCCCCTTGTTGCTCATATTTAAAGGGTACTTGATCAGAGAGGGAAAATCCCTCTTTTTTATATAGCATTTTTAAAAAGTCAATTTTTCTAAAAGCGTACTAGCTATTAGTTTATACATTTTACTCTCTTATGTCTTAGAGCCACAGTTTAATCATTTGAACATATTTCCTGGTAAGGAGACAGATTTTACAAAAGATACTAGGCAACTTACTGTATTTCAAGTTATTGTTACTGTTATTGTTTTTCATTTCTTTCATTAATATAAGACTCCTCAACAAACAATATTGAGTCAGAATTTGGTACTGGAGCATCCAAAAATTCTCTTCTTGGCATGGATACTTTTGATTTACAGAATCACAGTGAAGACATTCTCCTCGTTCAGTAAGGGTTACAGCATTTTTGGATTGAAAATGTTACACAAGCAAACGGTAATACAAGAAGGAGAAAATAACAATTCAGAATTAATTGGTATAAAAATGTTGGATGGTTCCCATTAGTGATAGGGATTTTTATATATGGTAACGTTTGATTTAAAGGATTCATGGGAGGTGGGGAGAGGTGCATGAAATAGGTGGTGGGGATTAAGGAGGACACTTGTGTGTTGAGTACAAGATGATATATGGAATTGTTGAATCATGATATTTTACACCTGAAACTAAAATGACACTGTATGTTAGCTATACTGAAAATAAAATAAAATAAAATAAAATAAAATAAAATAAAATAAAATAAAATAACATAAAAACATAAAGGATTCATGTATGACCTGAAGTTGTTTTGACTGATTTAGTTAATACTTGTAATTGTTCTGAGACAAGGTGGCTATTTAGTTAAGGTATTAGCTTTAATATGCAGTGATTCTTTGGTGTGTGCTATTTTACTGAGTTAATACACCAAGAGGATGATCTAACATTTTCATATTTGAAAAAAATAAAAGTTTATGATGACCTGGGAAGAATCAGTCTGTAGTGTTATGAATGTTCTGGTTGGTTTGAATATATATGGAGAGTATTTTGCTGATAGGGATCTGGAAACCTTTGGTACTTTCTTGAATCATGTATAATGAAATTTGATGTCTAGATGAACTATAATTTGATCCCCCCTGTTAAATTAGTAGGTATGGTGTCACAAAGAATCACCAAAGTATCAATTACAGGTTAGGATTTGGGAAAGGATTTAGGATTGTTGGAAATCTCATTATTTGAATGGTTTTAGTAAACCAAGAAAAATTTGATGAGTTCTTTCTGTAGCCTTAAAGTTAGAAAAGGAAATTAAATAACTAATATGACATATATTAGCTTTAAACCAAATGGAGGAGTGGTACTGTGGCTTAAAGGAGGTATTACAGATTTGCTTGAGATTATAGTTTTCTTTCCTTTTCTGTGAATATTATCAGTTAATATCCTAGTGGAAAAAAAATCACAATTTCTTGCTTTTTAATTATTCAGTTCATAGTACTAGAATCTTCTAAAAGTATATAAGGACAAGCTAGAGGGTACATCTTCTTAAATCATATGATAGACATATTAATAACAAATAATTTATTTTTAATTCTATCAAAAGGCTAAGACAACGTTTACTTTTTCTTTCATATCAGGCATGCCCATTTGTCATTGATATCTATGCAGACAAATGCAAGCCAAGAATTAAAGCTGTCCATATGGAGGCATGCAGTGGGCAACTCGAGAAGGCCATTTGTAAATCTGTCCTTAACAAAGGCGATGCAAGAGTAATGGATGGTTATGAAAATATAATTGTACATACTTATAAGCGTGACACCTGGATAACATCAGTTATTGAAAACAAGGTATTATTTATGAGGTGGTTCTCCTTAGAACTGCAATGTTTACTAGTATGTTCCATCTTCTTTCTTATTCTATTCTTGCACCGTAATTAATACCACATTATATTAACAAAATTTATAATGGGCAATTATTCGTTCTCAGGTTTTTAATTCAAACTAAGCATGATAATTTTTATGCATTTTTAAAAGTTTGAGATAATTGTTTTTCTCTTAAAATATTATGATAATTAAATATCTGGAGATCTCTGAAGAAAGAGTATAATCTGGGTATAAAGTATTTTATTTAGTTTGTTACTAAAAATCTTCACACCTACAATTTTAATTTTTTTTTTAATGTTTATTTATTTTTGAGACAGAGAGAGACAGAGCATGAACAGGGGAGGGGCAGAGAGAGAGGGAGACACAGAATCTGAAACAGGCTCCAGGCTCTGAGCAGTCAGCACAGAGCCCGACGCGGGGCTCGAACTCATGGATTGCGAGATCATGACCTGAGCTGAAGTCAGACGCTTAACCAACCGAGCCATGCAGGCACCCCTACACCTACAATTTTAAATAACAGACATTGAGTTTTATTTTTTTTAAAAATTTTTTTTTCAACGTTTTTTATTTATTTTTGGGACAGAGAGAGACAGAGCATGAACGGGGAAGGGGCAGAGAGAGAGGGAGACACAGAATCGGAAACAGGCTCCAGGCTCTGAGCCATCAGCCCAGAGCCCGACGCGGGGCTCGAACTCACGGACCGCGAGATCGTGACCTGGCTGAAGTCGGACGCCCAACCGACTGCGCCACCCAGGCGCCCCAAGTTTTAAAGAAATATAAACAAAATAAAGAAAAAAATTAGCCCAACTTTGTTTTACATACCTTACAATTCAGAAATTTTATGGGCTATCATCATTTTATCTCATATATTCCATTGTCTGGGACCTATTTTTATCAAGCCAATTATTGCTAGCTTTGGCTACCATCCCTCCTACTACTGATATTGCAGGTTAAGGGAATACATGCATAAATGCTTAGAGATACCCAGTTTTCTAGAAACGTAAATTTTCATAAAACCTTACTTAAGATGGCTGGATTCTTAGGACTGTTGGCTTATTTCTTTTTAGTTCCTGGGTGAGACTTACGTTATTTTTCTGCCAGCCATAAATTCCTTAAAGTGTTTAAGGTTTGGCTGAGTATTGAGTCAGTGTGAGTCTATATTATGTAACTAACTCTTCTAGTCACAATAGAAGCCTCTAGAAGTGTAATATGGTCTCTGGTTTCAAAGAGTTTATGGGCCAGTTGGGAAGACAAACTCAATACTCTTGAAAGAGATGCGTGAAAATTAAATGTTAAATTATACTGTTTATATGTGTAATAGTTTTACTGTATCTGCATCTCTTGTAGTTGATGTTAGTTTGGACTATCGAAGTTGGGGAAGGACCTGTAATGAGGGGGAAGGGGACTGTGGTGTGGGATTTGGAGACAAACTAGGATTAGAGATACAGAGACACACACAGCTGTTAGTAGCAGAGAGACAGTGTAAGGAGTAACACGTGAGAGGGTTAATGTGAGATATAGAGGGAAGAGTGAGAATATTCGCTATGCGGAAACAGAGAACTTTACTTAGTGGAGTAATATGAAGGTAAATAGCATAAGTAGGATGGGTCCAGATCATATATATTATCTTGAAAATGAGGTAGAGGAGTTGGACTTGACCAAAATAGCCAGGGTCCCCAGCTGGAGATTCCTGTCTTCAAGTGGATCATAAAGCTTTGGAGGGTGATTCCTAAAAGAAAGGAGTGTGCCTTCCTTTCTGCCCTGTATGTTTTACTAGAATTAAAAGGGTGGACGGGAGTCACTGCCTTATCACAGTTTCTCTGTTCTGCAGCTACCTATCATTTCTTAGCCCTGCATTTCCTTCCTTTCCCTAAAGGAAAATTAAACTTCCCTTCACCAAAATGATGTAATAATATTTTAGAGCTTCCTATTTGCCAGGAACTTTACATTTATTAATGTGTTTACTTTTCACAACAACCCAATGAGTTAAGTACTATTTGCATTTTACACACAAGGAAACTGAAGCATGGGGGCATTCAATAACTTGGAGAAGATCACATGCTGAGTAATAGGGCTGAGAAATGAATCTGGTAGGCTAATGTTATATTGCCCCTTTGTGGTCATTAGGGAGTGCTCGTAGCTTCTTTAGCAGGGGAACACTTTGGCTCCTACATTTCTTTTCATTCATCAGCTTCATACTGCTTTCTCTTGTTTCCTATCTATCCTAAAGGCTGTCTATTATCTGTGACCTATTATCTCAAGTATCACTTCTTCGGTAACATATTCCTTTCTAGCCCAGACTGAGCTAATGTTTCTGTGTTTCTATAATATCTTCTATGTTTCTACAGAATCCTGTGAACACCTCTTTCACAAGACTTACAAAGTGTTTTGTAATAATCATTTTGTTTGTATTATTAAAGACTAGCAACTTATGAAATTTTTTTATAGTCAGATAATAAAGTGATTATTCACATCAACAACGAACTAAGTAAAAACTGCGTAAACAACAGAGGACTCAACATATTTGCAGTAGAAGTGGCGCCAAAGTCTACAATGGTAATGCATTGTTTTCTAATTAAGCCTTTTGTTTTATCAATTAAAAAAACCATTTTTGCTATTAATACTATGAATAAATGGAAATATGAAATAAAGTCTAAAATTATTTCAAGTACGATAATATATTATTATCATCCTATATTGCGAGTAAGGAGATTTTGGTTTTAGTCCAGTTCTCACTGTTTGGTTGAGTGATTATGGGAGATTCAGTTAACCTCTCTGTTCCTGCCCCTTTAAATGTAAAATTAACATAGTATTACCAGCTTTAGGTTCTTTAGGAGGTTAATGTAAAGATGAAAATAAAATGATGTACATGAAAGCACTTTGTAACATCATATAGAAATATAAAGTGGTGTTTATAGTAAATGGGAATTTTATAATATAAAGTTTTTATGTACATTATTAAGATTTTCTAACGTAACCTGAAAGAGAAAATGCCTCTAAGTTTTAGATAGCCATCTAAGTCAAGAGCCAGGAACAGTCATAGTTTCTGGTGTTAGCAGAACCATGGGTTTCTAATTTAGCCAGGGGGTCAAAGACATGGACCCTGAAACTGGTCTAGTAAAGGGAAAAAGGAAAAAGCCTTCTATTCCTTTCCTTCCTTCCTCCATTCTGTCCATGACATCCAAAAACACTTTAGAACCAAATAAAGAGAGATTCTACAGAATCCCAATGAAGGGTTTAGAAAATGCTCTATTCATAGTGAAAAAGAGGTACTTACTCCTCTATCACTCCTCTTTACCCACATTTACACATACCAACTATCAACTATTATATTTTAGTAGAATTTAGACTGGATCATCCTGTTAGACATCAGATCATAGATTGTAGGTCCCTGCTAAGAACAAATGTTACAGAAGTTTATCTTCACAGGGATATTTTTTACATAGGGTCTAGAAATCTTATCTTGTTTAAAAATTAGTTAAAAATAATAATATGTAAAAGGAAAGTAAAATTTTTCTATTTTTATATGCAGGTTTGTCAACATGTAATGCCTGTGAATGAACGACAAGAATGGATATATTATTGTGTGTATTCCCTTATATCTTAAATATTGCTTTCTATTAGAGACTGTCAGGCTAAGAATTATTTCAGGTTTAGTCTTTATTTGTTGATCAACTAAATGCTGATCAATTTAACTGATGTATATAAACAATAATCTATTTAATTTGTATGTATTTATATTTTATGCCCATGTTATATACTTTATTATTAAAATATAAATAAATATAAAATATAAATAATGTTTTTAATATGGGGCTTTCTTATCAATTTAATGGGAAATCTGGGCACATTTCACTTACCAATAGTAAATCAAAGTAAAATTATAGGTAAGCTTTTAAAAAGTAATACTCAGTGAATTCTACAAAATCCTGTATACTTTTGGTTTAATCTCACTCATCAAAACAAACAAACAAACAAACAAAAACCCTCAAAGAAAATGTTAATGGGCCAACTGCAGCTAGTGCCCTTGACTCTCACCCTGGATTCTCACTGTTCTGTCCCAGAAGCCTGACAGGTCACAGACTCCTGTCCATGCCACTGTGATCACAGGCATGTGGCTGTGGGAGGACCAGGGGGTGGCCTTGGCCCCTTCTCTTTCCTCCTTCTGCTGCTGCTGCTAGTGACACACAGCCCCTTCAAAACCTGCCTCTCCACCAGCAGCCTCTACCTCCTGTTGCACCTTTCAGCTTTGAGCTGATACTGCCTCCTCCAAACCTCTGTGGGCCTGTAGGTATTCAGACCCCGGAGGCTGTTCCACCATCACCCATACTCGTGGTCATTCAGCAGGCAGGTAAGATCGGAGGAACAGGCCTGGGACTGGACGTTGAATTTACCTCTGAGGGGACTCTTGTCTTAATGCACTGTAGCACAGTAGATATGACAACTGATGGTAGTGGCTGATGAGTGATTTCACATTTGAACAAATGAGAAAGCTTAATTCTGTAGCAAATCACAGATTCAGGAACGATTTCCCTGAAGACAGGATCTCTAACCTGAACCGTAAACTGATAATCCTCTTAGATGTCAAAGGTCGTGCACATATACTACTGGTGCCCTAAATAAAATGTATATGCAGTTTCTTCAGCTATACAATCTGTTTTTGTATCATCTTGCCAAAAGTTATTTGTAAGATGAGACAGATCAGAATGTAGTAGTAATGGCATTAACTCAGAGAACTTGGAGCCTTAGCCATCTAGGAGATGGGAAACCACACTAAGATATTTGTGTTTCAGTCCATGTTTGTGGTAATAGACATTTTGCTGGATTAGGGCACGCATAATATCTTGTGATATCTGTATGGAATTTAAGCTTTCCTCATACAAAAGGATATTGTATTCCTGGACTCCTTAAAGAAGTGGTGGCTGAAGGCATTCAGGTTGTTGCTGAGGAAGATTTTTCCCTTCTTACATTTGTTACCGAACAAAAGGGAGGAAAATTTTTCCCCTCTTCCTTTTGTTCCTAAACCCAAACTTATCCCCACACCCGATGCACAGTAAGCCAATGTCTGAGACACCAGTTTTTAAGTAAAGAAAGCTTTATTATCAGAAGAGCAGCCCAACAAAAAGGCTGGGGATCATCCGCAAAGCTGCCTTGCTCTCTTAAGCATAGGAACAGCTTATATATATTTGGGAAAGGAAGTGAATATATGAGAGGAGTGTGAGGAGTTTCTTGAAATCACGAAGTGAGGGGCCTCAAAACCGTCTGGAGGTGTGCATTCTTCCAGACAATGAGGTGTCGTTTGAGACCTGGTACAATCAGATACATCATATAATTTCAAGACAAATGTTACTGTCCAGTCCCCATTAGGTTTTTACAATCAGTGGGTAAACAGGGAGTAGGGCAGAAAAGGCAAAGTTAATGACTGATTGTGCATGAGGTTAAAGGATGCATAGAACATAAGTAGGGACCAAAACAGAATGTGGAGCTAAGTTAATAATACAACAAATACAACTATAGTCCTGCTTCTGCTTTCAAAACAGGTCCAGGAATCAAGTGTCAGCCTTGCTTTCTAGATTCATTGGCTGTTCTAATAATTAAATAGACATAAGGCAGATTAACAGGAGTAAAAGAAGTTTAATTGTGTGCATATGGGAGCCCCACAAAGACATGAGACTCATAGACACTCAGCCAGTTGAGGCTTATATACCATCCTGAGCAGAGAGAGGATAGGAGTCTGGGCTTCAAAGGGGAGGAAGACGATTCACAGGAAGATGAGAAGAGTGAATGGTAAAAAAAACATCTGCCACACTGTGCAGATAAGTCTTTCTGATTTAAAAAATTATCTCTAGTAATAACTTTCTTCCTGGTACAGGCCGACTCTCTAAATTCTTTTAGGCAGTTAAGGGAGAGGTAATAAGCTTTTCCCAAGTCAGTTGGCTCTTAATTGCTTTCAACTGAAAACAACCCACATGTTAAAGTGGCACATTTTGGGGTGGCATATTCTGGTACCCCTTAATACCTTTGATAAAGATGTTGCTATGAGTCCCATCTTAGTTCCAGCTGTATGTCACTGATGCATGTTGGAAGACTACAAATCTCTAGTTCTAAACTTTTCCCCTGGGAAGGAACTGAGTGTATATAGAAACTGCCTGCTGGCCTTATGCGGGGATATGAAAATACTCTGTGCTAACCCAAAACTTGGGGCATCAGGTGGCTCGCACAAGCGATAGTCAATAATTGCATTTTTTGTTTGACCCAAAGCAAAACCCAGTGTTGCCACCATGTTCCATGGAATACCTGAGTTCTACATTGTTGCTCTTGATAATCTGGGTCTACAAAAAGACACACATCTTCTGTCTCTGACCTCACTGAGGCATATATTCCCAGTGAAGATAAGCAAAGATTGAGTTGTGCAGTTGGTGGTTCAGATGCAAATGTGCAAGAAATGCATGATCACTCAGAGTTGACATTTTAAAACTTGCCACAATTATGTATTTTACTTAACATTGTATTCAGTTATGTTATCAATGTACTGTAGGTGTCAAACTTGTGACCATACTAATGCAATCTTAAAAGGAAAAAAAAAGAAAATGCAAATGCAGAAATAGTCATTTAATTATATATTTAGTTTTCCAATCAGAAAATATCGTTAAAGCAAGGGCACCTGGGTGGCTCAGTCGGTTGGGTGTCCGACTTCAGCCCAGGTCATGATCTCACCATTTGTGAGTTCGAGCCCCGCTTCAGGCTCTGTGCTGACAGTTCAGAACTTAGAGCCTGCTTCAGATTCTGTCTCCCTTTCTCTCTGCCCCTCCCCTGCTTGCATTCTGTCTCTCAAAAATAAACATTAAAAAAAGAAAGAAAGAAAATATAGTCAAAGCAAAATTTGGAGAAATTCATTTTTTATATTAAAGAAGCCAAAATCTAATCACAGTGGTAGGAGTACAGTTGATCCTTGAACAACATGGGTTTAAACTGTGTAAGTCCACTTAAATATGCAGATTTTTTTTACACTACAGTATTGTAAATGTATTTTCCTTATGATTTTCTCGATAACATTTTCTTTTCTCTCACTAACATTGCTGGCACAAAAACAGACACATAGACCAATGGAATAGAATAGAAACCCCAGAACTAGACCCACAAACGTATGGCCAACTCATCTTTGACAAAGCAGGAAAGAACATCCAATGGAAAAAAGACAGTCTCTTTAACAAATGGTGCTGGGAGAACTGGACAGCAACATGCAGAAGGTTGAAACTAGACCACTTTCTCACACCATTCACAAAAATAATCTCACTAACATTGTAAGAAGAGAGTTATATGATACATATAACATACAAAGTATGTGTTGTTTATGTTATTAGTAAGGCTCTAGTCAGCAGTAGGCCATTAGTAGTTAAGTTTTGGGGAGTTAAAAGTTATACATGAATTTTCGACTGCAGGGGGTCATTACCCCTAACCCATGTTGTTCAAGGGTCTACTGTATTTTGTTCTGACAGCAAATAATTTTTTATGAGTTTACTTACGGATTGCTTTTAATTAAATGTGTTTAAAAATAATAGGACTTAGGGGCGCCTGGGTGGCGCAGTCGGTTAAGCGTCCGACTTCAGCCAGGTCACGATCTCGCGGTCCGTGAGTTCGAGCCCCGCGTCAGGCTCTGGGTTGATGGCTCGGAGCCTGGAGCCTGTTTCCGATTCTGTGTCTCCCTCTCTCTCTGCTCCTTCCCCGTTCATGCTCTGTCTCTCTCTGTCCCAAAAAAAAAAAAAAAAAAAAAAAAAAAAACGTTGAAAAAAAAAATTTTAAAAAAATAAAAAAAATAAAAATAAAAAAAAATAGGACTTAAATCTAAATAGCATTTAATGAAGACTAGTACAGTGCATGAAAAAATATATTAAGTAATTAAGAACTCTATAACCGTAACAGTAACAATACTTTGACAGCTAGTGTCAGCTTTTAAATAGGAATACCAGTATGGCAGTATATTAGTTTTGCACCTAGTACATGCTAGCCCATTGTTAAATGTCATTTGGATTTTTGGCCCTTGATTTAGACACTTGTAAAACAGGTTGTCATTATGTAGCAGTTTGCATTGTTCAGATGATGTGGCTAAAAAGAAATGCAATGTGAAAGCGTTTTACTAAATCCAGTAAACTATATATTCCATTTCACAAAGTACTGAGTTGCAGGAAAGTTTTATCTTCCACCACTGTCTCCACTTAGACATATTAAGCATTTTTTTTTACCCCTTCCCATTACTCACTTGTTATAGTGGAAGAAAAAAAAACTTTTTAGGGTAGTTTTGCACAGATGACCGTATTATTTTTAGAGGTAACCTTGCATGTGATTCCATTTAAAAAGCACAAGGATCCTGCTTACCAAGAAGACCTCTAGATGCTTCAGATCTCTCCTGTGTTCTAAGTCCCATTCCTGCTTTGCTTGTCTCCTTAGTATTGGCTCCCTTGAATTTTACCTACAAACACTCCCTCAATATTGACTTTTCCCCATTATTATTTAGACTCTTCATCTCGTTCCCTATCACTATCATTTCTGTCTTCCCCTTCTCAGCGAAAGGACTTGAAACAATTGCCCACATTTGCTATGCCCACTTTTTTTTTTAATGTTTTTTTTTTTTTTTTTTTTTTGAGAGAGAGAGACAAAGCATGAGCAGGGGAGGGGCAGAGAGAGGGAGACACAGAATCTGAAGCAGGCTCCAGGCTCTCGGCTGTCAGCACAGAGCCTGATGCGGGGCTTGAATTCAGGAACTGTGAGATCCTGACCTGAGCTGAAGTCGGACACTTAACTGACTGAGCCATCCAGGCGCCCCTGCTGTGCCCACTTCCTTGACTTTCATTCTTTCCAGTTAATTCAACTAGTGATTGTTCCCCCAAGGATATCAGTAACTTCCTGTTCACTAAATCTAGTAGATATTTTAAAGTCTTCTCTTTGGCATTCTTCAGATTTTCTTCCCACCTCTGCATTTCTTTTTAGGCTTGTTTTTTTTTTTTTTTTTTAAATGTTTATTTTTTTTATTTTTGAGAGAGAGAGAGAGAGAGAGAGAGAGGGTGGGGGTGGGCAGCAGAGAGAGGGAGACACAGAATCGGAAACAGGCTCCAGGCTCCGAGCCATCAGCCCAGAGCCTGACGCGGGGCTCGAACTCACGGACCGGACCGCGAGATCGTGACCTGGCTGAAGTCGGACGCTTAACCGACTGTGCCACCCAGGCGCCCCTAGGCTTGTTTTTTTACGCATACTGTAGCCTTTCCCACTTTCCACATTCTCTCTCACCTCAGGCCTTTATGCCTACAAATAATAATTTTCTCTACTCCCTCTTCTTCCTTCAGGTCTCAGTGAATATGTCACTTTTTCTAAGAATCTTTCACTGATTACTCCCTGACCAGGACTGCTTTGGTAGCCCTAAAACCTCATGTTCACTCTTTGTTGTAGTACTCATCATACTGTACAGGAATTACTGTTTATTTTACCCTCACTAGGCTGAAAGCAGGTAGTTAACAATTCCAGCATATACCATGGAACCATAATAGATATGTAATAAATATCTGCTGGACAGTTGAGTAAAGTGGGCAGAAAATTAAACTTAACCTGTGGTATGAATTTTTCCTAATTATTAGGGCTATTTGTAAATTAAAAATAGACACATAGGAAAATGTCTCCTTACTATTAAATTCTGTTTACCAAGATTTTGTTTTTCATGTCATTAACAGATGAAAACAACTACATTTAATATTTTGTTGATATTTCATTAGATATTCTAGTAAACCTGTTTTCTTGTGAAGCCAGCAGTTTTCTTTTAGATCTATTTTTGGTGTAGGTCAAATATGATGCAGAAATTTAATACACCACACTAATCATATTTTGGATACAATCCAGGAAAATGAAAATACATTTCTGATTTTAGCCACCAGAGGGTGAGCATATTATTTATTATTCATATTCTTCATTAGATAGAATGAGAGAGAGACAGACTGATAATATTTCTCAGCACTGGGTTAAGTCCTTTATGACTTCTAAGATTGCTTTGGTGAAATATATGGTATACTAAGGATTTACCTATAAACAGGCATATACACCTATCTTATTAGAGAATATATAAAAATTATTTCTAACTTGTAAAGTGGATACTAAGTCTTCTGCTCTTAAAAAGGTATTGACTCTGGGGCGCCTGGGTGGCGCAGTCGGTTGAGCGTCCGACTTCAGCCAGGTCACGATCTCGCGGTCCGTGAGTTCGAGCCCCGCGTCAGGCTCTGGGCTGATGGCTCGGAGCCGGGAGCCTGTTTCCGATTCTGTGCCTCCCTCTCTCTCTGCCCCTCCCCCGTTCATGCTCTGTCTCTCTCTGTCCCAAAAAAAAAAAAAAAAAAAAAAAAAAACGTTGAAAAAAAGAAAGAAAAAGGTATTGACTCAAAAAAAAGGTATTGACTCACTTCCTCGTGAAGTTACAAGTATAAGGACATATTAAGATGGTCTTGATAGCTTTATCTAGTACAGTAAAGCCTATCTTTGATACTCAGCCTAGCTTGATTTGGGGGTGGGAAAAAAACTGCTTAGTGATTAGAGGAGAAACATGGCAAACATGGAGAAACATGGAAATGATTTAGGGAAAGTAGATAAAATTAATGTGAGAGACAGTTTAGAGGCCAGGACTGGTAACGGTTGCTAAAAGTCTAGGGGGTAAAGGATTTTGGCTGCTTAAAAGTGTCTGTACTTGTTAACTGTGGTTAGTTTTGTCTAAGGAAGATGAAGAACAGGCATTCTCAGTTATTATGAATAATTCACAAGCTGCCTTCATTTGTGATATTTGACCAAAGTCAATTTGTACTTTAAAAAAAGGTTCTGGGGGCACCTGGTTGGCTCAGTTGGTAGAGCATGTGACTCTTGATCTCAGCGTTGTGTGTTCAAGCCCATGTTAGGCATGATGCCAACTTAAAAAAAAAAAAAGTGAAAAGAGTTTCTTTATTTTTTAAAATAATGACAGTTCTAAAGATACATATTAATGTTAAAAAGAAGACCTACATATTAGAAAGGGGTTAGAGGTATGGTTCCATTCCCCCAAAATGAAGAAAAATATTTTTCAATTCCTTTGAGTCACAATTGACAAATATCCAACATTTCATACATATTCTTAACTTTATTCTTTCCTTTACAATTTAACACAAGATCAACCAACTTAAATTCAAAGCCACCTTAAGTTCAATCATCTGAATGAGGCTAATGTTAACATATAATAGTGCCATTACTATAGAATACCAGCATTGTAAGCTTTCTGGCAACTTTAATATGAATATGCAGCATTACTAAAAATCAAATTTTTCTGTGCCTTTTTCTAAACCTCTGTTGCAAAAAATTGGATTTAGCTTTTGAAATAATTGTTTTTTTTTCTTTTTTTTAAATTTTTTTAACACATTTATTTTTGAGGCAGAGAGAGACGGAGCATGAACAGGGGAGGGGCAGAGAGAGAGGGAGACACAGAATCCGAAGCAGGCTCCAGGCTCTGAGCTGTCAGCACACAGCCCGCCGCGGGGCTCGAACTCACGGACCGCGAGATCGTGACCTGAGCTGAAGTCAGACACTTAACCGACGGAGCCACCCAGGCGCCCCTGAAATAATTGTTTTCTTAAAGGGAGTAAAAATTTAGGAGGTGACTAGACTGGAAAATGGTACACAGGGATATCCAATTGGCAAACTTCTATTCCATATTGCATTAGTTATAATAGAGAAGTAGTAGACATGATCTCTGACCTCAGAAAAAGAAAGAGCTGAGAAAATGTGTTACATGTTAGCCTATTGAATAATATTAAGTCTTAAATTAGTAAGCACTGATCATTAAGCATAAACTAGTGAAGAGGGTATGGGAACAGAAAAGGAAAGGAAGGCTTGCCCAAATATTTTTAGGGGCATAAGACTCAGTAGATTGAAGGAATAAAAGACGCATAGTTTGAAGCTAAGTAGTGCTTTCTTTTTAGTCATGCAGTGCAATGTTTTTAAATTTTTTAATATAAAAACACATTTTTAATAACTATTAAAGGAAATGAGGCATGGACTTTAAAATATAGAGAAGTATTACACTAAGGTATTAGACCAAGTTTGATAGAATAAGTTTGGACAAGTTGAAAAGACCAGTGTGGGTTGGAAGAATCAGGAATGTGCTAGAACTTTAAATGAACTTTGATGGGTTAAGAGAAGATTTCAAAAGGGGTAGGAAGAAATTTCAGGCATTTTCTCATGTTTTTCACTTTTCATAGAGTTTCCTAAATTGTGTCTCTAGTGTTAATATCATAGGCAATAGGTTAATCACATACTCCTTGAGTGCCAAATATGTGTAGAGCACTTCTTTATCAGAAAAAATAGATTACGACAAGCATTATACTCTGTACTTTTAACATACATTTTTAAATGCCTCGTCCTTCATGAAGCCTTTAATCCTTTCTCTAGTCCAGAAGAAACTATTCTACTTCTTGAACTTCTATTTTAAAACTAATACTTTTTGGGGCGCCTGGGTGGCTCAGTCGGTTAAGCGGCCGACTTCGGCTCAGGTCATGATCTCGCGCTCCGTGAGTTCAAGCCCCGCGTCGGGCTCTGTGCTGACCGCTCAGAGCCTGGAGCCTGTTTCAGATTCTGTGTCTCCCTCTCTCTGACTCTCCCCCTTTCATGCTCTCTATCTCAAAAATAAATAAACGTTAAAAAAAAAATTAAAAAAAAAATTTAAAAAAAAAAAAAAAAAAAAAAAAAACTAATACTTTTTTTCCTGTGAGACTTTTTTTTTTTTTTTTTTTTTTTTTTTTATTTTTGGGACAGAGAGAGACAGAGCATGAACGGGGGAGGGGCAAAGAGAGAGGGAGACACAGAATCAGAAACAGGCTCCAGGCTCCGAGCCATCAGCCCCGAGCCTGACGCGGGGCTCGAACTCACGGACCGCGAGATCGTGACCTGGCTGAAGTCGGACGCTTAACCGACTGCGCCACCCAGGCGCCCCTCCTGTGAGACTTTTTTGTTTTGTCTTGTTTTATTCAAGTAAAAATGGTGTAAATAAGGTAGTTCATTCAACTTTTTTAAAAAATTTGTTTATTGTGAGAGAGAAAGAGAGTGCACGTGCATGCAAGTGAGCGGGGGAGGGGCAGAGAGAGAGGAGGAGAGAGAGAATCCCAAGACTCAGGGCTTGAACTCATGAACCATGAGCTCATAATGGTTGAACCATAGTTCATTCAACTTTCAATTCAAATAAGGACTTTCCCCTGAAACACTCATTGTATTTAGGAATGTAGTAAAAGTGCTATTTGGGTTCATTCTCTTCATCGGGCTGTTTATTAATACAATATGTAGCCAAGGGTTGAGATTTAAAGTGAAACTGGCATTTTTTTTTTTTTTAAGTTCCAAGTGTGGGCCAAAGAAGAATACAATCTTCACAGTGTAGCCTGGTGCCTCTATCCTGATTCATGCTAGGGTGTCTTACCCACCATTGCTTTTGTACCATCTGTAAAAAGGAAAAAAAAACCCCATCTTGCATTAAAAAATAGTTTCAACTTTGTGGACCCCCTAAACAGGTTTAGGCTACCAGGGTTTCATGAGCCACACTTTGAGAACTAGTGAGGTAGAGGCTCACTTTCTTTATCTATGGCTCTCCTTGTGAAAGCAAAGGCCTGGACATTTATTACAGGTGAGGTTCTCTGAGTCTTTGGGTGAATTGCCTTCACAGGCATCATTCTCTTAATAAGGAAAATAAAGATAAATTAGGGAATTTAAGAAACTTAAGTAGTATCTACTGCTTCCTAATACTGGCACAGCCTAGTTAAGATGGATTATAAGACTTGTTAGGGAAATAGCTGGTCAAGATGACACAGCCTTTTAGTGTTACAACTCAACTATTTTTTAATTGAGGTATAACTGATGCAAAACCTTTCAGTTTCATTTGTACAGCATAATGATTCAGTATTTGCATTTATTGTAAAATGATCAGCACAATAAGTCTAGTTAACATTTAACACTTCATATTTTAAAAAAAAGCTATACAATAAATTTAACCTTTTTGGGGGGAGGAGAGCAAGGTTGTATGGTTCTGTTAATTTAAAAGATTTGTAGATTCATTTCACCACTACCACAATCAGGATACAAAACAGTTCCATCACCAAAAGATTCCATTATACTATTTCTTATCGTCACATCCTTCTCCCCTTCCCCTTCCAAACACACACACACACACACACACACACACACACACACACACACCTAGCCCCTGGCAACCACTGATCTTTCTATTACTATAGTTTCCTCTTTTTGAGAATGTCATGTAAATGGGATCCTGCAGTTTGTAACCTTTTGAGACTGAATTCTTTCACTCAGCCTAATTCCTTTGAGAATCATCCAAATTGTATGTATTAGTTTGTTCCTAGTATTTCTTTCTTTCTTTTTTTTTTTTTTAAATAACCTCTACACTCAATGTGAGGTGCGAACTCAGGACCCCAAGATCAAGAGTTGCATGTTCCACTGACTGAGCCAGCTGGGCACCCCTGAGTAGCATTTCTTTATATGGATGTACCACAATTTGCTTATTCATTTCCTAGGCCGTTTCCAGTTTTTGGCAGTATTAATTGAGCTGCTATAAACATTCATACACGGGTTCTTTTGTGTGAACATAATTTTTCATTTCTCTAGGATAGATAGGAAGAGGTGAGATTGCTGGGTCATATGGTAACTGTATGTTTGGCTTTTTAAGAAACTGCCAATGTGTTTTACAGAGTGGCTGTACCATTATGCATTTCCATAAACAATGTATGAGAGTTTCAGTTGCTCTGCATCCTCCTCAGAACTTGATATGGTCAGTATTTTGTATTTTAGACATTCTAAAAAACATGCAGTAGTATCTCATAGTAGTTTTACTTTGCATTTCCTTAAGGTTTATGATGCTGAGCAACTTTTCATATGCTTAGTAACCATCTGCATATATCCTCTTCAGTGAGGCATCTCTTCAAGGCTTTTGGCCATTTAAACGGGGTTTTCTTTTGAGATTTGAAGCTTTTTTTTTTTTTTTTTATAAATTCTGGATACATCTTTTGTTGGAGATGTGAATTGCAAAATTTTTCTCTGAGTCTGTAGCTTATCTTTTCATTCACTCTCTTTTGTTTTTAAGTTTATTTATTTTGAGAGACAGAGCCTGTGCATGCAAGCAGGGGAAAGATAGAGTGGGGAGAGAGAATCTCAGGCACTGACAGCGCAGAGCCTGACATGGGACTCAATCTCATGAACTGTGAGATCGTGATCTGAGCTGAAGTCAGACGCTTAACCAACTAAGCCTCCCAGGTGTCCCTCTTTTCATTCTCTTAACTGTATCATATGGAGAGCAAAGTTTTTAATTTTGATGAAGTCCAGCTTATCAGTTTTTTTCTTTATTGGATCATGTGTTTGGTGGCAAGTCTAAGAAGTTGTTGCCTAGCCCTATGTGAAAAAAGTTTCTATTTTATAAGTTATATAGTTTTACTTGGTGCATTTATATCTATGATCTAGTTGGAGTTAATTTTTGTATTAGTTATGAAGTTTAGGTTGAGGTTCATTTTTTGTTTTCATATGGAGGTCAGTGGTCCTAGTACCATTTGCTAAAAAAGATTGTTCTTTCTCCTTTTTAAAAACCTTTTTTAAGTTTATTTATTTACTTAGAGAGAGAGAGAGAGAGAGAGAGAGAGAGAGCGCGCACAAGTGGGGGAGGGGCAGAAAGAGAGGCCGGGAGAGAATCCTCAGCAGGCTCCATGCTGTCAGCAAACCATGAGATCATGACCTGAGCCAAAGTCAGATGCTTAAGAGACTAAGCTACCCAGGTGCCCCTCTTTCTCCTTTAAATTGCTCTTGTGCATTTGTTGAAAATCAACTGAAGATATAGACCCATATATTTGTGTGGGTATATTTCTGGACTCTATTTTGTCTTACTGATCTATGTGTCTTTCTCTTCACCAATACTACACTGTCTTCATTATGTAGCTTTACATATGGTAAATCTTTAGTCAGGTAATATGATTCCTCCAATCTTCTTGTTCTTTTTCAAAATGGTCTTAACTGTTCTAGTTTCTTTCCCTTTCCAAATGAATTTTTTTTTAAGTTTATTTATCATGAGAGAGGGTAGGGCAGAGAGAGGGAGAAAGAATCCCAAGAAGCTCTATACACCAGCACAAAGCTCGAGGCTTGAGCTGACAATCCATGAGATTATGACCTGAGCTGATGTTGTACCCTTAACCACTGAGCCACCCAGGTGCCTCCTAAATGAATTTTATTTATTTTTTTTTCAACGTTTTTTATTTATTTTTGGGACAGAGAGAGACAGAGCATGAACGGGGGAGGGGCAGAGAGAGAGGGAGACACAGAATCGGAAACAGGCTCCAGGCTCCGAGCCATCAGCCCAGAGCCTGACGCGGGGCTCGAACTCACGGACCGTGAGATCGTGACCTGGCTGAAGTCAGATGCTTAACCGACTGCGCCACCCAGGTGCCCCCTAAATGAATTTTAGAAGCAGCTGTCTATATCTACAAAAATTCTTGCTGGGATTTTGATCTATATTGTGTTAAATATATTGGTCATTTTGGGGAATTGACATGTTTATTGTGTTGGTTGCAATCCATGAACATGGTATATTTCTCCATTTATTTAGGTTTTCTTTTATTTCGTTTTAAAGAAAATAGTTTTATAGTTTTTGGCTTACAAATCCTGTACATCCTCTATAAGATTTACATCTAAATATTTTCTTTTATTTTATTAAAAAATTTTTTTTGATGTTCATTTTTGAGAGAGAAACATAGCATGAGCAGGGAAGGGGCAGAGAGAGAGGGAGATACAGTATCTGAAGCAGGCTCCAGGCTCTGTCAGCACAGAGCCCAACACAGGGCTTGAACTCACAAAACTGTGAAATCATGACCTGAGCTGAAGTCGGGTGCTTAACCGACTGAGCCACCAGGTATCCCTAAATATTTTATTTTTATGAACTATTGTAAATGGCATTATTATTTTTTTAACATTTATTCATTATTGAGAGACAGAGAGAGACAGAGTATGAGCATGGGAGGGGCAGAGAGAGGGGGAGACAGAGCATCCAAAGCAGGCTCCAGGCTCTGAGCTGTCAGCAAAGAGCCCGATGCGGGGCTCAAATGCACAAACTGTGAGATCATGACCTGAGCCGAAGTCGGACGCCTAAACAACTGAACCACCCAGGTGCTCCTAAATGGTATTATTTTTTAAATTTCAGGTTTTAGTTATAAACTACTAGTATATAAAACCATAATTGATTTTTGCATGTTAGTATTGTATCCTGAGACTCTTGCTAAACTCATTTGTTAGTCCTAGGAGTTTTTTCTTTGTAGATTCCTTGGGATTTTCTACATAGAAAAACATGTCATCTGCAAATAGGCACAGTTTCATTTTCTTTCCAATCTATATGCCCCCTCCCCCTTTTTTTTTCTTGTCTTATTTCACTGGCTAAGACTTCCATAATGATGTTGAGTAGAATGTTGAAGGTGGATATCCCTACCTTGCTCCCAATCTTAGGAAGGAAAGCATTCAGTTCTTCACCATTAGTATGATGTTAGCTGAAGATGTTTTTGTAGGTGCCCTTTATTAGGTTAGAAAAATTCTCTTCTATTCCTAGATTACTGAAATTAAAAAAAAATATATTTAGTTTTGAGTGAGAGAGTGTGGGCATGTGGGGAGGGGGAAGGACAAAGAGAGAGAGACAGAGAATCCCAAGTAGGCTCCACACTGTCAGTGCAGATCCCAAGTTGGATCTCAAACTCATCATCCATGAGATGGTGAGCCAAAATCAAGAGTCTGACACTTAACTGACTGAGCCACCCTGGAACCCTGAGATTTTTTTTTTTAATCAGGAATGGATGCTGAATTATGTCAAATATATTTTTTGTGTCATTATATTGTTTTTCTTCTTTAGACTATTAATGTGATGGATTACACTCATTGATTTTCACATATTGAACAGCTTTTCATTGCCAGAATAAACCCCTCTTGATTGTGATATGGTGTTTTTACAGTATATACTGTGAATTCAATTGGCTAGTACATTGTTCGGCATTTTTGTGACCATGTATGTGAGGAATATTGGTCTCTAGTTTTCTTGATTTGTATTGTCTTTGTCTGGTTTTGGTATCAGGGCAATACTGACTTTATAAATGAGTCAGGATTTATTCTTCCTCTTATTTTCTGGAAGAGACTATGTGGAATTGGTGTTGTTTCTTCTTTTTTTTTAATTTTATTTTTTATTTTTTAAAATTTACATCCAAATTAGTTAGCATATAGTGCAACAATGGTTTCAGGAGTAGATTCCTTAGTGCTCCTTACCCATTTAGCCCATCCCCCCTCCCACAACCCCTCCAGTAACCCTGTTTGTTCTCCATATTTAAGAGTCTCTTATGCTTTTGTCCCCCTCCCTGTTTTTATATTATTTTTGTTTCCCTTCCCTTGTGTTCATCTGTTTTGTCTCTTAAAGTCCTCATATGAGTGAAGTCATATGATATTTGTCTTTCTCTGACTCACTAATTTCACTTAGCATAATACCCTCTACTTCTATCCACGTAGTTGCAAATGGCAAGATTTCATTCTTTTTGATTGCCGAGTAATACTCTATTGTATATATATACCACATCTTCTTTATCCATTCATCCATTGGTGGACATTTGGGCTCTTTCCATACTTTGGCTATTGTTGATAGTGCTGCTATAAACATGTGCTATAAACAGGGGTGCATGTGCTGCTTCGAAAAAGCACACCTGTATCCCGTGGATAAATGCCTAGTAGTGTAATTGCTGGGTCGTAGGATAGTTCTATTTTTAGTTTTTTGAGGAACCTCCATACTGTTTTCCAGAGTGGCTGCACCAGCTTGCATTCCCACCAACAATGCAAAAGAGATCCTTTCTCCGCATCCTCACCAACATCTGTTGTTCCCTGAGTTGTTCATGTTAGCCATTCTGACAGGTGTAAGGTGGTATCTCATTGTGGTTTTGATTTGTATTTCCCTCCTGATGAGTGAAGTTGAGCATTTTTTCATGTGTCAATTGGCCATCTGGATGTCTTCTTTGGAGAAGTGTCTATTCATGTTTTTTGCCAATTTACTCACTGGATGATTTGTTTTTTGGGTGTTGAGTTTGATAAGTTCTTTATAGATTTTGGGTACTAACCCTTTTTCTGATATGTCATTTGCAAATATCTTCTCCCATTCTGTCGGTTGCCCTTTAGTTTTGCTAATTGTTTCCTTTGCTGTGCAGAAGCTTTTCATTTTGATGAGGTCCCAGTAGTTCATTTTTGCTTTTGTTTTGCTTGCCTCCAGAGACGTGTTGAGTAAGAAGTTGCTGCAGCCAAGATCAAAGAGATTTTTGTCTGCTTTTTCCTCAAGGATTTTTATGGCTTCCTGTCTTACATTGATGTCTTTCATCCATTTTGAGTTTATTTTTGTGTATGGTGTAAGAAAGTGTTCCAGGTTCATTCTTCTGCATGTCCAGTTTTCCCAGCACCACTTGCTGAAGAGACTGTCTTTATTCCATTGGATATTCTTTCCTGCTTTGTCAAAGATTAGTTGGCCATACATGTGTGGGTCCATTTCTGGGTTCTCTATTCTGTTCCATTGATCTGAGTGTCTGTTCTTGTGCCAGTACCATACTGTCTTGGTGATTACAGCTTTGTAGTATAGCTTGAAGTACGGGGGTGTTGTTTCTTCTTTAAATGTTTGTTTCAATTTGTCTTTGAGACCATCTGGGTGTGGAGATTTTTTGGAAGTTTTTTAAGTGCAGTTTTCATGGGGCCATTGAATTTACCTATTTCATCTGGTGGGGAGGATTGGTCATGTGTGACCAATTGAGGAATTTGTCCATTTAATCTAAGTTGTCAAATGTATGTGTAGAGAGTTTTATGAAACATTGTTTATGAAGGCTGTAGCGATAATTCCTTTGTCATTCCTGGTATTAGTAAAATGTATCTTCTCTTTTTTTGTCAGCCTTGCTAGAGGTTAATCAATTTTATTGATCTATTCCAATAACCAATTTTTAGTTTCATTGATTTTTCTCTATTTTTGTTTTCAATTTAATTGATTTCTGCTCTTTATTATTTTCTTCTGTTTGCCTTGGGTTTATTTGCTCTTTTTCTAGTTTGTTAAGGCAGAAGTTTGGATTATTGATATGAATTTTTTTTAATTCTAATACTAGCTTTAAAAATCAATACCTTGGGTTGCCTGGGTGTCTCAGTCAGTTCAGCAACCGACTCTTGGTTTGGGCTCAGGTCATGATCTCACAGTTTGTGAGACTGAGCCCTGCACTTGACTCTGCACTGACAGAATGAGCCTGTTTAGGATTCTCTCTCTGCCTCTCTCTCTCTGTGCCTCTCCTGCTCATGTTTTCTCCCTCTCTCAACATAAATAAATAAACATTAAAAAAACCAGTATCTTTGGGGCACCTGGATGGCTCAGTCAGTTAAGTGCCCGACCCTTGATTTCTGCTCATGATTGTGATAGAGCCCCGAGTCAGTTCAGTGCTGGGCATGGAGCCTGCTTAAGATTCTTTCTCTCCCTCTCTCTCTGCCCCTCCCCTGCTTGTGCTCTCACTCTCTCTCAAAAAAAAAAAAAAAAAAATCAATTACCTTCTTGTGGTTCATACTTTGTTTCTTATATATTAAAAAAACTTTTTTAATGTTTATTTATTTTTGAGTGACAGAGAGAGAGACAGAGCACGAGCAGGGAAGTGCAGAGAAAGAGGGAGACAGAGAATGCAAAGTAGGCTCCAGGCTCTGAGCTGTCAGCACAGAGCCCTATGCAGGGCTTGAACCCATTGACCGTGAGATCTTGACCCAAGCCGAAGTTGGGTGCTTAACGGACTGAGCCACCCAGGTGTCCTTGTTTCTTACATTTTATACGTGTCTGGACTGCTCTGTTTTTAACTCCTTGAGTACAGGGTCTTAGGTGATTAATCTGAGCCTAAGTGTCTTGTACTATGTGTTCAGTGTTTTATAGATGATTTGAATGGTGGGATGTGTGGATAAAAGGAGAGTGAGGGCAATGAATATAAATTATTTCAAGATAGCTTCAGCATTAAGAAAAATATATAACAGGGGCTATAACAGTAAGGTAAAAGGAAGGAATAAAAATTCACTCATCAGGAAAAGTTGGTAACACCAGTTGAAGCTAGTTTTGATAGGGACTATTCAAAACTTCAGGGTGTTGTACAGAATACTCACTATTGCATTCAATTTTACACAGTGAATGAAACAGAATTCTGTTTCCTAGCCAATTCAAGAAAGAAAAAACCTTTTAACTTATTCAGGTAATTTGAGCAAAATAATTTGGAAATAATTACCTCCATGATTTCTTGATTCCCTGTTTTACTTCTGCTATACCTGATATACTTTCCTCTGTTATTTATTCTTTAGTAGAGACTTAGGATATAGCCTACTTTCTCTTACTCCATCTCTTACTGAACACCTGAAGTCACACTGTAGGCCCCTAGGGAATCAGGCCATGAGTTTGAGCTTCCTGGCTTATCCTCCTCCATAAAATGAAAGCATCTGTATTAGTTTCCTATGGTTGCTGTAACAAATTACCACAAACTTGGTAGCTTGAAACATGAATTTTCCCACAGTTCTGCAGGCTGGAAGTCCAAAATCATGTCACTGAGTTAAAATCAAGGTGTCATCAAGGCTATGCTCTCTTTAGAGGTTCTAGTGCATAGTGCATTTCCTGCTTTTTTACAGCTTTTGGTGACTGCTGGCATTCCATGGTTTGTGGCTGCATCACTCCAGTCTCTGCTGCTATGGTCCTATTGTCTTTTCTTCTGTAATGAAACCTCCCTGTTTCCCTCTTAAAAGAACACTTATGATTGTATTTAGAGCTCACTCAAATAATCCAGGCTAATCTCCTCATCTCAAGATCCTTAATTATGTCTACAAAGTCCTTTTCTTACCCTAATTCACATATTGCAAGGATTAAGACATGGGTATCTCCTAGGGAGCCATTATTTAGCCTACCACAGCATCCTGATTCCTTAATCAAGAACATTGGTGAAATGGGATAACAGAAGACATTCATTATCTCTTAAAAAGTGTCCTTCCTAATCTGTATTTTTAAAAATCTTATCTTTTTGCTATTTTAAATATTAATATTTGCATATAAAGTATTCATAGAAATTAATTCAGGCTGATATCCTTTATAGTAGATTCCAAAAATGAATTCTAAGGAAAAAGCCCAATTTATTATATATCAATCTTTTTCACATATAGCTTCATGAATAACCATTTGACACTGAAACATGAGCTCCAAAACTATTATTATTTTGGCACAGGAACAAACTTAATTTCAGAATCAGAGACTCCAGACATCCATTAACTTTTATTCAAATAAAAGTTTTAAGCACCTGAATAACTTAATGGATACAAATAGAAAAGGCATTAAATGGCTTCATATTGCTTCCATATGTAAGAACTAGTCATTACAGCAAGTTACAAATACATCAAAATTTAACATAATGAACAAAATCTGCAGCCAGGAAGATTTAGGTTTAACAGATGGAACTAATATGACATTTACAGTACTGCTCAGCATTAACTTGTATGGATTCATATGGAATCATCATTTAGTTATTCATCAGCCCCAAATAATTGAAAATTCTTGTAGGAGATTATCTATCATTTACCTATCCTGTCAGAGGTCTCTTAATTGAGACATCACCTTTCAGGCCTTGTAGAACTCTTGGGTAGGACAGAGATTTGGGCGACCATTCTAGGCCTAAACTAGAGACTATCCTAATACAGATTCCTCAGTACAGATTCTTCAAGCATCACTTGACACCACCAGACAGGAAGTTGAGTGTATACAAGTAATAATTGTGTTTTGTTTTTAACAATATAGGTACTTTCTAAGGCTTTATAGTAGATTCCAAAAATGAATTGTAAGGAAAAATACATACATGTTAGTGAATTACTTTTCAAAAATTTTTTTTAAATTTTGATAATCAGTTTCTGTATAAGCCATGTTAATGGCTAATACCTCTAGATTACCCACATCACCACCCTGTTTTGTTTCTTTTTTTTTTTTTTCTTTTTTTTTTAAGGGAGGGGTGGAACAGAGAGAGAGAGAGAATCCCAAGCAGGCTTCATGTCCAACGTGGAGCCTGATGTGGGGCTCAATCTCACAACCATCAGATCATGACCTGAGCTGAAATCAAGACTCAGACGCTTAACCGACTGAGCCACCCAGGTGCCCCTCCAGTGTTTTCATTATAAGTTCCATACATGTCTTTTTCATTATCAATTGCATATGCACGCCATTAGTTATTTGTTGCATTCAGCAGAGATTGATATCCTATGATAAACACATTTCTTGAAATCATTATAGTTGGAATGCAAATGATGATTTGTGAAGGGTGAAGTTAAGCTGTCTTCAATGAACACTGTATTTGGAAATGGTATTGATTGACCAAGTCTTGTACATTTATCTAGCCAGCACTTAACCTACCTCCCATTTATACACATTTGTATATGTAGACAGAGAAATCATTAAAACTTTTCACAGAATTGCAAACTTTTTTTTTTTTTAATTTAAACCTAGATCAAACCTAACAAAATTCTGGATAACTTGACCTCTAGGAAGGCTCCTAACTGGCATATTAATAACTTGCTGAAGTAGATCTTCCTTGCCTTTGAATGTAACCTAGTAGATTTGAGCTCAGGATTATGGAAAGCTGGATAGCTTATGGAAGAAACACATCTAAATCTTCCTGCTGGGTTGATGTTCCTAAAGAAATTCTCTTTCAAAGGCAGAAAAGCCTAACTTTTCACCTTTTTTTCCACACTGCAGTTACTAGCCTTTAAATGTTGGGAGTTTCTGAGCTCGGTGTCAGACTCTTTTTTTTTTTTTTTTCCTGCACTCTGTATTCTCTCCCTAGTGATCTCATTCATTTTCAAGTTTTCAAATACTATCTATATGCTAATGGATTATAAATTCATATCGCTCTGCCAAGTCTCTTTTCTAAGTTCTAGATCTCTGTGTAACACTTTTTTCTGTCCCTCCTTTTGGATGCATGACAGAAGCCTCAAACTTTACATGTCGCAAACAACTCAGAATCATATTGTACCACCTCCAGCCCCACACTTCTTATAATAGGACTGGTATCTCCTAGCAATTTGAGACTGGAACTATTCTAAGAAGTGTGGGGTTGGAGGGTGGTACAGTATGATCCTGAGTTTGGGACATGTAAAGTTTGAGCTACAATGCTAAATGAGTTACTTACATCACCTGATTATTATTTAGTGTTTGGACTGGAGCCTGGGTACTTTCAAAAGTGTCTCAGGTGATTGTATTGTGTATCCATGATTGAGAACTACAGACATACAAAACACCATTAATTCTTGCAGAAACTCTTCAAGGTAGGTTTTCTGTTCATTTTATAGTAAAGAAATGGATGCTCACAGATACTAATTAACTTTCCCCATGTCACACATCTCATAAGCGGGGGCAGGGAGAAGCTGTGGCTTTTCTACAAATGACACATTTTCTGAGCAGAGGAGACAATCACTCTCACCAAATCAAGGGGAATGCTAAACCAAAAGGAAAGAATCAATATCCCTACTTAACAATCAAGGGTCTTTTGTTCACTGTATCCTCCATGAACTCTTTCTGGCCACCTCAGTTCTTCTTGGTCTCTTCACCCAATTTTTATTACACAAATAACTGACTTATTTTGATGATGAACTATGTTATACTCAGCCTTACCTTATATTTGTACCTGTATTAAGGCCTCCCTGTACATTTCCTAGTTATGAAATCTGGTGACTTAGCAGGCGAACCAGGTTAAGAGCCCTGGTTTTGCAGCAACACCCACCTGAGTTGGCCTCCTGCATATAGTTATCTCCATGGCCGTGACAAGCCATTTAATTTTTTAAATCTCGTTTTGTAAGCATAAAATAGGGAAAAATAAAACTTGTACTTTAGCAAGGATTAGAAACATTCTATTCAATAAACTTTAGTTCTTAGTAAAGGCACCCTAACCAATGGGAAGTAAAGGGTTTGGTCCATCAGTAAATACATGGAAAGTAGTAGGTGGAATACGACTTTTGGAACTGACTGACTCCTTTTTCTGACACAAACTAATATTTGGACAGGGAATATAAGAAAATAAGGAGTCATGAAATCTACCTAAGGCTGCCACTTCTATCTCTCAGAACAGGTTTCCAGAAAGCTATTTACATGAGATACTCTGGCCAAACCACAGGAAATTATTATACTCTGCAATTTTCCCACCCTGTCTCCAACACTTGCCCTCTGACCAAGTCCCTACCCCACGTTCTGCCCTTCCCTGTAGGGAAGGAGTTGCGGATTTCATTTTATAGTGGATTGGCTGACGGGGTGGGGTGGGAAGGGGAAATCAGAGAGGCTCCACCCATTTCACTGGAGGCCTGGAGGTGGGCGCTCTCCTTTTCTCTACCCGCCCCCTTGTACCTGCAAAGTGGGGCTGGCCACGGAGGGAGGGCCCTGTCCCCTGTCCCTTTAAGGAGGAGGGCCGAGCGCAGGCGAGAGAGCTGGCGTTGCCCCTAGCCGGTCCGCGCCCTCACCCCAGAGCAGCTGCAGCCACAGCTCCGGCCTCCCCGCGGTTAGCAGAGTCCGCTCCGGCCCCAAGAAGCGAGTCGCCACCATGGTGAAGATTGTGACGGTGAAGACCCAGGCGTACCCGGACCAGAAGCCGGGCACGAGCGGGCTGCGGAAGCGGGTGAAGGTGTTTCAGAGCAGCGCCAACTACGCGGAGAATTTCATCCAGAGTATCATCTCCACGGTGGAGCCGGCGCAGCGGCAGGAGGCCACCCTCGTGGTGGGCGGGGACGGCAGGTTCTACATGAAGGAGGCCATCCAGCTCATCGTGCGCATCGCCGCCGCCAACGGGGTAAGGGACGCGCCGGCTCCTCCGCGGCGTGCGCCCGGAGCGGGGCCGTGCGCGACGTGCCGCTGGAGTCGGCCGCCCGCCCCCTGCCGCGCTCGGGCCCGGCCACTTCCGCGTGCCGCCCTAGTCTCCACCCAACTTCTTTGCTCTGGCTTTTCCTGGCCCGGAGGCCCCGCGGAGGTCGCAGGGTGCTGAAGGGTGGCCTCGGGGCTCCGCGGAGCTGCTTTGTCGACTCTCCAGGGACGGGCGAGCGGGGCTTGACCTTGGGAGGCCCGACCCTCCGCCTCTTGCCCCGCCCTTCTCTCGCCTCCTCCCTTCCCCACCCCTCCGGCTGAGGCCTCTGACATTTACATTAACCTTTCCTGTGGCTAAAGATACAGTTACAACTCTGAGTGCAGTCGCCTTCACCCGGAAAGGTTAGACGGCCTCTGCCTTGCTCAGAACCCCCTCCCAACCCTCCCAGTTGCTTGCTATTCTGGTCTGAGACTGGCGCTTCCCACTGGCTGGGAGCCCGACGCCGTGGGGCATGGTTGGCGGGAGCGCCCGCCCAGCTGGTGCGTGAGACCCGCAGGGCTGAGAAGAGGTTGCCAAGTCTTGGTCTCTCTCCACATCCTAGTTTGCGTTGGGACTGAGCTCCCGCCCTTCCACGGCCTGGTTGCTGGGACGCAGGCTTTTGAAAACGCTAGTCTTTGCCAGATGCTGCTTCTAGATCTGTTCTTCGAGGAGTTGGAGCTGAATTTTCATGAGAACAGAAACTGCATACCCAAGGGTGCTCTTATGCAAGCCTTCGTGGCTGGCCAGGAAATTAATGCAACCCCTTGGCTAGCCCCTCGCCGCACCCTCCCCACCAGCTAAGGAACGTTAACAGACTTCAGGGGCAGGTCCACTCGGATAGGTGAAACTCTGAAAGATTTTTCAGTAAACTTTATGAATGAAAAGGTGGATTTATAAAACAGGCAACTTGGAGCTGATTATTCATTCACTTTTATAAAACATCTTCTAACGAGTTTCTCTTTCTGTATTTAAAATAAGATTTGACTTATACCTAGCTTTTCTGGAACTCATTTCTTTTAGTGATATTTTTATTCATTTTAGTAATACTTTATCTTTAACATATAAGTGTCATTTTGCCACGCACCACGAAAAGCACTAAATGTGCAGTATCTCATTTATGCTGCAGCCTTATGAGGTCGATGCTATTATGGGCATCTTCAAGTTGCCAGTGAGAAAACTGAAGCCTGGGCAGGTTAAAGAGGAGCTATAAAAGCAGCACCCAGAATCTAATATAGACCTACCAATTACAACTTCTGTGAAGGAAGGGACCCTTAAATCTATAAGGAACTATTTTTCCCTAGTCTGTAAAATCTACACTGGGCCCCAATCTACATCTCCCTCCCTGAGTCAGGCATTTATAAGCATCAAGGAGAGAAGGTCCTCTGAATAGAATATGCTCTTGAGTTTTCAGACAACCACAAATTCCCTTAAGATCAAAAACAGATGTTACCCAGTAGATCCCTTCATTTCCTTATCACCTGTGTTGAATATGTATTTCGTTCATTCATTCATTCAAAAAGACTGAACCTATGCCATATACAGAAAATGTGTGGAATAAAAAGACAATTCAGACACAAGACTCATACTTAAGGAGCTTACATCATAGTGGGAATTTTTGAGGAAAGTTGTCCATTTGGGAGTAGTGTAGGATGGGAAAGAAAAATTTAGGCTGAGACCAAAAAAAAAAAATATATATATATATATGTATGTTTTTAAAACCTCATCCCCTTTTAGCTACTGCTTTCTTGCTTTTCCCCTTTTTGGCCAATTGCCACCACTGATTTTTCACCCATTCACTTACCACCTCCCTGCAGTCTGGCTCCTTCTTCCTTCACCACTTGCCAAGGTTACTAATGACTTTCTGGTTGCTAAATCCATTGAATACTTTTTTTAAGGCCTTATTTGGCCTTCTTATTGCCTCTGGCATTGCTGGTTTTGCACTTTTTTTAAAAAAATAATTTTTTATTAAGTTTATTTTTTTTTGAGAGAGAGAGAATATGCATGAGTTGGGGAGGTGCAGAGAGAAGGGGGGAGAGAGAGAATCCCAAGCAGGCTCCGCACTGTCAGCACAGAGCCTGACGTGGGGCTTGAACTCACAAACCGCGAGATCACGACCTGACCCGAAATCAGGAGCCGGATTCTCAACCGACTGCACCACCTAGGCATCCCTGGTTTTGCACCTTTAAAGTCCTCATTCCCTTGCCTTGATCACTCTCCTGATTCTACTCATACTTTTTGAGAGTTCCTTCATGACCTGCTTTGCTGTGTACACCCTAGCTATTTCCTAAGTTTTTGTCCTCAGCTGCTGCTCTCTGATTTTATTCTGTCTCTGTCTCTGTCTCTCTCCTCACCAGGGATGTAAATATATTCCTCCTGTCTTCTGGTGTGATTCAATTCAGATAACATTTTCAGAAAACTTTCCCCAACAACCTCTGTCTGCCACTTTCATCCCCCCCCCCATTAAGTGCACCTTTCTTATAGATACTTCTAGAATAGATTAATGAAATCCCAGTGAAATTATCTTCACATGTGAGACTCCCCTCTAGAGAGTAAACTTCTTTAAGATGGAGTCTGCTTTTATCTGTATCTGCAGTATCTAGGATCGTGCAGATTTCAGTGAGTCCTGGTTTCAGTTGCCCTGAATTGTGAACAGTATGGAATATACTTCAAGTTAAGTGTATTCCAGCCCTTAAAGCCAGTGTATAGTTGGTGAGCAATAAATTTATTCTCTTCAAACATTTATTTTGTGCTTATTTTGTATCAGACATTGTGCTGAGTACTTGGGATAGAAAATATTCCTGTCCTCAGCAAAAACAGTATAGAAGGGGAGGTAGACAAGAATAAACCGAGCACAGTGCATTAGGCGTTACGATGGAGGTGTGTGCCAGGTACTGAAGGGGGAACAGCATGGAGGGCTGTACGGGTGTGCCGTCCTTTCTGAAAGTTCGTGTTAGGCCACTTCACTTGGATGAAAGACCTACCTTAATTACCTGCTTTTGCAAACGGCAAACCCAAAGCAATCTGAAGAGGACTTTTGCTCTTATGAAGAAAGGTGGAAACTGAAAGTAGAGGTCAGCATATGGTGTGCAGGGGGTCATTCGAGAGGTAGCAGGGACCCATCCCCAGCAGCAAGAGTGGCTCCACCAAGCGCTTTCCCCTACACTCAACGTCTGCTGCTATAGCTTTGAACTATGTGAGCTTCTCTGCTTTATCTTGATTTATTCTGTGTGTCCGTTAGCAAGATGTGCCCTAAGGTATCAGAAAACACTAAGAGGTTTATTTCTGGAGTCTGAGAACACTGAAAGTGGTAGCTGAATTGAGGCTTAAGGGTGGAATTCCTAAGGTGGGTTTGTCAGGGGAAGAATACTAGACAGAAAAGAATAAAAATATAGGAGTTGGACACTGCTGGGCAAGTTAATTAACTTCTGATCCCCTTCCCCCCCACTTTTCTGTAAAGGTTGGAAGCAATGAGACATACCCATAGAGGTTCTTGTGAGGATTAAATGAAGTGAGTTTAAAAGTACCTGTAGTGTTGGGGCACCTGGGTGGCTCAGTCGGTTGAGCATCCGATTTTTGGTTCAGGTCATGATCTCGTGGTTCGTGAATTCCAGCCCCGCATCAGCTCACTGCTGTCAGCACACAGCCTGCTTCTGATTGCCTGTCCCCCTCTCTCTCTGCCACTCCCCTACTCACATTTGCTCTCTCAAAAATAAATAAAACATTTTTAAAAAATTAAAGAAAAAAAGTACCTGTAATCTCTTGTCACCTGGAAGCTGATTGACACTTTGGGGAAACCTTACGATGGGCCTGGAACAGGACTTTGTGTTATCAGTGTTCTATTGATCTGGGGACACTAAGCTAATCAGGCCCAACCTGATGCAGATATTAACATCTCTTCCCCACCTTCCATAAATACTATCATTGTCCCCCACCTTCCTCTACCCTCAATGGCCCCAACCAATATAGAGGGACTCCATGTTAGTCAGAAGCCAGGTGCATGCAAGTGGCAAAGACCTAACTCAGATTAGCATGGTGAGAAAGGAATTTATGGGCCTCTAACTGAGACGTCTTAGGAGATACCAGAGCAGACAACTTAGTTCAAACCACTCCTGGTCTCTAAAAATTGCTCTTGGGCCCAATGGTCTGCATGTGACCAGTATTAAGAATTGAGGAGAGTTCAAACTCCCAAGTAAATGTTTGGATATTTTGTAAATTTTTTTTAATGTTTTATTTTTGAGAGAGAGAGAGAGAGAATGCAAGCAGGGAAGGGGCAGAGAGAGAGAGGGAGACGCAGAATCCAAAGCAGGCTCCGGGCTCTGAGCGGTCAGCACAGAGCCCGACATGGGGCTTGAACTCACCTACCATGAGATCAGGATCTGAGCTGAAGTCAGATGCTTAACTGACTGAGCCACCCAGGCGCCCCAGAATGTTTGGATTATTTTGAACGATAGTTCATCATTATCTCCAGCAAAAAAAAAAAAAATAATAAATGCCTGTGTGGGAACTTGTGAGTAAGCTGGTTTTCTTTCATCAACCCACAGGGGTTCTTGTGTGTTGAATTCCTTTATTTAGTCTCCAGACTCCTTACTAGAATATATCTTTTATTTTTTTATTTTTTTATTTTTTTATTTTATTTTATTTTTGGGACAGAGAGAGACAGAGCATGAACGGGGGAGGGGCAGAGAGAGAGGGAGACACAGAATCGGAAACAGGCTCCAGGCTCCGAGCCATCAGCCCAGAGCCTGATGCGGGGCTCGAACTCACGGACCGCGAGATCGTGACCTGGCTGAAGTCGGACGCTTAACCGACTGCGCCACCCAGGCGCCCCTAGAATATATCTTTTTAAAAAATAGATAAAACAAAGCATACAGGATTACAAAGGAATTATTATATTGAAATTCAATTATCAAAATATTAATCAAATTTGTGATGCAGTTAAGATCTGTATGCTTCCTTACTGACACATTAAATAACAAGATTTAGTGGGAAGTCTAATACTCTCTTACTTTAGAGTGGTGATAAGTGATATTTTGATACATCTGCAATCTCAGTAATTTTAGATAAGTATAATATGATATGAAAATATCTGTGATTTCTATTGATGATAAAGTCCCTGGTAGTATTTGTAATGGTAATAATAATAATACTTGTTTGTTGCCTATATTCATAATTCAAGGAAATGCTAAATTTCATTTAGAGGTTAATGAAAATAAAGCTTTTGTTTGTTTTGCCATTCAAATTCAAGGACACCATTGAATTCTACCCAGGGATTTCTTCTAAGGATCCTGAGTTAAGAACCCCTGCACTAAATAAATGATCCTTTTTATTTTTAATGTTTATTTTTGATAGAGAGCATGAGAGGGGAAGGGGCAGAGAGAGAGAGGGAGAGACAGAATCCAAAGCAGGCTCCAGGTTCTGAGCTGTCAGCACAGAGCCCAATGCGGGGCTCAAACTCACAAACCGTGAGATCATGACCTGAGCCAAAGTCAGATGCTTAACTGACTGAGCCACCCAGGCGCCCCACGAATGATCTCTTTTTAGGGTCAGGTACTGCTTGCACCAAAATGGGCATCAAATACATGACACAGAGATTAAGGGTCTCAGGTTCTCAGATCAAACCAGTGGGGCTTTGAGAACTTTGTCTTAACTGGAGGAACTCCACTATCTCCCATTTGGGATGAATCACCCTTTCCCGAACTTTCATGAGGCCAGCTGTAAGCACGGGTGAAGGGACATGTTTCTAGATATAGTTCTGAGAAGGAAATGAAAGAATACTGGGGAGGAAGGGGGATGTTTTGGGACTCTGAGGTAACTGGTGTTAGGTAGAGGCACCTTGCTACCTTTCCTTAAAATCTGATGTCCTAGGGCAAGGAAGACTTGGCAGAGAACCATCTTTGGGTCAATGTTTAATATGCTATGACTCCCATTAAAAAAAAAAAAAAAGTCCTTTAATTATGATGGCTTATGAATGATTGTTCTCCCCCTGTTCACACTTTGTTTATTTGAATTGGTATTAAATACCAGGATAAATGAGATACTGTCCTTTTCCATCCAGGAGTCGGGGAAATAAGACACAAGAAATACATATATGTGCAAAGAACAGAATTAGAAAAAGTGCTGAGTGCAGGTAAGGGAGAGAACATTCTGGACTGGGGAAAGAAATGGTGGAACTTGAATTGTGTCTTGAAGAGTGGATAGTGTGCGAACAAAAGAGGGGGGGTGCATAGCCGAAAGAGCTAGCTAAGTAGAGGAACGGACAGGACTGTTATAGAGCCAGGCACTTAGCCCTTACACAGCCTTTGTTAAGAAAAATATTTTAAGCAATTTGTTCAGGAGCCTCTCTTTCCTGGCTTCACTGATCTAAGTCAGACTCTTTTCCCCTCTCACTCTGTGTTACACTGCACACTCCCACTGCTACTCAGAGTTGCACATTTGAGAAGGAGAGCCGTCATAATTCAGCACATGCACTACACAGCATTGTGCCCTGTGGCTTTCTGCTTGGCTCATATTTGAAGTCTCTGTTAGAGTTCCCTATCAAGGCCTGGTGTCCCATCATCGCTCAGTTTTGGAGGCTCTGGAAGATGACATTTAACGGTGCCTTCCAAAGTGAATTTGATGTACACCAGTGGCCTGTATTTTAACTGAAATAATGTGTACAATTACATAGGTTCAACTTGTAACAGAAACTCAAACAGCAGTGGATGAAACAAAATGGAAGTTTCTCTCTCGTGGAATAGTCTAGGTCTAAGCACACCAGGACTAGTATGGTAGAGCCATGGGACCCAACTTCCTTCAATCATATGGCTCTGCCATCTTGAAGGTGTTGCCTTTGCCCACCTGGTTACAGGTGGCCCCCACACCCTCATCCACATTTCAGCCAGTGGACACAGGAAAAAGGTGGAGCAAAGTGTTTTGTTTTGGTTTTTTCCTTCCCTTTAAAGAATCTGGAAATTGCACACCGCACTCCTGCTCACAATCCATTGATTAGATTTTCCAGACAGGCCACACTTACCTGCAAGAAGGGCAAAAAGATGCAGACTTTATACTGGGAGGCATGTGGCCAGCTAAAAAGGGGTGGTTCTGTTATCTTAAGAAAGGAAGTTGCAAGTAGAAATCTCTGCCATGGGCCACTTCTTTGGGCATGCAGACAGCCATGCCCACTGTTCTTCCCGCCCACGAAGCACATCACTCTTCCTTGGGGGCGTCACCTCTAATTCCTTCCAATAAATATATAGACTGATGTAGTTATAGAAATAGAGCAATCACCAGCCATGGTATTCACACTTTGCTGCTGGCTGGGAGTGCAGACTCCTTGGTCTGACAATGGAGTAGGTCCACAGGGAGCCCTGATTCTGCACTCCGGGAGGGATTTTCTTCCTTCCTTCCTTCCTTCCTTCCTTCCTTCCTTCCTTCCTTCCTTCCTTCCTTCCTTCCTTCCTTCCTTTTGTTCTTTCTTTCTTTCTTTCTTTCTTTCTTTCTTTCTTTCTTTCTTTCTTTCTTTCGGTTTATTTATTTATTTATTTTGAGAGAGAGAGAATGAACGAGCAGGGAGGGATAGAGAGAGAGAGAGGGAGAATCCCAAGCAGGCTCTGAACTGTCAGCGTGAAGCCCAATGAGGGGCTTGAACTCATGAACTGTGAGATCATGGCCTGAGCCAAAGTCAAGGGTTGGACGCCTAACCACTGAGTCACCCAGGCGCCCACAGGAGGGACTCTCTTATTCTTTGTCCTCCATGCTCATTTAGCCCTAGACACTAGGCTGTAGGTTCTGAGAGTTTGGGATCTGCACAGCTTTTGCATCCTGCTTTCTGCTGATAAAAGTTGGGGGTGTAGGAAGGCAGGAGTTGCTTTTGCAGACCAAGTTAGTGTGGTTTGTTTCACTATATAATTACTTCAAAAGTTTATTAGGCTTCTTCTGGCCTCTTCTGATCAGTTCCATGTACTGATAACCACAGTGAAAATTCTCATGTAGATAGAGTTTTAAGCCTGAAAACTTTGGCTTTTATTTTCTGGCCTCTGTGCTCTGTTCCTCCTCTGATGTTTCCATCATGATAGCCGCCTTGAGACAGGAAAAGCTAGGCTAAATAAGAAGGCGGTATCTTTAATTCAATCTTTGCTGGTGGGCCAGTTTTCATTGTCCAGCAGGGAATCCTGGGAAAGAGTTGAGTCCACAGCCCTTTCCTCTACACCTACTGCTTCATGTATAAGCTGCCTTAGCTGGGGAACATAGGTAGTGGTCATTTCAACTCTGTAAGGCTACAAATACTAGACTTGGACAACACAGTTTGCAGACCATAGTTAAAGAAAACATCCTTAGCAGAGCTATAACCTCCATTTTTGCCTGTGGACTAGCTAGTCTTTGCCTGAGCTCCTCTCTGTTGTGGCAAGAAGCAGCCAACAAATGCTCCTGTTCTGAATTCTCTCACCTGTTTGCCTGGGTTTGGTTGACCAGTGGTCTGCCTTCCAAGGTAGCAGTGATAATAGTTTTGCCATGGCATAAAAGGTATGCTGATGCTGCATATTTTAAATTCTGTTTTGGTACAGAATATCAGATTTTATCACTAGTTAGCATATAGATTTGTCTGTGAAAACAAGTTACTTAAACAAAATAAAAGATCATAGTAATAGAATCCTTTCTGTAATAGACTGGGTGTGGACAGTCCTGGGCTGTTGTGGGTGGCTCTGTTGTGTAAAGGGTCCTCTATTTCTTTTCTTTTGTTCCTCAGCCTCCCCTAGTGAATTGCCCTTATCTGCATGATCCAAGATGGCTTCCTACCACCATATGGTCATTCCGGGCAAGAGGAAGGGGAGGAAGTGGGAGGAAGGCACACTTTTTCTTTTTCTTCTTTTCCTTTTTAATTTTTAATGTTTATTTATTTTTGAGAGAGAGACAGAGCATGAGCGGGGGAGGGTCAGAGAGAGAGGGAGACACAGAATCCAAAGCAGGCTCCAGGCTCTGAACTGTCAGCACAGAGCCCAATGCAGGGCTTGAACCCATGAACTGTGAGGTCATGACCTGAGCTGAAGTCGGATGATTAACCGACTGAGCCACCCAGGTGCCCCAGGAAGGCACACTTTTCAAAGAGACTGCGCATCTTCAATGTTATTCATGTCTTCTGCACCAAAACTTGGTCTAAGCCCTCTAACAGCAAGGGGGGCTGGGAAATACCCATGTTATTCTGGGTACTGTGTGTGAGGCTAACCATTGGGGGTGTCAAGCAAAATGAAAGGGATAATTGATATTGGGGGACACTCAATAGTCCTCACTGTCCTAAACATGCTTTCCAAATCTGGTGAAAACCATGCAGTCATTTTCAAGTGATAGAGATATAGAAGAAGACAGAAACTTAATTTTATATAGAGAACTAGATTTTTGGAAGAGAAGCTATCATTTATTCCAACCGCCATATTAGAAAGGAATCAAGGCACAAACATTCCTATTGTGAAGGACTTTTTAAATAAACTACCTTATTGAAATATGATTCACTTATCACACAATTCACCCATTTAAAGTGTACAATTCAATATCTTTTTTTTTTTTGAGAGAGAGAAAGCATGAGCAAGGGAGGGGCAGAGAGAGAGAGAGAGAGAGAGAGAGAGAGAACATGAGCAAGGAAGGGGCAGAGAGAGAGAAGGAGAGAGAATCCCAAGCACACTGCCAGTGCAGAGCCCAATGCAAGGCTCCATATCACAACTGTGAGATCATGACCTGAGCCGAAATCAAGATTTGGATGCTCAACTGACTGAGCTACCTAGGCACCCAAAGTGTACAATTCAATGTCTTTTTTAAATTTTTATTTATTTATTTATTTTTAGCATTTATTCATTTTTGAGAGACAGAGTGTGAGTGGGGGTGGGGGGAGAAGTAGAGAGAGACGGAGACACAGAATCCGAAGTAGGCTCTAGGCTCTGAACTGTTAGCACAGAGCCCGATGTAGGGCTTGAACTCACCGACTGCCAGATCATGACCTGAGCTGAAGTTGGACGCTTAACCGACTGAGCCACCCAGGTGCCCCAATGTCTTTTAATGTGTTTACAGAGTTATGCAACTATCACCATAATCTAATTTTAGACTATTTCCATGACCCTAAATGAAGCCCCTTGTGTTAGTAATCAGTCCCTCTTATTTCCCTATGTTTTTGGCCCTGACCAACCACTAGAAGTTTGGGTGGGTGGATTTTACACAGTCTAGTTTGGGTTGCTAGGCAGAAGAAGTTACATTTAGCAAGTGAAGCTCCAGGAACACAAGAAGCAAAGTCAAAGGATTTGTGTCAAGAATGGTGGAATTAGTGTCTCATGCTTCTGTGTGTGCTGTCCTGAGCACTGGAGACACAGAGTTGAAGAAGTCCCCTTTCTCAAAGAGCCTTTGATTGAATGGGGGAGGACTGATACAAAAAAAAAGATAATCCTCCATGGATTTTTCTCAGCAGACTCCCTGTCCAAAGCAGACCAGGCTGTCAGTAAAAAGGAGGAGAAATTTCTCCAGGAGAATAGCTTCTTCATTTTCATGAGTGTAAGCAATCAGATTTCTTTTTTTGCAAACATATTTGAACTTATATATCCAAATTAGTATTGTACCCTGCCAAATCACCACTCTGGGAACCGTACACTTATTCCAGTGATGCATCTAGTGCTCAAAGCATTTTGAAACTCCTCTATGGGAATTATTTTTCAGCCAGTCGGTTTATGGGTCACCTAGGAAAACCAGTCACATTATTTTATAGTCATGCCTCATTTTTCACCTAAAGCGATGTAACAAGATTTGATCACCCACTTTATTCATTAGACATGGCTCCAACCAATTTTTGTCTCTTTTCAAAGTTCAAATCTACTCTCAGAGGATTAAATTTGTTATGACTGAAGACTTTCAAAGGAAGTGCCACAGACTGTTAAGAGAGTTGCTGAGAGAGTTCCAGAAATGTTAGTGCAATGTGAGCACTGTTTGAATAAATATGTTGCTTCCCAAGATGATTGTTTTGAAGGAGATAACATTAATTTAAATGAAAATACTCTGGCATAACTGTTAAAAATGAGTTCCCATATTTCGTGCTGTTCAAGCACGCTGCCCTGTGGAGAGGGTCTTAGAAGATAGTTCATGCTGAGGAAGATTCTGGCATTCTGCTTTCCTTCGGCAGATGCCTGCGGTGGCCTAGGGATATGGTTCTCTTCCATTCTGGTAGGCATCTAAACATACTTTGGTCAGGCATTTAGAAATTGTGCACAATGAGAAGGTTTGTTAAAACACAAGTAGACCGAATGGCCCTGACCTTGGATGAGAGTCCTGTCAGCTCTAAGCCACAGAAACTAGAGACCTAGATGTTAAGATTGTGCCCGCCTGACTCCAAGAGGTCATCTCATGGTTGCAAAGAGGCCAGAAAATGGAGCTGAGATGGCTTGACTGGGTGGGGATGGGGAAGGATCTTTTGCTTTAGTAATGAAACTATTATGTTACACTGCCTCATGGGGATGTTGAGGAATGCATTCTGTGAGCAGAATGAAATGAAGTATGTTTAAAAATGAAGTAAAAGGGAAATGAGTGTAGGAGACCCAAATGGAAATGGGAGTTAGGTTGGCACTTGTTACAAAAGCCAAACCTCCTCTCTGAGCTGGGCCACACGGTTGGCCATAGTCAAATCTGTTAGAAAAACATGATCACATAGCTCGCCATAGCCAGTTCCCCCACGTGTAGATTTGGTATAAAAAGAGTAATAATAATATCTGCCTGGAAACATTTATGTGAGGATGAAGCGTAATTTGTGAAGCGCTTACATAGTGCCTGACATTGTCTTTGCTAAACAGAAGACTTGGGTGATTCTAATGATTGTTATGATTATCCCAAATGCTGAGCCCATTTGGGCGCAGAGGGGAGGTCTTCTGTGTCTGCCACCATACCCACCACATAGATGTCTTATTCGCTCTCTATCCATACACTATCCCTTGAGTTTGATCTGTGAGGCACAGGTTCACAGTGGCTGTGACTCTCCGTCACAGGCTCCACAGACTCATTGATTTGGGGCCTTTACCTTTTTGGAGTCCTGAGGCAGCAGTGGGTAGTTGAAGATGGTGATCGTAGGGTGGACCTGTGGAATAGTTATCTGGCCCAGGCTAATGTCATGCTGCCGATGAGGTGCTGCAGGAAATGTATGCTGGCATTGCTGTGTGCTGCCTACATATGCCGGACTGTATGGATTTGTTCATTCAACAAACATTGTTGAGCCGTCTCTAGCTCTAGGTGTAGGCACTGTGTGAGATGGTTGGGGGTACAAAGGTGAATAAGACAGAGTCTTTATTCTCAGGATACTCATGCAAGTAGAGCAACATCCATAGGTAACAAAAATATGGTGCAAATGCTAGTGTGTTGGTTTCCTATGGCTGCTGACAGTTGACTATAAACTGGGGGGCTGAAAGCAACAGAAATTTATTTTTTTTCCTAATTCTGGAGGCCAAAAGTGTGAACTCAAGGTGTTGGCTGGTCTTTGCTTCCTCTGAAGGCCCCAGGGGAGAATCCTTCCTTGCCTCTTGCAGCTCTTGGTGGTTCCACGTGTTCTATGCTTATGGCTGCATGAGCCTTCACATGGCCTTCTCTGTGTCTGTCTTCTCTTCTGTCTCTTTTAAGGGTACTTGTTACTGGATTTAGGGCCAACTCAGATGATCTATGATGATTTCATATCGAGATCTTTAATTAATATGCAAAGACCCTTTTATCAAACAAGTTTGCATTCACAGGTTCTGGGTGGACATATCTTTGCAGGGAGAGGGTGGAAGTAGTTACCATTCAACCTGCGTCAGCTGGAGGAGAGAAGTTTGGGGAATCATGAGAGCACAGAGGAGAGCAACCAGCCCCACCTGGAGGGGGACGGGGAGAACCAGGCTGTCTTCTCCCCAATGAGGTGATTTTTGGGGCAAGTATGGAACCATGAGGGAGGCCTTATCTGAGAGTAAAGTAAGGGCAGAGGCAGAGAGCAGTCACTGGTTTAGTGGATGTGGCTAATTTGTTGTCCTAGTTTAAAAAGTATACTACTGGGACGCCTGGGTGGCTCAGTCGGTTAAGCGTCCGACTTCATCTCAGGTCACGATCTCGCGGTCCGTGAGTTCGAGCCCCATGTCGGGCTCTGGGCTGATGGCTCAGAGCCTGGAGCCTGCTTCCGATTCTGTGTCTCCCTCTCTCTCTGGCCCTCCCTCGTTCATGCTCTGTCTCTCTCTGTCTCAAAAATAAATAAACATTAAAAAAAAAATTAAGAAAATAAAAATAAAATAAAAAGTATACTGCTGGTAATAGTTTTTGAGAAGATTCCAGAGCTCCATAATCCAAAGTGCTTTGTAGACTTCTGACCTAATGCCAGATGGGAGACAGGCCATGTGGTGGCTCCCAGAATCTTACCAAACAACTTTAGTGCATAGTAGTGGGTTGGAATTGAAAATTTGGGTTCAGATCTCCGTTGTACAACTTACTGTACAATATCATGTAGTCTGCCTAACTGCTGTAAAGCTCAGTTTTCTCATTCGTGAAATGGGATTCATTCTATTATCCTATCGGAGAGTTTTATAAGAATTAAATTAAGTAACAGGCACACAAAGGTTTTGGGAATGGTTAAGATGTGAGCCAAATGTATGTTATTATGGTTGTTTTGAAATTCCACTGTTATTTCAGGAAAGTCACCCCCCTGGACTAATGTAAGCCTTCTGCCAAAACAAATCTCAACATGCAATGTTATCTAGCATCTCTCAAAGTCCAAAACCTAGATGTGCTAAAGGATAACCAGAGAGTAAAGATCTCATGCCATTCTGAGGATCTTAGTGGGATATCAAAATGACCTCTTGTACATTAGAATTTTGTGGCAGTATAGCTTTTCATGTCAGATAGATTGAATTTGATTCTTGGATGTTATTTATTAGCAGTTTAATCTTGGGCAAACTGCTTGAACTTTTTTTTTTTTTTTTGCTCACGTATAAAATTAAAATAATATGTCATAGAGGTGTGTTTAGGAAATAATAAGATATACATAGGAAGTCACGTAGCATAAAGCCTCACACCATACTCATGATAAGCACGTTGCTAGTAGGGATTCTGATCAGAAATACAGATACTTTACACTTTTCTTTGTTAATGGTCCCCAGCCAGCTCCCACCTTTCAGTTTTATTTCTTAGCTTTGTCGATGACCTATCAAGATGCTCCACACCCGCTGGCCAATAAATTTCAGAACTGAAATGTCTTTTCTTACAGAGAATGTTTCATGCCCAGGGCATGGGGTGGGGGATCTGTTCTACATAACTTTAGGCTTTTAGAAATATGTTATCAGCTTGATACTTAGTTGTCTCATCTCAAAAGAACACAGAAGCCAGCCCAAATAACCCAAATAGCCCAAATAACCCAAGTAACCCCAAATAAGTAAAACTGTCCCTGAGTAGCTTAAGTGCTAGGCTCAGTGTTCGGTGTTTGCACCAGGTCTGTTACCCATGAGGGTTTAGCGTCGCAGTTCTAGTAAGTGGTTGGGTCTGCTTGCTCAAGCAGCCTCTTTTGAATATTTGAGGGGTTGCGTTCTGTCCCTCAGACACTTGCTGAACATTTTGTCGTTGCTCAGTATCCTGCTGTGCATTTGGGACATGCACAGGTGCATTGAGACAGTCTCTGGCACCCCGCAGAGCTCATCGTCCAGTGGGCATTACCATACAGTGTGACAAGTGCCTCCTCAGGGTGTCATTGGGAGCCCTTGGGAGAGGGGCGCAGAGAGGTAGTCAGAGGAAGCCTCCAAGGGGAGATGTATTCGAGCCAAGTCTTGAAGGATGATGAAAAGGAAGCCAGGAAAAAGTGAAGGCATTCTGCATGGAGGGAGTATGGGCAAAACAAGGAGGCCATTGTGAGAAGTAAGCCCACAGGCTTAGACTTTAAAATAGAAGTCTTTGTGACTCCTGTACTGCAGAAAGGGAGGAGGGTGGCAAGGTGGCCAGTGGTGAATTAAGGACCACATGGATCCTTAACCCCTGATGCTTTCTTTTACACGCTGGCCAACCTAAGATACAGTCTAAGAATTATCTTGTGAGTCCGGTAGGAAGGGAGAATCATGGAGACTTAGGTTAGCAAACCTAAAAAGCTATTTGTTTATTTATTTTAATTTTTTTAAACGTTTATTCATTTTTAGATAGAGACAGAGTATGAGTGGGGGAGGGGCAGAGAGAGAGGGCGACACAGAATCCGAAGCAGGCTCCAGGCTCTGAACTGACAGCACAGAGCCCAACGTGGGGCTTGAACTCACGGACTGTGAGATCATGACCTGAGCTAAAGTTGGACGCTTAACCGACTGAGCCACCCAGGTGCCCCTAAAAAGGTGTTTATGAGGAGGACTGGGCCACAGTATTTGTCCAGTAACACGTCAGAGCTCTGTTTGCTGACTGTCTTTAACCACCAGAATATAAGGCATACAGCAGTCTGTATGTGACCCAGTGTTTTCATCAGGGCAAGTCTTTTAACTTGGTTGGTTGATCTAAATCCATATCATAGAATGTATGATGCACAGTTCACTCAGTTAAATCACACATTTACAGACAACAAAAATTTACCAAAGAAATTAGACCTGTACTGTAGCTACACTGTTTCCTATAGATTTCACCCTGATATTAGTGAAGGGGTGGGGTGGGCCATGACCCTCTTTTTCTCTTGTTAGGTTTAGTCTCTGTCTCTCTCTTACCACTTTCCTAGTCTACACTGAAGTTTGCTTCCAGGAATGAGCACCTCTCTGTCTTTCTGCCTGTAATTATACGGGGCTCCTCTTGGAAGAAGCCCAAACATTGGGCCTCAACCACCCAGGCTAACCAGCTCTACTTCCTTCACTATTGCAGTTTCTAGCTCTGTTCCTAATTGTTATTGCACAAGTCTGTGTGCTGTAGAAATTACCTAAGATGCCAGTACGCAGGCAGAGTGTGCTCTGTTGTGGATGCCTTGTGGTTTGGGAAGTTGTCTGATGCTGGGAGTAATTTTATAGTTGAGGTTGGTCTTAGGACAGGAGACCATGTACTGGGTGACTGACTGCCTGGAAAAGCTCACCTCTGTCCTCAGAAACTCTAGTTAGAGAGGTCACAGGATGCTCTTCCTTCGACAGTTCAGCCAGCAAATATTTAAGCTGCTGTCTGCTCCACTTTATTCCAGGTACCAAAGTTACAAAATGTGCTGTCCTTTTCCTCATCACTGAGCAGGGGAGCAGGCTTATTTGTATATTCCAAGCCATGGTACATACCGTGTTATTTAGTGGTGAGAACCAAACACTTTGGGGCAGTGTGGGGAGAGGTCTCTCCAAGGGCCTCTGGCTCAGACCAGCCGCTCTGATGCAGAGGGATCAGCTGTCCCTGGACCTGGGCTTGCCTTTTTTTGTTTGTTTTTAATTATATTTATTTGTATTTTAAAAAATTTATATTAGTTTCCTCGGGCTGCTGTAACAAAATACCACAAATGGTGTGACTTCAAACAGCAGAAATTTGTTTTCTCACAGTTCTGAAGGCTTACAAGTCCAAAATCAAGGCATCACAAGGCCATGCTCCTCCCAAGAATCCTCTCCTGCCTCTTCTACCTTCTGGTGGTAGCCACAGTCACTGGTACAACCCAGCTCGTCTCTGCCTCTGTCTTCATGTAGCTTTCTTCCCCCTGTGTCTCTGTCCCCAAATCTCCCTCTTATAAAGATACCAGTCACTGGATTTAGGGCCTACTCTAATCCAGTATGACCTTGTTTTAATGTGATCACATCTTCAAAGACCGTTTTTTTTTTCCAAATAAGGTCACATTCACAGGCATCTGGGGTTAGGATTTCAACGTAGCTTTTTTTTTTTTGGTGGAGTTTTCAACCTACAACCTACAACCTGTGCTCTGCCTACCAAGTGCAAGTGGGTTGTGCAGTCCACTAAAGCTCATATACTTTGCAGTTGGGCAGTATCCCTTTGACAGTCACCTGGGATCTATTTCCTTTTCATTTTCTGCAAGTTCAAATGTGCTTGGTTACCCAAAGGAAACAAACAGCTGAAGCGTCAGCTTTGGCATTAAAGCTGGCATTGAAACCTGCCTTCCCAATTTATTAGTTGCAAGATGTGGAGTAAGTCATTTCACTTCTCCAAGCCTCAGTTCCCTCATCTGTAAAAGGGAAACAGTGAGATTCGCTGCATCGCAAGGTTGTTATTGAGCCTGCATGAGAACCTACATGTAGCGCTCTGCACTGTGCTATAAGCTCTTTGTACGTTCTCATTTAATCTTTTCAACAACTTTTTTTTTTAGTTTATTTATTTTGAGAGAGAGAGAGAGAGAGAGTGCTCACGAGCAGGGGAGGGGCAGAGAGAGAGAGAGAGAGAGAGTAAAGACAGAGAATTCCAAGCAAGCTCCGCACTGTTAGCACAGAGCCAGACTCGGGACTCGAACTCATGAACAGGGAGATCATGACCTGAGATGAAACCAAGAGTCAGATGCCTAACTGACTGAGCCATCCAGTCACCCCAATCTTTTCAATAACTCTTTTTTAAAAAAAAATTTTTAATGTTTTATTATTATTATTTTTTAATTTTTTTACGTTTATTTTTGAGAGACAAAGAGACAGAGCACAAGTTGGCGGAGGGGCAGAGAGAGAAGGAGACACAGAATCCAAAGCAGGCTCCAGGCTCTGAGCCATCAGCACAGACCCCGACACGGGGCTTGAACCCACAAACCATGAGATCAGGACCTGAGCCAAAGTTGGACGCTTAACTGACTGAGCCACCCAGGCGCCCCATTATTATTTATTTTTAAGAGAGTGATAGGCAGAGTGCGAGTGGGGGAGGGGCAGAGAGAGGGGGAGACACAAAATCCGAAACAGAGTCCAGGCTCTGAGCTGGCATCACAGAGCCATCACGGGGCTCAAACCCATGAACTGCTAGATCATGACCTGAGCCAAAGTCTGACACTCAACTGACTGAACCACCCAGGTGCCCCCTTTTCAACAACTCTTAAGAGCCTGGTATTTATATCCCTGTTTCACAGTTGAGGAAGTAGAGGATAAGTGATATGCCCAAGATCACTAACATACTAAAAATTATCAAGAGTTGGGATTCAAACCCAGATTTCCACTATGCCATATTCCTCAAGGTAGACATTAAAAAAAAACTTATTTATTTTTGAGAGAGAGAGAGAGAGAGAGCAGGGGAGGGGCAGAGAGAGCAGGAGACAGAGGATTCAAAGCAGGCTCTGTGCTGACAGCAGAGAGCCCAATGCGGGGCTAGAACCCATGAACAATGAGATCATGATCTGAGCCAAAGTTGGACACTTAACTGACTGAGCCACCCAGGTGCCCTGGTAGACTTTTAAAAAAAAAAATTTTTTTTTTAACGTTTCTTTATTTTTGAGACAGAGAGAGACAGAGTATGAACAGGGGAGGAGCAGAGAGAGAGGGAGACACAGAATCTGAAACAGGCTCCAGGCTCTGAGCTGTCAGCACAGAGCCCAACACAGGGCTTGAACTCACGGACCGTGAGATCATGACCTGAGCCGAAGTCGGACGCCCAACCAACCAAGCCACCCAGGCTCCCCTAGACATTTTTAATAGAGTTATCTACAGCTGTAGTCTGAGGGTTCCCAAACTTTTTTATGTTGCAGTCCAACTTTTTATTTCTCTGAAGCCTGTTTGCACTTAAGCCATAAGGGCAGGAGAGAGTACCTTGCTGCCCACTTGAGATGCTGTTCATCCCAGGAATTCCTATAAATGTTCAGAGGGGAGAAAATACCCATAGTTCTTTAGATGGCTGTTTACAAAGCTATTATTTATTGAGTACTTACCATTTACATGGCCGCATATTACAGTGAGAGGCAGCACAGCATGATGGTTGAGTGTGGGCTCTAGAGCCAGATTGTCTGGGTTTAAGACCCATCTCCACAATTTCCCAGCTGTTTGGCCTTGGGCAGATGATAAATCTGTGTCATCTGTGTCCATGTCCATAAGATACGGGCTGAGAATGACAGCCTTGATCTTACAGTGTTGTTGTGAACATCTCATGAGTTAATGCTTGTAAAGCACTTGGAACACTGCCCAGCACACCGACCTACTGTGATTATTTCCTATATACAACAACCTTTAAAGCAGGTGTCATTGTCTCTATTTTGCAAATAAGAAAACTGAGCCCAGAAAGACCATACACAGCCAGAATGTGGCAAAGCAGGATTCATACCCAGGCCTGTCTGACTCCAAAGCCCTAGAGCAGGGGCTATAAATTCCCCTTCCATCACCTTTTCCCTGGCCCCTTATACCTATTCACTACCCAGACCCCCCTATAGCATTAAATTTTTCCTCTCTGGTCTCCCTTGCTCTAGAGATCAGAGGCTGTATTAGAAGGATGTGATCAGCCCTTATCAATAGGTCTTTCTATTTTTGGTAGTTTAGATAGCATTTATTGAGTGGCTACTGTATTGCCAGGCAATTGTGGTAAACGCTTTACATGCCTTTTCTCACATACTTTGAAAACCTTTAAAGGAAGTTTTACTATCCTCATTTTACAGAAACTTAGGCTTACAGAGTTTCCACAGAAAAATTCATCCACTTTTTGTGGTCATCTCCATTTACTTCCTTTACAGCTGGACATCCTCGTTTCTCCAGGCCATGTAATTGGAAAAAACCTTAATGAGACCGAGAACAACCTCACCATACCCTTCTTAAAAGTCCAGAAATCCCACCACGTTTTAGTTATTTCATAGAGGGCCAACCACTGTCTGCCACAAAACTCCAGGGCGCATGATTCCCATTATATTTGAGGAGAATGGGGTCCTCTAGACTTGTGCGATGCCGCCGGGCCAGCTAGTGCGCCCCCTTGTGAGGTCATGAGAAATCTTGCATGTTTTTCCATTTTCCACCACAAGAGGGAAACACACAACCATGAATGAATTTGAAAATAAAGCAGTTCTTTAGATTGACTTTTTAAATTGATTAATTTTTAATTTTTTTTTTAAACCAAGGGGTTTTCATAAATAGTTTCTGGTAATATCCAGAATATGGAAAGATACTCTTTTAGCTCCAAATGAATACTCTTAAGGGAGTTAAATGAAAATTTTCTTGAGGGTGTTCCAAAAAGGAAATAAAAGATACATATAAAAATTTTATATGAGCCATATAAATGGCCTCTTTTATAGGTCAAAATGGTTGAATACTGGTAATTTCTAATAAAACAGGAGCCCTCTTTACAGTGCAGTATATAGTAAGTAATATGTAGGAAGCCCTGTGCAACTTCAAAGGTTGTTTTTAGGTTTAATCATATGAATTAAGGATGGCATTTGTGGAGGTAGGGAATGCCTTTCTTATATTCTCTTTCTCCTTCAGGAGCTCATAAATCCCTCTTGAGCTCCCAGATTAGCACTTATTACTCCATTTTTTAATTTTAATTTTTTAATTTTTAATTTTTAAAAATATTTATTTTGAGAGAGACAGGGGGGGGCATGAGTGGGGGAGGGGCAGAGAGAGAAGGGGACAGAGGATCTGAAATGGCCACACAGATAACAGTGAGGCCAATGTGGGGCTCAAGCTCATGAATGGTGAGATCATGACCTGAGCCGAAGTTGGATGCTCAACCGACCAAGCCACGCAGGTGCCCCATCTTACTCCCTTTTTTTTAAAAAACAATCTGTTGATTTATCTATCTCTCTCTTTAGACCAAAAGTTTCTTAATGACTGGAGTCTGTCCTCCCGTGGTGCACAATGTTTGATAAAATGAATGGAGCAAGTCAGTTTTATAGTAGATATTGGATACATGGGTGAATAAACAGATGGATGACAGATGCTAAAAGATGTGTACGCTCTGATGCAGTGGTTTTGTTCGTTTCTGATGTCAAAATATGCTTCAGGAGTCTTTTTGAACCTGAGATTCTGTACAGCTTTGAGCCGCATGGCCCTTGGAATTCTTCAGACCTTGTACCTTCTTTATAGTTTAATGTAACTTCTCCATTTCTTTAAAGGACATTTCCTAACTCTGTTAAGACACTATACCCATTGATAGGTATGGAACACTGCTACATAGTTTCAGATGGGTTTGGGGCAGTAAAAAAAGCTAACCCTTATGTAGGGCTTACTACAGCCATGCTAAGTTCTTTACATTTATTAAGTCATTGTATCTTTATGCAAAAACCCTGCAGTATATACTAGTTTTTCTTTATTTTTTAAACTCTCTTTAAAGGATGAATTGTTTAATTTTTTTTTAATGTTTATTTATTTTTGAGAGAGAAACAGCGTGAGAGAGAGAGGGGCAGAGAGAGAGGGAAACACAGAATCTGAAGCAGGCTCCAAGCTCTGAGCTGTCAGCACAGAGCCCTATGCAGGGCTTGAACTCATAGACTGCAAGATCATGACCCAAACTGAAGTTGGATGCTTAATTGACTGAGCCACCCAAGTGCCCCAAGGATACATTGTTTAAATTGATGTATAATTCCCAGGTTTTGGCACACACACACACACACACACACACACACACACACACACACAATTGATGTATAGTTGACCTGTAATATCATATTGCTTGTAGGTGTACAAGGTAATGATTTGATATTTGTATATATTGCAAAACGATCACAGTAAGTCTAAGTAAGTACTATTTACAGTCCCTATTTTAAATATGAGAAGGTGGGGCACCAAGAACTTAGGTATTTTGCCCAACGTTCACCCAAATAGTAAATGATATTCTATCTGTCTCCTTACTGTTGACTGAGGTTGCTCAAAGGGAGAAAGAGAGGGGGGCACCTGGGTGGCTCTGTCAGTTAAGCATCCGACTTTGGCTCAGGTCATGATCTCACGGTTCGTGGGTTTGAACCCCGCCTCGGGCTCTGCGCTAACAGCTCAGAGCCTGGAGCCTGCTTCAGATTCTGTGTCTCCCTCTCTCTCTTCCCCTCCCCTGCTTGCACTGTGTCTCTCTCTTTCAAAAATACACTTGATCTTAGCCAAAAGGCCGAGAAGTGATTCTCTCTTTCAAAAATAAATAAACATGAAAATTTTTTTAAAAAAATGAAAGGGAGAAGGAGAAGGATTTTGCTCTCTTCCTCTTCTTGCCTGGATGGGCCAGCCGGTGGAGCCTGCCTCAGAGCTGCCAGATGGGAGCCAGGCACCACTGAGGCCCACTCAACAGAGTGAAGAGCGGCAGGTAGTAGCATGTGTTAGGAAGCGAGGCCAACTGCAGTGAGTTGCCAAGAGGATGGCTCCATAAGGTTAGAGAGGGGCCTCCTAAAAGCTGGGGGTGGAGTGGACAGTTGGGTGTCACAGGAGCCTGAGGCAGGAGGAAGCCCTGCAGCCACTCTCTGCCTACCCTCTCTGTTTATCTCGGTACATCTGCTTTGTTTTTTTCTCCTCCACTGACTCAGTTGTCAGTGTGAGCTGGTGGGTTTTTGTGTGTGTGTGTGCATGTGATCTTAGTTATAAACTCATTTGCTCAAACTCCTATGAACATTTCAAATTTATAAATCAAATGCATTTATTTACTTTTTTTTTTTTTAATTTTTTTTTTCCAACGTTTTTTTATTTATTTTTGGGACAGAGAGAGACAGAGCATGAACAGGGGAGGGGCAGAGAGAGAGGGAGACACAGAATCGGAAACAGGCTCCAGGCTCCGAGCCATCAGCCCAGAGCCTGACGCGGGGCTCGAACTCACAGACCGCGAGATCGTGACCTGGCTGAAGTCGGACGCCCAACCGACTGCGCCACCCAGGCGCCCCGCATTTATTTACTTTTAACGTTCTTTGTCACGGGGCACCTGGGTGGCTCAGTCGGTTAGATGACCCTTGATTTCACCTCAAGTCATGGTCTCGTGAACCGTGAGATTGAGCACCGTGCTGTGTCTGTCTGACAGCTCAGAACCTGCTTGGGATTCTCTCTCTCCCTCTCTCTCTCTGCCCGTCCCCCGCCTGTGCTTTCTCTCTTTCAAAATAAATAAACTTTAAAAAATAAAATAAATTAAAATTACTTATTTAATGAGCAAAGCTTGGAAGTATTCAAATGGAAGTCTTGTACAGGAAGCCAGCTGAGGAACAGCAGGATCCTCAGAGCCACCACAGCTGAGGAAGGAATCCTTTTTTGTGACCTTGGCTAATCTTCCAGTCTCTCCTCTAAGCTATTTGATGTGCCACTGGCAGCCAGCCAACTTTCCAGAAACATATCAGTTTAGATTCCTTTCGCTTAAAAATTTCCATAGCTTCCGGCAGCTACAAAATAAACTTTAGTGTGGTTCATGAGACTTTGTAATCTTGCCCCAACTATTTCTGCAGTCTCACCCCATTCCTGCAACCTCTCAAGAGCCATAGGGCTGTGCGTGCACCTCTGGGACAGGGCCATGGCTCCCACACTGTGATGGCTTCTCCCTGACATGAACTTGTTAAGAACAAAGGCCCATGCACTTTTTTTCTCTCCTCCTCCACCTCCCAAATATGAAAAAAAAAAGTTCATATCTTTACATCGTTTTCTAGTTCACAAAGACTTTCATAGACATTTGGTGGGGTCGTTATCACAAAAACCTTGCGAGGCAGGTATTATTATCCCATTTTAGAGATGGGGAGGTTGAGGATGGGAAGGGTGAAGGGGTTAACAGTCACTGATAATCTACTAGATGCCAGACACAGCACAAAGTGTTTTCACATATGTAACCTGATTCAGTTCTCAGGACAACCTTGAAAGCTGTCCCCATTTTACAGGCTCAGTTCAGTTAAGGCACTTGCTCAAGATTGAATTTCTCCTGCAGTTTAAAGTCAAAGATTTGAGCCCTGGTTGTATCTGGCTCCTAAACCTGTGGTCTTTGCATCGTCCTGCACTGCCTTGCCTGGGGCCGGCATTTACTACATGCTTTCTTACTGTTGGTGGGAGAAATGAGTGTTTCCCATCACTTGGGTCACACACCCCAACCACTCAGGCAGGCACCTGCAGCTGTCGCAAGTGCAGGGCTTCAGGCTGGGGGTGTGATGATCCCTGCTGCTTTTAGCCCAATTAGTAGCATTCTTTCTCGTGCTTACACCTAGAGACAGCCTCCACTACTGTGGACAGCCCATCCCCCACGTCCACTACTGTGGCATCAGCTAAAGAAGAGCTCTTGGTGTGAAGAGGTGAACCTGTTCAGGGGCTGGGTCCAGCCCTCGCAGGAAGCCTGGGACATAGTAGTTAGCTACCCAATAAGTACTTAACTGATGGAAAGAAAGAGAGATCGAAGAAAGGATTGGCAAGTCAGTCTACAGTCTCTGTTGTGTTCTGCTAGGAAGGTGCCTGCAGATGAGAATGGGGGCTGGAGTCTTTGTGAGCCTGGGAGCGAAGGGGTTCATAACTCTGCCGTCGTGAAATTGATTGGACCCAAGACCAGTACGAAAGTTCCTTGTCTGAAGGGAGTAATCCTTAAGTCCCCCATATGGTTTAAATGTAATTTGTGTCATTGTGAAGGGAGTACTGGCGATGCAGGCGAATTCATTAGGCCAAATTGGGTTCGCTATGCTCGACAGTAACGTTTCCGAAGATGAAGTTCAACCTTTGCTGGAGAGCTAAAACAAATGAGTTTCTTAATAGCTGCCCCACTTAGTCTGAGCGTCGTAGGAAGCTTCATGTTCTTAATGCCCCTTCTTTTTTTACCACACTTCACAGTCCATCTAGCATTGCTGCCTCTGGTAATATTTTTATATGGGATTGAGTTCTACAGTGTCCATAAAATTACGGCTCTGGCCCATTTTTAGAATAGAAGCTTTTCTAGGGCAAGGGCTATGTCTTTTTGCTTTAGTTTTGCATATTGACAAACACTGTGCCAGGCATATGTAGTTGCTGACAACATTATTCTCTGTTCTGGGATATAGAACTCTTTCCTCTGGGGGCTTAGCTTCAGCGTACACTTAAATTGCTGGGTATTCATTGACGTGTGCAAGAGCCGTGAGAGAGGGAATCTTCCCTGGTCCATGTCTCGCTGGAAGGCTGGCTCATACACAGGAAGGTAAAAAGGTCCATGTGCCCACATAGATATTTCCATGCAAGAGGGATATAGTGGGTTCACCTAGTGACCGGATTCCACAGGTTCAGCATATATGATCCCCTGGTGCTCAGTCACTTCTGTTTCCTCTGGTGTTAAATATATATATTTTTAAACATGAAGATGATCTACAGGGGAGGTAGATTTAAAAATCCCGAAATGACATCAACCCTAAGGTGGCGTATCTAGTATGTGGAAGGTTCAGACTGGAAGAACTCCAGCATTACTGGTTTGCAATGTTTCTTTCTTTTTTTTTTTTTAAATTTTTTTAACGTTTATTTATTTTTGAGACAGAGAGAGACAGAGCATGAACGGGGGAGGGTCAGAGAGAGGGAGACACAGAATCCAAAACAGGCTTCAGGCTCTGAGCTGTCAGCACAGAGCCCGACGCAGGGCTCGAACTCACGGACCGCGAGATCATGACCTGAGCCGAAGTCGGCCGCCTAACTGACTGAGCCACCCAGGCGCCCCGCAATATTTCTTTCTAAACTACCTTGTAAAAGTTTTTTACTTTTAAGAATCAGAATAGTGACATTTGGAATACTTTCTGTATCAGTTAGTTTTTAGATGGTTAGCAACCAGTGCTAGGTTCAAGAGCAGGTTTGATTCTGGAAAAGTGCGGCTTTTATGACACTTTACAGTGTAAAAAAAACATTTTTAGAAACACGTTGTGGTTCCTATGAGAAAACACCTCACTGGTAAGCGGAGGTGTTCTAGCATGTGACGTGGCCATAGTCTTCAAGAAAAAAAAAAAAAAGTGATTCCTATCCTTTGAAGCAAGATCTGTTGGATCTCATGCTGTGAACAAACCCACTTTTATGCTTGTAATTTTTGCATTGAACATCTATTTTGAATTTGCATAATTATGCCTTGATTCTTCATAACTTCTCATTTTATGAAATTGATTTGCATGAACCAGAAACTGTAAATAAAATCAATGCATGGGGAAAAAAAACCCAGAAGAGTGATACTTTCTTGGTTCCAGCTTCGGAAAGAGCTGCACTGAGAGAGTGGCAGACCACCAGCAGAGAACATGCTGGAATATATGGGCAGAGAAGCTTCAGCTGGGGATGTCGGAGCACCCTTGTGACCAAATGCCCCTAAGTCTACCCTGGGATTTCTTGTTAAGAAAACTACCAATTATGTGGTTGGTTGCTCTATTATTCCCAATGAAAAGATTATTGGGTTGCTATTTCATAAATCTTGATTTGTTATTAAATATGTCAAGACACATATGCTGGTATAGTTTGCAAACCTACCTAAAACCAGAAAACTTAGCACCAAACTTTAAAAAAAAAATGAATTAAGCATGCATTTATTTTAAGTTGAAATACAGTAGGTATGTAAACTACTGTTCATACAGCAAGCTTGCCTCATGAATTAATTTCTAGAGAATTTTATTTTTAAAAACTAAGACCCCAAAATAAACTGTAACAAGTGTCTGTTGGCTGACTGGTCTTCAACTAAATAGACATGGTCTTGTGAATTTTTTAATGTTATGTCTCGAGGTCTTCCCTGCACGTGGGCCAGTCCCATTTGTCACGTGAAGGAGACCAGGCTTCCTTGCCAGTGGGCTCCAGCTCCTGGGCCTGTTCATTCTGCTGGCCCTGCACAGAGCAGCCCCTGAACCACAGGGACGTTCTTGCCTTAGGACAGTCTGCTGCTCCCAGTCTTGTTGGCTTTTGGACCTGGCTTGACAAATTAGCAGAAAAATACTCAGATTTTTTTTTAATGTTTATTTTTATTTATTTTTTTGAGAGGCAGAGAGACAGAGTGTGAGTGGGGGAGGGACAGAGAGAGAGGGAGACACAGAATCCGAAGCAGGCTCCAGGCTCTGAGCTGTCAGCACAGAGCCCGACGTGGGGCTCGAACTCATGAACTGTGAGATCATGACCTGAGCCGAAGTCAGATGCCCAACTAACTGAGCCACCCAGGTACTCCACGGATTTTGTTTATCAAGGGGTTATTCATGTTTCACTTGAAAACCTGGACTGTAATGCATGTCAGACTCTCCAAACGTGGTGTAACTGGTGCTGGTTGACTTTTCAAACATCCTTAGCAAGTTCACCAAAACCTTGACAGTGGAGCTCCTTAATTGTCAGCCTCTGCTGAACCAGGTAAAGAACGTGTATGCATTTAAGTAGATTATTAATAAAATCTTAAGGATCAGATGGGGGTTGGATAATAACTTTATTCAGATAGAATGTTTTCAAACATCTTAGGTTCTTCTTTTTTTTTTTTTTTTTTTTCAACATTTTTAATTTATTTTTGGGACAGAGAGAGACAGAGCATGAACGGGGGAGGGGCAGAGAGAGAGGGAGACACAGAATCGGAAACAGGCTCCAGGCTCCGAACCATCAGCCCAGAGCCTGACGCGGGGCTCGAACTCACGGACCGCGAGATCGTGACCTGGCTGAAGTCGGACGCTTAACCGACTGCGCCACCCAGGCGCCCCTTAGGTTCTTCAAATGCGAAGAAAGGACTTAACCTGCTTCACTAAAAATGTGTTCTTAAAAGCCACGTCTGTGTAAAATTGAGAAAATGAGGACACAAAATGTAATCTTATGTTCATATTATTTTTCCAGATAATAACCTGATCAAACCTCGTGCACTCAGAAAAGTATACGTTTTTCCCCCTCCCTGTTTTGCCCACATTTTCAAGGATTTGGTGCATCTCCATCCCCACATTTCCATAAGGTCAAGGGAATGACCAAGCTGTTGACCATTCAGGGCATATTTGTAGGTATCTTTTCTTCTTGATAGAAGAGCTGAATACTGTTTTGTTAAATCCTTGGTGGGCAATGAATAAATCTGTTTTTCTTCCAATTGGAATTGCATGCAAGACGTAAAAAATTGCTTGGGTATCAAAATGATGTGATGTAAGGAAACCAGAGGTAACCGAGATCCCTCACTTCCATTTTAAGATTGACCTTTAACTTGCTACATGGCATCGAACAACTGTAGCAGCAGATGGCCTTCTCAGTGGTGAGTGCCCAGAGAGACTCTGCTTCAAGGGCTGTAAGGAGCCACACCAGGGTGTCCTGTTCAACAACGAGCCTGCTTCTTGGGACTGGACTTGCTCCATCGCTGCCTGGGCTCTGAGAGTGGAGTCTGGCAGCCATCTGGTGTTTGTGACTGACGTCTGCCACAAACAGTATCCTTTGGAGCTACCTAATGGGGAAATGAAGCAAAAATAATTGAAGGGTATTTGACGTGGTTATGTGGGCAGAAGTGTCCTCACCAAAACAGCTTGGAAGTTGTGCTTTGTGTGTGGGTGTGGGTGGGTGTGTGGCCCTTAACTTTTCTCAAGGGGTGACGACAGCAAGGAATTAACCCAGCTTCCTCATCCAGGCACGACCTGTATTTACTTACTCAGATGACACTGTTGCAGCTTCAGGTTCAGACAGACTATTTTGAGGACCCCTGACTGCTTTCTGGACACCCTCTTTGAGCCAAGTGGTGAAAATGAAAGATGAGTGATTTTGATGAATGGATTTCTGGAAAATACAGAAAAATGGAAGAAGGTCCTCTCCCTCTGTTGACTTTTGCTACTGCTCCCTACTATGACCAGAAACCAGGAACTAGTGGATTACGGAAGAAAACCTATTGTTTTGAGGCGAAGCCATGTTATCTGGAGAATTTCATCCAGAGTCTATTTTTTTCCATAGACCTTAAAGATCGCCAGGGATCCTCACTGGTAGTTGGTGGAGATGGGAGGTATTTTAATAAATCGGCGATAGAAACAATAGTGCAGATGGCGGCCGCTAATGGGGTTGGTATATGATAAGTATTGTTATGTTTCTGGCTCTCCACATATGTTTCTTTCTTCATTTTGCAGAAATATACAAGAGTACACAGATTTGTATGTTATATACACTTCAGTTCTACTAACATCCAGTTAGTGTTTCATTGTGACTTCAGAGAATGTGTTTCGTAATATTACTCCTGAAATTACATTAGTCACATTGGGATATGGGAATGTAAGTTCGGCTCTTTGTTGTACTCTGTGCCTCTTGCTTGAAAAAATACCTGTTGCCTTTTAGACATTTAAAGCACACCCCCAGCCTTAAGCTGTCTTATCTACATTCTAACTAGTCCCGAGGGGTACCCTATCCTATGTAAGAAAGCTCCACTGAGTAGTAGAGAGAGGAGGATTTTGTTTTCTTTCAATGGCTTCCTTGTTGAAGTTCAGTCACTTGTCAAACAGGAAAACAAAAGCCAGGGCATGCTGTTGTTTGTGGATCCTGGTAGTCATGCAGAAATGCCAGGAGGGGATTGGAAAATGTTAGGTATAAGCCTACCAAGAGGACCTGTTACAGGGGAACCTGCTTATAATGACCTTGGACACAAAGAAGCCCTGTGTGCAGTGAATTTGTGCAGCAGGGTAGAGTTAATAACTCCTGTAAGACTATAATATAAGGAGGCTCTGCTAACAGCTCTGCATTGTGAAAAACTGCCTTGCCTGAATTAACCAAATCAGAAGGAATCTTGTGCCAGAAAGCATTGATCTTGATAATCTAACAATTTGCACAGTCCCACTGATTTGCTGTAAGGTGGGCATCAGGACATTGCTGTTTTTGCTCTGCAGATTCCTCTGTGGGACCAAAAATATATTTTTAGTGTTTTAGGTTATACTTAGCAATAATTTGGAGCACACAGCCCCTCAGAACTCATAAATTTTAAAAATCTGTTGTATTTCCTTTCTGGGAGTGATTCTGGTTCTGAGAACATAAAAATTTAGCATGGCAACTAAATATGTTAGGCATTCATCATCAGTCTATTTCAATAATACGCCGAGCAGGTATGATTGCAAAACCCAAATTAAAAACAAAAACACACCACCAAATGAAATTTAAAAATGATTGTAGTTATAATGCAAAGTTTCCTTCATACCCGCTTTCAGAATCTGAATGCCTCTCATGTAAAAATTGCTGACAAAGCACTCAAATATGAAATTATTATGAAGCATACACATTTTTAAGATAAAATGTGACATGCTATAAATTTCACCTTTGAGGAGAGCTGCGGAGGGAACGGTATTAAGATGCTTTTAATCTTTAGAGAAAGAATGAAAGGAACATTATTTCTCCTCATATATCTAGATTGTTGAGTGGATCTGGTACACTGTCCCCTTTGCTGTGATATATTCGGCTTCATTTCATTTTTGTGTGGAGCTGAAGGATGTGGAAGAGGTGGTAGGAATGTGTAATTCAGGCAGACCCTATAGACTTGCTCAGATTTACGATCTGAAGGTTTGCTAAATAATGCATTTAAGTGATAATAATTGACTAAATATGGCAACTGCCTATTTGTTAGAGCTGTGGCAGCCCAAGCAATATTTTCAAATCTTCTCAAGGGCATTCTTTATTTAAAATAGTATTGCATTTAAAGCACTCATGCAACTGAACTGGATTACTTAAAACATGAGTGGACCAATAAAGCACTTTGATCTGATAAAACCTATCAAATCCTAGATAGTTCGATTTCTTCTTTTTCTAACATATCCTCATTTCTGACTATTTTAATGTCCCTTTGATTGTGGACAGAGCGTTAGGGGGGAAATGTAAAGGAAAGATAATGTATTGGCACAGATTTTGGTAGGAGTCAGTGTGCCTTCCTCACCTCTGGCGATACCCACTCCCCTCTTGGGGTGATTCTCGGAAGACTTTTCAGCCTTGTGAGCTAAAATGGAAATCATATCATTTTTTTTTCTCTTTATTACACTTTCATTTTGTGCATTTATGGATTGTAAAATATAATTCGCCTTTGTTAGAAGTTTCCTTTTGTTTTTATTTACATAGAGCTGTCTGCATTTACAAGAGAGTTTTTTTTTTTTTCATGATGCTTCTGGGAGCTAAGAAGTATAGGAAATTTTAATGTATAAAATAAGACATTGGTGGGGCCCCATTTACAATACTGATATCTCATTTGGCTTCCAGAGCTTTAAACTTAGAGATATGTTTAGAAATAAGAATATGTGTATATGACTAGCAGGGCAAAGAAAATGGAACTTGTTTTTGTTTTTGTTTTTGTTTTGTGAAACATAGGAAAACACCAGGCCCTATTTTAATTGCAAGGAAAATTAAGTTTGCTCCTGTTATGTTTGACTATCAAATGCTGGGCAAACAGCGAGGTATCCAGCCTGGCAGTGTGAGTTCTGTTATTCAGGGAGAGAGTAGCAAGAAGGGGAAGGAAGGGCAGGAAAAGCTGTTTGATGGGGGACTTTCAGTACCGGGTAGACGGAGTGATCTCTAAGTTGGTAGACACTGGGAGACAGGGAAGATTTTTTCTGTTTTTAAAATTTTTTATTTTTTGTGGTAAAGTATACATAACACAGAATTTAGTGTATCAACCATTTTTAAGTGCACACTTCAGTGGTATTAATTACACTCACAATATTCTGCAACCGTCACCATTATCCTTTTCCAGAACTTTTTTCTCATCCCATCTGAAACACTATACCCACTAAACAATAACCTCCCATTTCCCCTCCCTCAGCCCCTGGCAACCTCTGTTCTACTTTCTGCCTATGAGTTTGCCTCGTCTAAGTACCTCATGTAAATCGAATCATCCAATACTTGTCTTTATGTGTCTGGCCTATTTTACTTAGTATATAGTGTTTTCAAGGTTCATCCATATTGTGGCATGTATCAGAATTTCATTCCTTTTTCAGGCTGAATAATATTCCATTATATGTATATACCATATTTTGTATATGTATATACCATCATTTGTTGATGGGCCTTTGGCTATTGTGATTAATTCTGCAATGAACATGGGTGTGCAAGTTGTCTGTTTCAGTCCTTGCTTTCTTTTGTGTCAATAGCTAGAATTGGAATTTCTGGATTGTATTGTACAGGGAAGGTTTTTGAGTAGAGGCAGGACATAGTAAGAACTATGGTTTAAAACAGATGAACTAGGTGGTCCTGAGTTGGAAGGATGGATTCAGCCCGAGCAGAGTAAGGGAGGTACAGGTGGGAGAGAGAAAGGGGGGATTGAGTCAGGAGCTGTTGCAATGCTCTAGACATTGTTAAAGGAAGGTGGGTAATATCTCCTCAGTATCAGGTTGAGGATTAATATTCCTGAGGGTGATTCACAGGAGAGGGTCTTCTCTGGAAGGAGAGACTTTGACCAGCTGTACCTCTTCTTGGGCTCAAGAGAAAGAAGGTACTGCAGACCTCCTTTCTGTCTCTTGACTTTCCTACTCTTACCCCTGGTATTATCCCCTCAGTCTTGGACCATTACTGACCGCAGATCTTACCATACAGAATGGTAGAATAAGGGGTGACCTGGGTGGTACAGCTTAAGATTCATTTATCAGTCTCCCTTTCCACACAAAATACATATAAACCCCTAGTAAAAGTCAGTATGTTTGATGCGCAAGTACAATTTCCAGATAACTCCACCAGCCACTCTGACTGATTAAATTGTCTTTCTTAATTAAGGCCCTCCTGTTAAAATTATACAACTACTCAACCATAAACTCTCACTTTATCAGAACCACACCTGGAAAGTGCTACAAGGGTGACTTCTTACTCTTCTCTCTGTATGGAGGCAGGTGCTTCTCCCAGCTATGGCCACTAATTTGCCATGTGACCTTGTCCTGTCGTCTATCCCAGTGCCTCCCATACCACCTTTCCATAAGCACTTGTTATGATTGCTTTTGGATGGATGGAAGAATCGACAAATGGGCAGCATCATAACTCTGGACCTCAGCTTCTTCATCTACACAACAGTACTACGGAACATAGATGGGAATTAATTGAAAATGCCATGGGTTTTCAGAAAGCATTCTGCGCCCAGTGATAATCATTAATATTGATTTCACACCATCTGCTGGTCCCTCTAGTCTATGGAGGAGACTAGTTATAGCACCTACCCCACTTCCTGAGGGAGGCAGGGCATAACAAATGTATTAGTGTAACAAAAACTGTTCTGAGATGGACAAATGAGAGCCAGGCTACTTCCTGGGAGGTGGTTGACAGGGGAAGGGTTGGTGATAAGGCAGTCAAGTTTTCACTAACTTATAGTGTGGCAAAGGTAACAGTCCCAGACAAACTTTACCAGGGATTCCAGGTATCATCAGACACATCTTCCACCATAAGTCATTTCTTCAAGCATGTTTATTTAGGTGGGGCCAAAAGAAATAACAAATGGAAAATTCAAAAACATTCCTGTCTCTTCTCTCAGAAGGGAGAATGGAAGGAGGGCACAGACTCCTCATTTTATAAATCTATTTATGTAGTGGCTGCATTTTCTCCAAGTATGTTCAAGGAACTGATAGAACTTCTTCCTTCTTTCCCAACGTGGGTCATGTTGAAACAAATATAAATTACATTTTAGTGAAGGAAGATTTAGGAGCCATGCTGATAGCATCTGTGAGAGATAAGGGAAGGCAACTTAAGAATGTAGTGAAGTGCCACCTGTAGCCCTTCCCTGTGGGTGGTTCTGGCCGGTTTACTCAGTAATAACCCCCAGCACCTTCTGCCTTAGGACCAGCAGGCAATCCACATACACCCTCACATAGGTAGGTGTATCCTGCTTTGGGGAGACCACCATATCAAAATCAAGTCTTGACAGGAAAGATAAATTTATGAGATGGATTTTGTAAAACTCTTCAATGTAAAGCTTGCCCTTTTTACTTAAATTTTTTTTTTTTTTTTAGTTTACAAAAAGGGCTTCTCTTTGGGTAGGATTTCTTTAACTAGCTAAATTTATATCCTCCCCCAGTGTGGTTTGAAAGTATGATTGAACTGGATAAAAATGTGGGTTTTCTAACAATGTTTCAGGGAAAATTATGAACCTGGTCTGGAAAGACTGTGTTTCAAATACTCTGTGTTTTCTTGCCAGAGCCTTATAGCCCCCCAGACCATATACTATTTTAAAACTATAAAGTCCCCAAAAACTATCTGAAGGGATGGCCTTGTTCAGCAATGCTGATTCTACTTCAATAATAATGTTATTCAACACTGGTATTCTACTTTGTAATAAAATAATAGTAATCCAAGCTGTGGATGTTCATTAAAGAACATCTTTTCTGGTTCACTTCTTTGTTCCTTTGCCTATTCTGTTGTTTCTGTGCAGTAGTTCTGGGTTTATTGGTGTTAAAGAGTGTGTCTGGATTTCTTCTCTTAGATTGGTCGCTTGGTTATTGGGCAGAATGGGATCCTCTCTACCCCTGCTGTATCCTGCATCATTAGAAAGATCAAAGCCATTGGTGGGATCATTCTGACAGCCAGCCACAACCCGGGAGGGCCCAATGGAGATTTTGGAATCAAATTTAATATTTCCAATGGAGGTGAGTTTGCTGTCATTTTGAAGAATAGTCCATTTATGTTCATTAGGATAAACCAATAACCAAGGCCTTGGAAGGCCAGCGTTCTGGTTCTGATCCTTAACAAGGGGGTTCTTTGTTTCATTTTGGTGAAAGTGGAATGCTTCTCATCCTGTCGTCCCTGAATATGAGAAACCATGCACAAATCATCATTAACGTGGTATTTTTCTTTTAGACAATTTTGATACTTTGCTGTCTAAATGATGAAATGGCAAATGTGTGAGTGAAGAGGAGTTGACGAGCTCTGTGTTCTTTGTATTTTCACGTCAGTCCCACAAAATGACCCCGTGGTTCGCTGTTTGATTTCCAGGTCCTGCTCCAGAAGCAATAACTGATAAAATCTTCCAAATCAGCAAGACAATTGAAGAATATGCAATTTGCCCTGACCTGAAAATAGACCTTGGAGTTCTGGGAAAGCAGCAGTTTGACCTGGAAAACAAGTTCAAACCATTCACAGGCATGTTGACTTTCCTCCCCTCTTGCCCCCCTTATTTCCACCTTGAGCAGTTGGACTTTCAAAGTTTTAATAAAGTAGATCTTCAGTTTTGGAAAGACTGGTCACTAAGCTTTGCATGCATTGTTCAGCAGGTCTGGAATGGGGTCTAGGAGCCTAGAGACCTGGGCTCTCTGGGCCCTACCAGGAATCAGCCGTGTGACTTTGGGTGCAGCATTTCCAACTTTCTAGGCCTTGCCTTCCATACCTATTAAATGAATAGCCTTGACTAGAAGACCTGTAAGATTACATTCATAGCTAACTTTTCTTTTTTTTTTTTTTTTTTTAATTTTTTTTTTTTTCAACGTTTTTTATTTATTTTTGGGACAGAGAGAGACAGAGCATGAACGGGGGAGGGGCAGAGAGAGAGGGAGACACAGAATCGGAAACAGGCTCCAGGCTCCGAGCCATCAGCCCAGAGCCTGACGCGGGGCTCGAACTCACAGACCGCGAGATCGTGACCTGGCTGAAGTCGGACGCTTAACCGACTGCGCCACCCAGGCGCCCCCATAGCTAACTTTTATTGAGCTTTTGTTACGTGCCAAACTCTCAACAAGCATTATCCCACTTTATTCTTAGAGAGCCCTGTGAAGGCAGCACTATCTGTATTCACTTTTTCCATATGAGGAAACAAAAGTTGAGAAGAGCTTACATCTCAGGCTCAAGGTCCTATAGTGAGTGAGTGGCAAACCGGATTCAGACTCAGGTGTGAAGGATTCCAAAGCCTGGGCTTTGATTCTTCATTTTTCCTGCCTTAATATTCAGTGAAATCAAAGTAAGCCATTCAGGGGGCTAAATTGAAACTCCCTGCGTAGGCAGCAGGGGTAGAATGCCAAGGTATTAATAATTGTTGGAGTAAAGGTTTATAACATTGTTCATATCAACACAACAAGGGTGAGGTGGTTAGTAATGCAACTTACGTTTTGACTGTTCCAACGTGTACTCTCTCCTCTGGATTGCCATTTTATGGCAAACATTTCTTTGTTTGAACCTAGCCATCGAGAGCTGGCAGTCGCGTCCTAACAAAGATAAAGCAGTGCCTTGGAACATCTTGAAGACATTCTTAGGGCTTGGAAAACACCAGTAGGAAATTTTTTAAACTCTTAATGTTTTGAAAATGTTCAGTTGTGCCCTGACATCCAACGAGGGCAGCAAGACTAAGTTCTTATATTTGTCTTACTCCTTTAGCAGTGCGTGTGAAAAGTGGTTTGTTAAAAAAATTTTTTTCTGCTTTTTACCATTAATAAGTCTTATGGCAGTAGGCCTAGAAAAAGGAAAGAAAAGTGGGCCTTACATTTTCTGTTATTTATGACACCAAAATACACTTCTCATGGTGATGGGCAAAGAGTCAATGCGGCAGCATAGCTGAGCTTCTAGCCAGGCAAACCCCTGTCCAAATCTCTTGTGTGCCCCATCCCAGCTGTGTGGGCAAGTTACTCAGCCTTTCAGAGTTTAAGCTTTCTCATCTTTTTGTCTATAAAATAGAACTAATAACATTTACCTCTCAGGAAAATGGTTGGTACTGAGTAAGAGATCATGTGACAGCCCAGGCACATTGGAACACATTCCTCGATAATTGTCCTTTTAAAATAGCTATTGTGGGTTTACAGCAGTAGAATCATTTCAGAGGATACTATTTCTTCGTGTGTTTGGCTCCCCCATCTTTTAATGTTGCTTGTTCTCACAGTGGAAATTGTGGACTCTGTGGAAGCTTATGCTACAATGCTGAGAAACATCTTTGATTTCAACGCACTGAAGGAACTGCTTTCTGGTCCAAACCGACTAAAGATTCGTATAGATGCCATGCATGGAGGTAAGGAGCCAGTTTTCTTCCCTTCCCTTCTCTCAAAGATATGGAGCTGCTTTTTACCTTGCATATCGTGATGCTTTAACAAGCCTTTTCTCAAGACTGTTTCACGGTTTTTATTGATTTTCTTTAATGTTTATTTATTCTTGAGAGAGAGAGAGAGAGAGGCAGAGTGTGAGCAAGGGAGGGGCAGAGAGAGGGAGACACAGAATCCAAAGCAGGCTTCAGGCTGTGAGCTGTCAGCACAGGGCTTGACGCAGGGCTCCAACTCATGAACTGTGAGATCATGACCTGAACTGAAGTTGGACACTTAACCAACTGAGCCGCCCCTGTTTCATGGTTTTTAAATAGTGATTTTGCAACCATTTCAGAGCATTATTCACATAGATGAAAATCTAACTGTACACAGCAAAAATAGGAGAGACATTCCTCATGGTAAGGTAGTGCGAAGGTCAGAGTTTCCACATTGAGTATCAGGCCTTGAATAACATGCAACTGTTTTTGTGGACTCTTCCTTCCCCTCAGAAGATACCTTACATTCTTCCTGCACACCCCCATCTATTCCAAGGGGGAGGTATCATTTGCTAGATGAAGTAAACATGCTTGTGAGTCCCATACCACTCAGCTGCCCCCACATGTACCTTTTCTTAGAAGAGCAGAGCCTACAAGAGCAAGCTGAGGATTACATTCCAGAACAACAGTTGGGTATCTCTCCCTCTTCTTCCTCTCTGGGTGCATGGCCAGGTCAGCAGAGATAGCAGCCATCATTGTGAATCAGAACCATGAAACTTTCTCACATGTTGGAATATGGGAATTCCAAGCACTTAGGTTGTTTATTTGTTTTGTAATAAATTTAGAATTTTAGAATCTTTGAGTGGGAAGGATTTTCCCTAGTGGGGAAAACTTTCTGTCTGTGATTGAACCCTCTCAATGATGTTGTTCAGGGCCTCCTGTTACCCTGTAAAACCACAGAAAACCTTCTTCTGTGGCAGTCAGTTGAGCATCCAACTCTTGATTCCTGCTCAGATCGCGAGATCAAGCCCGGCATTGGGCTCTGTGCTGGACATGGAGCCTGCCTAAGATTCTCTTTCCCTTTCCCCCGCCCCTCCCCCACTCACTGTCCTTCCCCCTTTCTCTGTAAAACAAAAACAAAAAACCTTCTTTCAGTGGGCTGAAATCTTCTATCCCTGGAACTTTACTGTTGAGTCCTAGCTTGCCTCTGGAGTCTCACAGAATGGGTCTACTTCCTTATTTAGACAAAAGCTATTCTGTCTTTTCAAAGTATTCAACAAGTATGTATTGAGTACCTACTACATGTGTGCATAGGGGGGTGGTGGGCTGGGACTCAGCAGAAAACTTCCTTCAAAGAGCTTGCAATGCCTGGGGAGATGGGATGGGTCAAAAACTACCGCCAGGCCAACAAAATGAGGGTTAGATAAAATTTCAAGTATTCTCTTTGGGGTGTGGAAGAAGGCATAACTTGACTAGCCGTATCAAGAAAGGTTTCCTGGAAGAAGTTGGCAACCAACTCTTTCATGAAAGAAGGATCTAGGGTAGTCATTTCCAGCTGAGGCAATGGCTGTAGCAAAGACATGAAGGCTTAAAAGATGTTATGATAGAAAAATGAGGAGAATGGCTTAAGAATAGGCTTTATATGTTAACTAACTGAAGCTTGAATAAAAACTTGAAATAAAAAGTAAATAAATAAAAAGAAAGGGCTTGTGGTGGTAGATGGGGTAGGAAAAGCTGGTCATGAAGTATACTTCATTCTCCTGGCCATTCAGGTATTCCTTTAACGCCCCAGTTTCTATATCCTTCACCTCCCTGGCTGCCTTGACCTTTTTCTGTGGTGTGTCCATAGTATCCTTAACATGTAGCCCCAATCACTGGAGAAGCATATTCTCCACTGTTCTGACCTCTGTGGCTTCTATGGGTGTCAGTACCTTCCTTGATGAAAACACATTCTTAGCATATTAGAGATTAAGGTTCTTGGTAGTTGTATAAAATGTCACCATAAAAGTATGTGACCGTTTTTTTCCTGTGGTTGGTAGTTCTGTTTTTCTTTCTTCTTCGTTTTTTTTAATGTTTTATTTATTTTTGAGACAGAGAGAGATACAGCATGAGTGGGGGAGAGGCAGACACACACACACACACACACACACACACACACACACACACACACACAGAATCTGAAACAGGCTCCAGGCTTTGAGGTGTCAGCACAGAGCCCGATGCAGGGCTCGAACTCGGGAACAACGAGATCATGACCTAGGCTGAAATCGGACGCTTAACCAACTGAGCCACCCAGGCACCCCTCTTTTTGTTGTTGTTGTTGTTATTGTTTTGGTTTGTTGTTTGTGTTTTTAACCAGTTTGTCCTATAGCTGGATACAGTTGAGAGATTAGGGCTCTGAATCCCAGCTCCCACTCCTACTAGATATGTAAGTTTGGGCAAATGGCTTCATCTCAGACCAGTTTTCTTATCTATAAAGTAGAGGTGATAATCATAATGCAAACATTTATAACCTACGTGCCAGGTACTGTTCTCAGGGCTTCATATTTATTAACTCATTGAATCCTCACATCAGCCCTGTTAGGTAGCTACTGTTATTATCCTCATTTTGCAGATAGGGTAGATGGAGACACACAGAGATTAAATAACTTTACCAAAGTTGTACAGTCAGTGATTAACTGAGCTGGGAGTTGAATCCACGCATTCTGATTCCAGAGTCCAAGCTCTTAAGCACTAAGCTCTACCACATTGTGAGCTTTTTTTCGTTTTTGAAAGAGTGAGAAAATGGTTGCAAAGGGTTATAGTAGGGCCTTCATAGAAGTTAACTCCCCTCCCTTGCCCCATTCTCCTTCATCAACTAGCCCCACCTTTTCCAACCGAATCTCTCAGTATTTCTTTTTGCAAAACCTTCTACCCTAGTGAGTCTTACCGTTCCACTGGCCCCTGAATATAGTTTTCATGTTCTCATTGTCCATGCCATTCTCCTTAGAACACCTCCACCTCCTCCCCCAGTCTTCTAATACTTTAATAAGTTCTATTTTCTGATTCTTCATTTCACATTTTACGTAGTCGTGGGACCGTATGTGAAGAAGATCCTCTGCGAAGAACTCGGTGCCCCTGCGAACTCAGCAGTTAACTGTGTTCCTCTGGAAGACTTTGGAGGCCACCACCCTGACCCCAACCTCACTTACGCTGCTGACCTGGTGGAGACCATGAAGACAGGAGAGCACGACTTTGGGGCTGCTTTTGATGGAGATGGGGTGGGTACAAGTGCATTGAAGTGAACTCTGGTATAGGCCAGTACCCTTTGTTCCTACAAAGGAGGAAGAAGCAGGCTGCTTCTGTCAGGTCTTGTGGGCTCGGTGAATGAGTGATAGTCGAGGAGTCCTTATTGCACCATAGGGTCAGGGCTAAATTGTTAGAAGACCCTCTTGAACATAAATGAGTCCTTGAAATGTAACCCATGTGCTTAATTTTAGACATTCAGATTTTCTAAGAGTGGCAGGGTGATCAGGGCTCAGTTATGATGGAATGGTGCTTCATGAGCTGGTCTGGTTCTAGAAACCCATCCTAGGTTTATTCAATCCCTGGAAAGCATTTTGGTCTTATAATATATCCATTTGTTGATTCTCATTGGTTGAATGATAAAACTATAATGAGAGAATAAATCTTTTATTCCTCCTCTACAATTAATACTTTTACTAAGCAGGCTGTTTTATTTACATTGGTGAATACATAGCAGACAAAGGATAGATGTAATTTAAGTGGTTTTGTATTCTTGGTGTCTCAGAGAGAGGCACTACATGTATTTCCTTAGCTGAAAAAATATTTTTACTGCTCTTGTCCTTTAAATTCAGCTAGAATCCATTACTTCCTAAAAATCAAATTTCCCCATATCAAAATTTTGAAAAATGAAAAAGATCCCTGAAGAGACTATTTTGCAATGCATCTTTCTGCAGCAGTGTGTGATGAGAGTTTTTTCCTCCATATGCTGAGTTACTTGAGTATTTCCTGCATACCAGGCATCAAGGAAGTAGTGAAGGTGGCAGCATGTTTTGCTGGGTCCTGTATCCAATGGCGGGACCGTGATTTAGGTGCCCTTTCCTGAAGAAGTCTGCTTTGTTCCTCAAAAGATGTCTGGTAGACCCACCAAACTATGTGAATAGCCAACATTTTCTCTCTTGTTTCGATCTCTTCTCTCCTCTGGGAGAGAGGTGATGGATTCCAGAGTTTGGAAGAGGTCTGGGAGGTTAAAGTCAGCTGGCCTCTGGAGGGAGAACAGAGTTTTTGTTCAGAAGGAGTTTGTGCATACACTTAATTGAAAACAGTTTTAGTTTTTTGGCATGGGGATGCCTTTGGTGCAGTGGCACTGTATAGATCCGTTAGAAACAAAGTCCAGTGTTTAGCACCCAGTAGGAATAAAGGTATCAGTTTTAAGTTTTATAAATTAGAGTTTTATTACCCTTTCCCATTCCCTCCCTCCCCATGTAAGATTGCTTTTCCAGCAGTTTGATTACAAGCTCTTCCTTCGAATCCCCCTTCTCTCAAAGGATCGAAACATGATTCTGGGCAAGCACGGGTTCTTTGTCAACCCGTCAGACTCCGTGGCTGTCATTGCTGCCAACATCTTCAGCATTCCGTATTTCCAGCAAACTGGGGTCCGAGGCTTTGCCCGCAGCATGCCCACCAGTGGGGCCCTGGACCGGTAGGTCTCTCCAGTCCCTTGGCCCTCACCAGGCTCTTCTGTGTCTGGAACTGTCTTCCTTCCCTTGCAGCCTGGGCATCTGATGCATAGTATGTGGTAAATGTTTGTTTTATTAAATTTTTTTAAGTTGAAGTATAATTAATATGCAATGTTTTGTTAGTTTCGGGTGGGCAACACATTGATAGAACAGTTTTGTATATTACTCAATGCTCACCGCAATAAGTGTCATCCCCATCTGTCACCATGCAGTGTTATTATAGTAGTACTGACTATAGTCCCTATGCTGTACTTTTCATCTCTGTGACTTGTACCTCTTAATCCCCTTTACCTCTTTTACCATCCCCCACCACCCTCCCCTATGGGAACCGCCAATTTGTTCTCTCTATTTAAGAGTCTCTTTGTTTTGTTTTTATATTCCAGATATAAGTGTTTGTTTTATGAAGGAATGGGTGGGCTTTTTCTGGATTAGATATCCCCCTCTCTGTGCTTCCTTACTACACTACACTTCTTCCATTCCAGCACTTACCACCCTGTTCTGATAGCTTGTTTGCTTGACTGTCTGTCCTGCTAGACTGTAAACTTCTACAGAGAAAAGACTGTCTTATTCTCTGTCCTAAACTTTGCCTGTCCATAGTATGCCTGGCACATAGTAGACCACACACGCCCCCATACAGACACCTTTTTAGGAAATGAACCACTGAATGTTAATGAAGAAATGCACAGATGGCAGCCCTGTTGTACCAAAGACATCGTTCTAGAGAATCATCACTGCCCTTTAGCAGGTGTGCACACAGTTAGAGTGAGAGAGCAATCTGAAATAAGATCAGTGTATAAAGAAACATTCCCCATCCATCCCTGGCTGGATGCCCATCCATGCACAAACACAACAAATGTTCATTTATCCCAAATCCAAATAGATAGAAAGCTCAAATAGTTAAAGAAAATCAAAGAAAATTCAGTTTTTATGAGAAAGAAAGGACCCAGTGACAATAAACACTTGATATCCCTGATTTGCTAATTTATCTATTTATTACATATCCCCTCATTTACAAAGGCTTTAAGGTGGCTTGCGAGATCACATCTAAAACAATTGAAAAATATAAGAAATAATAAATGAGGACTAGGAAGAATGTTAATTAGAACATGTTAGATGCCCAGCAAATGTTTGCAGAATGAATGGGTAAGGAATGAGTGACTGAATAAAAGGTCAAGGTCAGAGAAGAAAGCAGAATGGATACATCTAGGTTCTTACAGTAATAACTAGTATTTATTGAACATTGCCTTGAGTGAGACACTAAGTATTTTATGTTTGAAGTCATTTAATTCTCAGAACAACCTCACGAGGTCAATTTTATCTATAGCCCTGCTTTACAGATGGGAAAACAAAAGGACAAAGAAATTAAGTAACTTGCTCAAAGTCACCCAGCTAGTAAATGGCCGAGTGAGGATTTGAACCCAGAACCGTGGCTCCTAATTGGCCCAGCTGGGCCATGTAGTAGTTTCCCAGTGTGTGTGTGTGTGTGTGTGTGTGTGTGTGTGTGTGTGTATGTGTGCATGCACGCATGTGTGTGTGTTACAGAATTAGTGCTGACTTCCTTTCAGCTAAGAAGAAGGTAATGACTAATATTCATAGAGTGATTTCTAGTCTACACAGAGACACAGCAATCCTTACCCTAAAGAAGAGGGACCTGAAGGTCAGAGAGGTTAGCTGTCTTGTCGAGGACCCCACAGCTAAATCAGAGCTAGAATTAGAGGCTGGTGCTTCTGCCTCCACATCCTGCATCTGAAGTTGTGAGCTGATCTCGGCCAGGCTGTTGTAATTAGACCTAGCAGATCCTGAAATCACGTCTGTGTCATCCAAGAGCAGCTTAATTCTAATTTTTGGAAAAAATCGATAATACACATAGAACCACAATGGAAATATCTCATTACCCAGGTAAAGGTTTATTGTACTTTCACTTTCAAAATTATGGATTTAATTTTCCTCAGATGTTAGAATCTAAACATGACATTACTTTGCTAGTAATAAGGCAAGCATTCTGGAAGGCAGAACTTATTAAAACAGTGAATTAAATGTAGATTAATCTTCCTTTTCAGAGGGAAAGGGATCTTTTAAATTTTTTTTTTTTCAACGTTTTTTATTTATTTTTGGGACAGAGAGAGACAGAGCATGACCGGGGGAGGGGCAGAGAGAGAGGGAGACACAGAATCGGAAACAGGCTCCAGGCTCCGAGCCATCAGCCCAGAGCCTGACGCGGGGCTCGAACTCACGGACCGCGAGATCGTGACCTGGCTGAAGTCGGACGCTTAACCGACTGCGCCACCCAGGCGCCCCTGGAAAAGGGATCTTTTAAAAAGAGATCACTTAAAGGTTTTAAATAGTCTACAGATATATAGGAGTAAAAGATGTGTTAGAGGCGAGAGAGGACCAAGGAACAGTGTGGGGAAGTCACTACAAATGGGAGACCTACTGCACCCTGTCCTTTCTGGGCCTCTGGTGAAATGAAAGGAGCATTGACGGGACACCTGAATAGCAGGCCATTGGTCATCCTGGCTGTGTGACCTTGGGCTGGTCACATAACATCCTAGGCCCTGTTTCCTTTTCTGTAAAATGGTGACCCCCTAAACGCAATATTCTATGATTCTGTGATTATAAGTGCATCAAAACGTCATTCTTTTGTTCTTTATGGAATGGGTATAGATGCAGGCTCTAACCAAAACATTAAATAGCCTAAAAAAATAGGCTTGCACATTTCGCTACTGTTGCTTCTTCTAAAATATTAAACTTAGTGACCTGAATTAATTCTTTCTCCTTCCTCTTTTACTCCCTCCTCTGATTCCACATATAATAGTCCATTGTGCACAAGTTTTCTCCTACGATTTTCCACCAATCTTAGAATTATGTGTACCTCTGAGCAATGCTAAATGGGACCCTTGATTACAATAACGGTTGCTATTTTCCATCCCTCACGTGGCTAAGCTAACAGTCCTGCTGTGATGTAACTTTGATTTCATGCCTTTGAAGGGTGGCTAATGCTACAAAGATCGCTTTGTATGAGACCCCAACTGGCTGGAAGTTTTTTGGGAATTTGATGGATGCGAGCAAACTGTCCCTTTGTGGGGAGGAGAGCTTTGGGACCGGTAAGTGCGTGGCCCTGCGCTACCATTTTCTTTCCTGTAAACATTACTTGCAGGGAAAGCACAGACTTGCTAAGGCAGGACTGAAATAGCAACGGTAGCTGATGTGTCCTAAATCAAGATGCAATTTATTTATAACAACCCTGGTGAAGTGTACACATTGGAAAAGCAGTGAGCATGCTTAGCTGAGGAGGGCTAATTTTACTTTCAGAGGATCACATCCACCGTGACAGGAAGTTTGGGGGCCTCCCCGGCAGCATGGTCACTGAGTCTGTAGAGATTAAACAGAGTGATAAACATGTGTTTCTTCCCTCCGTGGTCAAGGAAACTTTTATAAATGTTTTCATTTCTGGGAAGAAATATGGTGCAGCGAGTCAGTTTTTCGTCTTTCTGTAAGAGGAGGTGTCAGCATGGCATTAAATCTTTCTCTTTAATGGGCCCGAGTTTTCTATAGCAACAAGTTATGATTTATTAAGGTTAAATGAGAGGAGATCATTAGGGTGGAACTAAGTTGCTAGGTGATCAAGAAATTAAAAATATGTCCTTGTCCATGAAGATGTCTGCATAAATTGTAGTATGTTGGAAAAGGGGAGTGTGGTAGGCTGGGGGATGTTTCAAGACCCTTAGACCCCACTTTTTGTGCTCTCCCTCCTCCTCTTTGTCTGTCCAAATATTATCCTGAAGTCCCACTTACATGACCTTCTACTACCTCATCCAACCTACATCAATTTCTCACCTTTCTAAACACCATTCAGGCCTATGGCCCTTTTCCGAGTGTTGGTCTCCAGTCAGGTTACAAGGTACTCCACTGGCTGCATTTCTTCTCCTCTCTGTCTCTTTATGCAACATTATGAAGCAAAAGGACTAATCTTCTTGGTCCTTCAGTACCAAAACAAAGCAAAGATCAAAATCTGGCATTCTATAAGCCTTCCAATTGAGTTGCAATTCATACTGGGTTAAAGAGAATAAATTGCTGATTTTATTTCTTTTCCTACAAGTCCTGGGGTAAGTAGATAGAATGAGCTGGTAAATTTGAAACACCTATTTACAAAGTTCTAAGAAATTTAATATCCTTGAGGGAGTGGTAATGCTCCTTGGTAATGAATTGACTTGATAGAATTGGAGGGTATTAAGAAAGATGGATGAGTCTTGGGGTTGAACAGCCGTCCACAGAGAAGACTTGATGGTTTACTATGTTCTACATCTTTGGTCAGAGAAATCAAGGCCACTGGCCTAGGTTTTTCCTACTTCATAAATATGGACGATGCCACATTACTCCATGGGATACCAGATGAATGCCCATGAACCTGTGAGGTGGTCTTATTCTGTGAAATTCCCACCCAGTGTTATCAAGTGCAGGCTTGCTTTCAGCCATTCTTCTTTATGGTTGAAGGTGTCTTTGAAGGCAGGGACCACGTCTTAACCTTTGGTTTCCTAACACCCTGTACCTATACCAGTGCTGAGCATTGTGAAAGTAAGAAAAGTTTAGAACAAGGGTTTCCAGGGTGTTGGGCTATGTGGAAGGTTACTAATTTCATGAGAGGGCTCTGAGTTCAACAGAGATTGGAAAACTTGGAATGCAGCTCTGTCTTGGATATTCATAATGATATTAACATTTGAAGATTCCAAAACATTCTACTATAAGGAATCCTGTTTGTACAGTTTTACCTAAACATAGTTAGCTGCATCTCTGTCTCCTTCTCTCTCTCTGTCTCTCTCTCTGTGGTATATCCAGTAACATCTTGCCCCACAGACTCATGTGGGAAGAACTAGGCAAGGTAGGTCTGAGCCCTGGACCCACGTAGGAGTCCCTGATATAGAGTGGCTGGGAACAAACCTGGAGACAGCATAGCACAAGTGGCTTTTCTCATGTGACAGGGCTGCACGTACTGGAAGGCAGCTTGCTGGTCCTTTCCTCTCCAAGTCACCCATCCTCAGTTCCCCTGGTCGTTCCTCACTTCACATTGTTTACATACCCAGCACCAGCTTCTAGATGCTTCCAAGTTCACGAGCGCCTCTCTTACATCATGTCCAGAACTGAGCCCAAATCCATGTGTGACCTAACTGACAAATAAAGATTAGAGTAGGATGATTATTTCTAGAGAACTGGGCCCTGGCCTTTTTTTTTTGGAAACAACTTTCATTTATATTAGCTTTCAGGTCATTTCATAATACTATTTAGCTCATATAATGTAGATAATTAAACCTCTTTAAGTTTTTACTCAGGAGAATTTGTCAAGAAAATTCGTCTTTCATGTTACCTTTGAGGGGTTGATTTCTTTGAACACATTAGACTGTAAATGATTTCTTGCTAAAGCTTGTTTGTTTATTTATTTATTAACCCATTCAAATGCTAAGGGCCAACTGTGATTTTATCTTCTCTTTGATATCTTTTTTTTGCAAAGAGAGAATGCATCATGAAAATAATCCACAAACTCTCTTTCTCTTTGAAATAAAGAAAATTGTAATGTTTCTGAGATAAACTTTTAAAAACCAGCCTGCATAGCTATGGGTCTCCACTGCTGTGAATGAGTGGCAGCTGAAGTTATTTAACTGAACTTCTGATCTCCTTGTTTATAAAGGAGTTAATTTCCACCTGCTAGTCCCTCTCTGGTGAATGCTTCCAGCAGTTTCTTTACAGAGTTTCTCAGGGTGGACATTAGTGATTATACAAGCTTTGCAGTGTTTAAATTCTGTAGCTTCATTGAGTACAGGGTCATTTATTTTTGTTTTTCCAGGCGAGAGCAGAGGCAATTTCTTAGGAAAGCCTCCCTAACCTTCCATTGTGGGTCACAACCCCTTCTTATTGGCTCTCATGGCACTACACATTTCTCTCCTTTGTTGCACGTATTGCAGCTGTAATCTTTAAAAATATTTACAATTACTTGATTAATATCTAGGCTCCACTAGACTGTAAGTTCCATGAAGACAGGAATTACATGTGTCTTATTGTCCATCATATCCCCAGAGCCTCCTATAAAGGCTAGCATGGCATAGGCACTCAGCAAACACTTGTTGAATAAATGAGTGACTGAGCACATAATTCACTTGGCATCCTCCATTTAGACAAACAGAATCCTGGAGGTGGACATGAAAAGACTTCAAAAGCCATCCGATGTGATTTCCTATCTGTTGGAATCATAACTGGCAGTCGATTCTCTTCTGCTTAAACACCCACCTCAGTGGGGAATCTTCACCTTACCTCTTGAAGCAGTCTGTCACTCTTTTGGGAACTTAACACCATTCCCACTCCATAGTCCAGAGTCGGGGACCCAAGGTCTTTGTGAGAACAGATGAGCTCTTATAAAAGAAAAGAGGTTTGCTTGCAAAGAGGCACGAAGGAGTTCAGAAGAACTGGCTCACCAAATAAAACAAGCCATCAGCATTTCAGAGCACAAGCCATAATATTACTAATGTTACCAAGCATATATTAGCCTGTCCATGGTGGAGAAACAGCAGCTGTCTCACACGATTATCATAGCCGCAGAGGCTAGAACACTTCCTCAGTCATCAGCATTACAAATGCCTGGGATAAAGGGACTCAGAAATGGGCACCAGCGGAAGACAGTATCAACCTATTGTTTTTGGTTGATCTCATGATGCAAAGTTGTTTTTCCTCCTAACTGAGGATGATGATATGCACGTTTATACACAATGGCAGAGGGCAGAGTGGTCAGTTCTGTCCCACCTTTAATTTGTTCGGAAACTGGGAAGGAAATAGACAGTGAAATCACCAAATAGAATAGAATGTCACTGCTTTTGAAACTCTTCTTCAGGAAAATGGGGGGCTTGGGAAACAGGGATAGGAAACCAGCTGAGGATGAACCTGGCATCATAAGGAAATATGCCAGTAAATTATGATCTGGCCAGGTCTAGAGATCAGAAATATTTTTTTCCTCTTTCATCTTTCAAAGGTTCTAGCAATGATGCATCCTATGGGAGTGATAACTAGAAGTACAACATTGTACTTTGCTTTGCAAATTTCTTTTAATTTTAATTTCTTATGAAGAGTTTTTCATGTTTGTGCTTCTTTTCATCAGCTCATTCCTCAGATGTTTATTGATCTTTGTGAACCAGATACTGAGTTAGGCTAAAGGGTCACAATGCCGAGCATGACCTTGTACAGGGCTCTGAAAAGTCTGCATTTGGGGAAGGAAGTCAGACTCTGGCCACGTACTTACAAGTGTGCAGAGTGATCAGAGGTGAAGTACAGGGTGCCCTGGGAGCTTCTAGTCAGGGCACCAACCTATGGTAAAGGAGATCTGATTTTCTGTCTGGTTCTCTGCATATTCTAATTTGCATAGCTCTGGAGTACATTTTCCTGTAGGTGAAGTCCCCATGGGAAGGTTAGAACATCCCGTCTCTGGAGATTTGCCAGATCAAGTACCCTACGAAAACTAGGCTGATGCCCTAATTATAAGTAACTCAGTTACACTATTACCTGCATGTCTATTTCCCTCACCTGTATGTCTGTGCTTATTTGTGAGGGCAGGTAACATGTCTTATGCATCTTGGTATTTTCCTTGGACTTGGAACATGATAGGCACTGATTCATATTCGTTGAGCATAAAATGGAGTTTGGGTTAAGACACAGTTCCTGCCTGTCAGGCACTTACTATATTCCCCCAAAGGAAATAGTTCCAGGGACAGTCACAAGGCAGAAGAGGGTTACTTGCTAAATGGAAAGTCTGTGGGCTGCTGGAGGAGAGCCCCCAAAGGATCAAGCAATCTGGAAGTGGCTTCCCGAGCAGCTTAGCAGCCCTTTCAGAGTAAATTCATTTGTGCCATAAAAAAGACAAGATGGAGCAGGTCTGCTGAACCTCCCATCCAGTCAACGGGGGTCTGAGCATTCTTTGGGCAAACCCTTACTGAGAACTGGCTATGGACCAGGCACCAGCTAGGGATACAACTCATAGTCCAGGTAGGGTAAGAACAGACAAGGTGTGATAGACTAGAGGTGAGCATGAAGGGCAACAAGAAGGGCATCCTGGTTTGGGGGGAAGTTGAAAGTCATTGCAGGCGATGTTAGCCAAGCTGATAGGTATGTTTGGAGTGGAAATTTTCAGGCAGAGAAAATAGCGTGTTTAGAAGACCAAAGGGGAGATAAAGATGGGCAGAGAGAGATAAAGAGAGACATGAGACAGATGCATGTGTTTTCAGACAACTCCACGTAGCTCTTTTTTATTTGCCGCTTCCCCGTCCTCAGACCCATCACCAGCCAGAAGCAGGAGGAGCCCAGCACTCCTGAGATGCCTATACTGGTAGATGGAACCTAATCCCTAAACTGTTAGCTTTTGGCTCCCTCAGCAAGGGTTGACATTTTTCTTGGCCGAAACCCGGAGTCCGCTCTGACTGAGCTGAATTTATACTTATCACAAGGTGCTGATTAGGCCGAAGTTAAGTGACAGGTGTTTGAAGATGCTGAAGGGGCAGAATTCCCATGCACTCAGTTGGTCTCTGAGCTGGACCAAATACAAAGAGACCCACCACTGCTTTTGTGTCAGTGAGGGCTAGTGGTGCTTGCCGGTGGTGTTTCCCTTGTCTCACAATTGTGGGAGCTTGACTTCATTTACTTTTTTAAAAATGAAACAGATGATACCAGTAACTCACATTCATAATCGGAAAATTAGATAAGGAAGAAGAGAAAAACACTGTGATCCCATTGCCCAGAGAAAAAAGCATATTGGGTTCTATTCCATTTTCTTCACCAGTATGTAGTTAAGAGACATTTTTGAAAGCTTAGTAAGGTAGTGGAAAGCATTCATTTTCCCCAAAAGTTTTTTACTTTTCCCTTATCCATGATGGTATTTTGCATTTATTTATATAGTATTCAACAGTTCATAGACCAGTGCTACTTTCTGTCACACTAAAGTCTTACAATTGTGTGAGAAAGGTGACATTATCCCCATTGTACAAAGAAACTGAGGCTCAGAAATGTTATGTGACTTGTTCAAATTCAAACAGCTAATAAGTAACAGTGTTTCAGATTCTGGTTTTGTGACTCTTAAATATAAAGCATTTTCCATTGAAATATAACCTCCATGACTGCAAAAGCAACAGCTTTAGAAACACACACACCTGCATACCCACCCACACATCATTGTCTTTTTTTTTCACTAGGAGCTTGTCATCATTCATTAGAACCCTAAAGAAAATGAATGTGCCCAGATTTTCTGAGCATTAGAGTTACTTAGAGTTATGTAGTTAAAAAAAAATTTTTTTTAACATGTATTTATTTTTGAGAGACAGAGAGACAGATTGCCAGAGGGGGAGGGGCAGAGACGGAGAGGGAGACATAGAATCTGAATCAGGCTCCAGGCTCTGAGCTGTCAGCACAGAGTTCGATGTGGGGCTCGAATCCATGAACTGTGAGATTATGACCTGAGCTGAAGTCGGACACTTAACTGACTGAGCCACCCAGGCACCCCATAGAGTTACCTAGAGTTTTGATTAGATAAATGTGATTAATGAGAGTAGTCAGAATTTCCAGAAAGACCAGGGAGCATGCAAATGGAATACAATAATTGTGTATATTATCAAAGGCAGGTATTTTGTTCATAATATTAGGTATGTCATTTAGTTATCTCCAAATAACTAAAGAGTTGGGTAAGATTTTTAGATTTTATTTTATTTTATTTACTTAGAACAGGAAAAGCACAAAGGAACCCTATGCTTTTAGGCTAGCCTAAATAAATAACTAAATAAATAAGGAAAAGAAAAGGAAGGAAGAAAAATACCCTCTGGAAGCACAGACAAATAATTGCAAAGCTGTATACTTTTGTCATGAATTCTAAATGTATAGGGGAAGCTGCCAAAATCTTGCTGCTCAGGGTGAGCAATTACCATAACATCATTTGCAAATGCTGTGAGGGCCAGAGAGCTAATTTCTGTTCCTTTTTTTTTTTTTTTTTTTTTTTTTTTTCAACATTTTTAATTTATTTTTGGGACAGAGAGAGACAGAGCATGAACGGGGGAGGGGCAGAGAGAGAGGGAGACACAGAATCGGAAACAGGCTCCAGGCTCCGAGCTGTCAGCACAGAGCCCGACGCGGGGCTCGAACTCACGGACCGCGAGATCGTGACCTGGCTGAAGTCGGCCGCTTAACCGACTGCGCCACCCAGGCGCCCCTAATTTCTGTTCCTTGAAATAGCAATACAGGCGAATAAAAGTCCATAGATAATAAAATCAGGTAAATGAAAAATTTGTTACATAAAGAAAAGTATTGCCTAGTATCTCTGGTTTTGTCAGCATCCAGGTTCTGAGAACTGTTGTTTCTAAAAGTGGTTATCTTATTGAAGAGAAGATCTTTTGGGAAAAAAAAAAAGTTGTGTGTTTTTATGATCCAAAAGGAGAAAGAGAAAGTATTGGAGTAGATTAATTAATTAACCTATTCATGCACTCCTTCACAGTTATTTACCTATTCCATGTGCTGTGCTAGTCACCAGACTTAGTTTTAAGGATAAATAAGAGATGTCTCTAGGATATACAGGAAAAGTGGGGTGAAAGGCTCATAAATAGATTAGCAAGGAGTATGTCCCACAGCAGAGGTTTTGAGCAGGTCGCTATAATAGGAGAAGAAAGAGAAAGTAGCTCATAACTGCCTAGGGAAGCTGGGAACTAGTCCCAGAGAGGAGAGGACATTTGAGTTGAGTCTAAAAGGATGAAAAGGGGCAGGATATTCATGCCTACTACATAGTTAGCATTGTGAGATCCTCTGACTTTTTAAGAAGAATAAGCCTCAGTGGGAAATCAAGGACAGACAGGCACATAAAGAATTCAAGGCATGATAATATGCAAAGCACCATCAGAGAGGGATTGTATTGAGTCCTATTCAGAAGTCAGAAAGTAGCACTTAATATCTGTGAGTGGTGTTTTGTTTTGTTTTGGTTTGTTTTGTTTTAGAATAAGGAAGTTAAAGGCTAAAAAGGAGACTTGTGTCCCACATCGGGCTCTTGGAAAGGGTCTCCAGAACATATACAGAGGAAACAACTTGTTAGTTTCAGAAAGATTTTAGCAAGTACCTCAGAAGGGGACAGATGTGCCACAGTTGATTTAACCAAATCTCTGTTGGTTAAAGAAAGATGTCCTAGATTGGAGTTGCTGGATCCAAAGTAGGTCCATTTTTAAGGCTTTGATACTTTTTGCCAAATTGCTGTCCAGAAGATTGTACCTTTCCCTGTAGCAGCATGCTGGAATCCCATTTCCCTTAAACGTCTCCTGATACTAGGTATTCTCATTTTGAAATCTGTGGCATTTGCCAAGCAAGCAGCAGTTTCTCATTGTGGTTTTAATTTTAATTTATTTTTTTAAAAAATTAATGCTAGCTTCTTATGTGATTGGGTACCTGTATTTATGGTGAATTGTTTATTTATATCCTTGGTCTGTATTTCTATTGAAGTTTTACTTTTTTCTTGTTAATATATAATTTTTTTTCTATATTGAATGTATTAAACATCTATTTTATATTGCAAATGTGTTTTTTTTTTAAGTTTGCCAATGGCCTTTTGCTTTTATCTATAGTGATTTTGCTGATAGAAATGGCAACTTTAAAAACTGTATGTATGTATGTATGTATGTATGTATGTATTTTCAGAGAGAGAGAGAGGGAGGGAGCATGCATGCGTGCACACACGAGCTGGGGAGGGGCAGAGAGAGAGGGAGAGAGAGAATCCCAAGGAGGCTCTGGGCTGTCAGTGCAAAACCCTGTGTGAGGCTTGATCTCACAAACTGTGAGATAAAGACCTGAGCCAAAATCAAGAGTCGGACACTTAACTGACTGAGCCACCCAGGTGCCCCTAAATGTTAATTTTTTTTAGTAGACCGTAGATTTTTTTTCCTTTATGAATTCTGAATTTACCTGTATTTGCTATCCCTGAGACTTTAAAATATATTATATATATTTTATATTATTTACATTATATATTTATATCTATATCTCTATGTATCTTTATATATATATATGTATATATGTATCTTCTAGGATTTAAAGGTTTTCAAGTTTTTTTGAGAGAGAACATGAGTCGGGGAGAGGGGCAGAGGGAGGGAGAGAATCTTAAGCAGGCTCCATGCTTAAGTGTAGAACCTCAATGCGGGCTCAATCCCATGACTCTGGGATCATGACCTGAGCTGAAACCAAGAGTTGGACGCTTAACTGACCTAGCCCCCCCAAGCACCCCTAAAGCTTTTCAAATTTTGTATTTGAATATCTAATCCATTTGGAAATCTTTTTGGTATAGTGTTTTATAGGGGAAAAAACTGAATTTTTCCCCAACTGTTTAGTTACCTAAATATTATTTAAAAAGTAATCCATTCTTTTCCTACAGACTTGAAGTGATACCGTTATCATATATTCAAGTCGCATATGTGTATGGGTCTCTTTCTAAATACTCTCTTTTGTTCCATTAAGCTACCAGACTTTTTTTTTAAATTTTTTTTTTTTTAATTTATTTTTGGGACAGAGAGAGACATAGCATGAACGGGGGAGGGGCAGAGAGAGAGGGAGACACAGAATCGGAAACAGGCTCCAGGCTCCGAGCCATCAGCCCAGAGCCTGACACGGGGCTCGAACTCACGGACCGCGAGATAGTGACCTGGCTGAAGTCGGACGCTTAACCGACTGCGCCACCCAGGCGCCCCTAAGCTACCAGACTTTTAATTATTGAATATCTATAATGGCCATGTTCTTCCATTATTTGTTTAAGATTTTTTTTTCTGCTCACATTCATACTTTATAAATGATACATCAAATTCTACCAACTATTCCACTGACATATTTATTGGCATTTGCTGTAAATATCTAAATTACTTTGGGAAGCATCATCTTCTTTTCAATATTATGTTACTTTGTTCAGTATGTATTCAAGTTCCTCAGTAAAGTTGTGTGACTGTTTTGGTTTGGTCTACATGTTTATTATTGAGTTCGTTCCCAAATGTTTTAGAGAAATCACGTTTCTCACAGCTGTTTGCTCTCCTCCCACCAGGTTCTGACCACATCCGTGAGAAAGATGGACTCTGGGCTGTCCTTGCTTGGCTCTCCATTCTAGCCACCCGCAAACAGAGTGTGGAGGACATTCTTAAAGATCACTGGCAAAAGTATGGCCGGAATTTCTTCACCAGGTAAGTCACAGCCTGGCTGGAGTACAGAGGTAGGGTGGGGAAGTGGGTGGAGAGAATTCTCATGTGTACAAATTTTTTCCTGTCTCAAGTGATAATAAAACCCTAGTTCATCCAGCCTCTGCAAATTGAAGGACTTTAAAATAATTCAGTCAGGGTCCAAAGAAATTACATCTTTTATGTTAGCCATAAAGAATGAGACTTAAAAAATTTAACATATTCAAAAGAATGTTTTCTAAGCCTTTTAAATGTACCTGCAGGTATGGGGTGCCTGGGTGGCTCAGACGGTTGAGCGTCTGACTCTTGATTTTGGCTCAGGTCATGATCCCAGTGTTATAGGATCGAGGCCTGTGTCAGGCTGTGTGCTGAGTGTGGAGCCTGCTTAAGTTTCTCTTTCTCCCCTCTGCCCCTCTCCCCTACTCATGCATGCTCTCTCTCTCGCTAAAGAGTTTTTAAAAATTTTTAAAAATTAAAAAAAATTTTAAATGTACCTGCAGGTAGACATGATAATTGCATTGAATTTGAATTCAGAAGAACGGATTAGAATTTTATTTCTGCCCCTTAGTGCATTGGGAAGTCACTTAGCCTCTCTCTAGCAGAAAACTGTACTCATTTCTTTCGTTTGTAGAAATGGAAATAACAGTCTGCCATTGAGTAGGTTAAATGAAATAGGAGTCAGAAAGTGTTTTATAAACTCTGGGGCACTCAAAGTATGGAAACTTTATTTTTCTGAAATTATGGAAACAATTATGCCTAGTCTAAATCAACTTTTCTGACTCATTAAAATAGGTCCCCAAAGGTTGCATACCTGTCAATACTTCTTTCATTGATTCAATAAATATTGACTGTGTACCTACTTTCCTCCAGGCACTGGGGATTCAGCAGTGAACAAAATACTTTGAATACTTAGTAATTCCTCTTTGCCATGCACACTTCTGTTTTTAAAAAGCATTAATTTTTTTTTTTTTTGAGTAGTGCTTTTCACTAATTCCAATTTGCCTTCCCCTGGTAAGTGTAAAAATCTAACAAAATTTTTCCTAGAATTTCTCATATTTCCTACATAGGAAATACGAGAAAAAGGAGAGTAGATGAATTGTTTATGTAAGAAATGCAAAGATGTAGTTTCTTTGGACCTCAGTTGCCTTTTCTATAAAATAGGTGAGTTAAATTGGAGAATTTATTTTTTTTTTTATTATTTTTTAATTTTTTTTTTTTTCAACGGTTTTTATTTATTTTTGGGACAGAGAGAGACAGAGCATGAACGGGGGAGGGGCAGAGAGAGAGGGAGACACAGAATCGGAAACAGGCTCCAGGCTCTGAGCCATCAGCCCAGAGCCTGACGCGGGGCTCGAACTCACGGACCGCGAGATCGTGACCTGGCTGAAGTCGGACGCTTAACCGACTGCGCCACCCAGGCGCCCCTAAATTGGAGAATTTAAAAAATATGTCACGGATTGAATAGTCCACGATCTCTGGATAGTCAGTAAGAATTTAACCTTAAGCAATTCAGCGTCCTTAATCAGAATCCCTTTATCAACTTTGGAGAAGTTCATTGCTGTCTTCCTAAAGTTATTTGTTTGAGGAAGGTATAAGCAATAGCTGTCACGTGGTATTGGAACAGTACCTGGAAACCAAGGCAAGAATCTCTACTTTCTAACAACCAGAAAAATGTGGTAATTCAGAATGGCAGTCATGAACTCTCTAGAGCCTAGAGTGTCATGTAGACAGGACCATCTCTGTTTTTGCTCTTCATGGTATCACCAAACACCTCACTTGTAGTGACACTGTCAATACGCTTTGAGTTTTTTTTTAATGTTTATTTATTTTTGAGAGAGACAGAGTATGAGCAGGGGAAGGGCAGAGAGAAAGGCAGACACAGAATCCAAAGCAGGCTCCAGGCTCTGAGCTGTCAGCACAGAGCCCGATGCAGGGCTCGAACCTATGAACTGCAAGATCATGACCTGAGCCAAAGTTGGACACTTAATGGCCTGAGCCACCCGGGTGCCCCTGTAAATATGCTTTGAATAAATAAATGGATGAGTTAACAAGTGAATAGTAGCCAGAGTGGAATAAGATTAGGAGGGTTTGTTTGGAGAAGGAAGGGGTCACTCTTGAACCAGTTAAAAGTCTCCATCTAAAAACCATTTTAACATATTTTTATCAATGTCAAATAATTGCTATATAAGTATTTCAAATAAAGTCCCTAGAACCTGCATTTATGGTTAACTAAGACTCCACTGTACCCTCATTTATTTAACAAAAGTGCCAGGCACCTCAGCTGCATTGTTTTGTATCAGCCTCACAGCCGTTCTTGATAAGGCAACTGAGATTCTCAGGGATGAAGCAACTTGCCCATAGCTGTACAGTTAGTAACCGATAGGGGCTAGATTCATTGCATGCTCTATGGCCAAAGCCCAGATTCTTTCCATTATACCCCTCTGTGCCTAGGATTTATAGAACACTTCCCTCAAACGCCCAAAGGTCACAGATGTAAAGCACAAACACCTGGCTGTAATTTCTTGCTGTTTATCATTTTAACTAGGGGAAAGAGCTGACTTCAAGATTAAGGAGACTCTTGTCCTTGATTCGTAGAATCTGGAGCCAGAACAGGTTGGCCTTAATTCCCCAGTATTTCTCATGTCTCAGAGGTGTCATCTTACACATATCATATTTGTTTCACTATCACAAATAAATATAGACTCTGCTGTCTTGAGCCTCTAAGAAATAACTCTCTCAAGAGGGTGTGTGCTACTAGGTCAAGAAAATCCACCTGTAAGAGTCTTTAACCTCATAAGAAAGAAGTTCAGAACAATTCTTGGAATAATAATAACAGTTATAGAATTTCTTTTGTGATTTTTTTTTTTTTTTTTTTTTTTGCTTTGACCCTTTTGTGTCCACACCAGGCCTCCTCTGTGGGGATGAAGCCAAAGCACTTTGGACCAGAATCCACCTTCACTGAAAGGACAGAGGTGTTTCAGATGTAAAGAGTTAGGGTTTGACTCCTTCCATCTGGTCAGTGAAAACTTGGCCTTACTTTAGGAAGCTCCTGTGGAGACTGGAACTCTCCTTGGCCAAAATCTCAGCAGCCTCAGGCAGGTCCCAGACTGGGAGCTGGCCCAGCATTTATCCCAAAGAAGCTCTAGGAGTTTGGAAGGGAAGTGCCTGAGTCATATGCTCCTTGATGCAGAGTTCTCTAGAGATAACATTGCATTTAATTCTACCTCCTCAGGATGTGGTGATTAAATGTTAGATAGAATCTCTCAAAAGCCTTTCTTTGAAGTCTGAGAGCTTATTCTGTACAAAAGCCAAGATGGGAGTCTTCTGCTTATTCAGAAGCTCCTAACCCTTTCCTGAAATCCTGCAAAGCCTTCCTTTCATCCCCGACCTGCTCCCTCCCCAGAGACGAACAAGGTCAGCCTTTTGCCAGCTTCTTCTGAAGTTAGGTGGTTTTGGGGGGACAGCCAAACAAATGATGAAGAAAGTGGTAATCTACTTAGTGTGATCTGAAGTCAGTCTGGGGCCCCGCCTTTGTGACTTCTTGCAGGTATGACTATGAGGAGGTGGAAGCTGAGGGTGCCAACAAAATGATGAAGGACTTGGAGGCCCTGATATCCGATCGCTCCTTCGTGGGGAAACAGTTCCCAGTGGGTGATAAAGTTTACACTGTGGAGAAAATTGACAACTTTGAATACAGTGATCCAGTGGATGGAAGCATTTCAAGGAATCAGGTAGGAGCAGATTTATGTGAACTGGGGGAGAGGCCTCAGAGCCTCATCTATGAAATCTCACGAGAAAAAGGAAAAAAGCCCCTCGATCATTTCTCCTTTGCTGCCTTGTTTTCCTGGGTTTGACAGTTCTCTGCTGGGTCACACACAACATGCAAACATATTCGTAGGGAAATGGGTTTTGCCCTGGTTCTATGCGCTTCCCTATGCCCTCCTCCTGGGATTCTTAGCCTCAGCTCCAGAGGGATTTTTACAGCCTCCAGAATCCCACGTAAGGCATTGTGTTGAAGGCATGTGCAGAAAGAAGCTCTAGAATCTAAAGGTGAAAAGGTGAACAACTGCCTTAGGTATCAATCCCTTTTTCTCTCAAGAGATGATAGCACAGTGCCAGCCGCAAGAGTGTCGTTATCATAGACGTTCCTATGGTATGTTCTAGTTTCTAAAAAAAGAAGAAAAAAAAAATGACGAGGCATTCCAGACTTAGAAATGTTAACTATTACTACCCATAGCATGTGACACGCAGCCAACCCTAACACAGCAGTGCTCATCGAGATGATCACAGTTGAGAACCTGGGCTGTGTCTGGATGGAGACAGAGCTGTTAGGGTTTCCCTCAGTGGGTGCCAGGGACCCAAGGCTGCAGGCTAGGTCAGCCCTTCTCAAGGCTTCTCACAAACACTTAGGGCCTGGGGTCCTGTTTCCTCTGGTTCTACTATTGTCACAGGATGGACTTCCCACTAATAATTGAGAAGCAGAGATAATAAAGGAGGTGGACATTCTGTTACAGCTCCCCAGTTTGCTTTTTCCTGACAGACCCAGATTTTTGGCCTGGTCCTTGTCAAGGCATCTGACAGCTTTGAAGGAGATGCACTGCAGGATTGATTTAGTGCCTTTCTGGAGAGCAGATAGTGGATGGGTGGATGGAGCATGGTCACAGTGGCCCTCAGTGCCAGGGGTCTCCCATCCTTAAAATATGAGCACAGTGGGCTTTCTTCCCTATGCCTTTTCAGCCCCTGTGAGAACTCTGGGTCCAGTATGGGAGAATGACAGGCTCACAAAGACTAGAGAGTTCTCAGATAGCTGTCTTGCCAAACCTTCCTACCTGTCGCCACAGAGGATCTACCCGAGTCTTCAACCTCAGGTCCCCTGAAGCAAGAAGATTGTTGAGGACGAGAGACACTGCCAGGGCGGGGAAAGAGGGCAGCAGGGGGTCAGGGACTTGGCTCTGGCATGGTGCCAACATGGACCGGGCTTTGAGTCCTCAGTCATGGGTGGGGAGATTGATCACAGGATCCTGCTTGATAGGTTGGGAGGAGCCGGCTTCTGCCATCTGGGCCTCCTGTTCTCTCTTTGAGATTCTCCATCAGTATTTTGCAAAGAGTTCTTCCTCTCATCTGTCTGGAATCTCATCTGCTCTGGTTTCAGCCCATTCTGTCCATGTTTTCCTCCTGATCTGGGGATCAGATTTCTGCATCTAGTGGCTTATTTGTTTACTTATTTATCAGGCTTCAAACTGGAATGGTTAGTCCATAAATTACAGGGAAGTGGGGAGAGGTGGAGAGGGCAGGCCTGTGTCATCCAGCATCCCTGCGCCCCGGGTCAGATCTCCCACTGATCCTGGGAATGCTTCTACCCCCCACCCCTGATGAGCTCAGCCCCCTTTGGCTGGATGCAGTGACAGGCTGACCAAGGCAGACTCACGGGGCTTAGCTGCTGCCATTTATCAAGAATCTAACCCTCCAATTGATCACGAATGGGTGAAATTAGATCTCCAAAATGAACCCCTTGTAATTTGCCAGCCTTCAGTTTCCCTTCCAGCATGTGGGGAAGACATCTCTGCTTTTCTTCTCCAGGGCTTGCGGCTCATTTTTGCAGATGGTTCTCGCATCATCTTTCGACTGAGCGGCACTGGGAGTGCAGGGGCCACCGTTCGACTATATATCGACAGTTATGAGAAGGACATTGCCAAGATCTACCAGGACCCCCAGGTAATGCCCAAGCCTTGTGCCCAGGCTACTTCTTTCTGTTGGAGGGAATGATAGAGGTTGCGCTGAGTCTGTGTCATCACAACCCATTTCTCAAATGACCAAACACGTGTGCTCACTTTTCTCCATGTCTCCTTCAGTACATCCTAACAGCAGTCCTAGCTAACAGTTACGTCAGTACTTTCTATTTGCCATGCTCTGTTCTAAACCCATTACCCAACTGGATTGATTCATTTAAGTCTCAAATGAGGTAGACGCTATTATTACCCCTACTACAGATAAAGAAACAGGCAGAGAAAGGTTAAGTGGCAGTTAATAGGGTTACATGCCCAGTAAGCAGCAGATTCAGGACAACTAATCTTCAAATCAGCCCCTCCTCCAATGTTCTGATCTGTCACTGGTCATTTGCCACTTTGCTTGGTCTCATTGCCTGTTCTGGCAGAGCACACGCTAGGTGGTGGGGCAGACAGTTTCATGACCCAGAAATAAAGGTCTTTATGGAAGAACCTGCAGACTTGCAGCCTGGTGGTTTGGGCTCCCAGCCCTACCTGAAGAGTCTCCAGAAGTATGTCAGAGTGAGGAGGGACTCTGGGGCCAGGGGTGGGGCAGAGAACTTGGAGGACAGCCACCCAAGGGGAGGAGCCAAGCGGGGGGCGGGGGGGGGCACTGGCACACAGGGGACTTTCACCTCATTTGTTCCTCATGCACTGGTCTTGACAAATGCTCCCCCAACCAGAGTTCCATAGCCAAAATTTTTAGGAAGTGCTGTGGTACATTAAGCCCTTCCTTACATAATACACAGTGTGCCTTAAGGGCTCTGAGAAAGCTTATGGTGAAGACACCTGTTTAAGTGGCATCTCACCATGCTTATTTTTCCACAAAGCCTTTTTTCCTCTGACACCTAATTAAAATCCTAGGAAGCTCATTTGGAAAACCTTGGCATAGCGGTTTTGAGCATAAGTTTTGGAGTTAGAAAGATCTTGTTTTAAATTCAGTTCCTGCCGCCTGAGTAGCTGTGTGTCTGTGGGCAAGTCATTTCAGTGCTCTGAGCTTTGGTTTCCTGGTAGAATCCTACCTGCCTCATAGGGTCATTATAGTGATTTAAGGAGGTGAGGGATGCAAAATTATAAATACTGTGCCTGGCACATAGGATCAGCTTTTGAGAAACCGTGGCTCTGATAGTTGTTGTTATTACAAAAGGAGGGAGGTGAGAGGATGCTTCACTTTTATATTTTTTACAGTGGCCAGACTCCAGTTTCAATCACTGCCAGATCTCTGTTGTGCTATAGGTATCCCTAAAACTTAACAGAGGCAATGGTGTCTGTATTGTAGACCCACAGAATGACAGAGCAAAAGGAAAGGAAGAAGGAAATTGTTTTCTTTGTCTTAATACCTGGCACATGGTCGGTACAAAGAATGAATGAAAGATCAGTTTGTTTGAACCATAGTCTTCAGGGGGTAGGAGGGAAGTGGGAGGGAGGTGGGAGGCTCTGAAGGGTATAAGGTGCTCACAATACCTAGGTGTACCACTGTTCCAGCCAGAAGATGCCTTCCTTAATCTGGAGCTGCTGGGCATCAGCCTCAACACTTTCTGGGACTGTGGGAGCCCCAGGGGGAATGGCAAGTAGTGTGGTCAGCATGTGAAGTTGCTTCTGTTGCCTTCACCCAGGAATAATGAGTTGGTGGAAATTAAGATTAGGGAAAGCAACAGTAGGCAGTAGGAAATGAACTACTGTTGGCTCTGCCCTTGAGTCATTTGATGAAATCGCTTCATCTTTTTGGATATCAGTTTCCTCATCTGTAAAATGGGCAGTTTAGCTAGATAAATATATTTTTTAATTTAAAAAATATTGAATAATATTTATATTTATAAATAATATTTATAAGATATTTATATTATTCTGTAACAGTAAAATTCTCTTCTCCCTCTGCCACCCACCCCCCCCACAAGTGAGAGGTAGATGGGAGGGTAGTGTTGTTGCATTTTGAAAAGATCTCTTTGGGTACAGTGTAGGAAACAAATTAGAGGATGCAGAAATGGAAGCAGAAGCACCATTGTTCCAGGTAAGAAAGAGAACATTGATTTAGAAAGATCTGTGGCCCTGGGAGAGGTGGAGAGAAATGGCGGCCATTGAAAGATACTTAGAAGGTAAAAGTCACATAGGCTTCCTGATAGATTGGAGAAGGGGAATGTGGGAGAAGAAGGGGTCAAGAGTAACTCTTAGCTGTTCATTGGCTTTATTTGATGGACTGTGGTGTTAAGTCATTGAGATAGGGATGCTGGAAGCAGGTTTTAGGGGAAAGACACATCTTTGTGCTTAGACTTGCAGAGTCTTTGGGATGTGGGAGTAGGGAGTAGGCCGTCAGACTTGTGGGTCTTGGAGGTAATCTGAGGGCTGGAGCTATGGATCTGTGTCTAGAGAAAGTAATGGAAAAGGTTCTCCTTGTGTCTCCCTCAGGTCATGTTGGCTCCCCTTATTTCCATTGCCCTGAAGGTGTCCCAACTCCAAGAAAGGACGGGACGCACTGCACCCACTGTTATCACCTAAGAAGACAGGCCAGATGCGGTACGTCCCTCCACCCCGGACCCTCCAAGTCATCTGATTGAAGAGCATGGACAGAAGCAAAGCGTATTCACCCAGGCTTTTTAGGATTCGTTTTTTCCACTAACCAGTTGTTGATGAATGGCACATTAGTGCGACACTGCCATTTGTGGGAAAGAGGAAAAGAGGACCCAGGGGCTTATGCTAATGCCACCTCCTTTTTGTGCCCTTAGGCCCTGCTGCCGTGTGGGTATTTGTCTCCCTAGCACCAGCTTCTGTTGACTACAATGTGAGATGGAGGTTGAGCATCAGCTAGTGAGGCCATTTCTCATCCTTAGGATGTACCAACGACAGGACACTGCAGCTTTTGTTCTCTTCCGTGAATTCTTTCCCCATTAACTGTTTACATGTGATCCAGCAAAATGCAATTTCTGGTGCCTTCTCTCCAGTCAGTTCTTTCCTCAGAGTGAGACGTACTTGTCTACAGATTTCTGCCGTGGTTTGCAACATAGTCCCAGTCACACAAATATTTTGGGATATTAAAGCAAAATAAGCTACTCTTTCTTGATGTCTTTTTTTTTTCTTAACAGCAAAATGCTCTTTCAATTTCAGAAAGAAAATAGATTTCTTTTTAAAAATTTTTTTAAAGTTTTTTTTTTTAATGTTTGTTTATTTTTGAGAGAGGGACAGAATGCCAACGGGGGAGGGGCAGAGAAAGAGGGAGACACAGAATCCGAAGCAGGCTCCAGGCTCTGAGCTGTCAGCACAGAGCCCGAGGCAGGTCTCGAACTCACAAGCTGCGAGATCATGACCTGAGCCAAAGTTGGACGCTCAACTGACTGAGCCACCCAGGTGCCCCAATAGATTTCTTTTTTAAAGGAAGGTGTTGTATTTTGTTTTGATGTCCTAGCTAGAAAACAAAATATTCTGTGTGCTATATTTGAAATCCTTGAAATGCTCGAAAACTGGAATTTCAGATCTTAGCAGGGTCCACTGAGCCCTGGATCCATCGGAAGTGGGTAAAATAAACTTGACATGGTTAATTTGGATGAAGGAAAGCAAGATTTTCAGGAGATCTTAAATTTTTTTTTTTAAACGTTTTATTTATTTTTGAGACAGGGAGAGACAGAGCATGAAGAGGGGAACGTCAGAGAGAGGGAGACACAAAATCCGAAACAGGCTCCAGGCTCTGAGCTGTCAGCACAGAGCCTGATTCGAGGCTTGAACTCACAGACCGAGAGATCACGACCTGAGGTGAAGTCGGCCGCTCAACCGACTGAGCCACCCAGGCTTCCCTTCAGGAGATCTTAAATAGCAAAGCACTGCCGTGTGCTTTATGGTGTTGAGATGCCGTAATGGCTATTGAGGGGCTCGAAGTAGAGCTCTCAGAATACGTCAGTAGGATTACTGGCATTTGGCTGGATATTTTAAGCCCACTGGCATCTTCCTCATCTTAAAACACATATATTTAATCCATAAGTAAAATGTGATAGTTAAAAGCATAGGCTTGGGAGCCCGCAGACCTGAGTTTGAATCCCACTGGAGACTTTGAGTCACTTTTGAATATCATTCTCCGTATCTTTAAAATTAGGATGAAGGGGCGCCTGGCTGGCTCAGTTGGTAGAGTTGCGACTCTTGATCTCAGTGTGGTGAGTTCAAGCTGTACATTGGGCGTCGAACCTACTTCAAAAAATTATTAAAAAAAAATTGTTGAGATGAAAGTGGTTCCAACTTTATAGGGTCATTGAGAACATTCAGTGAGTGGACCTGGGAAAAGCAGTGGGCACTTTATCTAGTTCATGGTAAGTTGTCCAGCAAGTGGGAACTGGGATTACGCTTATACTATTGTTTCTAGATTATTAAGTATCAGAAAAACAAAAGTCGTAACACTAATACTTGTGATGCATTTATGCTTTGCAGGGCATTTCCACAAAGTCACCTTACCATACAGACTATTCCAGAGAGGCAGCCCAGCTCTGCACCCCTCCCCGACCCAGAGTGGACTCCCTCTGTTCCAGGTGACAGGGTCTCCATCTGGGGTGAGATTTCCAGTGTTGCCATTTAGCAACAGGGTCTAGTCCAGCAGATGGAACTGAGCTTTCACCCAGATGTGAGGAAGAGGAGTATTTGTCGAACAAATGCCAGCCATTATTCTGAGTATTTTGTGTATATTTTTTTACATGCTGCCAATCACTCTATGAGGTAGATGCTCTGGATATCCCCATTTTACAGATGAAGTCTAGTTACTTGCCCAATGTCTCACTGCTGGATGGCAGTGACATGCCCCCAGTCCGTGAAGCTCAGCCCTGCCTGGTTTGCCAGTGTTTTGTATTGCCCCTTCTATTGACTTGCTGCTTCTAACAGGTGAAAGAAAGGTTTTTTGCACTTGCACAAATGCCCCTGTATTTTATTTATTAAAGGGTCATACCGTGAGCGTTCAGTGCCAGAAAGTTTGTTTTGCCATTGTTGTCTTCGCCCTCCCTTTGGCCCTGGGATCTTGATACTTGGGTATATTAGTCAGCCAGGAGATATGTATTGACCCACATTGAGTGTGAGATGCCATGGGAAGGGAGGAATGTGTGACACACAGTTGCTACGCTCCAGCTGCCTGTGAGACTAGCAAAGGGAATGAAGTCAGCACAAGTAGAAGACTGAACAGGATAAATGCCTTACGAGTTGTGTAGGCAATACCTGATGTTAGACTCCAGATTTTCTGAGCACCTGTTCAGTTTCAGATGTTGGGCTACAAGCTTTCCAGTAACCCTGCAAGCAAGACGTTATTATTCCGGTTCTAGAATTCAGATAACTGAAGCAGAACAGAAGCTCAAGTCATTTGCCCCTGGTTTCCAGCTACATGTGATGGAAGTGGAATTTTGACCAGGAATCTCATTTACTTTCCATGACCTTTTTTCTGCCTCTCCATCTGTTGAATCAGCTGCAGACACTCCCAGGTCTGGGCCCCTAGAATGGCTTTATAAATTTCCTCCTCATCCCTGATCATAATTCAGCTGTTTTCCCTGACCCCACGTGGCTACGGGTTTGGGAGTTAAAAGCTCAGGGGAGGAAGAAGGAGGTGACTGGAGCCATGGAGCAGTGGGGGTGAGCATGGGTGAGGGCCACCTTTCCTCCCTCTGTGGCTTCCAGAGAGACACCCCAACACATGTGCCCACCAGGAATGCTGGGGGGTGGGACCCTGAGAGGCTGGCCAGCGGCCTGCTGCCAAGCTTCCCCGCCTGCCAGGATTGATGTGGTCTGTGAGTCAGGCCTTTTTTCTCTGGGGTGTGGTGAGGATTACAGTGAGAAAATTGGGTTAGAACTGTTTGGGGCTGAACTCTGAAATTACACTTTCCCCCTCCCTCTTGACATTTCTGCTTTCACTTTGGAGAAGCAGATTTCAGGTCAGGGATGTTCCCCAGGTCCAGAAAATGGCCAGGCATACAGGGGATGGGCCTTGCCTCAGAGAATGAAAACAAAGGCTAAGCTCACTGTGTTTCGGGGGAGGCCAGGCCTTGGGGCCTTGGTCCTTCTGCTTCCTCTGCCTCGGAGTTCATCCATGCTGCATTCTTCTGCGTTTCTTGTTCATCTACTAGACAAATATTGGCCTTACTGTGTAAGAATCCTTTAGAAAACATATTACAAAGTGTAGGAGACATACCCCTCATGTTTTCATGTTCTGAACTCCCAGCAAGAGTAATGATGTGAGTAATGTCAACCGTTATGCTTGGAGTCACTGCATCTCGCCTGAATTACAGTGGAGATTCCCTCATGGCCTCTGGCCTTCATTCTTGCCCCTTCTGATCCATTCCCCTCGCCATCAGCTAAGTGCTCTTTCAAATGTAAAGTCCAAGTGCCTGTGTGTGTCACCAATAAGGCCAGGCGTCCTGCCTGTGGCCTACCCCACCAACTCCTTGTCCTCTGCTCTCGGCCTTATGGCTGGTACTTCAGCCGTATAGAACCACCCGTGGTTCTCTGGAAGTCCTGTGCTCTGATGGCTCCATGTCTCTGTAGCTGCTCTTCGGTCTGCCTGCATCCCTTTTCCCCTCCATCCTACCCTCCACGATATCCCCCCAACTCCTGCTTGTTCCTTAGATACTGTCTTCTCCAAGAACCTTTCCCTGAGCCTCCAAAGTCTGGTTTGAGCACTTTTTCAGGTATTCCTGTAGAACCCTCCTCATAGCACTTACCATGCCGTATATTAATAGCCTGTTTACTTTCCATTTCTCCCACTGCCCTGCAAGCTCCTGGGGACTGGCTTTTCGTCAGTATGCCCACGACATAGTAAAAGTTCAGTGAACAGTTTCTGGAAAGAGTGAATGGAATCTAGTCGCGTGGCAGAATGCGACTTTTGCTGTGACCCCCCTGTGTCCACCCAGCCCGTGGAGTACGAGTAGCTTCATTTTGCAGGTGACAAGTTAGTTGACCAACTTTCACAGCTTGTGAATGTTCTTCTAACCAAGAAATCTTTCATAATAAAGCATTAGAGGTTGAAAGGGAAACAGCACCCAGGCCAGAGGGTCAGGGTGGCTACTGGCAGCAGATGGGAGATACACGTGTCATGGTCACTTTGAGTAAAACTTAATTTGAATGTTAAAAAGTATTTTATCTCTCCTTGCTACAAACGTTAATTGGGGGTATAGTTGGGGAAGAGTTCTACCAAATTAGCCTGAATATAGAAAGGAGTTATTTTTCTTCAAGGAGTAGAGTCAACAAAGGCAGCCCCAGGCCCTGAAGACCGCCTCTGAGCAGATTCACAGAAAGAAAGCCATGACAGGCAAGGTGGGTACACCAGCCCCGGGCCTCACACCATTGGCACACACAGCATGTACCTGGGGAAGAGTGAGAGGCTCTTCTTGGTTCCTATTATGAGAGCAAGACACATTCTTACGGTTTGGCATGTCATTACACAAAAGGAGTGAGGTCACTGCCAGCAAGACTGTGTCTCATGTCTGTCTGCTTGTGCTGGGGACCTTTTGAGGGCTTTGGTTTGGTTTTTCACCACATGTAGACTCTACCTAGATCTATTAAGCTGGATTTGTGGGTGTGGGCTAATAACTATTTTCCAAAAAGCTTGTCTTCTGTGATTCAGAGGGCTGCTGTCCAGCCGACAGAAAAGCCAGTTAAGAGTAGCGATCTGTTTGCTTTTCACGACAGTGTTATTTTGTAAAAGTTCTGTCTCCGTTCTTTTCTGACTTCATTTTTCGTACTGTGATTAAAAGGGCTATTATTATCCCAGATAAAGAGATGGAAGCTCTGGGAGCTTACAGGGCCTTACAGAGTCTCACAAACACGACAAGGGAGAAGGCAGACCTGCCATGTCCATCCTTTGGGTGTTTGGGATTCTTTTTCCAGTTTACCATTGTTGCATAACAAAGCATCCCAAAATCTAGTGGCGGTAAACTTTTGCACAATCTTACTATGCTCATGGATTCTGTGGGTCAGGAAATCAGGGCACTGTGGAAAAAGCTTGTCTGATCTGCAGTGTCTGGACCCTCACTGAGAAGACTGGAACAGCTGGGGAATAACTCACATGCCCAGGGGATGGCATCATCTGGAGGCTCCCAGACACTGGGAACTATTGACTGCTTCTCCGGCTCATGACTTCTTTAACTGTGAGTTTCTCACAGCATGGCGCTAGCTTCTAAAAGGGAGCTTCCCAAGAGCAAGTGTACTGAGAAAGTCAGGCAGAAGCTATATTTTCCTTTCCCACCTGGCTGTGAAAGACATGTAGCATCACTTCTGCTATATCCTACTGGTTGTGACCAACTCGGGCCAGCCCAGATTCAAGGGCAGGGGAGTTACATCCTACCTATTCTTGCGGGGGGTGGGGGTGGCAAGGTCATTTACAGCAGAACATGTGCAACAGGAGCTCTTGTAGGCATCTTTGGAAAATACAATCTGTCACAATTTTCAGATTTTCTTCCAGTGAATATACCATTCTGAGTCATGTGAGTATGAAAATGAGTTTAATTTAGAAATTATTGTCACCAGGAGCATCCATCACTTACCTGAGTATAGACACGTGTTACCATCTCACATTCTGATACCCATGGAAGACATGACAAATTGATTGCAGCACCGTTCCTACTAAACTCAGGGCTCCAGATACCATCTCACGTTCCCATACCCCTGACAGACATGACAAATTGATTGCAGCACTGATTCTACTAAGCTCAGGGCTCCAGATACCATCTCATGTTCCTATACCCCTGACAGACATGACAAATTGATTGCAGCACCATTCCTACTAAGCTCAGGGCTCCAGATACCATCTCACGTTCCCATACCCATGACAGACATGACAAATTGATTGCAGCACTGATTCTACTAAGCTCAGGGCTCCAGAAAACTCAACACAATACACTAGACAAGAAATAGTCAGAAACCACAACTGCACTGTGTGTTAACTAAAGTTTAAATTTAAAGGGGGAAAATTACTGAAAAATATTAATCACTTCAGTGGGGATATGAATGAAAACTTATTTGCTACTTGGGAATCTTCTTACTTTCTTACCTTTACAATGTTTAACAAACACTTCACCTAGGGTGTGGAAGCCTACAGAACAGCCGGTCTGTAAATTGATGAAAAATATGTTCACAATATGGAGAAAATTAGTGATTACTGTTAAATGAGATAAATCACAATTGATTTCAGAAACAGCCTAAACCATACTAATAAAATAATTTTAGTGGTATTTTTAAACTAAGAAGTGGACTAGAGGTTGATTTCACTATCTTAAGGTCATGGTCCCAGCTTTTTTCTGCATTTTGACTCTTCCCATCTGCCACTTTGCTGCCTTGGCTGTAACAGTCCCTCATATGTGACTTCATGAATTCTAAAGTTTGTATAGCACTTTTCCAAGCACTTCAACTCACTGTCTCATTTAATCTTCACAGCTGTGCTGTGTAACAGATTTGCAGTGAACACGACATTTAGCAATCAGATTCTTTGTCCCAAATCATACAGATTACTACTACAAATAACGTATATTGATCACCTTTTAGGTACCAGATACCTTTAATCACTTTATATACACCTTGTCATTTAATCCTTATCCCTACCTGAAAGATGGGAATTATTAGCTCCGTCTTACAAATGAGCAAATGGAGACTGTATGAGATTAAGTAATTTGCCTGAGTTTGAAATTAGCAAGTGGTAGAACTGAGATTTGAACCTGAGTTGATCAGACTATAAAGTCCAGGTAAAACCTAGAGCTAGAACCAAGGCCTTGGTTATTTCCATTGAAAAATAAATTTATTTTTTCAGATTATTATTTTTTTTTTAATGATGGTTTGGGCAAGATAAACTGATAATAAAATTTTATTACACTTTGATAATAATGTTTTCTACTGATCGATGGCAGTGGTAGAGACACATATATGCACAACTTATAGTTGGAAAGAGGTCAATGCCCAAGTTCAGGGGTCTTAAGTGTCCTCAGTAGATCACCCCTTGCGATGTGGTTGATTTATGGAAGAAAGACTCGGGAGCTTGCCACATCTCCACATCTCCCTGAATCAGTCTGGTACTGGTTATTCTGTGGGGAAAGTGCTTGGCATCGTAAGAACAGCTCCTCTCAGAACCCCTGAATTCAGGTTTATGTTCCTGTCTGTATGCTCAAGGCAGATTTTCTTTTCTATCATTTAGCAATTTCCAGAGAAAAAAGGATTACCTTCAAAATGACTCTTTGGTGGTGGGGGTGGGGGGAATAGGTGGGAAGAGGACCTCTGACAACAGTGACCAGGGATTCCCGCTCCTGGGTCCAGTATGACTCTGAACCAGAGTGGCCCATGGTGAGTATTTGTGGAATAATGATTCTCACCACCCTCACTCCTGTTCTGCAGTGAAAGAATATCCTGACTTCCATAGCAAGGGGACAATGTTCAGCCCAGCTAGCTCCTCCCCAGCCTCCCTTTCCAGGTTTATCTCCAATTACAATCCATTTCTTCATCCTCCCATCTTCATAGTTTCCCAAATATCTCATATTTTTCCACATTGGCCCGACTTTGCACACGCTGTTACATCTGTTGGGAAATTTTTCCTTATTGTACCCCAGTGTGGTCTGCTGTGCCTCATTCCTCTTCTAAGAGAAACCAGCTTCTGATGGGGGAGAGGGTACGACCACACTTTGTACCATGAGCCACCATCACATTTCCTGGCCACAGCTGATTAGACCAGGGGTGAGCACCTGACTCAAGGGCAGCCAATCCTCGAGTCAGCAACCTATCACATGACCTGTGGCTTGGTTCAAAAGGATGAGCTAGAGTAATCAGGATTTCTATTGAGAATTTGAGGTAAGAAAAGAACAAATTTGCTTTATCTGCCTAGCCAGGAGTAAGTCTCTTCTGGGTGACCACAATACTTCATACCTCCTTACAGTAATGTCTCAGCGAGAAAAATGGTGTCTTGCATTGTATTCCCAAAGTCTGGTTCAATGCCTGGTGCATGGAAGAGACTCGGTAAATATGTAGTGAGTCCATAAACTCAAGCAAGAAAAATTCACATTTCTTTATTACCTCAGTGCAATTTAAATCTGGCTCTGACCCTTATTTCAGTAGGCTGCCAGGATTTTTTGCACACTTTTCATGTAATTTTTATTCCCTTTTTCTACATGAAAAAGCAGAGGTGCAGAGAGTTTAGGTAATTTGCTTGAGGTCACAGTTGTAATAAGTGACACATCTCAGCTAAAACATAGTAAGTCAAGTCCTTGCTTTTCATCACTACCTCTCAGATTTCATCTCCATCATTGTGATGCACCGATGAATGAATAAAATGCTCTGTGGACCTAAGACTCCTTGCCACCATCAGTTGGTCCCTCTCTTTCTCATGTTTCTTCAGCACTTATTTCATTCATATTTAATCTATCCACACCTTTTGCAGAGAACTTCCTGCAGTGTAATAATTAGAGCTAACAATAGGTACTTGCCTTATGCTACTTTCTGTCCCAGGGAATATAAGAGAAAAATTGACTAAATATGGTTGAAAATTTCATATTTTGAAATACTAATTCAAGGTGCTGTTAGTTCAAGAAGGCATTATTTTTTAAAGCCCAGATGCTTTCCTCCTTTTGAAAAATTTAACTTCAGAGTAAAATTTTCCAGATCATCAGGTCAAGCCTTTGCTTGCTTTTCTTTGGAAGTTAGAGCTTAAGTTATGGAGTGGTATAGGTTTCAAAGCTCTGGATATTTCCCATTAGATCACGTTAAGTGCGATGTGACATACTAAGCAATATGTTTATAAAAGTTTTTTTTTTTTTCTTTAAATGGATCTTACTCTTGTCATTCTCTGCTTGGCGATTTGGAAGTTTTTTGTAATACGGCACATTAAAATCACACTGGTAAAGAGTCTTCTGGTCCCAAATGGTGATGTAAGAAGACCCTGGGGGGACAGGAAAAAAACCATGGTTTAAAATGGCAACTAGAATATAAAGGTACCATCCTTAGAACCCAAAAGCCAAGGAGCTGCTAGAACTCTCTCTTGGTCAGAGGGGCTGGCAAGTGCCATGGTTTACATTCCCTTTGACCTTGATAGATGGGAGTAGGGACTGGGCACAATTGCCAGCCTGCTTCCTCAGGATACCTCTTTAGTGTATAGCTCTAGCCATCTTGCCAAAGTGACACAGCTGCAAAGAACCCTGAACATTCCAGACCAACACCATTTCAGCTCCAGACAGCTTTCTAGGGTGTCTCTGGAGTGGAGTGCTCCAGGTTAATGCTTGCTTCAACTCCAGCTGCCTCACCAGGGCACCCCCTGTGTAGAGTACCCTAGGAACCCCCAGCCATTCCTGGCTCGGTTCCAGCGGTCCTGTTAGGTGCCCCCTGCATGGAACCCCCTGGGGTATCTCACTGCACTTACTTAAGCTTCAGCTCTCCTGCCAAGACACTCTTTCTACTGAAAGCCCTGAGACCACTTCAGGCACACCCCCACTAAAGCCCCAGCTATCCCACCAGGGCAGCCCCACATGGAGTGTCGTAGAACTCCCAGCCCACTCCAGCCACAGCTCCAGCCACCAGGCTTACACAGTCTACACTGGGGGTGACCATACACAAGACCATTCATTCAAGGTTATGAGAAGTAGCAGTTCTGCCTAATTCATAGAAACAAACACAGAAAGTCAAGCAAAATGAGGAGACAGAGGAATATTTTCCAAAGAACAAGACAAAACCTCAGAAAAGAAAAAGAACTAGATGAAACTGAGATAAGCAATATACCTGATGAAGAGTTTAAAGTAATGATCATAAAGATACTCATTGGGCTGGAGAGAGGAGTGGAAGAACCCAATGAGAACTTCAACAAAGAGAAAATATAAAAAAACATCAATCAGAGTTAAAGAATACAATAACTGAAATGAGAAGTACACTAGAGGGAATCAGTAGTAGATTATGGATACAGAAGCATGGATCAGTGATGTGGAAGACAGGGTTGGTGGAAAGTACACAAGCTGAGCAGCAAACGAATAAAGGAATTTTTAAAAATGAGGATGGGTCAGGGATCTCTTGGACAATGTTGAGCAAACAAACATTCATATTATAGGGGTCCCAGAAGGAGAAGAGAAAGAGAAAGGGGCAGAAAACATATTTGAAGACATAATAGCTGAAAACTTCCCTAAGCTGGGAAAGGAAACAGACATCCAGATGAACCCATGGAGGCTCACACCGTGACACCCAATAATTAAAGTGTCAAAGGTTAAAGATAAAGAGAATTTTAAAAACAGAATGAGAGAAGTGAACAGTTATGTACAAGGGAACCCCCATGAGATTATCAGCTGATGTCTCAGCAGAAACTTTGCAGGCCAGAAGGGAGTAGCATGATATATTCAACCAAGAATACTCCACCTGGCCAGGCTATCTTTCAGATTTGAAGGAGAGCAGAAGTTTCCAGACAAAAGTTAAAGGAGTTCATCATCACTAGCCTGGCCTTACATGAAATGTAAAGGGACTTCTTTAAATGGGAAATGAAAGGCCATAATTAGAAGTAAGAAAATTATCAATTAAAAGATGTAAAATACGACAATATATACATAAAATGTGGAGGAGGGTAATAAAAAAAGTTCTTTTAGAATGTGTTCACACTTAAGTGCCCATCAGCTTAATATAGATGTAAGCTGTATGCTTAGGATGTTATATAAACCTCATGGTCACTATTAGCCCCAAGCTTATAACAGATACACAGTAAGTAAAGAGAATGAAAGCCAAACATAATACTAGAAAGTCATCAGTCATAAGGAAGAGAGCAAGAGAAGAAGAAAGGAACAGAGAGGAACTACAAAAACAACTGGAAAACAATGAACACAATGGCAATAAGTACATACCTGTTAATAATTGCTTTAAATGTAAATGGTCTAAATGCTCCTAAGAGACACAGGGTGGCAGAATGGATAAAAACCCAAGATCCATTTACATGCTGCCTGTAGGAGACTCACTTCAGATGTAAAGAAACATACAGACTAGAAGAGAGAGGATGGGGAGAGATCTCCCATTCCAGGGGAAGTAATAAAATTGCACCGATATAGTCAGTATGGTGAGTGAGTTATTTTCCTCAGTGTTCCATTAGATGATTATTATTATCCCCTTTTTACTGATGAGGAAACCGAGGCCCAGAGAGGTTGTATAACTTGTCCAAGGTCCAGTAGCTTTAAGCGGCAGGCAGTCAGACTCTAGAGTGTTGTTTTTAAAAATTGAGTTATAACTCACATTCCATGAAATTCACTCTTTCAGAGTGTATAATTCATTGGTTTCCAGTGTGTTCATAAGGTTGTGCAGAGGGCGAACTGTTACCATTGTCCAATTGTAGAACACCTTCTTTCCCTCTAAAACAACCTGGTAACTACTGGCAGTCTCACTCCATTCCCTCCAGCCCCTAGCAACCACAAATCTACTTTCTGTTTCAATGGATTTGCCTGATCTAAGAATTTCATATAAATAGAATTGTATGATATGTGGCCTTTTGTGTTCTTAGAGCTCTTAACCCAAAGCAAATGCCCCTAGACCACAAGATCCTCCAGTGTGAAGGCTATTTTGTTCATTTATGTCGCTATGGTGCTCTGAATCCACTTTGCTTTTAAATGAATGATTGAATGCACAAATGAATTATGAAATAAATATATGTAAATGCTAAAAAAAACTCAGAGTCTGATGTTTGCCAAGTTCCCACTATGGGCCTGGCACAATGCTAAGTGCTTTGCAAAGATGACCTCACTTCACTCTTACAAACATCCTCATGAGGTAAGTACTGTACTATGCCCATTTTACATATGGGAAACATAAGGAGGTTAAATAACTTGCTTCAAGTCCTAGATACTGGATGGTGGAGCCAGACTTTGAACTCTTGTTGCTGGTATTTGAGTCTGCATTCCTAAATCGTATGCAAAAGAGAATCCTTTAGAGAGAGGGTCTAACCTCCTCTGTCTGCAGCAAGAAAATGAAGGTCTCAAATGCATTTGCGGCTACTTATGGAGCCTATGCTATGTGCCCAGTCACTGCACTACATTGGAAGCCATATACTACTCAAGAACAAAGGTAAAACAAACAATGGCAATTCCCTGCAACAGGCAGGGTGTCAGATGTATGTGTGCAGTGAGGGCTGAAGGAATGGAGTGCCCAAGGCATCTATATAAGGTGCATAGCCCAGGGCCTGAACCAACCTTTCTGCCCTCTGCTGTTAGCAAAGCACATCTCCATGTGTGAGCTCATGGAGCTCATTGTCACCACCCTCAACACTCTCAACATGCCTGGGATGGGTGCCTCGACATGGTTATTTTCCTGGCCTTTTGGAGCCCAGGTAGAGAATCCTGACCTGGCAATGTCTGTGAAGGCTTGGCCTTTGTCTCTCAGGAAAACAGGCAGGCGGCCCTTTGTTCCCCACTGCAGGGCAGGGTGGAGCCGCCAACCAACTCCCTTAGTGTTTCTGGCCTGCTCTGTGGCTTTTCTCTTCTCACAAAGACTGGTGTGTTGGACCTGTTTTTCTAAGTCAGATAGTTATTTGGTTTCCACCTCAGAAGTCAGTGCCAGCATTCCGTATAGCAGGCCTCACTGCCACAGGCTGTGGTGTAAGAAGAAAGTGGGTTCCCAGAGCACGGTCAGAGATTACACTCCTCAATTCAGGTGGGTAGAGTCAGGAGTGGCTTCTCACACCCACTGTCTAACATTTGCCAGACTCGGGCTTGGCCAGGAATAGGCTTCTGGTGCCAGGAGAAGCCCAGGCTCCACCGGGCCACACCACCTCCATGAGATGTCAAACTGGGATGAAGACCATCCTAGAGCATGCCCCTGATTGTCATGTCTTTCTCCCTTGTTCCCTCTGTAATGGTCCAGCGTGTAGGGCAGGGCAAAATGACTGGGGCATCACGCATGCGGGGTTACACCAGGATGTAGCATCCTAACGGCAGGCTAGGTCTAAGAGGCAGAGAAAAATTTCCCCCTGGGGACAGCCGGAGGCTTCCTAACTAATAGAACTATGTTCCATAGCTATGTTGAGAGGGAGATAGACATCAGCTCAAGAACTGATGTAAATATCAGGGCTATAGCTGGCTCCGTTCAGGCCATGGTAGAAAGAGGAATCTTGAGGTCAGAAACTAGGAAGGTCAGAAACAGGTTGGGAAGGGGTCAGGAATGCCCTAATGGCCTGCAGCTGGTTGAAGATGATGGGGGAAAGGGATGGCTAAAAACCTCAGCATGGGATTGTGAGCATATGCTCAGTGGGATTTCCCTCTGGGTGCATCCTGGATTGAGGGTCCCCAGAGAAGCTCTGTGTTTGTTTCTCCCAGGTACCACAAGGGTGTGACAAGTCTGGAGACTTTTCTAAAGTTGAAGGCTCTAGAACCATGCAAATGGAATGAATTTCAACCCCAAACCCATGAGAAAACTCATATTTATAAAGTCTCAAAGGGGATGGCTTTTTCCATCCATAGACCAGGCTAAGACACAAATGCTACTATCTCTCTGCGGCAGTGGGTGCATTTTTTATCCTGGTCCATTATTTTATCATGTCCAGCTTTATATGTGGTATGGGTATAGGGGGAAGAAGGTTCTCAGAGCTAATACCCATCCATGCAGGCCCAAGACTTTCTCCTTTCACCACATGACTGTTAAAATATAAGTCTCTTGGTTACCTAAGATTGGAAGAACTTTCCTGGGGAGCTGTTGCTTCAGCTACTCACTTAACCCTGTTTTTCAGCTTCCTCTTTGTCTTTACCCCATGAGGATTCTCATACTTTCTAGCAAGTTCTGTTGTGCATTTAAAATGATCTCTGCTATTGTTTGTTGAGCTTTTCTAGATAACTTCTAGGTAGTTGGGAAGTGTTTCAGTTTGCCTAGAATCTGAAGTCCTTTCTGCTTCCACTCTTGTCCCTTCCATTTTAGCCTTACAATAGCCAGTGTGGTCTTTCAAACAAACAAACAAACAAAAACAATGTTATCTTGTTTTTCACTTGTATACAGCCCTTCAGTGGGTTCTTATAGTTTTCTGCCAATTATGATATTGTTTTGTCAGTGTTTTGATATATCCCACCGTTTTTCCCATTTCTCTTCTGCAATCAAGCACCACTTTCCCAAGGGAGAAACTCCTCCTATATTCCATATGGCCCTGGGGAGGTCAGGCATGGTGGCCTCCCTTTTCCTTTCTTCACCTCCCACCCCCATTCTAGCTACAGTGGAAGGAATACAGCCCATGTTAAGCCAATCATTGTGACACATCCCCATGAACATAGTGATTGGTCTAATGGGTAGCCATGTGACCTAAGCTGGGCGAATCAGAGTCTTGCCCTGATTTTATTTTCCAAATGGAGATAGAGGAGTAACTTTCATTTTCTTTTGGACCATTGGGTTGTGAAGATGTAGGCCTGGTGAGTATCAGTTACTATTTTCCTACAGGATTGACAGAATTTGTCAGTGCAGAAGAAAATTAGGCCTACTTAATAAGAAATGCAGAAACAAACAGAGACAATTAATTAGTTGAAAAGAAAGTCTTTTTTTTTAAATTTATTTATTTTTTGAGAAAGAGAGAGAGACAGAGTGCAAGTAGGGGAGGGGCAGAGAGAAAGGAAGACACAGAATCCGAAGCAGGCTCCAGACTCTGGGCTGTCAGCATAGAGCCCAATGCAGGGCTCCAACTCATGGACTACGAGATCATGACCTGACTTGAAGTTAAATGCTTAACTGACTGAGCCCCCCAGGTTCCCCAAAAAGAAAGTCTTAATGATACTATTTGAGCTCCTGGATTCAGTCCTACCTGATGCTTTAACTCCAGACTTCCCAACTTAACGAACCAATAAATTGCCTTTTCACTTAAATTAGTTTGCATTAAGTCTTTGTCATATGTTAACAAAGAGACTTGACCAACATGGGGCCAAACCTTTTACAAGGCATTCTAAGACCCTGTGTGATCTGGTCACTGCCTATTTCTCCTCACATACACTTTTTCTCTATCTTGATGGCCCATCAATATAGAACTTTCAGTTTTTCAAATGTTCCAGGCTCCTTCCTGTCTGAGGGCCTTCACACATGTTGTTTTCCTAGATCATTTTGCTTCTCATATTTCTATACATCCTTCAGGTGTCTGCATATAGATCATGTCCTTAGGGAAGGATTTCCTGACTGATTGACTAGACCAGAGTCCTTGTCTCCCCTTCAGCATTAAGTACTCCTGCTCACCCTGTGCTCTTCCTTCTCAACTCATCACAGTAATAATGAACACATTCCTTGTTTACAACAAGATTGTTCCTTATTTACAGTTCATCTTCTTTGTTGGAATATAAGCTTCATGAAGTTATGGACCATTTGTCTTGATCATTTTTGTGTATTCAGTGCCTAGCACAGTGTTTGGCATAAAATAGGTGCTCAGTAAATATTTGCCAAGTGAGAGGAACCTGGGTGGTTCAGTAGGTTAAAGGTCCGACTCTTGATTTCAGCTCAGGTCAAGATCTCATGGTTCGTGAGATCGAGCCCCATGTCGGGCCCTGTGCTGTTTGATGGCACAGAGCCTGCTTGGGATTCTCTTTTGCTCTCTCTGCCCCTCCCCCACTCCTGCTCCATCTCTCTCTCAAAATAAAAAACATTAAAAAATATATTTGCCAAAGGGAAAAAATGAACAGTTCAGTGTTTGACTTGAAAGCCTATGCTTTCAGTCTCTGTGGGCTTTGGTAACTAACGAAAAAAGGGGGGTCCTGATTCATAATGGGACTATAAAAGGCTCCTTGGGGGAAGATTGATTTAATCAGGTATTTTGAGCCAGATTTCTACCTGGCCAGGCCAGAGTGGGCCTTGCTCCCAGGAGATGGCAGTGTTGTACAGTCTGTGGCTCATCAAGCCTCTAAAGTCGCTTCTCCGAGGCATGGGAGCTACCTTGCTGGACATTGACCCTCCTGTCCTGGAAGCCAAAGTCCATGGCCCTTTGAAAAGGCTGTTGTTGACAGCAGCTCTGCAGCAGCACAGCTTTGTTTCAGAGACTGGCAGTGCCCTGGTCTGAGATAAACAAGCTCCTGATGGACCGATGGATCGATCTGGGATGCTGCTCTGTTCAGGAGCTCCACCTTCCCCAGGGTGTCAGCCTTTGTGCCCTACATCTCCTCGGAGAGAAGGCTCAGGACACTGCATCTGTGCCTCCTGAGGCTGTGGGACAGCGACCTTACAGTTTCTCTCAAATCCAAAGGCTGCTACTGAGGGTGCAAAATAGCCCAGTGACCAGCATGGACCCACAGGTGGACAGTGCTCGGTTCAAATTCATATCGCTTACTGGGTAGCCCAGAATAAACACCTCAGCTTCTCTCAATAGAGGGTAGTGATGTCTACTTCTCAGGCTTGTGCAGAGTGGTGGAGCCAGCAGAATCCAGACCACCTGGCACCCTGCCTGGAGCATGGTAGGTGCTTAGGAAACATCAGTTCCCTTCCCCCTCCCAGTCCCCACCCACTGCCATCATTGTGGGACCACATGCACCTGGGGGAAGTGCGAGAACACCTCAACAGTTTTTCACTGGCAGATGTCTAAAATAAACAACCTTCTTCACTTTCCCCAAGCACTTTCCTATCCCCAGTGTGACTGTAAAGTCAGATTAAAAAGTGCCCATAGTCATTGGAACACACCCCAGTCAGATAATCCACATCACCAGTCCCGTCCACGTGAGCCTTGCTGCTGCTGCTCCCGCTGTGGGGAACCAGGTCTCCCAGGAATCCTGAGATCCACCCGGGCCCAGAGGCCTTGGCTCCTTTTCAGTTCATTTCTTTCTTTTGTGGTGGAGCATCTGGGCCGTAGTGTTGGAAGTGTTTGGCCCTGGTGCTGGGGCCCTTATCTCTGTGCTGCGTGAGCCCCATTCCTGCCGTGTCAGAACCCATTAGAGGCCACTCTGCTGAGGCTTTTGAAGGAGTAATCGGTTTGTAGAGGGAAGGGGCTGTGCCAAGCCAGGCCAGATGGAGTAAGTAATGAAGGCCCCAGATTAATCTCACTTGTCTCTTTTTTCCAGTATGAAGGCTCAACCCAAGAGCTTGGCAGTCTCAAGACAAATTATACTTGTCAGCTTCAAAGCACAAGTTCCCTTCCAAGTCAGAATGTTTGTGCTTTCTCTTTCCCTCTTGCCATCTCCTTCCCCCTCTCTCTTGAAATAAAAAAAAAAAAACTGGAGTTAAAAAATGGGGTGCATGTGAAATGTGGTGACATTTTTGCATCATTCTAATACTAAGAGCTTCCACTGGGCATTTGCTATGTACTAGGCAACATATGGAGTCCTCAACATGCATTTATTTCTCACCCTAACCTCACAAAACAGGAATATGCCAGAACTCCCATTTTATAGATTGGGAAACCAAGGTTCAGAGAGGATGACTGACTCAAAGTCGTACTGTTAGTAAATGTGGAGCAAGGATTAAAATGCAGGTCTGTATCACTCCAGCCACTGCACTGTACACATTCTCCAGTCTTCAGAGCGTTAACCTCTCTGACTTAAGTCTCTGCCTGAAGGAAGAGTCTGGCTCTGAAGCCACGAACACAGTCTCCTGTTCATTCCTGTTGTTAAAGATTCCCCCCTGGCGTCTTGAGCCAAAAGCAAGGGGTAAGGAATGTGTTCCCAGAGAAGCATTTCCAGGGATATACTTTATAACATCCTAGTCTTTGAGATATATGGGGACAAAGATGCTGTGGTTAAATAAATTTGGGAACCACTGCATATAATTGATCCCCACTGGCAGCACCAGGCATGTAGGCAGGCAAGAAGTCCTGAAAATGGGGACCTTGATGAAATTTTCTTTACCCACTGTTTCCCCAAATTATTGGATCTAGTTATGTTTTTCAAGGCACACCTACAAACATCCGTGGAACTGAGTCCTCAGAAACCAATCTGCCCCAGAGCCCTGCTACTTAAGTGCTCAGACCAGCACAGCAGCATCATCTGGGAGCTCATTAGAAACGCAGACTCTTTGCCCCAGTCCCACTGGATCCCCAGGTGATCTTGGAAGCTCTATGTTGGAGTATAGCCAAGCTGAGGTCAGTAGACCAGGAAGCTCACTAAGTAGACTGGCCTCATTCAGCCACCCAATTTTTTAGTGATGTCAACACAAGTGTTGTTCATTTGGAAAGCTGAACCAAAAAGATCAGTTTCTCCCTTGTCAAAATAGCTGTAGCCCCACAACTGAACATAAACATGACATGGAGGAAGAATCCCATATTTAATGAGGGCCCTGGCCCACCTCTAAGTTTCTGGTAATTCCTCATTAGGAAGAGTTAGTTCTTTGAGGGTCATTTTCTCCTTCGGTATACACATGCTGCCTCAGAACCAAGTTCCTATTGTTATGGTTAAAAATTTCCAGACGTTTGAGCTGAGCCAGATCTGGCAACCCCATCCTCTGCCACACGCACAGTCCATAGCCCCTGAGGGAGAGATATGTGCTCCAGTGACCCACCATCTCTGTTCATCTTCCATCTCTGTCAGGCCAGGGACACTCGCCACAGAGAGGCACTTGACTTAAGGGCACAGCCAACCTCTCCACTGTCCAGCAAACTGATGTGCCCTGGGGCAAAATGTGAACCACAAAGAGCAGTGAAAAAAGCCATGGCTGTCTAAGCTAGAAGATTCTAATACAGACAGGAATGGGAGAGACATGGATGGGCTAAGTGTAAGCCTGTGCTGTGAGGGAGCAGGAATTGTGAGCAGACAGGGATGACAGAAACAAGACACAGCAGAAGACCACAATGACAGTGAGCCATCAGAGCAACTGTGCAGAGCTGCGGTATGCTTTGGGCCGAGCACTGGGCAATGAGTCATACCGTGTTTTATTTCCTGGGGCTGCTGTAACAAATCGCCATGAACCTGTGGTTTAAAACCATGGAAATGTATTCTCTCAATAGTTGGGGAGGGCAGAAATCTGAAATCAAGGTGTCTGTGGGGCCGCACTCCCTCTAGAGGCTCCAGGGAAGAAACCTTCCTCACCTTGCCGGTTTCTGAGGCCTGCCATCTCTCCTTGGCTTGTGGCCACATCACTCCAGTCTCTGTGGTCACAATGCCTTCTCCTCTGTGTCAAATACCCTTCTTGTGATTGCATTTAGGGCTCACTTGTATAATCCAGAATAATCTCTCCATCTCAAGATCTTTAATCTAGTTATAGCTGCATAGCTGAGACAGCCATTGCTGTTTCCATGCTTTGCTACAGCAACCCCACAAAACTAATGTATATAGAGTATGGAGGAGTGCCCAGGGCTCTCTGTCTTACACTCTCTCTTTTTTTTTTTTAAAGTGTATTCATTTTTGAAAGACAGAGAGAAACAGAGCACGAGCAGGGGATGGGCGGAGAGAGAGGCAGACACAGAATCTGAAGCAGGCTCCAGGCTCTGAGCTTTCAGCACAGAGCCTGAAATGGGGTTCGAAATCACACACTGGGAGACTATGACCTGAGCCTAAGTTGGACACTTAACTGACTGAGCCACTCAGGCACCCCTCTGTCTTAGACTCTTCCTCTTCTCTAAGTGGTATTGTCCACTTCCTTGGCTTCAAACTGTCTGTAAACCAGTGAATTCCAAATTCACATCTCCTGCCCAAGCCTCTACCTGGAACTATAAGTTTCTATATCCCACTGTCCATTTGTCATTTACTTGAGTGTTTCTTAGGCATTTCATATTATGTGGTACAGACCGAAATCTTGATCCTTTATACTATGGTGACCCAATTATTTCTTCCCTGGTATGATGGTTAATTTTATGTGTCAACTTGACTAGGCCACTGGGTGCCCAGATATTTGGTCCTGACATTATGTCTGGGTGTGTCTATAAGGATGTTTCTGGAGGAGACAAATATTTTAATCAGTCAACTGAATAAAGCAGATTGCCCTCTCCAGTGTGGGTGGGCCTCATTCAGTCTGGAGTCTGGGTAAGGCACCTGGGTGGCTCAGTCAGTTGAGCATCTGATTTTGGCTTAGGTTGTGATCTCATGGTTTGTGGGTTCGAGCCTCACATCAGGCTTGCTGCTGTCATTGTAGAGCCCACTTCACATCCTCTGTCCCCCTCCCTCTCTGCCCATCCCCTGCTGACTCTGTCTCTCTCTCTCTCTCTCTAAACAAAAATAAATAAAACATTTAAAAATGTCTGGGTAAGAAAGAATTCCTTCTCTTTTGACTTGTTGCAACCCTGAAAGCAAGATGCTGTCACCCACCCAGTCCAGCTGTACTGGACTCATCTGTGAGAATGTGGCTAGAATTCTTATTCTTGCTGCTCCTGCCCAAACTGGCATGGTCAGATCCAGAAATACGGTTTCAGTGTGTGCCACTGGTGTTTCCATTAGGACGAGAGAGATACTATTTTTTTTAAATGTTTATTTATTTTTGGGAGAGAGAGAGAGAGAGAGAGAGAGAGAGAGAGAGAGCATGAACGGAGGAGGAGCACAGAGAGAGGGAGACACAAAATCTGAGGCAGGCTCCAGGCTCTGAGCTGTCAGTACAGAGCCTGATGCAGGGCTTGAACCTGAGATCATGACCTGAGCTGAAGTCTGATGCTAAACCAACTGAGCCACCCAGGTGCCCCAAGAAAGATACCAATTTTATCAGGTTAGACTAAGTGATCTTCTTTGAATGGATCATCTAAGACATTGACCTGATACAAGAAACAATGTTAGCTCCCCATACACTAAGCAACAAAAAACAAAACAAAAAAAGTAGAAATAGTTTATTTGTTATAGATATGTCCTTTGTAAAGTTTAGTGATATTTTCTTCAAAATATGTGGCTTATTTTCCGTCATTTATAGAAAAGTATTCATCCTGGAAAAAAAGAGAGAATTCTTTCTGCTTGACTATCTTCCAAAAGAGACATCAGTCTTCTCTTGCCTTTGGACTTGGACTTAGACTGGAACCACACCATCAGCTCTCCGGGGTCTCCAGCTTGCCAGCTGCAGATATTGGACTTCTCAGTCTCCATAATCATGCGAGCCAATTCCTTATAGTAATTTGTGCTCTCTCTCTCTCTCTCTCTCTCTCTCTGGTTATTTCAGTCTATCTATCATCTCATCTCTGTCTGTGTCTATCTATATAGACACGTATCTATATCTTCTCTGGAGAACCCAAACTAGTACACTTGGTTCTTCTCATCTCACTAAATAATCCCCAGGACTCCATATGCCCAGGGCAAAAATCTAGGCATTATCCTTCAGTTTTTCCTATCTGATGGATCTAAGAGTGCTATCACCTTGGCCTCAGAAACATATCCTAAACTCTCCACTTTTCTTTTCTCTATGAGCACCTCCACAACCCAAGGCCCCATCCCCCATCCAGATTACAACAATGGCTTCCATATAACAGTGCTGCTGCTTCTGCCTCAGCTCGCTTCTTCACAAGGCAGCCAAAGTGAACTCTTAAAGACAAAGTCACCACACGTTACTCCCCTGTTTAAACCCTCCAAAGGCTTCACAACATATTGAGAATAAACTCCAAACATCTAGCCCTACCCACTAAACCTCACATGGTCTCTTCCTGACTGCCCCTTCAACTTCCCACCCTGACCTCTCTTTTTTTTTTCCTGATGAGATTTTATTTTTAAACTAATTTTTTAATTTATTATTTATTTATTAATTATTATTTTTTTTCAATATATGAAATTTATTGTCAAATTGGTTTCCATACAACAGCCAGTGCTCATCCCAAAAGGTGCCCTCCTCAATACCCATCACCCACCCTCGCCTCCCTCCCACCCCCCCATCAACCCTCAGTTTGTTCTCAGTTTTTAAGAGTCTCTTATGCTTTGGCTCTCTCCCATTCTAACTTCTTTTTTTCCCCCCTTCCCCTCCCCCATGGGTTTCCGTTAAGTTTCTCAGGATCCACATAAGAGTGAAAACATATGGTATCTGTCTTTCTCTGTATGGCTTATTTCACTTAGCCTAACACTCTCCAGTTCCATCCACGTTGCTACAAAAGGCCATATTTCATTCTTTCTCATTGCCACGTAGTACTCCACTGTGTATATAAACCACAATTTCTTTATCCATTCATCAGTTCCTGGACATTTGGGCTCTTTCCATAATTTGGTTATTGTTGAGTGTGCTGCTATAAACATTGGAGTACAAGTGCCCCTATGCATCAGTACTCCTGTATCCCTTGCCACCCTGACCTCTCTTGATTCCTCACACATCTAACTTCTTTTTGAACTAAGTCTTTGCACTAGCTGTTTCCTCTTTCCAGAATCCCCTCCCTCCCTGGCCCCCTTGCCAATATTCTCTTGAGACAAATGTTGCCTCCTCAGAGAAGCTTTCCCTGACCAATCATTCTGAAGTAGCTAGTCATATCCCATTACCATCTTGCAATTGTCAGCATGAAGAGTACTTGTTACTAGCAAATAATTTTACTGTGTTTTTGTTTATTCATTTCTTTCTTTATCCCCTTCCCTTCACCAGAGTATAAACTTCATGAAGAAGAGACAAATCTGTCTTGTTCACCACTCTATATCCATTTCCTAAAACAATACTGGGACCATGGTGGGCATGGGACAAACATTTATTAAATGACTGATTCATGGCTTTGAGATGTATGTTCGTGCCTCTTTGGAATATGTGGATAGGTCAGCCTGGTTAAAACAAATATTCGGTTAGACAAACAATGGCTCCTGGAAATAGTTGGTATGTGTAGAAACACTTCCAGTGCCCCATGCCACATCTCCTTAGTTTGCTTCTGATTCAGCTGCTGCTATGGTGGGCAGTTCTGTGGTGGGCAAAGCTGAGTTTTTCTTAGGGCTTTTGTGAAGAACAGGAAGGGAAAGGGAAAGGAAGCAAAGGAAAGAAAAGGAAGGGAAAAGAAAGGGGAGAAGAGAGGAAAAAGAAAAAGGTACAGGCAGAACCCAAAAGAGCTAGGAAGGTCATGCTTCTGGGGCAAATTTCAACACAGGGAGTGGGAATTGATGGATAAGAGGCCTTTGATCTTCTGGGGGCGCCTGGCTGGCTCAGTGGGTAGAGCATGTGATTCTCAATCTCAGGGTTGTAAATTCAAGCCCCATGTTGGGTGTAGGATATTAGTTAAAATTTTGAAAAATATATAAAATAAAATTAAAGGGGCACCTGGGTGGCTCAGTTGGTTGAGTGTCCAACTTCAGCTCAGATCATGATCTCACACTCCATGAGTTTGAGCCCTGCGTCGGGCTCTGTGCTGACAGCTCAGAGCCTGGAGCCCGCTTCAGATTCTGTGTCTGCCCCTTTCTCTGCCCCTCCCCTGCTCATGCTCTGTCTCTCTCTATCTCAAAAAATAAATAAAAACATTAAAATAAAATTTAAAAAAGTCCTTCAATCTTCTAGTGGTACTATCCTGAGGTGTATTCTCTAAACTTCCTCAGGGAGTCCCCAGCAGGAGTTTCTGCCCATAGCAGAAAGTAGCTCACACCCTCCATTAGCGTTACCTCCTCCTCTGTCTTCCTCCCCACTTCTCTCACTGCCTCCTGCTCTCTTTCTCACCTCCCAAATAAACTTCCTGCATCAGACTCCTTGCCCTGGGCTCTCTTTCAGGGGTTCCCAAATTAAGTTAGTGCTTCACAGTTCTTGTGTGCATGAATGGTTCAATGCAACTAAAGAAGGGTTCCCCATCACAGTCTTGAAAAATATTATTAAAAGGTATTCTCAATTGCCTGCATAGCCTATAGGTTTATATATTTTTGTTATGCTTCTCCCTTTTGTGAAAAAAAAAATAGGTACTGATTTGTATGGAAAATATCCATTTATAAAAGGTTAACAGATTGGCATACTTAATTTTCCAAGGTGCAGTCTCTCTCATGGAACTCATTTGATTGTTAGACTCTAATTATTCCAGTCTGTGTGACCTTGACCAAAACCCTTTACTTTTGTCTCCCCATATGTAAAATGAATGGGCTAGATAGCTACTTTCTGAGGTAATATTTCAGTTCTAAGGCTCTGTAGGTCTATATCCAAACTAGATAATATTTGCTGAGGGCAAACACAGTCCCACTTAGAGGCAGGGCACACCTCCTACAGCCAGAGGCAGAGGCGCCACAAGGCTAATGGAGCTTAAACTTCAGATTCCCTCATTTGCACTGGCTCCCCCCACCCCCCGCCCCAGGCCCTGGAAAGAACCCTTACCATGTGTTGATGGGATCATGTGCTTTTTTAAAATGTGTAATAGTTATATACTTTCTTCTTGTTTTTCTTGAAGAAGATCTCCCTGATTTATAAGCTTCAAGCTGTACAACCCTAAATCTGTCCATGGCCACGTCCTGTACTTTGGGTAATTCTATTGTGGCTCCACACTGGGACCACCCTCTGGCTGCCATGGCCTGTTGGGCTGTGTAGAGTGATATGATTCTTTCCCACTCATAAGCCATGGATTTGTCATGAAAGTAAATAATGGGTGACTTCCCATTTCAAAATGGCTGTACCTTAGAAGTCTCTGAATGTGAAGTCCCTGCTCTGCTGAATTGTCTTTTGGATTTTAGAAGCTGAATGGCCTGCAGTTTTGTTTTCTGGCCTGTCGTGTGTTTGTTTAGAAGCCTTAATTAGCATACTGTAAACTACTTCTGCCTCCCTGAAAATGGTTTCAACAAATGATAGGCTTTGCTTATTAGGTAGGCCTCTGGCCACAAAAAGTTCCCAGGTTAATCAGATTCACAGTATGTATTTATTTTTAAAATTTATTTATCATTTATTAAATGCCAGGTGCTATGTTAAGAGCCTTATATGCATTGGTTCATTTATCCCTCAAAGAATGCTATAAGGTATCTTCCTCATTAAACAGAGGAAGAAACCAAGGGTCAGAGAGATTAAGAAAATTGCTCAAAGTCATAAAGCTAGCAAATAGTGAAATATAAATTCAAATCAAAGTCTTTAATCTTAACTACCGCACCACCTTAACTCTAAAGGCAGTCGGAACCCTCCGGGGAATATGTCCACAGACTCTTTGAAGTGACACATTTGAGGGACGACATTGGTTTTCAAGTTGAGATATTGATAATGCCCACCCACCTACTCATCCACTCCCCCCTCCCTCTATCCATCCACTACTCACCCATCTGTCTGTCCATCTATCTACCCATTCATCTGTCCAGCCAGCCAGCTAGCCATCTATCCATCCATCTTACAGTCCTCCATGTACCAGGCCCTCTTCTAGGTGCTAATGTCTCATGACACATTGCCTCTTTTATTGTTTTTCACTCGGAACGACTTCCCCTTCCTCTCCGCCCATCCAAATCCTACCCAGCTCTCACATTCAGTTCAAGTCCCTCATCTTCCTTGAAGTCTTCTCTCACTACAAATCCAAATGAGCTTGGTGCAACTCTGGATTGGATGTAACATTAAAGAACACAAGACTTGGGATTCAACAGACATGGGCTTAAATCCCAGATCTGCCGCCTCCATAACTATGTGAAAAAATTGTTCCCTCTGAGTCTCTGGCTCCCTCATTTGTAAATTGGAAATAATAACAATAATGAGAATAGTGATAATGATAATATCTACCTCATAAGGTGGTTGGAAGATTAAATGAGAAACTGAATGTAAGTTACATAGCACGTGGTACATGCTTAATGCAAATGATTTCCTCTCCTCTCCCATTGCCCCTTCCTCTCTAAAAAATTGGACAAAAAGTCTGTACTACACCTGACTCAGATTCAGGCTGTTAATGAATAGTGTAATGTGTTTAAATCAGTCATTTCCCTGGTAAGAAGCCTATTAATTCCTCAAATATATAGAGCACATCTTACACTCATCCCCCCTGCATGGGGTTTCAATACAGTGCTAAGGGCATAGTGAACACTCCATAGTTGTCAGATCTAATTCAAGTCAATCTTTCTCCCACTTTTCTCAGTTGTCAAGAAGAAAGAAGCCAGAAATCTGCTCAGAAGTTTCTTGAGACCCCTGCCTCAGGCCAGGGCTCCCACATGCATGCTTGTTTTGAATCCCCGTGTTCATGTCCTGGGGTTCTTGCCATCATTGTGGCCCTTGCCAGATTGTTTTGACAGCGGTAAAGCTCCCACCCAGCATCTAAGGAAGAGTTAGGGGTGGGGTGGAGAGAAAGGCAGATGCTGAAGCCATGTCCTACGTCTGATTGATGTGCAGGACTTACCTTGACCTCTGGCCCTGGAGATCCAGAGCTCCTGCTGATCAGACTCTCTTAATGCCAGAGCTAAGGACACCAAAGGAAAGCAGAGAACCACGAGGGCAGATGGAGTTGAATCAAGGAGTAGGCCAGGCAGTGGCCAGTCAGGATGCTGATCTTCACAAGGGACTAAATTAGCAAAATGTAAGTTGCTTCTGCTTCTACTAAGAGAGATGACATCACCAGGAATGAAAAATGCTCCTTGCTCTCCCCTGCCAATTACTGTTGAGTTTTTGTGAAACTCATAATCTAATGAGGTTCTGAAAACCATAGAATTGTTAGTGCTGTTTATTGGGAACTTATGACTTATTTTTTTATCTAAATTTAAAAATCCTTTATGGGGCACCTTGGTGGTTCAGTCTGTTACGCATCTGACTTCAGCTCAGGTCATGATCTCCCAGCCTGTGGGTTCAAGCCCCATGTCGGGGTCTGTGCTGACAGCTCAGAGCTTGGGGCCTGCTTCGGATTCTGTGTCTCCCTCTCTCTCTCTACCCCTTCCCCACTCACTCTCTGTCTCTCTGTCTCTCTGTCTCTCTCTCTCTCTCAGAAATAAACATTAAAACATTTTTTAAAAAATCCTTTAAAGTCCCTCTTTAAGAAGTCCACTTTAGGAAGTCAGCAAAGAAAACTGAAGAGAGAATCACAAATTCTGAAAGGGGGGACAGAATTTTGTCAAATTTCCCTGAACATTGATTCTGCTTCAGTCCTAGTAATTGAGTTATTTCTGTAAATAGTATTTATTCATAGGAAATCCATAATTTTTCATAATATTTATCCATAGGAAATTGCAACCCCCATTTAATAACTGGGAATAAAACCAGAGAATAATAATCTGAAAGGCATAACAAGTGTTTGCTGCCTGAGCGGGCAAGGGTGTGAGTTTCGTGCAGTTTGTCTGGATTGGCTTTTTCCCAGAGGCCATCTTCAACACCAGGAAAATGTAGACAGTTTATTGAGGAGGTGATCCCAGCACCAGTAGGGGAGTGGGGAGGCTGGACAGGAAAAGGAAGGAAGCAAATGAAGAATGCATTTTCAATCACCTCACCATCTCGGGAAGCTAGAGCCTGACTCCAATGAGGAACACTGGGAGCTAACGTAGAATACCTGGCTTAGATTCATCCTGCTCTAGGAGCCTAGTAGCTAAGTATTTATACACCATGTCCCACGAATCATTGGTACAGGGCTTCCCCAGGGGGTGTTGATTCCAGGATGTGTCTGTCTTGCCTTGAATATAGGCAGAGCAAATTCCCTTTGTTAAAAAAAAAAAATTAAAAAACCCTAAAGCATGGGTGTCTGTTGGATCAGCTCACTCTGAAATGGGAAGGCCTGAGGGAATATAAGCAGGTACCAACAGCATCTGCTACCTTGCAGTATTGCCAGCCCCAGCACAGTGACTGGCCACAGCTGGCACTCAGTATTTTTCCACCAGCTGAATGAATCCACAACTGCATCTGTTTTGGAAAGGCCACAGTGAAGGCTGACGATGTAACCCATGGGTGCAATGTGAAATGGCAGGGTACCCGGGTGTGGTAACTCTTCATGCTCCAGGCTTTTGGATACAACTTTGCCTGGGGGTCTTGGGACTCCATTGTGTTGGAAATAAAGAAAAGACTTGAAAATTCTTAAAGCATCTGAAGCTGGAGAGGCAAAAAGATACTCAGGGAGGTCTACAACACTTTGCACAGATCTCCAGGAAATCCTGCCAGACTGATGTTGTGTTTGCATCCTTGTCCCAGAATTACAAGTTGTCCCTGTCCAGTCCCCAAGCCATTTGATGTGGGAGGCAATGCTTTATCAAATTGGAATTGGATGTCAGGAGAGGCAAGGGGATTGAGAGAGAAGATGTCAAAGCTCTCAAGAAAGCTTCCAATCCACCATGGTGACGTACTGTGGCAGTTGAGCTCAATGGTTAGCTAACCGTGTCTGGATTCTAAATGTAGTTTTATCACCTCCTGGCTGTTGGCCTTGGACATTTGTTAAACTCTCAGCCTTAGTTCTCATGCACACACGGAGCTAATTCCCACCTCGTGGTTATGTGAGAACGAAATGAGAGAATGTATGTAAGTGACTTTCCACTGTTGCATGAATATATGGCTGAATATATGTCTGGTGTCTTTCTCTCCTAGGGACGCTGGCTGTTGGGGTGTCCTCAGTATCCTGAGCAACTGGCAGAATGACTGGCACAGAGCAGGTGCATGAGAAATAATGTTGAATTAAAATAATCATTTGCTTTCACCCTATGTCAATTAACTCATCACCTTATCCCTTTCTATCCAAGAATTGTCAGAGTTTACTTCCAATGTCCTGAGTGTGTGAAACATGAATTGAAAAAATTCTGCCAGAACTCAGGCTGGGGACATATTTCCTGGTCGTACCAGCACTGTGGTAAGCACTTTCTATGGATAATTTTATTTAATCCTAAGAACAGGGTATTAGATTGAACCATGTAGAACTGTCATTTCTTTAGGTCAAAATGGTTAAATACCAAAATTTCATATGTTTCTACTTTATACATGGGTTAGGTCTTATTGATTGTTATTCTCATTTTATAGATGAGAAATCTGAGGCTTGAGAGGGCAAGTCACTTAATCATGATCTCAGATTGGTGTTTCTCAAGTTATTGTGTGTATGAATCATTGGGGGCCTGGTTACAGGCAGCTTCTGATTCAGTAGGTTTGGAGAAGGGTGGATTCCACATTTCTGCAAGTTTCCAGGTGGCTCCTGTTGGTCTGTGGACCACACACTTTTGAGTAGCAAGGGCTAGTTAATAGTTGACTTGAGTTTCCCTGCCCCTAAAAGACCCCTAGAACTGAGATGGGGATCGAGTTAGGAGACTACCAAACAAACATCTTCTACTACATTAATTTTTTATAAAGGGACTTTCCTTGCATCCAACTTTATTGAGTACTTACTATGCCTTGAGCATGTGCTACACACCTGTTTGCTGATCAGAGGACTTCCCTCCCCCCCCTTCCTTCCTTCCTTCCTTCCTTCCTTCCTTCCTTCCTTCCTTTTTCTCTCTTTTTCTATTTCTTTCTCCCTTTTGATTTCTCTTTTCCCTTTGATTACTATTGTATTAGTTAAAATTTTTTTCAGATGCTAGTAACAGAAACCGACTCTTGTTTCATTGAGTCAAAAGAGAAATTGATTGGAAGACTATATGGGCTCACAGATTTCTCAGAAAGTCTGGAGGACCATGCTTGGAAGAGAGGCTAGAAGCCAGAGAGCTCCAGAAGGCCAAGAAGGCAGAACCCTAACCCCTGCTATTTATCAAGAGCTGGGACTCTTTCACTGCCTCCTGATGCAGACATGGCCACGGTGGCCAAAGATACCCCTCTGCTCCCCACAAGAGCTGCTACTACAAAAGGATTTTAATGACCATTCCTTTTGCACCATCCCTTCAGGAGTCCAAATCAAGGGCAAGAATGATAAATTGGCTGATATTGGGCTATATACTAGGACCATGGCTGCCAGGGGACCGGAGGAAGGCAGGGCACTGTCCCTCACAGGCTACTCCAGCAGGCAGTCCCCTAATAGACAGGGGCTGATGCTGGACACCAGACCTGCAAATGTCCACCACAGCTATGCAGGGCTAGTGTCCTCTTCCTTCTGGAAAAGAGAAAATGCCTCGGCTGCCGTGCAATTACTGAAAGCCTCAAGGAAAAAAGTGAGAAGTACAGCCTGTGACCCTGAGAGTCTAATGACCACAATTTGAGTAACACCAAGCTTTTGATTCTGCTCAACTACAGGAGAAAGGGAAACAGGAAAAACACAGTTTTACCCTAATTTTAGGACCTGCTGATGAAAATTCTGAAGCACTTGTTGATAACTAAATGATTCTGTAAACCAAATGTGGCTCTATGTAGTTCACACAGAACTGAGAGGCTTAGAAAATGCTCAGGGTGCCTGGGTGGCTCAGTTGGTTAAGTGTCAGACTCTTGATTTTAGCTCAGGTCATGATCTCATGGTTTGTGAGATAGAGTCCCAGGCCTGGCTCTGCACTGGCAGTGTGGAGCCTGCTTGGGATTTTGATTCCCGCCCCCCCCCCCTTCCTGCCCCTCTCCTGCTCTCTCTCTCTCTCAAAAATAAATAAACTTAAAAAAATATTTTTAAAAATTCCCTTCCTTCTTCCCCTCTCTCCCTGCCCAACTTCCCTCCCTTCTTTTCTGCACTGCCAGTGAGGAGCCTGCTTGGGATTCTCTCTCTCCCTTGCTCTCTCTGTCCCTCCCCTGGACTCTCTCTCTCAAAAATAAATAAACTTAAACAAAGTCTTTAAAAAATGCCCTTCCTTTTTCCCTCTCTCCCACGTTCTTCCCTCCCTCATCCTTCCCTCCCTTCTTTTTGTGCTTTCATTTGGTTATGCATACACGTGTGTAACAAAATTTTATTGAATACTTTCTATGGCTCAGGTCCTGTGCTAGGTGCAGAGGAAACAAAGATGAACAAAATGGAATTCTTCAGAAGGAGCTCTGAGCAATGAGAATATAGGATATGATCACAATAAACTGAAAGTAGGAGTTATTGTACAGTTAGTGCTGGAGGGCTCTGAGAATGGGGGAAAACTTTAGGTGAAGCACGTTTGCCTCTGATTGGCAGATTTACTATCAAAACCAAAATGCTCTTAGCTGCAAAGGCATCCGGACTCCAGGCAAGAAGCTCCAAGCCCTAACCTTACAGAGCAAGTCACCCTCCATTTGTCACCAGTAGGGGGCGACAAACACGATGGATTAAGCCTTGTCCTGGAGAAGGAACCCTACAGGAAACATCTAACCTCATGGAGAAGCTGGAAAAACAAAGTCTGGCAATAAAATATATATACATTTTTTTCTCGTAGAAAACTGTTTCAAAACTTTACAGTCTGTTCTCAGGGAGTAGGTCTTTATGTTAGTGAGGAAGGAAATTCACATAAAGAAATCAGGTCCAGTGTGAAAGCAGTGGGATTTAGGCTATAATAACAAATCTAGGGGACCAAAAACCTAATAAAAACCTAATATATTCCTCAGTGTTAAGATATAATCTGTCCTTATGTACCAATTGATCAACAATATTTATTTTTTAAAAAATGTTTTTAAAGTTTATTTGTTTTTTGAGAGAGAGAGAGAGAGAGAGTGACAGAGCATGAGTGGGGGAGGGGCAGAGAAGGGGGAGACACAGAATCTGAAGCAGGCTCTAGGCTCTAAGCTGTCAGCACAGAGCCCGATGTGGGGCTCGAACTCTTGAACTATGAGATCATGACACTAAGTCAGACGCTTAACTGAGGGAGCCACCCAGGGGCCCCTGATCAGCAATATTTAGAGAGCAACTACTTGGTGGTGTTCTAGCAACTATGGTGTGGCATTCAAAGAAGGCAATCCACCTTCAAAGGAAATAGAAATTTTAAGATTTTTGCAAACTGAGCACATCACAATAAGCTGAACGTTTTTGTTCTGGGATCTACTTTATAGGGTATGGAAAGTAAATGGGATATGCAACCACTGTTTCTGCAGTATAGCTTTGGGGTGCTGCCTTCCACAAACCTCTCCATACTCAAGAAGGTGCGAGATTTATTTCCATCGCTGAGTTGTCTCATTAGTCGATCAATTGACCAATAGGGCATAAGCTCCCATGTGTTGGTGACAATTTGTTGGGGGTCCTGAGGGATAATGAGATCTCCAAGGCATATTCTCTATCCAGAAGTCACTTGCAATCCAGCTAGAGTAAAACACGGGAACAGACATGCTATTTAATAACAATGGAAAGAGCCACATGGGTGCTTCAGGTGGATAGTTGGGACACGGAAGACTGGCTAGCACAGGGGATGCAGTGTGAGCTTTCAGGTCAGTGAGCACCTCGGCTCTGCTGAGCTGGGGGCTGGCCCTGCATAAGTCCTAACCTCACTGGGAAGCCAACAGGGCTATACAGACAGAATACGGGGTTTGATCCTGGAACCAGCTCCTCATCTCTGCCAACTTGGACAAGCTCACCTCTCTGAGCCTCAGTTTTCTAATCAGTTAAGGGGAACTAATCAGTTAAGGGGAACTTAACAACTTAATGGGGTTGTTATATGGATAACGCAGGCAATCCATGAAAGGTATTTAGTCCAGCTTCTGGTACATAATTAGCTTTTATTATCTTGATTGTGCCTCAGTTTCCTTTTCTGTAAACTGCAGATAACAATAATCCATATTTCATAGGGTTCTTGTAAGGATTAAGTGTAATAAAGGGTGTAAATTGCCGAGCATGATTCTTGGCACATAATAAATATTCAAGAACTACTGCTAGTGGAAGAGAAGATGACTTCATGCCAAGGTAGTCAGGGAAGTCTTCCTGGAGGAAAAGAGCCTTGAAGGATAGTCTTTGGAAAGAATAGAAAAGGAGGCATTCTAGGCAGGGCACAGACATCTAAGCAAGGCATGGAGTAGAAATATAAAAGGTATGCTTAACGGAGGGTAAGGTCCCCGAATGGAGAACCTCTCAAGTCAGAAACTTACAGGGGTGCCCGGGTGGCTCAGTCGGTTGAGCATCTGACTCTTGGTTTTGGCTCAGGTTATGATCTCATGGTTTGTGAGTTTGAGCCCGACATTGGGCTCTGTGATGACAGCATGAGACCTGCTTGGGATTCTCTCTCTCTCTCTCTCTCTCTCTGAGAATAAATAAATAAACTTTAAAAAAAGAAAGAAACTCAGAAAGATCATTAGACTCAGGGACAGGCAACCAAAACTGTGACTGGCTCATGAGACAAATCACTTCAATAAACAACTTCCCTCTCTGGGCCTCAGCTTCTGGGCTGGAAGGGTTGGACAGGAACAATTCTTCATTAGGGACTCTTCTAGTGCTAACATTCTCCATCTGAGTCCAAGTTTGTTCCACAGTGGATTAAAATAAATACATGAGCATACATGTTTACACAACCCCAGAGGACTTTGAAATTCACATGGAATGTCAGTGCTTACACCAGGAGGCAAAGTTGGGTTTCCTTAGAGTCGCTCATTCATTCTTTCATTCCTCCATCCATCTATTCATCCATCAAACGTTTATTGAGCACCACCATGTGCAAAACATGGTTTTAGGTGCTAGGCTTTCTTTCTAAAACCAGGATCTGATTATGTCACAGCCCTGCTTAGATACTTTCAATGACTTCCCGTTGCCAAGTACAAACTCCAACTCACACATACCAAGTAACTGCCCACCTGCATGCTTTTGTTTATGCAGTTTTCCCTCTCTGGATTGCCCCTCCTAGTGATCCAAATGCTTGTGAAATGTCCCCTGATCTTCAAAGGTGCCAGCAAAGCTGCCTGGGTGCCGATCCTTTCCCTAGGTTGACATCATGCTCTCTCCTCTTTGCTCACACAACACTTTGTACTACCTCTGTTACAGCACTTGTTACTTTTTACTTTATTTCATTGTTTGTATGCCTTTCTCTTCTGCTGGATTTTTAATTCCAGGAGGCAGGAACAGTGTTTTGTTCCTTTGTAACTTGAGCACCTAGCATACTGTTTGGCACAGTGGATGTAATTAAGCCTTTGATGAGTTTGCTTATTGAGACTTTGGAGGTGGTTGAGAATGGTGATAGGAATAGTAATGACAATGATAGTAATTCTCTTATATAATGTATTCCTCACATGCCAACTCTGAGCCAAGAGCTTTAGATCTGTGACCAATTTAGTTTTCATCTCTGCAACGCCCTGTGAGGTCAATGGCAGAGGACACTGTTAGGGGCACAGCATCTCTGGAGTCAGAGAGGCCAGGGGTATGAGGGTCACCTCCATGAGTGCCTGGCACAGTCCTGCCCTTTGGGCCCTGTGTGTGGGGGCTTCGCTAAGGAGGCATCTGGGGCTAAATGCCCTCTGTGTTTGCCAAACTAAGCTCTCTGGATCGGGGTTGCATCTGCCCAGAGGAAGGGGGGCTCCTTTTTCAAATGTGGAGAAAAGACACCTATGGGCAGGAACTGACCTCGTCTGGTTCCATCTCCAGTGGCCTTGCACAAGTTCCTTAATTCAGCTTTTTGCCTTGATTCCTCATTTGTAGAATGGGGTTACAGCACCCCAACCTCAGAGGGTGCTTGCTAGGATGAGGTAGGATAGCACATGTGATATGCTGGCACCTGTCTGACATTTGTATTCAATAAATGCTAGTTATTATTACTATTATTAGTGGTAATAGCCCTATTTTCCAACCAAGAGGATCTCGAGAGAAAATAGTTGGCAGAGGGAAGAACATAAGGGCATTCCTCCATTTAGGGGCGTCAGAAGAAACCAGGAGAGAGAAGAGTTGAAAATGTTGGACAAGAGTGAGTTAGAAGAGAGGCTGGTCAGGTGTCAAGTGCTTTTGAGAGATTAAGCGGGAAGGGGCAGAGAAAAATTCCCCGGAGTTGACAGTTAGAGGTCATTAGTGACCTTTGCATGAAAGTATCAGGATAACAGCAAGAGAGGAAGCCAGATTGCTGCAGGTTAAGGCATCAATGACCGATAAGGTAGAAATAGTAACTCTGGCCTATTCACCAGAAATCAGGTCGTGAAGGGTTGGAGACATAGGTCAGTTGTCTTAGTGAGATACAGGATGGATAAACAGCCCTCTCTTATAGACATTATCTAGGGAAAGAACCATCCCCTTCAAAGGGCCAGATGAATGGGGCTTTCAAAGAACATTGGCCCTAAGTCTATTTGGAGAATTTGGTAATCTGTCCAGACTTCTGGGATGACAAGGAGGATGACTTGCCTCAACTACCCAGCTTCTAGGTGGGACGTTCTTTTTTTTTTTTTTTTTTTTTAAATTTTTTTTTTTCAACGTTTTTTATTTATTTTTGGGACAGAGAGAGACAGAGCATGAACGGGGGAGGGGCAGAGAGAGAGGGAGACACAGAATCGGAAGCAGGCTCCAGGCTCTGAGCCATCAGCCCAGAGCCCGACGCGGGGCTCGAACTCACGGACCGCGAGATCGTGACCTGGCTGAAGTCGGACGCTTAACCGACTGCGCCACCCAGGCGCCCCAAGGGACGTTCTTTTTTTTAAGGAGAGAGGAGGGTTCAATGCATTGGGGGGGGGGGCAGAGGACAGTCAACAAGATGTAGGTGCAAAGCAGATGAGGGAATGGAATCAAGCCCCTGGGTTGATGGATCCATCCTCTGGGGTGGTGCAGATGGGGAAAGCAAGGGTAAAGACACATAGACAAGTCAAGGATGTAGCAGAAGGAAGTTAAGGAACTCTCTGGATGGCCTGTCTTTCTTGGAACAAAAAGAGGCCAAGTCCTCTGAGAAAGTGATGAGTATAATGTGAAAGGCAGTGCATCAGTCAGGATAGATTAAAACTGTAACAAACCATCCCTCAGTTTTAGTGGCTTAGGAGAGGCCTCTGTTTTGTGCAGTGATCAGGAAATTAGTCTCCATACGTTTTATGGCTTTCCTCATTTTATGGCTCTGCAGGATCTCTGAGTCCCATTCTGGACCTTCTGCATCTGCTGGCAAACACAAGACAAAAGACAGTAGAGGATTGTGGAGAAGACTTCATAGGCCATTCTTGGAAGTGTTGCACATCACTTTTGCCCACATTCCATTGACTTAACCTCAATCATATGGCCACTCTTAACTGCAAGGGAGGCTGGGAAATATCAAATGGTGTGCACAATACTGTATTGTCTGTATTCTCAGTGCCTAGCACACTTTCTAGAATAGGCTGGATGCTCAGTAAGCACCACTGAATAAATGCAGAGATGAACTTTATCTCATTTGCTTGCCATCACTTTTCTACCTGTGCCTTGCTTGAGGTTCAAAGATAATAGAGACCCAATTTCCTAAATATGAGCTAAAGGTTGGGCTTGTACTTGGAGTGGTTCCTCCTGTCATGCTGATGTGTTTCAGGGATCCATTCATACTCAGCCCCAGGATGTTTGCTACTGGGGGTTAGTCCTGAGGTATGTGGTTAATGAACCTAGTGGAGTGGTGCTGACTTATTCTCAGAGAGATAAAGATCAGACTCTTTCTTCCAAAGCCCAGTGTTATAGAAACTTGAGTTAATCAGCTAGAAAAATACATTAACTAACCCCTGAGCTGTAATTTCCAATCCAAATATGAGCTAACCAGTCCAAGATTTTGCTAACCAGATTTCAGCTGAGCAATCCAGCGCCTTGCTAAACTAGCCAGTCCCAAGATGTGTAGACAGGTCACTAAGATAACCAACCTCCAGTTAAGCTAACTAGTTCCAAATCAAAGTAGTTGTCCTGAAGTTACTATTGTCCTGAAGAGAACATTTAAAAGCCAGGACTGGGGCGCCTGGGTGGCGCAGTCGGTTAAGCGTCCGACTTCAGCCAGGTCACGATCTCGCGGTCCGTGAGTTCGAGCCCCGCGTCAGGCTCTGGGCTGATGGCTCGGAGCCTGGAGCCTGTTTCCGATTCTGTGTCTCCCTCTCTCTCTGCCCCTCCCTCGTTCATGCTCTGTCTCTCTCTGTCCCAAAAATAAATTAAAAACGTTGAAAAAAAAATTAAAAAAAACAAAACAAAACAAACAAAAAAAAAAAGCCAGGACTGGGATTAATCTTCTCCATGACCTTTATAATGGCCCCTTTTATGGATAACATGAGCTCTAGAAAGGGAAGGAAAGCTGGTGATCTGAGTCATAACTTCCCTAAAGGGCAAATAAAGGGCTCCTTATCAAGCTGGCAAAGCTGCCTGCAAGTAGAGCATGACACGGAACCATGTCGGGCAGGGAATGCCAGGGATATTTTTATAAACGACTCCAGAGATATCAACAATGTGGGGCTGGCGCAGAGATTCCCATATTTGCAGATGATATTCCATTAACAAGGGTGCCCGCAAATGGGAGTGAGTGCCAACAAGCCCAAGAAGGAAGAAGGAAGCAGAGGCAGATGGTTATAAAACAAGTCAGTGTTTCAGACAGGGGGAGACACAAAAGTTAGGCCAACATCTCTGAGTCAGCCAGCTGGGCTGGCTGGGTAGCTGGGTGCTAGGTCGATGTGAAGGGGAATAGGTGCCCAGTGCCGGAAGCCCTGCCCAGACTAAAGGGACACCAAGGATGAGGGCTCTGATGGTAAAGAGATGGGCATCCCCTTTAAAGGGCCAGATCAACAGAGCCCTTAGGGAACATGGACCCTTCTCCCCTATTGAACCCTAAATCTGTCCAGAGAATATGGCCATCTCTCCAGACCACTGGGATGGCAAAGAGGAGGATTTGCCTCAACTATCCATCTCCAGACAGGTCTTTGCTGAACTGCTCATGATAAAGTCATTCATTTCAAAGCAATTTTGTGGTGTCCTGCCTGGAAAGAGGCCAGTCTTTGGAGTCAGTGAATTCTAATCCCCCAATTACCTTGTGATAACTATGTGGCCTTGGGCAATTCATCCAGCCTCTCTGGACCTCACTTTTCTCTTCCATAAACTACTAATGTAATTCTATTTTTCAGGTTAGTGAGGATTTAATGAGATTGTGCATGAAAACAGCCTAACCCACTGCCTAGAAGTGGTAGGTACTTAGTACAAATATTCCTTTCCCTTCCCTCCAAGCCCTACTCAGTGATCCTTGGACCAGGTCTAATCCTTCCCTCATCACAGTAGAGCCCTGGGCTGGCCTATTGCATCACTCCTACGGGGCCCATCCTGGCCAGCCCACCCTGGCCCATGCATGCCTGCTGATGACTCCCCTCTACCTGCTAGGGATTCCAACTGCTCCCAGGCTATGATCAAGACTCCGGCCCAATATACTTCTTTGATTCTTGGGAAGTACAGACAGGCAAGATACTGGCAGGCAAGGGATCAAAACTGGGAACCTCTGCCAGATTTCACACAAAGAACCAGAGCCTGCCTCATGAAAAAAGGCAGAAGTGGCTCAGTCCCTCGTGCCTATATCTAACAATGTCCAAATTAATGTCAAGTTCTGCAGATGAACTGCAGATTTTAAAACACAGCGTCCATATCTAAAGAAGGGCTAAAATTTATACCATGTAATTTACATGAGCTGAGGTAGTGTGAATAGGAACATGTTCATTAGTGACTAGGAAGTGCTTTACTTTCTGAGTCAGGCTGGGATGGTGTTGATTGTGGTCTAGGGAATCCTTTGCACATGCAAGATTCTGGACCACTGTTTATTACAAAGGGGGGGTGGATCTCTAGACAACCTTTCCCAGTGCCCCCAGGGATGCTTATATACATTAAATTTGGGGAGCCCCAACCTTCCCCCTTGACCTCATCTGCTATCCCTCTCCACTCTCTCACTCTGCTCTAGCAACCTTTGTCTTCCTACTTGAACACTCCAAGCATTGCCACTGGACCCTTGTTCCCACTCTTCCTCCGGCCTGAGATTCTCTTCCCTCACTTCCTTCAGGACTTGCCTTATCAGAGAGCCTCTTACTGACCACCCTTTATAAAATGGCACCCCACCCCATCATCCTCTGTTTCCTTATCATGATGATTTTTCCTCTTAGAGCTTAGCATCAGACCTATTCCTTAGGTTATGTTTATCATCTGTCTGCCCCACACTGAGTGAAAGCTCCTTGAAGACAGAATTTCATTTTGTTTGCTGTTGTCTTCTCAGTTCCTAGAACTGCCAAGCTCCTCGTAGGCCATTGGTAAATACTTGGTGGATACATATTAAACTTCACCTTCAATTCAGTCTTTTGAGAACACAATTAGGTAGAACATCGTTAGTCATATTATACAGTTGAAGAAACTGAAGTTCAGAGAGGTTAAGTGACATGCTCTGTGTCACCAAGTAGTTAGAGACAGAGCAGGACCAGAACCCAGATATCCTGAGTCTCAATCTGATGCATGTGCTGAGCTACTCGTGTCTCCTTAATTCTTCAGCATGTTGCATTGCCTTCAAGACCACCCTTACATGGAGCGCTGACTCCACTTAAACTTGATTGATTTCACTCATGGACTTGTCAGAAACTGGAATTTAGAGGTAATAGGCACGGTCTAGGGTTTTTTAGTAAAAACCACTTTTCAGTTCCCCTAGCCTTCTACTCTGAACTCTTGTTTATTCCAGGTCTAATGCAGAAAATATACACACTAAAAAACAAATTAAAAATAAACGATAAGTGAGTTAGAAACTGCCCAGGGCTGTCAGGAATTTATGCTCCACGCTATGTGGGTTTTGGGTAAATATTTGCTTTGCAAGTCAAGGAGCAATACGTATTTACCAAGGCAGTCTCCGGCTGAAGGGCACATATGCTACTTCTGGGAGCGGGTACAATTTCTCCAGGGAAGTGTGCAGACAGGCCCAAGCACCGTGGCATTCTGCAAAAAGGAAGCAACTTGGCGTTGGGAGACCTGGGTTCTTATTTGAGCTCTGCCCCTCTCTTGTTGGGTAAACTGGAAACTTTTATTTTTAGTAGCATCTTAGGACTTCAAGAGAGAATATCAGTAGTTTTTCAATCAGTGAGTGACTCAGGAGAGAGAGAGAGAGAGAGAGAGAGAGAGAGAGAGAGAGAGATATCAGTAGTTTTTCAATCAGTGAGTGACTCAGGAGAGAGAGAGAGAGAGAGAGAGAGAGAGAGATCTGTAGTGGTCTCTTTTTCAGTCTTTTCCACTAAGTCAACTTTTCCCCCCAACTAGAGCATCTCTTTTTCAAAGAGCTTGTAACCAATGTGAAAACCTTCTGAGAGCCTTTACTCTGCTCTTCAACAAGAGCTAGTACCTGTGCCCAGGACCTCTGGGCTCGTGGAATAGGTGGTTGACTATGTGGGGTGATGTTATGGGGCTAAGCGCTGAAACACATTTATTCAGTAACTATTTATTGACCTTCTGCTACACTAGGGAACAAAGCTCAGACCCCAACCTCATGAAGTTTAAGGTCTGGTAATGGAGAAATGGGTTAAGGAATCAGGCTCATTCCATGCTCCCAGGACACAGCTACAGGAAGCTATATCTATAGGAGGGCTAACTAACACAGACCTGTTAACCTTAAAAAAATAAAATTGCCAGTTATTTATCAGCAAAAAAGGGTTTATTTGGGAATAACTGAGAATTACAATATAATGTACAATATACAATGCAAACTATGACACAACCATAGGCAAATCCACAGAACAAAGGAGAGGATGGCTCTTTTATAGAGGAAGAAGAGAAGGTTGACTGTTATAAACAAAAAGTCCATTGGAGTAAACTGGGAGTTTGAAGCACAGTGGTTTTTCATTGGCTAAGCTGTGACAGGCTGTTATTGGCTGGGCTGTTGAAGGGGGTAGGAGGAAAAATGTTCTTCCTCCTACTGGGATACTAAAGTGGTAACCTCACCCAGATGGTTTCTTCCTGTTGGGTCTGCAAATGACAAGGAATGGGAGGCTGTGAGTGCTTACTCCTGCTGGCCTCCTGACTCCTTTCTAAATGAAGTTTCCTTTTTGCACACCTGCTTTGAGGGGGAAGCTTCTGGCAAACCTTCCAAACCGAGACGTGAAATTGGGAGAGTAGAAGTTATTCAGGCAAAGGTGAGGAGGGGGGCTGAGGGTATAAATGTGTATAAATGAAGAAGGTGAGGTGGGGGTATATGAATAGGGGGGCTGAGTGGCTAAGTGGAGAGTGTGAAGGGACAATGAGGTCTGAGAGGCAGGGCAGTGGGGCAGGTCTTGGCCAGAGCCTTGTGAGCCATCTGTGCCCAGGGTAGTAAGGAGTTTCTGGAGCTGGGGAGTGTCACATTCAGATTTGCATTTTAGGAAGACCACTCTCACTGCAGTTGGGAACTCCCTCTGGAGGAAGGCAAGGCTAGAGGACCAGATATGGCCTAAAAGGAATAATAGTGCAGAAGAATCTTGACTCCAAGAGCAGGTCCAGGCTTTGGAACTTCCAGAACAAATTTTGGTGCCTGTCCTTTCTCTGACCCCTGTTGTTCCTTGTTTCCATGTACCACAGCATTCTCAAATTTGATTTTAATAAATTCTGGGGCTTTTGTCACATTAAAGCAATGGGATCCAACCCTTTTCAGCATGACAACCCTTTGTTAACATAAGACTTCACCCCCATGTCACAGTCTTGTGATTTTAGTATCAGTTAATTGAGAAAATACCTGAAGAACAAAGCCTGTAGTAGATGCATACACGCTTGAAAATTTTGCCCACGTATATGTGGGAGCCAATATTTAGCTAGTCTATTGACATGACTGTTGCAACATATGGATCCCCAGAGCCATCTGAAAGAAGTCTGCATCCCCCCGAGGGATTGGGAACCACTGCTCTGGAACATGTGTGTTAAGAAGCCACATAGACATCTGTCCCCAGAGCGCAGTGCATGGCTGCCTTCTCTGTAAACCATGGGGTGCATAAACTCAGCTGGTTCTAATTGCACAGGGCATGCCATATTGTTGCCCGATGTAATGTCAATTTTTATTTATTTGTGTTTGTGAAAAGCAGGGCTGATTAGACCACTTAAAACTACACAGGCTGGTTAGAGCGGGGCTGGTGTTAGTGATTTCAGCTGCCCTCTCTAAAGTCATCAGTGCTCCCAGCCCTCGGCCTCCCTCTGAGAATGTAAACTTGGGGCCTTGTGCTATCATGATTTCTATTTCATCCTGACTCTTATAAACTACCATATAAAAAGCAGCCGCGGAAGGTTTTGGGTTTTTTTTTTTCAATTTCATTTTGAGGCTTGGAAAATCACAAAATAAAAATAGCCCTGAGAGTGGAAAGTTTGGGGGAGTTGTTTAGCTTTCTTTGAAATGCACTTTGTGAAGGAATAAGTAAGTCATAAGATCCCTCTTTGTGGAGTGCTTTACCGTTTACGTAATTTTTTCACATCACTTTTCTCCTGTTTGATCCTCATGGAGACCTTGTGAGGATGAATTATTACTATCGTCATTTTGCAAATGAGACAGAAGCTCCAGGAGATTAAGAAACCCGGCCTGGGCTGGGATTATGTGAGCAGATAATGACAGTATCAGTCTGGGTGGACCCTTGCCCCAACTCCTGGCCTCCCCCTGCACTCTGCAGACTCTCCAGAACTCACCTCACCAAGGCCTGGTTTGTGCCTTTCTCCTTCCTTAGAGCGATCGTCACAAAGGGGAGGTGTCCAGGCGATGTCTGAACACGCAAGGTCACTCTGTGCTGGTCACCCAGGGTCTGTCTTCCTATCAAGGGGTCTGCTGCTCAGTGTAACATTTATTTAGAGACCACCTGAGACCCCCTACAGGCTCCCAGCTTGTGGAAGGAAGGCCCTTCTTGCCTTTGTCATCTCCATGTCCTTAGGGTGCAGAGCAGCGTCTAGTACATAATAGACACTCTGTAAATGTTTTCCAAATTGAAACACTGTTAATAAAAAAGTTGTGTTTTTTTAAAATCAGCCTTCTATTTCATTCAATTTATGTCCTGGTTTATGAATTGGTCATTGGAAGACTGAGTAAAGTCTTGAGGTTGTTACTTGGCCCATTATTTCCCAAACTATGTTTTGAGGAATGCTATGAGACACATCAACAGATATTCCAGAAAAATGAAAAGTTCTGTGGTCATAGAAGTTTGGGAAATAGTGATTCAGTAAGTTCAACAGGTTTTTTAAATTGTATATTTCCTGAAAGCATAGATTATTTTCTAGGTCTGGTTCCCTTCAAGATCTCCCCATCTGTGTGAGTTTCAGGCATACCTCTCCATTCTCACGATTGTTTAATGAGTAACTCTCAAACATGCACATCTGCACTCATACACAGTTATTTTCCCTAGTGGTCCAGAGTTTTCAAGGCTGCTTCTCTCACGGTGCCATAGTGTCTCAGCAAAGGGCCTTCCTCCCACTGCCAGGCCTCCTGATGGTTGGAAAACCCCATTTCCTCTAGTTCCTTCCCTTTAACCTAAAAAGTGCTAACATTTCTTTCATTTAAAGAAATCTTTCCCTGGAGTGCCTAGGTGGCTCAGTCGGTTAAGCAGCTGACCTTGGCTCAGGTCATGATCTCATGGTTTGCGAGTGCAAGCCCCACATCAGGCTCTCTGCTGTCAGCACAGAGCCCACTTCAGGTCTTCTGCTCCCCTTTCTCTCTGCCCCTGCCCTGCTCGCACTCTCTCTCTTTCAGAAGTAAATAAATAAACTTAAAAAAAAAATAAAGAAATCTCTTCCTGACCATACCACATCCTCAAGCTGTCGCTCCATTGTTCTCCTTCTCTTTGACTTGAAACTTATGTGAACATTGCTCTCGTCCAAGGTCACACCCCCTTTCTGAGGGGCCCTGAGAGACTGAAGATCCATCCAAGCTCCAGAGCTCCATCCAGGATTAGGTGAGAACTTTGCTGTGAGTGTTTCAATACCCTAACTTCTGCCTCAGTTTAATTCTGCTTTTTCATGCCCTTCATTGTGTTTATTCTGAGATTATTCCCCCAGTAAGTTTATTATATGTTAATATCCATATCAAAGTCTGCTTTCCAGGAAATCTGACCCACAGCAGACAGTTCCTGGAATGTCCAAGAATGCAAATGTTAACATGAAACTTTTGAGCTGATTGCTGGCAATAAGAATGCCATCACTCATGGTAGATAAAGCTCATATGGTTTCCTGGAAAAAGGAGGCAGTGTGATTGTTAAAATTTTCCACATGGTAAACTGAGAAGGTATACAAGTGTACTTCCATACAGTGATGGGTCAGGTGTTTGGGTAATAAGGAGAAAACATCCATGAAGAGAATGGAATTGGATGGGTGTGGTTGGAAGCAATTGATGTTTTTGAAGAAAGATAAGGGTGAGTAAAGATTTTGGTAGATTTGTAGACAAAACCAAGAAAACATTTAATTTCCAAAATAATGATAATGCCTAATGTCTGTTTGGGGCAAAGAGAATAGAACTATAATATGGACAAAAATAGTGTGTAAGTGTGGAGGAGTGGGTGATCAGATTTAAGGCATTCTAAGCACATGGTATTTTTTGAGAAAAAGGTAATGGAACTATTTAACTTTGGTGAAAAGAATAGGGATGGATAAAAGAAAAAAATGCAATCAATCCAAAGAAGGTAAGAAGAGTGGGCATAAGACAGTAAAAGTGGTATGAATAGAAAAGACAAATAGAAAAAAAAAGACAAATAGAAATAAGACAGTAGAAATAAATGCAAATCAATCAGTAATCCAAATAAATGTAAATGGATTAAACTCTTCTGTTAAAACACAAAGACTCTCAGGCTATATAAAACCAAAATTTAGCACATGCTTTCCATAAAAGACTCAATTATAATGTATGAACACAGACAATTTTTAAAGTCAGAGGTAGAAAAAAATATAACAGGAAAAATATTAGCCAAGGGAAAACAGGTTTAGTGAAATTGATGCAAATTAAAATAGACTTTGAGGGGAAAAACTTTAAAAAGATAATCACTTAACATGATACTATGAAGTTCAATTTATCAGGAAGATAGTTGAAAACCCATTTATCTAAGAGCATAGCTTCAAAATATGTAAAGTCTTTGGTAGATCTACAAAGAGTTATTAATAAATCCTTCACTATTTTAATACAGCTTTCTTGGTTATAGATAGATCAAGCAGGAAACAACATTGGCAAAGATATTTGAGATTTGAATAGCACTATTAAAAAGCTTTAAGAAATTGCCTTGGTTTACTATTGTCTCCATCCCCTACTCCTGTCCAGTTTCCTCCTTTATTCCAAATATGTCCCCGTCACTCTTGCTTCTCTTTTATTTGCTTATTCCAGGGAAGCTCTTGTTTGTGTTCTGTACCTCAGTTTTATTCTTTGCCTCTGATTTTAGGCTCTACTCATACCCTTAATGTGGCTTCCTTAGCTTCTTAAGCAAGTCTCTTCTCTTCCAGTATCTTAGTAGAAAGAAGCCCTTGGTAAGCAGGGCCAGAATTTCACCTCTCACCTTTCTCAAACTTTAAAGTGAGTGGGGGCTGCGGGGGTGGGGGTGGGGTGGGCAGGTTCTGACACCACATAAATGCCGGTGGTGAGTTAAGTTAGGTAAGTGCTCATAAATGTATATAGAATAAAAAGAGTAAACATGAACTTATTTGAAGAATTGTCCCCCAGCATCCTTTATGTCCAGACAAAAGTACTTGGTCTTGTCATATCCTAATCCCTAAATGCAGAGAACTTGATCAACCTTCACTCTCCCAGCCCTGCATCTGTACACATTCCAGGTCTTTATATTTCTTCTCTATTTACTCCACATTTCCTACCACTTAGTGCCCTTCATGGGATTTGAGAGTCTGGGAATGGTTTCTCCAGTACGTCTTGTGACAGGAACAGCAGTGACAGATGGAAACTGTTCGTAATATCTACCACATATGCTGGGCTCGCTCAGATGACAGTTTCTTAGAAAATGAAAATTCATCTGGCAATAAATAACAAGGGCTACAAAGCTGTTCCTACTCTTCGATCCAGTAATTCTACTGCTGGGAATTTATTTCACGGAAATAAGGAGAAAAAAGTAATCTGTCTAAAGATGTTCATAGCAGTACAATTCATAACAAAGGAAAATAGAAACAATCCAAATGCCACTGGAGAAATGGCAGGGAAAATTTTGACATTATCACAATGGAATACTTAGAGCTATTAAAAATGACAAATATATACAACAGGCCAATTCTTCGAAATGTACTTGGGAGGTAACCTACAGTGAGAGGCAGCAGACCAGAAAACATTTAGTGAGTGTCTGTTGCATAAAAGACACTTCAAATGCTAAAAGGTGATAGGATTATCTGGGTCCAAGGATGAGGAAACTGAGGTTCAAGGGATTTAGTGCCCTGCCTCGAGAGGAACTAGAATTCAAGCCTGGATCTCTCTGATTCCAAAGTCCATGTCCTCCTGCAAATGCAGCTCCTGGCTGGTTTAATTTTCTAGAAAAGATAAAAAGAAAACAGAGAGTGATCCAAAGAGATTCAAGTTTATTTTTAATTGTCTTATTAATAAATATTTGTTTAAATTTAAATTAGACAAAAGAGAAATAAAGTGAGATCTGTCTGGTCTACGAAGCTGGACTAGGCAGTCCCCTATAAGGATCTGTGTCATGTAGAAGTCCACGCTAATTATCTCTCCATTGTGCATCCAAATCATTTGAGGGGCTTGTTTAGTTCACACATGCCCTCTCTTCACCCCACCCTCCCATCCTGCAGTAAAACTCTATGTCTATGCCATAATGAGTTATTGTTGCTGGTAGAAACACCAATATTTATTTTTTTTATTTGTTTGGAGTCCAAAACAAAGACTGAAAAATCACTGGTTATAGATTTTCCTCAAAAGGTCCCTGTGAAATCCCAAGAGCTTGTATTTCAGATGGGAAGAATAAGTGTTTTCTTATACTAAACGTGTCTGTTGTACAGGTGACGTTGGATGAAATGGAGGATGCATGGTGTTCGTGTGGATTTTAGAGTAAGCGTTCTGGTCTTGGCCCAACTGCAATTGTAGGTAAGAACTATTTTAAACACACACACACACACACACACACACACACACACACACAGTCGCTGGGTTTGTCCTCAGAAACTCTTAGAATGGCATGTTTATCTTGCCCTTTACCCTCACAGAGTTTAATTTTGTAACCAAGGAAATGTCCTGGTTCTTGGGCTAACAGTTTCTCAGCAGAAGATGAACATTAAAAATATTTTGTTCCTAAAGATCTTGTGCTCCTTGCCTGCTATTGACTGAATATTTGTGCCCCCTAAAACTATATGTTAAAACCTAATTCCCAACGTGGTGATATTTGAAAGTGGGGCCTTTGGCAGAGCCCTCGTGAATTGGGAATAGTATCCTTAAAAGAGAGGTCCCAGAGAGCCCTCTCTTCCCCTCTAGCCAAGTCAGGTTATAGCAAGAAGACAGCTGTTTGTGAACCAGGAAATGGGCCCAACAGACACCGAATCCACCAGAACCTCGATCTTGGACTTTCCAGTCTCCAGAACTCTGAGAAATAAGCTTTTGTTGTTATAAACCATCCACTATGTAGTTTTCTGTTACAGCAGCCAGAACGGGTGAAGACATTGGCTTATGCATATGTTTTGACTCATTGTCCTCTTGTTGTGCACCCAAAGGTACAGTGACAACAGTCCTTCTGACTTTTCCTGAGGCCACCTGCACTCCAGCTGGCTGACTTCACTACCTCCTCCTTAATTGTTTCCGATTGGAGAAGCAATTGGATCACATACTTGAAGTGACCAGTGAATAAAGGGTAAGGAGCTGTTTTAAAGTGGCAGCCTCATGGTTCCTCAAGAGTCTATAAAACTAACCTAGGCAGAGAAATGATAGAGGTCTCCAGGCTCAAGGGCAACAGATACAGAAGACCCTTGTCATCAGAGCACCAGCTTCTGAATTATCTTCCCATGGGTGCCCTTGGAAGACACCTTCCGGACCAGAAGCTGTTCCCTTAATGACTTTGCAGAAGTAGCAAGGTGAGGTTGCTGGGAGAAGTCAGGGAATATGAGTTCCTGAAACTCTTGCAATAGGCTGATCTACTGCCCTGCTGTCTTCATGCTGACATGACGACATCCTTTTATTAAGTGGCAGGTAGCTGGGATTTTTTACTTCACTATTGCACAGGAAGGAAACTATAACCATAGGGCTCCAGAGCAGGCAGGACAGATGTGAAAGTCAGGATCTTGGGCAGGGATCACAGGGCAGGAGATAGAAGCCTGTGCTGTACAGACTTCTAAGAGCCACTAGCAGATACAATGACTTATTGGTAGTGCGACTTTGGGCCAGGTACTCAACCTCTCTGACCTTGAAGTTCCTTCTAGAGAATAAGGCTCATTCTTCCCATGTTGCAGTGTTGTTACAAAGATTAGAGAGCATGTGTCTAACATGCCTGGCTATCCATAGCCACTAAATGAATGAGATTTATTTTCATTGTCATTGTGCAATGTTTTATTGGATTCTCTTCCTCTCCTTTTTGCTTCCTAAGGTGAACTGACCGTGAATCAATGGGAAAGCAGGCAGGACAAGTGTCACCAGCTGCGATGGCTAATTTTATGTGTCAGCTTGACTGGCCATGGGGTGCCCAGACATTTGGTCAAATATTTTTTGGATTTGCCTGTGAGGCTCTTTTTGGATAAGATTAACATTTGAATCAATAGACTGAGTAAAGCAGATTGCCCTCTCTAATGTGGGTGGGCCTCATGCAATCGATTGAAGGTCTGAATAGAACAAAAAAAGCTGAGTAAGAGGCAACTGCTGCCCTGGGACTTGAACTGAAACATTGGCTCTTCTTGGGTCTTGAGACTGCAGGCTTTCAGGCCGGAAGTTACACTGTTGCCTGTCTTGATTCTCAAGCCTGTGAACTTGGACTAGAACTACAACACTGGTTCTCCTGGGTTTCCGACTTTGTGATTATAGATTTTGGGACTTCTCAGCCTCCATAACTACATGAGCCAATTCCTTACAACCAATCAATCAATCACCCTGTTTCTCTGGAGAATCCTGACTAGTACAGCAGCTTAGAGCTTTGATTTTAGGGGACAGGCCTCAGGGAAGACATGCAGAGCCAGGGGAGGCCTTCCACATTGGGAAAGGAGAGCCAGAATACAGGAGACAACAGCAGGGATGATAAGGAAGGAAGGAAAACTTTGCCCCCTTTTCTTGTTTGCCCACTTTAACTGCCAGACATAGTCTGACCTGGTCTGGCTCCTGTGAGTATTCTAGGAACAGTGCCTGTTCAGCTAAGCCCAGAGTGACCTTAATACGGAAACAGGCAGAATTGTCCCACCCTCTGTGTGCCCTGAGCATTTTGTACATAGTAGAACTATACCCATGCAATATTCCATCATATTTTAGTAACATGCCTGTCTCTCTTACTAGTCTGTGAGCTCTGTGAGGAGAAGGATAGGGTCAGATCCATCCCTGTTTCCTCAGTGCCTCGCTTAGGATCTGGCATCATGCCTGGCTCAGAGCAGACACTTCTCTGAGTGTCTGCACTTCTGTGCTTTGAAATTGTAGATTAGTAGTTGGGTGATGGAAACACCTCATTCTTTCCCTCCTTCCCACACATGTGCCTCATCTATTTCTCAGATTTAAAGGAATTTGAACCAAATAGGCTCTTTTGGATCAGGTTGGGCTAGGCTGTTGTACTAACAGCCCACTCTAAAATCTCAGTGACTTAACACAAGTTTATTTCTGACTCATGAAAAGTCCCCTGTGGTTATGGGCGACTCTCCAGGGCAGCTGTTCTCCATACAGTGTCTCCGCAATCCCACACTCCTTTGATTTGGTGTCCCCATCATCTCAACATAAGGCAGGGTGAGAGCTTGTGGAGAAAACACATTCTCTCAGCTGTGCTTCAGCCTGGAAGTGCTAGCTGTCACTTCCCCTCACTTCCTGCGGCCAGATCTAGTCACATGGCCACACCTAACTGCAAAATTGTTGGGATGACTAGTCTTCTATAGGCCCAGGCAGGAAGAGAGAACTGGATATTGGTGTGTGCTAACCATGCCTACCACAAAGGCTCAAAGCTGAAATACAGGACAGCCCAAATTCAAAGTGAGAAAACTACCAAAATTTGTAGTTCTTGTTATGATACATATATTAAGTTATTTATTCATCCAACGATATTTATTGAACACCTACTAGATGTCAAGTGTTGTTCTTGGTACTGGGGCATGGCAGTGAATAAAACAAGTCTCTGACATCATGAGCTTACAGTCTAATGGGGAGAGACATGCCAGAAATAGGTATATAAGCTCTCAGAGAGTTAACAGGTTATCAAGGAAAATAAAAGCGATAAAAGGCTATAGAGGGATAGAGGAAGTTGCTATTTTGAATATGGCGGTAGAGGAAGTGCTTGCTGATAAGAGATTTGGTGAAGTGAAGGAGACTTGCCAGTGCATGGGGGAGGGGAGGCAGTAGTGCAAGCAGAGGGAAGACCCAGTGCAATGGTAAACTTATTAATTGGGTTCATTCATCAAACACTTATTGAGCTCTTACCACTCACTATGCCAGCTGGTGGTACACATATGAATGAAATCCAGACGGTGGCCTCCAGCAATCCACAGTCCAGGAGAGGAGACAGCTGAAGAGTCAGAAGGGACACAAAAGAGAGAATTGCAATTTCCATCTGGGTGGAGAAGGGTCAGGGAATATGTTATGCAAGAGGTGACTTGATGGTCTAAAGTGGAAATTAGGAAAATCAGCCAGTAAAATAATCGTGTCATATGCGTTATCTACTGCTATGTAACAGAATACCCCAAATTGTGGTCAAACCCACAACATTGTATTATTTCTCATGATTCCGTGGATTGGCTGGGTTCTACTGGAAAATTCTTCTGGTGCATGTCATACTGACGGGGTCACTCATGTGGATGCATTTAGCTAGGAACCTGGCGTGGGCTATGTAACCAAGGTAGTTTCATTCCCGTGCCTGGTGCTACACTGAGGTGGCTGGAACATCTGGGGCTGACTGGGCTTCTCTTTCTCTCCATGGGATCTCCCGTCTAGTCCAACTGAAATTTCTTTACATGGTGGCTAGATCCCAAGAGGCTTTAAGACCTCAAAGGACTAGGACACTTGTGTGGCTCAGTCAGTTAAGTGTCTGACTCTTAATTTTGGATCAGGTAATGATCTCATGGTTTGTGAGGTCAAGTCCCATGTCAGGCTCTGTGCTGACAGCAAGAAGCCTGCTTGGGATTCTCTCTCTCCTTCTCTCTCTGTCTCCACCTTAAAATAAATAAATAAACTAAAAAAAAAAACAAAAAAAAAAACCTCAAAGGGCTAGAAGTCACGGTGTCACTTTCACTGCCTTTTAGTGGTCAAAACTGGTCAAAAAGCCAGCCCAGATTCAATGGGAAATAGACTCAACTTCCATGCCCCCAGGGATGGGAAGAATTGGTACAGATGATATTATCAGACAACTACCACAAACATTGACAATATAGAAAAGCAAGTATGTCTGTGTGCTCCCACACTGTCCTTTCTCCATAACATGAGTCAATGGCAAAAACACGAATTGTCCCAGCACACTTACCTGCTGAGTCTAGGATCTTTTAAGTCAGCTGCCCAGGTAGGCTGAACAGAGTCAGGACAAGAGATGAAATCCATTTGCCACCCAGCCATAAAGGAATATAGTAGCTGCCCAAATTGTACCTATGATATAAATATGCTAACTCTGTAGGTATTATGTCTGCAAATGAACTAGGGAAGGGCAAGTGGCAGGATGTGGATGATGCTTTTTGTCCTATTTTTGTGATAAGTAGGCAGTTTTAAATACCAAGGGATATAAAAAATTTTTAAATGATTATTCCACAGGACAAGGATAAAAAAGGAAAAGAAAACTTTATGAGAGGAGGTTGGGGTAGAGAGCAAGAATGGCTGGCCTAGAGAGAGGGGAATTCAGAGGGGCTCAGAAAAGGAGGCAGGTGACATAGGCATGTCAAGGGGTCCTGGAAAAAACAATTTTGGTCTAAGCTCTGGAGACTGTACTTGGTTTCCAGCCAGAATGAGCTTGGCATTCCCCAGCTTTGGGGCTTGGGGAAATCATCGAGCTGGGCTTAGAGGTATAACAGGTTGGAATGCAAAGGCAGCTTTATGTGTCCGACTCAGCTAGCCGAATTCTGCAGCAAACTCGGTACTTGCATTTGACCTGCTTCCAAGAGGTTTGAATCCCCAAATGTACCATAATGTGTTAAAGTCAGTTTTGTGCTTTAAACTGCTGAGAGTGTTATATTTCAGGAACCTCATCGTAAAAGAAGTTATAGAACAACAGCTAACGCTGTGCTCATAAGGATAGAAGCAAAAGAGGAGAAATGTATGCTGTTGCTTTTGGTGGTGATGGCAATTGAATTAACTAGACACCAAAGTGAGGGGCCAAGGAGTTTCCTGAGAGCTCATGTATTTATGGTATCTCCTGAGCCTTTAAATTATAGATATTTTAGCCCTGTCCCTTTAGCAAAACCAAATCCTAACGTGGAGGCACTGTGTGTAATTTAAGGCAGGAATGTCTTTCCCTTTGCCCCAGGCAGCGGTGCTGTGGTGGGAAACATGTTGGATCAGGAGTCAGGAGGGTACTACCCAAGGGGCGTCTGCAGTTTTGGCATCCTCTAAGACTTGGACTTGAAGCCAGACCCTGCCATTTCCTGGCTGGATGGCCGGCATGCCTCAGTTGATGAATTTGTAAGGTGGTAGCATGATACCTCTTTTCAGGGTTATTGTGAAGATAAATATCTTCAAAGTATTCATGGTAAAGAAGCAATATCTGCAGGGCACATGTCATCTAGCATGGGCTCTCGTCAACTCATTCATGTTTATCAGCCCACAGGCCTTCAAATGAATGAATCTCTTTCTTAGTCAAATCATTTGAATTCTGCTGCAGCTTAGTTAGAGGGACCTAGTCCAGCTGCTGAGTGGTCCCAGATGTAGTGGTCCAGGACCCCCTCCCTAACAAATACAAAGAGATCCTTTCGTGTTGAGGCTTCAAGTTGACTCTCTATGAGGCCAGATCACCATAGGTTCTGGAATTCAGGGAAAAAAATTTCCCCAGATAAAACAGAAAATTGTATTTCCTGACATCTCAGCCACCATCTGGGTTTTCTTCCACATCAAGTATCATATTTTGGCTACTGTACCCTGTTAAAACATTTACCATAAGCTCTCCCCCAGGGTATTTCAAGGCCCTCCCCATAAAACTTTCTAAGCAGAAAAATCCTTTGGGAATACGAGGGCCGGTCATGGATTAGGACAGGATTGAAATCCTTCAGCTCATGATATAGGAAACCTTCCCTGTTGGGGCCTTCACAAGGGTATTTTATTGAGGGATTTCTTCTTTTGTTTTACTATAAGTGTAATGTTGTTGTAAGTCCTAAATATTTCTGTATTGCTATCTGCTGTTGTGTTTGTCGGGTCTGTCTGGTGGAGAGGAGGCTCAAGACTTAGTTAAGATTCTCTCCTGGACATTTTAGAAATACTCCCTTTGTTTCTGGTTTCAAGGTATCTGCCACTAAGTTTCAGTCTTGCATCCATTTACTATCTTCTGGTGGCAAAGAGGTCCTGGGAAATTATCTGTTCATTAAGCACACATTGGATGTTCACCAGGAGCCAGGCACTGTCTGAGACATGGGATGCAGAGAACAGTGAGACAGCTCTTGTCCTTGGAGTCCTCACTGTCTAGTGAAGGTTGCACCTCTGATCAAGGGCCTTTCCTGTCCTTAGAAAGGCTGATTAGCCTATATGTAACTGTGATTTGATACAGGTACAGATAGATTGATTTCTTTACTACCTGTAATGTGGAATGAATAACCCAGAGCCTAGCATGTTGGCCTAAATATGGTCACCACCTTTAGTTAAAGTCATGCTAGATGCTGTAATAAGTAACAGCTCCTCCCAAATGTATAATGGACCAACAGAATAGAAATTCATTTCTCATTCACATCAAGCTCAGACATATCTGTTTACCAAGGTGCTCTTCTCCCAAGAGGGTTGCGGGATCCCAGTGTCCACAGGACCCTCTGCCGTCCACCAGCCAATGGGAGAAGTGGGAGTAGAAAGCACACCTACTTCTTAAATACTCAGACATAAAAGTGATATACATTGCTTTTGTCCACATTCTATTGGTGAGAACAAGTCACATGGCCATAGCATGATGCAAGGGGAAAGGGAGACCTGGCTTGGCAGTCACTTCCTGCAACATCTGTCCACTATGGATGGGGAACAGGTCACGTCGTTGGGTAACTAGCTGTCTTAGTCACTTCTGCTTTTCACTGGTAGGTAAAAAAAGAAAACTTTAGTTAGCTTCTCATCAATTTGCCCCTCTCACTCCCCGTTTCTTGGATCTCCAGGATCTTATAATTCCCTTTCTAGTATGATGGGATTAAAAGAACCTGGCACCTGGCTGGCTTGCTTGGTAGAGCATATTACTCTTGATCTCAGGGACATGAGTTCAAGCCCCATGTTGGGCATAGAGCTTACATTAAAAAAATAGATCAATGAAATAAAAGAACTCTGAGTTGGAAGTCAGATTTGGGTTCTATAATTACTAACACTAACCCCCAGGATAATCTTGAGCAAGTCATTCTCCTTCCATGTGTCTCAGTTTCCTTATCTGTAAAATAAAGATAGTAGTAATACCTCCTATACAGGGGTGTTTTGAAGATTAAATGTGATTCGCCTCCAAAGTGCCTAGCAGAGTGCCTGACAAATAAGAGAAACTCAACGTATATTTATTTATTAACTGAGTCAATGATGAAAGAAATTTTTATCAGCTGTTTCCTACTAACTTCCATTGGTTCCTGTGATAGTGTTTCTTGACATTATTTGGTTAAGTGGTATAGGTGGGGAAGGTCGTGGGAAGGAACTGGAATTCTCCAGGTACCCAATAAAGTCACTGAAGGCAGGAGCTGTGTGTGAGCTCCTTTGTGTATGTCCTCCCCACCCCCCGTAGTGTGTCTGTATGGAGAGGATGCCTAGTAAGGCCATGCTGGATGAATGAATTTTGTTGAATTATGGATAATTGGCTACACCATTTTCTCCAAGGGGCTGAACACTGAGGTGACCCCAGTTAGGGCCATAGACCAGAGTTGGGGTTGTCTGACTTCCAAGAATCAGAATATTTTTGTTTTGTTTCCAGGGTGTGAGGCAACATTTCCAAGGTGGGGAAGTCAGTGTTGGTACTTTCCTGGCTGAAAGTGTGAGAGCACCCTTTCACTCACCAGGCAGATAGCTTTGGGCCTCTAGGCTGACTTTATTTAACAAATTGTCCACTTGGGTATTCAAAGCTATGAGTCTTTCTAGCAAATCATAAGCAACTGTGGTTGGGCTTGTGTTAGACTTGGTTTCAAGTCCTGAATGTGCCACTCACTTAACAGGCTGAGTGGCAGAGTGGAAAGAGCATGGGCTTTGTAGTCCAACAGCTCTGGCTTCAAACCTGGCTTGCCAGGAAGGCTTTAGATGTCTTATTCAACCATCCCAAGCTTCAGTTTCCTCATCTGCAAAATGGGAACCATAGTCCTGCCACTCTCCCTTTCTGTCTCCCTCTGTCACAGGGTTGTTGAGGGACAGATTAGGGTAAAGGTTGAGAGGTTAAGCTCTGGAGGCAGACTCCCTGGGCTCCTATAATTGTGGGCTAGTTATTTAAACTTTCTGTGCCTCAGCGTCCCCATTTGTAAAATGGTGACAATAATACTCCCTACTCTAAATGCTTACTGTGTGGGATAACTGGGTTAATTAATGTGAAATGCTTAGAAGAGAGCCTGGCACAAAATAAACAGTCAACTGCAATGAGTAATAATGGATGTTATTAATATTATTAGGGTCATCATCAAGAGAATTAAACGAATATAAAGTTATTTGCTAACTCCAAAGCCACAGATCTTAAGTTTCATTACTAAAGCATTCATTAGGCCTTCCTCTACCCCCACCCAGCTCTATTTCCTGGCCTCTCTGGAATCATGGGAAATTTCTCAGCATCGAGGGAACATTTGCTTGATTTTTAGGCTTCTGGTTACTGTGGCCAAGAGCAGACGGGCTTCTTCCAGGTCCGAGCTGTGTTCTGGTGCTTTTGCCCCATCGTGTTTGGAGTACATGTTTCCTTCGGTGCACCTCCTAATTGCACAAACCAGAGCACTTCCCACCGTGGGTTTACACTGTCCCTGGAGTGGCAGGGGACTGGCCACAGACCAGCACCACAGGCTACAGAGGAGAAGCTGGGGTGTCAGGATTTCTCTTAGTGTGAGCCATGTTCGGATACTCCACCCTGGGAAAGAGGGCGGGCATGGAGTTAGTGGCAGGAAAGACCACACGCCCAGAGGGAGGCTAAGAGTGTGAGGCTTGAGGTCTGACCAGCCTGTGTTTGAGTCTCAGCTTTCCCTTTCCATAGCCATGTTACATTGGTTCATTGACTTCTGTTTGAGCCTCAGCATGTTCATCTATAAACGGGCATAATAATACCTATTCTATAGACTTGGGGCGAGCATAGGATGTGATGATTCAGTGTCTGCCACATAGCAAGCATTCAAAGAATATGAACTAAAGTCAGTTGGCAAGGGGTCAGCAAACCTGGGACCTGATAAAATGCTACCAGTGTTCTGCAAGGCAATGGGCAAGTTGGTTGACTTCTCTGGGTGGTAATTTTCTTCACTTGTAAAGTAAGTGTGGTGGTTTTATACCATGTCAACTTAGCTAAGCTGGGATCCTGGTTCCCAGAATTCCCTTCCTTTTATTTAACAAATTGTCCACTTGGGTATTCAAAGCTATGAGTCTTTCTAGCAACTCATAAGCTGGTGGATTCCATTTCAAGTTGGCTCCAAGGCACATTTTGCTAGATTTGGAAGGTGGGAGTGAAGCAGGAACCCTTTTCTGTTTTTTTTTTTTTTTTCAATATATGAAGTTTATTGTCAAACTGGTTTCCATACAACACCCAGTGCTCATCCCAAAAGGTGCCCTCCTCAATACCCATCACCCACCCACCCCTCCCTCCCATCCCCCATCAACCCTCAGTTTGTTCTCAGTTTTTTTTTTTTTTTTTTAAATTTTTTTTTTTCAACGTTTTTTATTTATTTTTGGGACAGAGAGAGACAGAGCATGAACGGGGAAGGGGCAGAGAGAGAGGGAGACACACAGAATCGGAAACAGGCTCCAGGCTCCGAGCCATCAGCCCAGAGCCTGACGCGGGGCTCGAACTCACAGACCGCGAGATCGTGACCTGGCTGAAGTCGGACGCTTAACCGACTGCGCCACCCAGGCGCCCCTGTTCTCAGTTTTTAAGAGTCTCTTATGCTTTGGCTCTCTCCCACTCTAACCTCTTTTTTTTTTTTTTTTCTCCTTCCCTTCCCCCATGGGTTTCTGTTAAGTTTCTCAGGATCCACATAAGAGTGAAACCATATGGTATCTGTCTTTCTCTGTATGGCTTATTTCACTTAGCATCACACTCTCCAGTTCCATCCACGTTGCTACAAAGGGCCATATTTCATTCTTTCTCATTGCCACGTAGTACTCCATTGTGTATATAAACCACAATTTCTTTATCCATTCATCAGTTGATGGACATTTAGGCTCTTTCCATAATTTGGCTATTGTTGAGAGTGCTGCTATAAACATTGGGGTACAAGTGCCCCTATGCATCAGTACTCCTGTATCCCTTGGGTAAATTCCTAGCAGTGCTATTGCTGGGTCATAGGGTAGGTCTATTTTTAATTTTTTGAGGAACCTCCACACTTTTTTCCAGAGTGGCTGCACCAGTTTGCATTCCCACGAACACTACAAGAGGGCAGGAACCCTTTTCAAGCTGTGGCAGGCACTGTGGCAGCACATGCACTTTGCTGCTGATTTACTAGCTCAGCTAGTTGACAGAGGTGGGCCCACAGGGCCTCTAGCTCCTCCTAGATCCTCCTAGATCCTCGATCCTAGCTTTGTCAAGTCCTGGCCAGAGTATGTGTAGTTGGGTGCAAAGGGCACAGCTTCTCCTACAGCTCATCCATGACACTGAGATTGGAGGTGGCAGAAGACAGACAAGGGTTCCAGTCAATCTATCTGAGGTCCAGATTTTTCATGTGGGTTCTGGTTTGTTCTTGCTCGTATCACTTCACATCTAGCTTTCCTTCCCAACTTGCAGTCCACTGACCTGTGTCAACAGTAGGCACAACACCCCACACACTTCTCCGGCAGTTCATACACTTGCAGAAGGTCTTAATTCTCAAACAAATCCCTTATTTTCTGTCAACCACAGTGATTCCACGTCTCTGCTTGAATTCTCACTTGATACAGTAGGGATAGTAGCAGCAATTTCACAAGACTGCTTTTCACAAGGACCAAATGAGGTTGTAGATGAGAAATTGTTTTGAAAAGTATAATGCAGGTTATGTGTATGTGGTCCCTTTATATATATATATTTTTTTAATTTATTTTTATTTTTATTTTTTTAATGTTTTATTTTTGAGACAGAGAGAGACAGAGCATGAAGAGGGGAGGGTCAGAGAGAGAGGGAGACACAGAATCTGAAACAGGCTCCAGGCTCCGAGCTTGTCAGCACAGAGCCCAATGCGGGGCTCGAACTCACGGACTGCGAGATCATGACCTGAGCCGAAGTCGGCAGCTTAACCGACTGAGCCACCCAGGCGCCCCTATTTTTTTTTAAATCATATATGGGAAATTTTTTTAGTAAAACTCAAAAGTATAATGCTTGCAAATATATATTTTTTTAATGTTTATTCATTTTTGAGACAGAGAGAGACAGGGCATGAATGGGGGAAGGTCAGAGAGAGATGGAGACACAGAATCTGAAACAGGCTCCAGGCTCTGAGCTGTCAGCACAGAGCCCGACACGGGGCTCGAACTCACGGACCGCGAGATCATGACCTGACTGAAGTTGGCTGCTTAACCAACTGAGCCACCCAGGTGCCCCACTTGCAAATATTTTTAAAAGCAGAACTCTTGGTCTCCCCATGACCTGCTCCACTGTCTTCTTTCCAGTTGCTCAGGCCAAAATCTGGGTTCATCCTTGACATCATTCTCTCCTACACATCATTTCTTCTATTCAGACTCCTGTCACTTCTCACCATCTCCACCACTAGCTCCCTACTCCAAGCCACCATGCCTCTTGTAGAGATTATGTTCTTCTCATGGCCTCCCTGTTTCCACGAGGACTAACCCAGTTAGACCCAAGCTGGATCACATCATGCTCTGCTCACAGCCCTCTGGGTGGCTTTCCCCTTCCATGATGCCACAAACCCTTGTCTATTACTGCTTCTTTGAACTCATTCCCTCCCGCCATCTCCCTGGCTCACTCTCCTCTAGCCACAATGGCCACTTGCCACTCTCCAAATATACCAAATGTGTGCCATTACTTACAATGGGACAACATCTTTCAGAGAGGAGGAATCAGACATTGGAACGATTGCTGTCTTGCATTACTGTTGGCATAGACACATCTAGGATGTCACTTGCTACCCATACACAAGTATTTACCAGTAAACTATATGACCACAGACCAAAGCTGGATGTCATTCTGGAAAGTGCTTTTTACCAGAAATTAAATGCAACTGGAACTTACTGTTAGTATTATGGTTATCAATGATAATTTAGAGTTTAATCAGTACAGTCCACAATAACATCTCATGTCTTTTGGCTATCCAGGATTTTCAGAGTGCTTTTGTGTCCATTATCTTTTTTAAGCCTCACAACACTAGCAGCTAGGCGTTTTCTCCCTTTTTACAGATAGGAAAATGGAGGCTCCCAGGAATCTGTTGACTCACTTAGAATTCGAGAGCTAGTGTTTGACAAGGGTAAAGCTAAAAAGCAGGTTTCCTAGGTGCCTGGGTGGCTCATTTGGCTGAATGTGTGACTCTTGATTTCATCTCAGGTCATGATCTCATGGTTTGTGAGTTTGAGTCCCAGGTCAGGCTCTGTGTTGACAGCACAAAGCCTGCTTTGGATTCTCTCTCTCTCTCTGTCCCTGCTCCACTTGTGCTCTCTCTCTCTCAAAAATAAATAAATATTAAAAAAATGAATAAGAAAAATAAAAAGCAGGTTTCCTGACGTCAGGCTCAGCATTCTTTCCTTTTACTACAGTTAGGAGCTACTTATAAGGCCAAACTCAGTTAAAAGTAGGGCTGGATAGAATGAAAAAAATTGTGCATTCTTCATTGCCACCATCCAAGATTGAAACTGTTCCCACCATGCCCAAACCCCAAAGTTGACACTTTTTTTTTAGATGGCAAATATCCTGGGGTGCCTGGGTGGCTCAGTCAGTTGAGCATCCGACTTTGGCTCAGGTCATGATCTCACAGTCCATGGGTTCGAGCCCCACATGGGGCTCTCTGCTGACAGCTCAGAGCCTGGAACCTGCTTCGGATTCTGTGTCTGAGAGTTTATCCACAGAGAAAATAACATTTTGTTTTGTGGAAATTAGGAAGAGTGAGAATGGAGAAGTGTGGGGAAGCATATGGTTCAGGTGAGTTGAATAAGTACATTATTATCCTTGTTTTATGAACAGGTAGTATGACTCAAGGTGCTCACGCTTGCAAGCTGACGAGGAGCAAAGCTGTCATATCATGTTTCTCATGTAAATAAGGATGTTGGATAAATATCACTGAACTCTTTTCTAATACACCATGTGCCGACTTGTGGAACTTCTGCAGCAAAACCAGGAAGCGCCGAACGTGCATCGTTTCGATACTTGTTGTTTATTACTAATAAGCATTGTCATTTACTGGACACCGATGTTAGGTATCATGCTTTACCTGTACTCTCTCACTTAACTACCTCTTCCCCCAACCCACTGGGAAGTTCTATGTACCTCTGTTTTATGTGTGAAGAAACTGAGCCTCGAGGTTATAGAGCTGATATATGGGGGAGCTGGGATTTGAATGCAGGCCTATTCCACACTGAAATTCACATTCTTTGTAATGTGGCACATCAAAGCAGAGGAGAAAGGGCACAAAATCAGAGGTGATAGCCTTAATTGAATTTAAAAGATTGTAGGCAGAGTCCATTTGAGTCCAGAAAATTACTTACTGTGATTAGATACAATCTCCTCATAGGGTTGTTTTGTTACTAAAGAAACCTGTATAAAGGCCCCAGCATAATGCCTGGCACATAGTAGGTACCATGTAACTGGCATGGAGGTGATATAGGACAGTTTTTAGGACTCATGCTCTGCAGTGAGATTGCCTGGGTCCAAATCCCATCTTCTCTACTTACTAGCTGTGTGACCTTGGGCAGGTCACAGAACCTCTCTCAGCCTAAATTTCCTCATGTTTAAAATGGGAACAAATCATCATCAAGAGATTTTGACTGTATCTATAGTCACATGAATTTTTTTTTTTTTTCTGGCCTCATGTATGCTGCTTTTGTTCTAAGAACAAAGACCATGATGGAAGTTGGGGTGAGTGACCCTTGGGGAAGGAGATGAAGGCCCTATTTCCTCAGGGCCTTTCACATTGAGAAAGCCCCTCTGCATTAGGAGGAGGCCTCCAAGAAGTCTGCTGGACCCATTGTCTCCCTATGTGCTCTCAGCTCAATTTCCCTCCCGAGCTTTGTGTGGGGATGTGATGAACATGGGAAGAGGCAGTTTAGGGCCGTGAAGTTGGGGAGGGGAGAGGGCGACAAGAGGGGTGGGAGGACGGTGCTGGGTTCCTGCCAGGTGGGCTGGAGACACAGGTACCCTGTACTGGCTGTTGGATCCCGGAAAGATTGGTGGTTTCTGCATTTATGTTCCAATGTTGGTGGCACAGGGGGCCAAGGACCTGGAGGGAGTATGGCTTCAGCCTGACTGTCATGGAGGGCAAGATGGGCAAACGGGGGACTACTATCTTGTTTGTTCCAAGGGCCCAAGGAGCACAACAGATTGTCTAGATTATCTAGTTTTGTGCTCTTTGGGACAAAGTGCCCAAGGCCTCCAGATTTCCCAGGCTCCAGGTCAGTGGAGGTGAGAAGGTGCAGGAGGTGTGGAGGGGAAGGCTTGCTCCTTTCTGGGAGGACATTTGTCCTTCAGTCAAGGTCTCATGTAATTGGGGCTGACGGGCCTGGAGATGAGTGATAGACCAGGCTCTCTGACTAGCTGAGGTCCCCTCTCCTTGCATAAATGAATAGGAAATAACCAGAGTTTAGATCTCCAGTCATTTTCCACACTGAGGATCTCCTAAGGTGCTCCTGGGACATCACCTTGAGCTTCAAGGATAGTGTTTAATTTTGAGGGGTTTTATGTTGCCTTTTTTTTTCTAATGCTAGAAGTATAAGCTGTTTGTACTATTCAGTGAGAATGAGGGAAAAGGTTGTGTTTAGCACAATGGCTATAACAATGGAGAACTCAGTATCTGACACATAGCAGTTCTCCAGTAAATATTTGTTGAATGGATGAATGAAGCTCGTACAGAGGGAAAAAGACTTGCAGGGGGGAAAAAAACCAAAAAAACCCTGAAATGTTGTTATGAGCTGGTGATAGGATTAGTGGTGATTTTTATATTTTCCCTATCCTCTAGAGCTTTGTATTGTGGTAATAAGATTATTATAATAACAGGTAATTATGACTAAAAGGAAATTTGAGCCAAAATTAAGGGGTCATTTTCTTATGAAGCAGGAGCCTGCTTATAGACTCAGCAGTTCAGCGGTGGGAACCAAGGCCTGGTGAGGAGGGTTACCTTTTTTATCTATTTCACTTCTGCTCCTTCTTTTCAAAAAGAACTAAATCTCTCCCTACCCCAAGTGAATGCCTACCAATCCCCTCTTGCCCCAAACTAATCAGTGCCCAATTCAAAATCCTGCCCAGATTCTAAAGAGGGAAGATTTTGTAATAGTTGATTAAGACATGAGGCTTTAGAATAAACAAATTATTTGAGTGCCTTAAAATATACTGTTAATTCTGAAAAGACCTCCTTATGACATACATTTTTTCAAAAAGCATCTTCTCCTGATTTTAACATTGGGTTGAGAACTTTATCAAGATTACAGCAATCAGCCCTTTTACTGTGATGTGTCACCGTCCTGAAGATTGACTGTTGTCCAACCAGGAATAGATAAGATTTGGGGAAATCCTCTCCCAGGCCTTCCTGTTCTTTTATGAGGAGTTGGTCCTAAAATATTTTCCCATTATCTTCTAACCCCATAACCTTCCAGGCTAAACTAAAGCCTGCTGAGGGAGCTGTAGCCACTTTAGGATCAGGCTGGAAGAGCCTGGCTCCTGTGCTATCTGGTGACAAGATTCAGAGACAAGACAGGATCACCCTCTTCATCTCCTAAGACCTGGTCACGGACTCCATGGGAAGTTATGGTTGCTATGGTGTCATAAGCACACCATGAGCAAAAATGTCATTTAAAAAAGAACCCCACCTTTCTTTTAAACCACTCAGAAGCCCGTTTAGACACAGGGTCGGGCAGAGGTACTTGAATATTTGGGTAAAGAACAGGTTTGAGATTCCTGGGATGCATCCTTCAAACTATGGAGTTCCCAGTCCATCCTTACTGGGCAACTGGAAGGGAAGCTGGGTTTTATTCCTAGCTCTGCCAAGAACTTACTGGGTGACACTCCCCAAGTTACTTTACTTCTTTAGGCCCCAGTTTCCTCATTTTGTTCCTGCAAAATGGGAACACTAATCCTCACCTCATAGGGTCGCTGTAGAGATGAACCGAGCTAAGGTAGGTGAGGGGGCCTGAGCTGTAGGGGTGCTCAATCATTTTAACCCCCTCCCTCCTTTCACCACAAAGAATCAGGACAGTGCATTCAAGGTTGTCAACTGCTGCACTGACTTATGCTAAGTCCCTCCATATATACCACCTGAGTCAAAGCTTTTAATTAATGCCAGGTGAACTCTGGCTGGGCTCTTACAGTCCCAGAGCTCTGAGTCATGTTTCATGCAGGGTTTAGTGCAGGAGCATTCGGGGAAGGACTCGTGCTGCTCTGGGTGAGTGGGGCCACACCTTATGCTGGGGTGTTTGTGGTAGTGGTTGCATTTTGTTGTTGGTTTGTTTGTTTTAAAAAATTCACATCCTGTCCCACAGCTGGGGCATAAAATCAAGCTTTAGTTGTGGGCTTTTTGTTTACTTTATTCACTGGATGGGCTGGTCAGGAGTTTAACGGAGGTCAAAGTCTTTATGTTGCTCGGATTCTGTGAAGAGACTCCGGCAGTTTCTGGCTACTAAATCTGCTGGTGTAAAAAAAGGAACTTAAACTAAAAAAAAAATAGGTCGACTCACACTGTCTGGCTGCTTTTAGGATAAATTCATTTTTGTTTTGCTTAAAAAGCAATAACAACAAGCTTGTAAATGTTTATGTGTTTTCATTTTGCACAAAGGCAGCTTTGGCAATGGGAATTTTTGGTAGAAAAAAATAATTAGAGAAATAATTGTGGCCGCTCTCCCAGCTGCAAATCATTGATTCATTCAGCTCCACTTAGGGAGGTAAGGAGGGTGGAAGAAGAAAAAGAAAAGGGAAAACAAAAAAGAAAAAGAAAAAAGAAAAAGTAAAAAAGCAATTAGCTTTATTGCCAGAGGACGGCTCCCTGTCAGTTCCCCTGAAGTCACCCTCACATCCTTTCTCTGAGGACAAACACCTCAGAGGTCTTGAGAGTATTTGATTTATAAAGGCTGAGAGCAGACAAAACAGAGCAGCTCAAAAATATCTTTCAAAATTTAGTAACATGATAAACAATACAATTCATTAAAGAAAAATGAGAATATATCGAAAAGAAGAAAGGGAAAGAATTCCTGGTCGTCCAAACACAACTGTTGTTGACATTTTCATGTAGTTTCTGGATGTCTTTTTGCTTTACGTGTATTTCCTCATTTGTTTCTCGTAGACGTAATGACGGAGTGTGTACTCTTCTGCACTCTGCATGTCCCACACAACAGATAATAGCATCGATGGAAGCCTTGCTATGTGCCGAGTACTGCCTGCCGCTGTTCAGTGTCCCTCAGCCCACCTGACATTCTCACCTGTCAATCATCAACCACCACTACATAAACGTGTTTAAGTCCCTGAGCATTTCTTTGGCATCACATTGTGGGAAAACAGCTGGATGAAGTTTCACCCAGTTTAAAGGCTATTTGAGGATGATCTTACTTCAGATGAGCTACATGACATGGAATTTTCACCATGGGAAGCCTTAGGTGTGTGTGTTGACTGGGGGAGGGGAGTGGGGGGAGGAGGTGGGGGTGCCTCAGCTTTTTTATTTTTACCCAGAGGGAGCACTATGACACTTCCTTGTGAAGATTTTACTAAGTTGAGTCCAGACATTTACAGTTTTAAAAGCTTGCTCTAACTTTATGGGTGAGTTTAGTATATTTCAAAATAATCGTAATTTTTTCCCCAGAGGTTTATATAAGAAATTATATACATTATACCTGAGTATGCATTATACCTGACCTAATGCCCTCTGAAGGCATTGTTTTAATGTCAGGAAGATTTTTTTTCCAATATTTTATTTAAATTCAAGTTAGTTACCATATAGGGTAGTGTTGGTTTCAGGAGTAGAGTTTAGTGACTTATCGCTTACATATAATATCCAGTGCTCATCACAACAAGTTAGGAAGAATTTTTTAAAAAAGAGAACATTAGAGGAGTCAGACATGTCAGAACGGGATCTTGTTTGAAAACCAAAGAGAAGACATGCAATGAGAATTTTCATGGCAGTTTGCCAGGAGAGGCACACTTTTCCAAGGGCACCTGGGGCACATGTCCAACCTGGGAGTGTTGAAACACCCAACTTGATGGGCATTTGTCTTTTAGAGCAATGAAACTTGAGGTACAAATATAGGCATCTATGACGCCAATTGGGAGAGACAGGCATTGGATTAAGATGCTATGGACATATAAATCCAACAATGATGTCAAATATGAGGCTTAACCAAAATTCCTGTGGACAGATATTCCAAGATAAACAATGAACTGCTTCTCACATGACAACTCTGTAATAATAACTCGGGACAAGACGTGAAGAGGTATTCATATATATTCCAACTCCTAGGACAACAAATGTGTGTATAAAACATTGTTTTCCACCAAGTTGAAAATTATTAGAAGTCTGTTTGAATCATTATAACTCTAAACATTACTTTTCAAATAGCTTGTATTAAATTTAACAATTCTCCTGAACAATGTCATATAAAGCAGCTTGAAATGATAATAGGAACTACACTTACCCCACTCATTAAAACTCAGTAAAAAAATGCTAGTGGCTCACAATATGGATACCATTATTATCCCTATTTTATAATCTGGGTCAGGACTAGGGCAAAGCAAGTAAGTTTCCCAAAGTACAAAATTTAAGGAGGCACTCACTCTCAGGCTCCTTAAATTTTGTCAAACCTACAAGTGAGCACCTCCTTAAATTTTGAGCCCTGTGTGCCTCACTTCCCTCATGCTAGTCCTGATGCTTTTGTAGATGAAGGAACTGAGGCTCTAAGAGTTAGGCTAATTGTCTAAAGTCCTCAGTGAATAAGTGGCAGAGTGAAAACTTGAGCCTGGTCTTAATTAGCTCCAAATGGCTTCAGTCCTTTACTAAATATTGACTGAAAAATCTAAGAAGGGCACCCCAGAAACACAACTTCTACCCTCCAAGAATTAATAGACATGGGGGAAACAGACATATGTGTAATAATTTGAAATGTGCATTAACAGTAGATGTTAACTGGCATCCTTTAGAGAACGAACATTCTTTGTTTGCAAAAACATCTTGATAAACTTCTGAGGTGAAAGAGAGAGTCTGTGTTGGCCGAAAAATGAAGAACAAATAAAGTGGTTAAGTTGCTCCTGGGAAAATGAGAGATAGAAGAAGGAGAAGGAGAAGAAGGGGAGAGAGGAGGAAGAGGGGAGGAAGGAAAGGAAGAGGAAGAAGGGGTGGGGGAGAAGGAGAGAAGGGAAGGGAAAAGAAGGGTAGTAGAACAGAAATGGGAGGGATGAGAGGATCCAATGAGTTGGTGTGAGGTTGGGGATTATGTATAGGAAATGGCAGTAAAATTTCCCTGGTGGAGAGGAAACTTAAAACAGTATTTTAAGAATAGAAATGCCACTGCCTGCATTTTACCCTGCTCTCCCCCCACCCACCATTTAAGTAGTCTTTGGTATCACAAATGTTCACTATAGGGAAGGGTTTGTATTGGAAATTTGGGAAGGGCACAGGACCACTGCCAGCCCTCATTACACATTTGTGCAAATTGGAGAAAGGTGCCCCTTCTGGGTGGGTATAGAAGGTGAGTAGGGCACAGGCTGGTTTTTCAGACCTCCTTTCCCCCTTAGCTTTGTGCCCTTGAGCAGGGCAAAATTTATATAGCCTTACATGATGGCCTTGGTCACATTGGGGTCAACATTGTGCAGACCAGAGGCAGCATGCATAGAAGCAGGAATTGCAGTTGGGGGACAAGGAAAATACAGACCTTTGGGAATTCACAAAAACTATAGGAAAGGCTTCAGATTTCCTCAGGGCATAGAACTGGAATTCAATGAACCTTATCCAGCTCTATGGGACTAAGATCTGGATTGCCTGTATAGACACACAACTACACCATAACATGGTATGTGTGCTGATGGAAATAGGTACAAAGTGCTGTGAAGCCCAATAGCTAGTCCTGCTTGGAAGAGCTGGGAGGCTTCCTAGAGGCAGTGACATTTAAGATGCTATTCAAAGGCTGAGCTTGTTGAGAAGATGGTATGTTCGGGCCTGGGGAGAAATTCAATTTGGTTGCAGCAAAGCTTGTGTATGGGGGAAATGGCATGGCATGGGAATGGAGGAAAGCCACAGCTGAACTATTAAGGTTCATAAGTGCAAGGTTTTGATTATCCCATAGGAGCTGGGGAACCACTGGAAAATGGCTAAGTAATTAGCAAGTTTTTTTCTGGCATGGAGGAAGAGGCTGGAGCAGGGTGGGAATGTTTGCCATGTTCTGGGTGGCTCAGGATGAGACTAAAACTAAGGTAATAGAAATAGGGATGATGAAAAATCTACTACTTTGAATAAATATCAGTTAATTAGGATTGCCAGGACTTGGTAGGGGGACCTATTGGGCATGACTGAATCGAATTTTCTAATTTGGACGACTGGGTGCATTATTGCTTTCCAGTCCCCAAACCGGAGTGCACATTGCTCTGTGTTGAGGGTCTCATCCCCCTCCATGCTCTTGTCCTGAGGACAACAGAGAAGTTGTTTCTTACTATCTGGGGCCCAGGGTCAAAGAAAGGGGGACATCAGGAGGGATAGACCCCAAGGGCAGGGAAGCCATGCACAGCTTGGTTTTTCCTGCATATTTGGGGCAGAGTAGCTGCAGGTCAATCTAGAAAGGGCTTTCCAGATGGTGGCTGACAGAGTAGCAAGTAGGCAGGGAGCAAGAAGGAGTCCTGTGTACCTCCACCAAATTCCCGAGAGCAGAGCAAGTGAGCTGAGCTAGCATGTGTCATGCACATGGAAGGACACCATTCGTACTGAATCAGTAGTAGAAGCATGTACTGAGAGTAGAAGAATGACTGAGTCCCTCTCTCCCCTTTCAGGTGCCCTATCTTTGTGGGTCAGCCTGAACCATGGCTTTGTTACAAGGGGATCTCAGAAGCAGGAAAGCCCATCCAAGGTGTGAAGTTGAAAAATCCAATAAGGTGAGTGCTGTAGGTTTGACAGGTAGTATTTCTCCCATTTTTTAAATGATGATATTCAAGCCCAGGGAGACTAAGTAACTTGCTCACTGTCTTCCAGGCTGCAAGGCCTAAAGCCAATAATGACAAATAAATCTCTGGTGGTAGGTACTCTGTAGACATTGTTCTCAGCATCTTTTTTTTTTTCTTTCTAGTTTGAGATATCATTGATATGTAACATTGTATTAATCCAAGGCATACAAAGTAATTATTTGAAATCTCTCTATATTGTGAAATGATGACCACAATAAGTTCGATCACCTCACATAGTTACAATTTCTTTTTCCTTGTGATGAGAACTTTTAAGATATACTCTCTCAACAAGTTTCAAATATACAATGCAGTATTAATTATAGTCACCATGCTGTATGTTAGTTACATCCTCAGGATTTATTTATCTTATAACTGGAAGTTTATACCTTTTGACCACCTTCACCCATTTCATCAACCCCCCATCTCTGGCCTCTGGCAACCACCAATCTGTTCTCTGTATCTATGAGTTCAGTGTCTGAGATTCTACATATAAGTGAGATCATACTGTATTTATCTTTGACTTATTTTGCTTAGCATAATACCCTCAACAACCACCCATCTTGTCACAAATGGCAGATTTCTTTATTTTGTTTTATTGTTGAATAATATTCAACAATATATTGAATGATATATTCAATACAATACAATGAGTGTGTGTGTGTGTGTGTGTGTGTGTATATATATATATATATCTATATATATCTATATATATATCTATATATATCTATATATATCACATTTTCTTTAGCCATTCATCTGTCAGTGGACCCTTAAGTTGTTTCCATGTCTTAGCTATTATTTTCTTAAAATATATTTTTAAGGTTTATTTCTTTATTTTGAGAGAGTACACACAAGTGGGGTAGGAGCAGAGAGAGAGAGAGAGAGAGAGAGAGAGAGAGAGCGAGAACCTCAAGCAGGCTCCACATTGTCAGTGCAGAGCCTGATGCGGGGCTTGAACTCATGAACCACGAGATGATGACCTGAGCTGAAGTTGGATGCTTAGCCAACTGAGCCCCCCAGGTGCCCTCATGTCTTGGCTGTTGTAAATAATGCTGCAAAGAACCTGAGCATACAGATATCTTTTGGAGATAGTGATTTTGTTTCCTTGTTTTCAGCATCTTATTCGAATCATGTCTTCCCTGTGACATTGGCACTTGTATAATCCTCATTTTACAGATGGGGAAACCAGGATACGGAGAATGTAAGTAACCTGCTCAGGGTTACAAATCATATATGATAGAACTGGAATTCAAATCCAGGAAGTCTGGCATCAGAGCAGACAACCATGTTGCTCCTTTGACTTCAGCACCAGTGAAGTCTGTTCTTTTCAATACATTTACAGCCAGCTCTTGGCATAGCAATGTCAAACGTGATGCCAACAATTTAATATATAAGGGATTTCAAAGGCATACCTCTGGGGAACTCATGATTTCCACATTGTAGGAAATAAATTACTGGCTCAGTGTCTTCAATTCAGATCACAAGCGCAGTCTTAGCAGTGGGGTGGCAGTGGTAGTAGCATTTACCTTTGTTGTTGTTGTTGTTGTTAATTTCATGGAGGGTTTATCAGAATGAGATGAAATCAGCCACAGTCAGCAGTGACTTTCTCCCATTTTGGACAATCTATAGCATTGGTTAGAGCTTCCTTATGTTTAATATCATTGCTCATCTAAAAACGTGTACTATTTCCCAACGAGTGGTACAATGATCACTGAAGGGTTGATATAATTTTAGATGGCACACAGATAAACATTTTTTTCTATTTTAATAGCTGCATATTTATTTTAATGTAAATCAGGAAAAATAGATATCTATCCTACCCTTGAAACTCATGGGTATTACAGTTTAGAATAATGCTAAGATAAAAAGTGGGGCCAGTGTGCTGAGTTGGCTCAGTCAGAAGAGTATGCAACTCTTGATCTTGGGGCTGTGAGTTCAAGCCCCATATTGGGTGTAGAGATTACTAAAATAAATAAATAAATAAATAAACTTAAAAAAAAAAAACCTGAGACCAATTTGAAGGAAAATGTCAAAGAAATAATAGTGCAGGTGACACTCAGATATGAAAAATATGAATGGAAAATGTTTGGGAAATAATTATTTTAGGCTTAAAAAAGTTTTGATAGTCAGATAACAGTGAGTTCATATCCTAGATCTGCCCCTTATGAAGATTAAATAAGATAAGATTTCTAAAACACTTGGCTTAATAAATCTTTGGCTGTATTATTTCTCTAATTTATCTTGTTTTAGTCCTGTCTCCTTAATTAGATTGTAAAAACTTTCAATGACAAAAAAAAATACACTTTGCAAAGTAAAAAAGCTGGTACTAGGTAAAGCATATAGCAAGGTCAATGAAAATGATATTTGTCCTCTACATATTTTTAATCTAAAGTAGTCTCCAGGAAGCCATAAGAGACTCTTAAATGTAGATAACAAACTGAAGGTTGCTGGAGGGGAGGTGGGTGAGGAAATGGGCAAAATGGGTGATGGGCATTAAGGAGGGCACTTGTTGGGATGAGCACTGAATGTTTTATGGAAGTGATGAATCACTAAATTCTACTCCTTAAACCATTATTTAAAAAAATTTTTTTTAATGTTTATTCATTTCTGAGAGATAGAGACAGACAGAGCACAAGTAGGGAAGGGGCAGAGAGAGGGAGACACAGAATCCAAAGCAGGCTCCAGGCTCTGAGCGGTCAGCATAGAGCCCAACGCGGGGCTCGAACTCACGAACTGTGAGATCATGACCTGAGCCGAAGTAGGATGCTCAACCAACTGAGCCACCCAGGCCCCCGTCCTTAAACCATTATTATACTATAGGTTAACTAACTTGGATTTAAACAATAAAAAAAACAGTATTATTCATCATATTAAATGAACTTCTGTTTCCTGGAATTTGATAGTATTTCCATACGCATATAGATAGGCTGGGATGGTTCACTGAGAAAGTGTAAGTATAATTCCTAATGCAACTTTCTTAGGAAATGAGAGATGAAGTCAGTGGGTAAGCAGTCTGAATTTTACTACTACTAAAAAAAGAAGGCATTCTTTTATTTGCCCAACTATAGAGTCATTGTGTCACTTCTTTCTCAGTCTAGTGCCAGCAAGACACATAAAATGGGCAAAGAAATGACATTTAGTGAAAAACAGAGAGGGAGGCAATCCATAAGGAACTCAAATACAGAGAACAAACTTAGGGTTGCTAGAGGGGAGGCAGGTGGGGGGATGGGCTAAATGGGTGATGGGCATGAAGGAGGGTACTTGTTGGGATGAGCACTGGGTGTTACATGGAAGTGATGAATCACTAAATTCTACATCTGACACCATTATTATACTGTACATTAACTAACTTGGATTTAAATAAAATTAAAAAAAAAAAGAAATGACATTTAGTGGACAAAGGGTTTTTGGCAGGGAAATGGGCATGGCCCAGAATATTGGCAAATGATGCTGTCTTTCATCTCCTTTTGGGATTGAGATTGAATCCTGTGGTAGACAGACTGCCAAAAAAAAAAAAAAAAATGCCTGCAGTTCTTCAAGTGCTTTGCAACATGACTTTGTCAGCCATTAAGAGATGGAATCTTTTCCCCTACCTCTTGAATCTGGGCTGTCTTGTGACTTGATTTGGCTGCTAGAATGGGGCAGAAGAGACGGCATGTCAGTTCTAAGCCTAAGATCTCGCACACCTCTTCTTTCTCTCTTATTCTTCTGCCTTCACCATGAGAACAACACTGAACTAGCCTGCTGGGAGATGAGACAACATGGGGAGCAGAGCTGCATCATCCTAGCTGAGGCCATCCTAGATCAACCATTTCCAACAGATTTTCCAGCTGGTGGCAGACACCTGAGCAAACCCAGCTGACATCCTATGAGCCCATTTCAGATCAGTCTGGTTGTTCAGCCAGCCCTGAAAGGCATGAGAAACGACAAATGGTTGTGATTTTAAGCCACTAAATGCTGGGATGGTTTGTTATGCAGCATTATCATGGCAATAGATCAATGATGAAAGTACCAAGGGCAGATCTCATCAGTGACACAGGAAGTCTGTTCCCCTCCAACATGCACTCTTCCCCAGGTTCCTGCTAACTTTTGCATTTGCTGTCAATAGTGGCTTCAGTTACATCCTCACCCAGACCCACAGAAGATAGGCTATGAGTTACCTACCTGGGAAAGGTGGCCAATTCTTGTGTTACAAATGTCCACAGGAAACCACACTCGTGTTCCCCTAGCCCAGAAAAATAAGTCACTGACATGGAAAAAATCCAGACCTTTCTCTCTTGTTTCCATGCTTATGTTTTAATCCATTTCCGCTCAATTCCCAACCATTCTGCTTTGGAGAGGGCTAGCAGAGAGTTCAGAATCAAGAAACCTGGAGTTGCACAGATCTGGGTCAGACTCTGGCTCTGCTGCTTACTAGCTCTGTGACCTTGGAAATGTCCCTTAACTCATTGACCCTCAGTTTCTTTGTACCAAAAATGGGGATTATGCTCTCTATCTCTAGGGTTATTGTGAGGAATAAGTGAAGTATGTATTCAGAACATATTAAGTGCTCAATAAATAGTACTTTTGACTAATTGGTTCGTTACTTGACCAGTTATCTCCAATTCCCAACTCTAGGGCTTCCTTTCAGAGCTCTGTTTCAGATTCACACTGCCCGCTCCACCCCCAGCAGTATTCTCAGGTTGCTCAGGACCTGAGCTCAATCTCCAGTCCCTGTGAGCACCCAGCCTCCTGTACTCTACATCAGTCTCCTGGTGCAGATTCACCTTGGATTGGCACAGAATGGCATCAAAGCCTTTTTGCAAATGGGTCAGTGGGCAAGCCTGCCTTCCCAAACCCCAAGCTCTACTGACCGCTTGCTATTATTTTCACATGATGCAATGTTCCCTCTCCCCTTTGGAGCAGTATTAAGTTTCCTTCCATTCCCATACACTTCAGAGACTGCTGTCCCTCTCACATTTCAGACGCTGACCCACTCCTTTGCACTTTTCCCCTCTGCTTGTCTGGAGACCTGCATAATGAAATTCAGACAGTGGTGACTGCTGGGCTCTGTCTACTTCCCCTCAGTATGGGCGGCGAGGGCTGGGCCGCTCAGCCTTGTGGGGAGCGTGCTTCTCCCATGGCCTGGACATAAAACTGGGCAAGAGCAAGCCTGGTGACTTCATTTCTTTTTGTCAGATCAGAGGTCCCTCACTCTGAGGAGGAAGGCAAACACTTTTGATCTGACTGTGGGGGGAGGGCCGGGGTGGAGAATACATGTGATATATAAAATGAAACACGCTTTCCAAAAACAACAAGGCTGAGTCATAATAACTTACATTTGTGGCGCACTGTAGTTTGGAAAACTCTTTTCACACGCATTGTCTCGTTCAATTCTCACAACAGCCCTGGGAGGCAGACGGGACAAGGATTAACATCCCTGTTTAACCATGAGGTCACACGGCAAGTTGGGTGACAGAGTCCCAGCCCACACTCAGGTCTCTGGACCCCACACCCAGCCCTCCATCCTCTGTATTATGCTGTCTTCTCTCTTGTATTTCACACCATGACTTAGGCCCAACATTTGTAAAACTTTCCCATAGAAACATTCCTTATGGCAGAGGGGAACGAATATCCTGGAAATGCAAAATTATTACCAGATTCTGTGTTTTATCTTTAAAAAAAATTTTTAATGTTTATTTCTGAGAGAGAGAGAGAGAGAGAGAGCAGAGGAGGGGTAGAGAGAGAGAGGGTGACAGAGAATCTGAAACAGGCTCCAGGCTCTGAGCTGTCAGCATAGAGCCCAATGTAGGGCTTGAACCCACGGACTATGAGATCATGACCTGAGCCAAAGCTAGATGCCTAACTGACTGAGTCACCCAGGTGCCCCTCTGTGTTTTATCTAAAAAGATTCACTCAAACTATGAATTTTAATTTAATAATTATGTCATATTATATTAGATATAGTTTATGTTCTTTAAATTTGTTTTAACGTTTATTTATTATTGAGAGACAGAGAGAGACAGAGCATGATCTGGGAAGGGGCACAGAGAGGGAGACACAGAATCTGAAGCAGGCTCCAGGCTCTGAGCTGTCAGCACAGAGCCTGATGTGTGGCTCGAACTCACAAACCACAAGATCATGACCTGAGCCAAAGTCAGATGCTTAACCAGCTGAGCCACCCAGGTGCCAGATATAGTTTATATTCTTAATATAAAAGTAAGGTTTTATTGTAGCTTCTTTCAGATAAATACTTCAGGAACATAGCTTTGCTTAACCCCTGGTAACTGTGGAGGTTTGCGCCACTAGGTTCTAGACACTTCCAACAAGTCGGCAAGATGAGTGTGCAACAGACACTCACATAACCACAGCAACCACCTGAAGAAATGCTTTATTTTAGCCCTTACCCCAGTGAGGATGTTATTTATTTTTTTTTTTAGCATTTATTTATTTATTTTATTTTTTTTGGGGGGGGGCTTATAATCTTTTTATTTTATTTTATTTTATTTTATTTTTTATTTTTTAATACATGAAATTTACTGTCAAATTGGTTTCCATACAACACCCAGTGCTCATCCCAACAGGTGCCCTCCTCAATACCCATCACCCACCCTGCCCTCCCTCCCACCTCCCATCAACCCTCAGTTTGTTCTCAGTTTTTAACAGTCTCCTATGCTTTGGCTCTCTCCCACTCTAACCTCTTTTTTTTTTTTTTCCTTCCCCTCCCCCCATGGGTTTCTGTTAAGTTTCTCAGGATCCACATAAGAGTGAAACCATATGGTATCTGTCTTTCTCTGTATGGCTTATTTCACTTAGCATCACACTCTCCAGTTCCATCCACGTTGCTACAAAAGGCCATATTTCATTCTTTCTCATTGCCACGTAGTATTCCATTGTGTATATAAGCCACAATTTCTTTATCCATTCATCAGTTGATGGACATTTAGGCTCTTTCCATAATTTGGCTATTGTTGAGAGTGCTGCTATAAACATTGGGGTACAAGTGCCCCTATGCATCAGTACTCCTGTATCCCTTGGATAAATTCCTAGCAGTGCTATTGCTGGGTCATAGGGTAGGTCTATTTTTAATTTTCTGAGGAACCTCCACACTGCTTTCCAGAGCAGCTGCACCAATTTGCATTCCCACCAACAGTGCAAGAGGGTTCCTGTTTCTCCACATCCTCTCCAGCATCTATAGTCTCCTGATTTCTTCATTTTGGCCACTCTGCGAGGATGTTATTTTTTAATTGGTATTGTTGGCTGGGTCTTCCTTTAAACCATCTGCCTCAAGCATTCCATCCTATGTTGACAATGGAAAGACACATGTTTGTAAGGTATGTTTAGCATCTGAGAGGCTGAAAGAATGAGCTTTTGGGCATTGCCAGATGCACTGAGTGCATGTGCAGAGCAGAAAACATGCTCTCTAGACAGAAACACAAACTGGGGAGCAAGCCCAGCCACACAACTGGCTGTGGGACATTCAGTTGAAGGGGCTGAACACAAGATTTAGGTCCTTGGAGTGGTTGTAAGCTCTGTGTAGTACCTTACATAACCCTTTGGGCAACTCTTCCTAGGCAGAGTGTTGATTCCACCATCACCCAGGGAACACTCTCCTCTCCACTCCCTGCAAGAAGCCAAGGATCTCTAAATTGTCACTCTGACTCCAAAGGGCTCTGCTGACTCCAGATAGCATTGCCAACATTGGCTGATCATCCCAGACCCTTGCTAGTGGGCTGTTTGCTCCAGAGAGGGCTCCTGGTGCCAGCAATCTGCACAGGTGTTAGGGACAATTGCAGCGCGCTCATCAGAACAGATGACACATAGCCTCGAGTCAGACGTGGGGAGACTGCAGTGACAGCTGATTCCTTTGGTGTGGGTTTTAAGAAAATGGGAATATATTCCAAAGTGGTCTTGTGTTTGATTGGTTGCAACCATGGACTTGAGATTTACTGAAGGAAGGAAAGAGGGATGATCTCCATAGCTAGCACGTATGTAAGCTTCCTATGTGCCAAGCACTAATCTAAGCATCAAATGCATTAGCTCATTATCTTCTCACCACAGTCCTACAAGGTAAGTGCTATTATGGTCATCCCCTTTTCATGAGTAAAGACACTGAAGCACAGAGAGGGTAAGCAACTTGCCCAAAGTAAATGATTAGTATGTATCAGAACTGGAATTTTAACCCAGGAACTCCACACTTTGAACCATGCTATACCACATCTCACAATCTACACAGTGTACCCAAGAATAATAGTCACAGAACCTTCTTTAGTCATATTTATATCAAGCACTGTGCTGAGGGCTTGACATGCTCTATGTCCCATAATCCTTAAAACATTCCTGGAGAGAAAGTCCTGTTGTTACTTCAATTTTCTTTTTCTATTTTTTTATTTTTTATTTTTTTAACATTTATTTATTTTTGAGACAGAGAGAGAGCATGAACAGGGGAGGGTCAGAGAAAGAGGGAGACACAGAATCCAAAGCAGGCTCCAGGCTCTGAGCTGTCAGCACAGAGCCCGACGCGGGGCTCAAACCCACGGACTGCGAGATCATGACCTGAGCCGAAGTCGGACGCTTAACCGACTAAGCCACCCAGGCACCCCATTACTTCTATTTTCTAAATGAGGAATCTGAGGCTCAGAGATGCTAACTTGCCAGATATTCCATAGCTAGTAAATGACTCGAAAGCCCATCCTTTTAGTCATTCTATTTTACTGCCTTCCATGTAAACTGCATAAACTTTAAATAGCACAAAACAAATGAAACAGTTTTGCAGAGAATCTCCTTTGTAGTCTGGACACTAAATAGATATAAATTGATTTCCAAGAAAATGTCATAGGATTTGAGATCTGGGAGGTAGGCGATATGAGGAAAAGCAAAGGACCCTGAGCTTGTGGTCAGAAGATCTAGGTTCAAATCCCATCTTTGGTGCTCACATTTCAGCCTCAGTTTCCTCATTTGTAAGATGGAGGTGATGGCAAAACCTACCTGTGGGAGGTAAATGATAAGGCATATGTGGTACTGTTATTATTTAACATGTGCAAGTTGGGTTTTTGTTTTTTTGTTGTTGTTATTGATGTTTTTGTTTTTGCATTATAGTTCACTCTTGGTATTGTACATTCTAAGGATTTTGACAAGTATATAATAGTATGTGTCTACCATTCTAGTATCATGAAGAAGTTTTAGTATTCTAAAAATCCTCTGTGCTCCATCTATATATCCCTCCTTTGCCCTCCCAATCCCTAACAATCACTGATCTTTTTACTGTCTCCATAGTTATACCATTTCCAGAATGTCCTGTAGTAGGAGTCATATAATATGTAGTCTTTTCACATTGGCTTCTTTCACTTAACAATATACACTTAAGTTTCCTGTATGTCATTTCACTGCTTGATGGTTCATTTCTTTTCAGTGCTGAATAACATTCCATTGTCTGGATCATTATAGCTTATGTATTTATTTATTTATTTCTGAATGAATACAGCTTTTACTGCATCTTTAAAATATCAGAAACAAGTCTGAAAAATCATCTGGCATCTTGCTGTTCCTGTAGCTGGACAACTTAGATCTTATTCATTAGCTTGCGGAACTGTTCCTTTTTCAGAAACATAGACACCATCTGAAAATTTTCCGATATCCTTGTTTTTAACTGTTGTGGCTTGCTGAATCAAAGCAGCTGAGTTTGTTACAAGTTCCGTGTCATTTCCTTCAAGAACTAACTCATCTTTGTGGGCTTAAGATACCGAACAAGCAACACCTGGCCTCATCCGAACTCTGTGGATGTATTTTTTTTCACCCAAGAAATTGCAAATTTCAACAAGAGAACCATTCTCCTGAATAACAACATTGATGGGGAAGTGAGTACACACAGATTTCATCTGGTAATGGAATCCCAGTGTGACGCCCTTGATCATGTTCTGCACATGACTACAGATAGTGTGAACAGCAGCCAGCTCTCTCCTCTCCTATTTCCCCATCATTTGTCAGTTTGGAGCCTCTTCTTTTTCTTTCCAAGGAGACTGAGCTCTACATTGATGTGATTGAAGTCCCTTCACAGGGTTCCTCTAGGGCCCTTCACGATAACGGTGGGTCCCTTCAGAGTGATGTGGACATTTCCTGGAATGTCAACAGTCTGATTGCTGAGAAGGGTCTTCATTCTTGCAGTAGATGTGACCAAGAGCTATAGTTTACTTATTGAGGTTTTTTTTAAATTTTTAGCCCAATTCTTCTAATTTTATAGATGAGAAAAGTGAATCCTAAAGAAGTTAAGAAAACCTGCTCAAGTCCTACAGCTAGTTGGTGACAGTCATGACTCAAAAGTGACTCTTCGACCTCTAATCCAGCACTTCTGCTACTTTAGTGGGCTGGTTTTCTGACATTTTCTAGAGTTTGTGTTTTAGGATCTCCTTTCACTATTTGCATCCATTTGCTAAACTACTGTTTCTCTCATAGTTGCGGAATTAGAGGTCAAAAAGAGTTTGGATAAGGCAAATGCACATTCTCTACAAACGTCTAGTGGTTTAAGACCTTCCACTTCCATCCTTATGTAGAAGTTTTAAAAGAGCAGCTGACGGGCACCTAGGTGGCTCAGTCGGTTGAGTGACCGACTTCGGCTCAGGTCATGATCTCACGGTTTGTGAGTTCGAGCCCCGCGTCGGGCTCTGTGCTGACAGCTCAGAGCCTGGAACCCGCTTCGTATTCTGTGTCTCCCTCTCTCTCTGTCCCTCCCCTGCTCATGCTCTGTCTCTGTCTCAGAAATAAATAAATATTAAAAAAAAAATTAAAAAAAAAAGAGCAGCTGAAAATTGGCAGAGGGATTTTAATATTCTCTGTCTTCTGCTAATCTTTGGAGGACAAGCCACCAAATGATGATGTGAAATGGAAGACAGGGAAAACGTAATAAGGAGTTTAAGGATAGTCTTGTCTGTTGTAAGGGCAGATGTGGTGTGGTGAAAAGAGGGAATAACTAAAAAAGAAATCCAGTAGGGATCAATAGAAAGTCCTACAGTTAGGTTCAAAAAATCAACTGTACCAGATACAGGGTATAGTAGAATATTTCACAAAAAGAGGGCCTTGGGATTTTAGTTGTGTAGTATAAGCTTAACAGGAAACAGTATTGCTATAGGTTCAAAAAATCAACTGTACCAGATACAGGGTATAGTAGAATATTTCACAAAAAGAGGGCCTTGGGATTTTAGTTGTGTAGTATAAGCTTAACAGGAAACAGTATTGCTATGGGGATGCCTAAAAAGCCTATTGTATTCTTAGCGTGCATTAATAGGGTTGCTTTCTAGTCCTGACTTTATCACAGACCAACTCGGGTCTTTTAAACGTTGTAGAGTGAGGGTTACTGTAGTCCCTCTATATTCTGTATTTAAGTAGAGATGTACAAGAAAGCCCATTTGTGGATGTCATACCTAAACCATCTATTGACAAGATGAATCATAACCAGAGGCTGCTGACTGGGCTGTGGGTAGTGGAAAATAACCTACTTTTGTGGGGGCCTTCCAAGTATCGGGCATGGGGCTAGGGCATTATTTACATGGTCTCAGTACATCTTCAACACCAACCTTGAAATATAGTTGTTATTAACCTCATCTACATATTTTTAGAGGAAGAAGCCTGTCCAAGATTACTCCCCTTGAAGGTGACGGGGCTGACTCCTAATACCATGTTCTTCCCACTACCATCAAAGTGAAAGATCTTAAAAACCATATCATAAGAGGACAGCTGAAGAAACCAGGCACACACAGCTATCCAAATATATCTGAAATATATCAAGTGGAACGGGGAGCTAAATTTATTCCTCTTTGGTCCCAGAGAAAATTAGAACCAGAAGATAAGTGTTACAGGGAAGCACATAGGAAGTTAATGTCAGGAAGAAATTTCTATCAGAGGCTGGTTCAGTAAATGATCCAGCTGCCTTAACTTTTCACCAGTACCTCCTCACTGGTGGAGCATTTAAGGAGAAGCAGACTGGGGCGCCTGGGTGGCACAGTCGGTTAAGCGTCCGACTTCAGCCAGGTCACGATCTCGCGGTCCGTGAGTCCGAGCCCCGCGTTGGGCTCCGGGCTGATGGCTCGGAGCCTGGAGCCTGCTTCCGGTTCTGTGTCTCCCTCTCTCTCTCTGCCCCTCCCCCGTTCATGCTCTGTCTCTCTCTGTCCCAAAAGTAAATAAGGAGAAGCAGACTGGCCAATTGTGAGGGGTGTTATTCATTTACTCAGCCAATATTTAATAAGTAGTTGTGATGTGCTATCACTGTTTTAGACCTTAAAGATTCAACAATGAACAAAACAGACCAAAAAATATATATAGTTTTGCCTTAATGGGGTTTACATTGCAACAGAATATAGTGGTAATTGCACTATTCTCTGGTATATTCAACTAGCGGACCCCCAAGATACCAGTCATAGACGGCCATCTGTGCCTGCCAGTGTCTACTTGTACCAGCTTGTACCACTGCTGGGTATGCTGACTCCACCTCTAATTCTCAAATCCTGTGAATCTTTTCCAAGGGCAGTCTTTGGTCACTGGAGCCTATTCTACCTGTATGCTAGAAGTGATGGAGGAATTGACACTGTCCCAGCAGCTGTCACCAAATGAAGGATAGGCTAAATACCCTGATCTTGTCTTTCAGTTGGAATAACTCTGAGACCCAGGATCTATCCTGTTTCCCTCAGTTTCTCAGCAGGAGGACACTCCAGTTGTCCACAGTGGAGCCTTGCTTGATTGGTTCCTTCTTGTCCCTATCTCACTTCCCACTGCCCAACTAGAGGTGTTAGGAGCTACTTCCTAAAATAAACCATGTGCACTTGAATTCTTGCCTCAAAACCTGTTTCTGGGGGATCCCAAAGTAAGGTAATCCTTATGATTTGTGAGCACTGGCTGAATGTCAAGAGATTTGAGTTTTCATCATGGCTCTTGTCCCTGTGCACAAATTGTCTCTAGCTCCTCATATTATCACTTGTAAAATAAGAATGTCAGACGAGATGAAATATACGTGTGCCATCTATTTTCATATACGCAGGCGTGCCTAGTGCTTAATTTTGTAGCCTCCTTTACATGGTTTTGAGAGGGCCTTCATATTCCTGTCCCAGTGATCCTCAAAATATCTCTATGAATTATACTGGATAGAGGCCGTTTTGCCCATATAAGAGATTAGTCAATTGCATGACCATAATGATGTGGTTTCCTTTTTTCTCTTCTAAACGTTTTAATTAATGTCCCAGAGTTTGAATTCTTCTCATCCTGTTTTCCTAATCTCCATATCCAATCCTGATGTAGAGTACAGGTTTTCTGCTTCTTGATTATTGAATTAGGAGGTTATAGACAGCAAATGGCTAGAATCATGGCTAAAATGAGAAAGGATCCAGAGCCTTTAGAATATAAAATTCCATCTTCAACAGCCCATACGGGTTAGGTGCTGTGTGGGGCAAGACTATGGGGGTAGACACAGACCTGGGGCTACATGTAAGTAGGCTTGTGAATCACATACCCACTCTCTGTTAAGAGACAGCATGGATACATTTTTATATTTTTCTACAATTTATAAAAGCACTTTTACATCTTTGATCTCATTTGATTCTCACTAATCCTGTGAAATACAATTTTTATTATTCTCCTTTTGATGGGAAAACAGAGGCTGAGAGAGATTGAGTAGATGTGATAAATGTGAAATATCCCTTACGATGTGAAGGCAGATACCAGTGGAAGTTTATCACACCCAGGCCTGTTCAGTCGAAAGCTGTTGCTATGAGTTTTCTTGTAGCTGTGTAGGTCCAATCAGAGGGGGCTTTCTAGAATACACTGGAAGAACTCAGCCATAAAGAAGTAAACAGTAAAGATTCCTTGAGGTTGGGATCAGAGCGATGACCCCCTGTCCCTCTGCAGAGAAGGAAATCAGACAGTAACACTCCAATGAACTGTAGAGATCATCCTGGTCCAAATTCCTCTGTGGTCCAGAGCAGGGAGGTAGTTTCTTTAAGGCTACACAACTTGATGTGTGAGCCATCATCCTGGTTTGCCCTGAAATTCCTACTTTCCAGGAAACCTCTGAGTCTGGAGCAAACTAGGCTGGTTGGCCACTCTACAACTGATACATGTATTTGACACTCCCCACTCTGTCTGGTTTCAAAAGACGCCTTATTGAGCACGCTGGCACTGAATATAATCATAAGTGAGTCACTTTGCCCCTCCAATTTCACTATTCCATCTGTAAAATGGAAGCACAGATATCAAATGCAAAGAGTTGTGTGGATTAAATAACAAATGCATGTAAAGTTCTCACTAAATGGTAGATACAATCGTATGACTATTACTTATCAAATTTACTTTACTTATTACTAAAGCCAGGTTAGCTTGGCCTTCTACCTTCCCCTCTTTCCGTTCCTCCTGTTGCTTCCAGCAGGATTCACAAATCACCATTAGGCTTTTTTTGTTTGTTTTTTTCTTTTTCTTTTTTTCTGCACATGAAATAAAGTCTTCACATTGTAACTGGAAATTTTGGCAAATTTATATGCCCAGGAAGCATACCTCTTTTTAGTGACCCAAAAGCTTTTGCTTTCTATACTTAAAAGTCACATCTTCTGAGAGTAGTGTTGGTATATAGTTCAACTATGCCCAAACGATATCATTTTTAGACTGTGAGAACAGCTACTATCAAATGCACAATAAAATGGAAGGCTTTAGATCTATCTGGCACCAAGGGTTTAACTAATGTTGTGGCAAGGGAGAATGAGTATATTTCTTAAATCGCATCTGATTATGTAAAGTAAGATTATTTTAGATGGAGCCACAATTTCATCACCTTTCCCTGTTCTGTCCCTCCCCACGCAACCATGCTACATTACATTATATAGACAGAATAACAAAATCCAGTGTTTCATGCTGGATTTAGAAGGCTGTCTTGTGCCCCTGTTGTAGGATTCTGAGTGGGCGTTTGAACTCTGAAACCCTGCAGACTGAGCCCCTCAAACAGGCTCTTTCTGTGTCTCAGTGGGAAACTCTTTGCTTCTCTTCTTCAGTTTCTTCAGCTGTAAAACAGGAATCCAAATAATTCCTTCTAGCTCAAGGATTCTCTGAGCTAGTCTGTAAAATGACACAGAGATGAAAAACCCTGTAGTGACAATGCATGCCTAACACTGTTATGAGTCTAGAGCTCAGAGTTCAATGAGATTGAAAAAAAAAAAAAAAGATCCAGCATCTAAGAGGAAAAACCCAAAGTGCTCTCTCCTCAAACTGGGGTATTTTGTGCATAATTTTGGGAGATCACAAACTTCCTGGGGGTGACCTTGTAAATGTTTTTCTACTCTTTCCCTCTAAAGGAGGCCTTCTCCATCATAGTTTTATAGGATTCCCACCCACTTTTTTTTTTAACTGTAGTAAAGAAAAAATTGAGCACAGCTTCCTTGCTGATTGTGGAGAACAAATCTGTATCTCTTTGGAAGCTTGTTGATCAAAAGATCTGTGTCATCTGTGGGTAGTACATTTCTCTGAGGGGAAAAGAGAGAGTAATCGAGAATGCTTCTCTTCTGAGGGGAAAACAGATGCGCCGTGTGTGTATTGGGACTGTGTTTAGAAAACAAAGTCAGGAGACTGGAAAAATTATAATGGTGCTCTCCCAGCAAATGTGTGGGGATAAATGGTGGCTCAGAAAGAGACCTCACATTCCAGAGCTTTGGTGTCTATGGCAAAAAGCAGATAAAATGTGTCAATAAAATCTGGCATTTATTAGAGAGATAAGGAAGCCTGGAGTAAATGGTATGCTCTGAGTAAGACAGGAAAACAGGAACATTTCTGTACATTGTTACCAACCTTTGTCTTGGGTCTGGCGGTAACCAGGTTTATTATTTAGAATTTTTAACATATTCCCTTAAAATGATTGCTAGTTTGTGGAGTTCTCTCTTCTTGGCTTGCTAGTGTTTGCCAATCACACCAGGCGATAGATCTTTAACTCTGTTATTACAAAATAATAATAGAAAGTGGATGGCGTGTAGTGCATTTTCTCTAGGGAGTGAAATCAAAAAAATAATTAACCACAAGCATTTCACTGTTTGAAAAAGCAAAACAAAACAAACCATAGCCATACAGAGAGTCAGCTGGTTCTCCTCCCATGGGTGGCCCTTCCATAGCTGTGTATAACTGTTTAAGGCAGTTATCCTCACAGTGACCTGTGTTTCATCGTGGCAAAATCCAGGATAGTCAGAATACTTAAAAGTTGGATATTCTTTGTATTTTGTAGTTATGGTGAGAGACAAATGAGAAAATGTATCTATTTCTAGACCTTGGGTTTCCAAAACGCTTTTAGATTGGCTAGTACTATACAGTTCACTACGGGCTTCCTGATCCACTGTTTAGGTTGAAAGAAGAAAAGTATTTTGTATTTACAGAAGATCAACAGCAGATGTACACCAAGGTCTCAAGCATACGTTTTAACTTACTTTTGTGTGCTGTAAGGAACTATTTCAGAGCCAAAAAGTGATTTGTATTCACTAATTGTAGGCAGTTTGGTAATTTTTGTATATCAAAAAATAACGTTTGTATGCGTTATCTGTTGGTTTTCTTCTCTCTCATCCTGGATATGTTTTGTGTGTTTACTTCATGGGCTCATCTAAGGGTTAATGTGGAACTATCTCAGGGTCCTTGGCAGCACTGGTTTTTTATACCCATCAGCTTCCTTAGACAATTTAAAGTGGTTATGAACCACTTAAAACTGTGGCTATGGGAGCACAGGTCTGTGGAAACAGGGCAGTTGTCTGGTAGATGTGGTCAAGGTAGAATGTCAAGTTGGATCATTCAAGAGTCAGGACCCCCAAAATATATCCACTTTGGTGCCCAAGAAAATCAGGTTGAATATCTACATTGCCCAAATATGCTGGAACATTGCCACATCTCTGCTTCAATTGGTGTGCATGGAAACAGCTTACACGTGCAGCCTAGAGGGAGTCAGTTCTGTTGAATGGCTGTCTGAATGTCAACACAGCGCATCGTCATTTCTAGATGACAAATCATAAACATGGTTGGCCCTCCGGAAATGATGGTTAACTGTGTGAGGCAGAATTGTGGAAAACATTGGTTGCACATATAAATAAATGCCCACATGTGCCAGGTTTATATTATAAGTAAGGCAGACTCAGTGTCAGGGTGTGAGGGATGGTGGGGACTGTGAGGACCTGAGGGGGACCCACCCATCTGAAGGGGCACCTGTTCCTCACATCCAGCTCTCCACTGCCCTTCTTCAGTAGAGGTTCAGTGTTGCAAGATCTGCTCATTTTTTCCAAAACAAGCCAGAAATTCAGATTTTTATGTGAAATCTCTCAAACTTTAAATGTTGACTTCAATTTTTTCAAACACTGTTCACTTAGAATCTAAATACTTCAGAAGGCTAAATATGGCCTTCAGGCTGCTGTTTCAAGACTGTTGAATTAAATGACTCTGAGAAGAGAAGAACCTCCCTACACTACATTTAGAGATGGGTTTTTCCAGTAACCTTGGTGAGTGTCTTTTTTTTTTTCTTTAAAACACTGGACTGGGAATTAGGAGATGGGGTAAGCCAACTCCGTCTTTCCTGACTGCATGATCAAGGGAAAACACTTAGCTTTTCTCATCCGCAGTTTTATAATATATCAATGCATAATACATGTTCTACCCATCCATGTCACAGATAAAATTCACCCAATTATTAATTATTAAAAAGTTACATGAGCATATCCTATTTTACTTAATTCTCAAGAAGGCTTTATGAGGTAGATATTCTTAACATGGATGTAGAGATGAAGAAACAGATTCTGCAAATTTTAAGGAAACTGCTGAAGGTCATAGACCTAATTAGTGATGATGGAGTGGAGATTCAGATTCTTTTGATTTTAAGCTCTGCTTTCCATTGTGAAAGCAATTCTTAAAATAGATAAGGAGCTATCATTCATTTAAACCCTCATCCTCATCAACATCATTTTGGCCTGTTCTTGTCTAGCCCCTAGGTACAGAATTTACAAGTAGAATCTTATGTAGGAAATCACTACATCTCTCTAGGTCTCAGTTTTTTTGACTCTTAAGTGGGAGAGGTAAGATTGAAGCAGAAATTCAAATTGGTATTTAAATGGCTATATTTCACTCAGAGATATCTTTGGTTAGACCTAAATAATGTTCTTCTGTTTTGTTTTGTTTTTTTTAAAAACTAAGTTATTGAGGCAGTATGGCTGACACAAAAGAGAGGGCACATGTTATAAGTGTACAATTTGATAAATTTTGACACGAGAACATACTCATGAAAACTATTACCACAATCAAGATAATGAGCGTATCCATCACCCCCAAAAGTTTCCTTATGTCCCTTTGTAATCCATCTCTGACTTTCCACTCTTTGTTCCAGGTAACAACTGACCTGCTTTCTTTTTACTATACATTTTTTTATATTCCCTAGAATTTTATATAAATGGAAACATACAGGTGGTGGTTGTTGTTGTTGTTGTTGTTGTTGTTGTTGTTCTTCTTCTTCTTCTTCTTCTTCTTCTTCTTCTTCTTCTTCTTCTTCTTCTTCTTCTTCTTCTTCTTCTTCTTCTTCTTCTTCTTCTTCTTCTTCTTCTTCTTCTTCTTCTTCTTTTTCTTTTTGGTCTGGTTTCTCCCACTCAGCTTAACTATTTGGTTATCTGTCCATGTTATAGTGTGTTCATTCCTTATGATAGCTGAGTACTTCCACTATATGGAAGTACCATAGTTTATTTGTTCACCTGTTGATGGGCAGTTTGGGCTGTTCCAGATTGGGGCTATTATAAATATACCTGCCATAACTCTATTAGAAGTCTTTGTATGAACATATGATTTCTTTGGGTTAAAATCCTAGGAGTTGTATGGCTGGATTATAAGTAGGTGTATATTTAACTATTAAAGAAACTGCTAAATTGCTTTCCAAAGCTGTACCATTTTACATTCATACCAGCGATGTCTGAGAGTTCCAGTTTCTCCTCATCATGGTCAACTTTTGGATAAGAAATCTTTATAATTTCCATTCTAGTCAGTAGGTATTTGTCCTTAATGTGGTTTTAATCTAAAGTCCCTTAATGACTAATGATGTTGAATATCTTTTCATGTGCTTAATTTCCATCTGCATATCTTCTTTGGTAATGTGTCTGAGTCTTTTGCTTGCTTTTATCACATTACTTTCTTATTTATTTATTTATTTATTTATTTACTTTTAATCCCAGTGTAGTTAACATACAGTATTATATTAGTTTCTGGTGTACAATATACCAATCCAACAATTCTATACATTACTCAGTGCTCATCATGGTAAGTGTACTCTTAATCCCCTTTACTTATTTCATTCATCCCAACACCTCCACTTCCCCTCTGGTAACCACTAGTTTATTCTCTCTAGTTAAGAGTTTGTTTTTGGTTTGTCTCTTTTTTCATAGTGTATTTGTTTTGTTTCTTAAATTCTACATATGTGTGAAATCATATGGTACTTGTCATTCTCTGACTTATATTACTTAGCATCATACTCTCTAGCTCCACCCATCTTGTTGCAAATGGCGAGATTTCTTTTTTATGGCTGAATAATATTCCGTTGTATATGTATACCACTTCTTTTTTCCCCCCAAGTTAGTTAGCATACAGTGTAGTCTTGGCTTCAGAAGTAGAACCCAGTGATTCATCGCTTATATATGACACCCAATGCTCATCCTGAAAAGTTCCCTCTTTAATGCCCATCACCCTTTTAATCCACCCCCATCAGCCTCAGTTTGTTCTCTGTATTTAAGAGTCTCTTATGTTTTGCTTACCTCTCTGTTTTTATCTTATTTTTCCATCTCTTCCTCTATGTTCATCTGTTAAGTATCTCAAGTTCCACATAGGAGTGAAATCATATGATATTGGTCTTTCTGACCGACTTATTTCACGCAGCATAATACCCTTCAGTTCCAACCATGTTATTGCAAATGGCAAGATTTCATTCTCTTTTTATTGCCTAGCAATATTCCATTGTGTGTGTGTATGTGTGTATACACACCACATCTTCTTAATCCATTCATCAGTTGATGGACATTTGGGCTCTTTTGATAATTTAGCTATTGTTATAAGTGCTGCTATAAACATTGGGGTGCATGTGCCCCTTTGAATCAACATTTTTGTATCCTTTGGATAAATTCCCGTAGTGCAATTGTTGGGTCATAAGGTAGTTCTATTTTTAATTTTTTTGAGGAACTATACCACTTCTTCTTTATCCATTAGTCTGTCAATGGGCATGTTTATGGACATAAATTATGCTTTCATAATTTAGCTATTGTAAATGATGCTGCAATAAATACAAGGGTGCATGTATCTTTTTGAATTAATGTTTTTGTAGTCTATGAGTAAATATTCAGTAGTGGAATTACTAGATCACTTGGTAATTCTATTTTTAATTTTTTGAGGAACCTCTGTACTGTGGCTCCTCCACAGTGGCTGCACCAGTCTGCATTCCCACCATCAGTACAAGAGGGTTCCTTTATTCCCACAGCTTCGCCAACACTTGCTGTTTCTTATGTTTTTTATTTTAGCCATTCTGACAGGTGTCAGATTTGCATTTCCCTGATAATGAGTGATATCAAGTATCTTTTCATGTGTCCTTTGGCCAGCTGTATGTCTTCTTTGAAGAAATGTCTGTTCATATCTTCCATCCATTTTTTAAATTGTATTATTTGTAACTTTGGTGTTGCGTTGTATAAGTTCTTTATATATTTTGTATACTAACCCTTTATCAGATTTGTCATTTGCAAATATCTTCCCCATTCAGTAGGTTGTCTTTGAGTTTTGTTGGTTGTTTCCTTTGCTGTGAAGAAGCTTTTTATTTTTATGTAGTCCTAATAGTTTATTTTTACTTTTATTTCCTCGCCTCAGGAAACATATCTAGAAAAATGCTGCTATAACCAATGTCAGAGAAATTACTGCCTATGATCTCTTCTAGGATTTTTATGGTTTCAGGTCTCACATTTATGTATTTAATCTATTTTGAGCTTATTTTTGTGTATGCTATAAGAAAGTGGTCCAGTTTCATGCTTTTGCATGTGGGCTGTCCAGCTTTCTCAATACCATTTGTTGAAGAGACTCTCTTTTTCCCATTGTGTATTATTGCCTTTTTTGTCATAGATTAATTGACCATATAATCATGGATTTATTTCTGGGGTCTTTGTTCCACTGATCTATGTTCCACTATCTATTTTTGTGCAGGTACCATACTATTTTGATTACTACGGCTTTGTGTAGTTATCTTGAAATCTGGGATTATAATACTTCCAGTTTTGTTCTTCTCTTTCAAGATTGCTTTGGCTATTTGAGGTATTTTGTGGTTTCATACAAAGTTAGGATTATTTGTTCTAGTTCTGTGAAAAATGCTGTTGGTATTTTAATAGGGATTACATTAAATCTGTAGATTGCTTTGGGTAGTATGGATATTTTAATAATATTTGTTCTTTCAATCCATGAGCATGGAATGTCTTTCCATTTGTTGGTATTGTCTTCAATTTCTTTCATCCATGTTTTGTAGTTTTCAGAGTACAGGTCTTTCACCTCCTTGGTTAAGTTTATTCCTAGGTATTTTGTTATTTTTGGTGCAATTGTAAGTGGGATTGTTTTCTTTTCTTTTTTTTAAGATAGTTATGTTTAAAAACTATTTTTATTTTTAAATTTTATTTATTTTTAAATTCAATTCATTCATTCATTCATTCATTCAGTAAACTCTGTGCCCAATGTTGGGCTTGAACTCATGACCCAAAGATCAAGTATCACATTCTCTACTGACTGAGCCAGCCAGGTGACCCAGGATTGTTTTCTTAGCTTCTTTTTCTGCTGCTTCATCATTAGTATATAGAAATGCAATGGAGTTCTGTACATTGATTTTGTATCCTTCAACTTTACTGAATTCGTTTGTCAGTTCTAGAATTTCTTTGGTTGAGTTTTCTATATATAGTATCATGTCACCTGCAAATAATAAAAGTTTTACTTCTTCTATACCATTCTGGATGCCTTTTATTTCTTTTTGTCTTACTGCTGTGGCTATGAATTCCAGTACGAGGTTGAATAAAAGTGGTGAGAGAGGACATCGTTGTCTTGTTCCTGATTTTAGGGGAAAAGCTCTCAGTTATTCACCATTGAGTATGATGTTAATTGTGGATTTGTCACATATGGCCTTTATTATGTTGAGGTATGTTCCATCTAATCTTACTTTATTGAGGTTTTTATCATGAATGGATGTGGTAGTTGGTCAAATGCTTTTTCTACATCTACTGGAATGATCATATGGTTTTTATCCTTTCTCTTGTTGATGTATCATGTTGATTGATTTGTGAATATTGAATCGCCTTTGCATTCCAGGGATAAATCCCACTTGATTACATATTTTTAAAAATGTATTGCTGGGTTTGATTTGCTAAATTTTTGTTGAGGATTTTTGCATCTTTCGTCATCAGAGATACTGGTCTGTAGTTCTCCTTCTAGTGTCTGTATCTGGTTTTGGTATCAGGGCAATGCTGGCCTCATAGAGTGAATTTGAAAGTTTTCCTGTCTCTTCTATATTTTTGAATAGTTTGAGAAGAATGGATAATAACTCTTCTTCAAATGTTTGGTGGAATTCACCTGTGAAGCCATCTGGTCCTGGACTTTTGTTTGTTGGGAGGTTTTTTTTGATTACTGATTCAATTTCATTGTTGGTTATCAGTCTGTTCAAATTTCCTATTTCTTCCTGATTCAGTTTTGGGAGGTTATATATTTCTAGGCATTTATCCATTTTTTCCTAGATTATCCAATTTGTTGGCATGTAGGTTTTCATAATATTCTCTTACAATCTTTTGTATTTCTGTGGTGTCAGTTGTGATTTCTCCTCTTTCATTTCTGCTTTTCTTTGAGTCCTTTCTCTCTCTCTTTCTCTCTCTCTTATAAGTCTGACTAAAGGTCTATCAGTTTTATTGATCTTTTTAAGGAACCAGTTACTGGTTTCATTGATATGTTTTATTGTTTTGTTTGTTTTTTTTCAGTTTCTATTTTGTTTATTTCTGCTCTAATCTTTATTGTTTTCTCTCTTCTGCTTGTTTTGGGTTTTGTTTGTTCTTCTTTTTCTGGCTCCTTTAGGTGTAAGGTTTGGTTGTTAGTTTGAGATTTTTCTTCTTCTTGAGCTACCTCAAGTTTGTAGCCTGTATTGCTACAAACTTCCCTCTTAGAACAGCTTTTGCTGCATCCCAAAGATTTTGGACCATTGTGTCTTCATTTTCATTTGTCTCCATCTATTTTTTAATTTCCTCTTTGATTTTATAGTTAATCCATTCATTGTTTAGTAACATGTTATTTATTCTCCATGTAGTTATGTTCTTTCCAGACTTTTTCTTGCTGTTGATTTGTAGTTTCATAGCATTGTGGTCCAAAAGATGCATGGTTTGACTTCAAGCTTTCTGAATTTGTTGAGACTTGTTCTGTGGCCTAACATGTGATCTATTCTAGAGAATGTTCCATGTGCACCAAGAATGTGTATTCTGCTGTTTTAGGATGTCATGTTCTGAATATGTTTGTTAGATACATATGTTCCAATGTGTCATTCAAAGCCACTGTTTCCTTTTTGATTTTCTGTTTGGATGATCTATCCATTGAGGAAGTGGGATGTTAAAGTCCCTTACTATTATTGTATCATTATCAATTACTTGCTGTATGTTTGTTACTAGCTGTTTATATATTTGGGTGCTTTCATGTTGGGTGCATAAATATTTACAAAAGTTATATCTTCTTGTTGGATTTTCCCCTTTATGATTATAGTGTCCTTCTTTGTCTCTTGTTACAGTCTTTATTTTAAACTCTACTTTGTCCAATATAAATACTGCTACCTTAGGTTTCTTTTCACTTCCATTTTCATAATAAATGCTTTTCCATCCCTTCACTTTCAATCTGCATGTGTCTTTAGTTCTGAAATAAGTCTCTTATAGGCAGCATACAGATGAGTCTTGCTTCTTTATCCATTCCATCACCCTTCTGACTGGGGCATTTAGCCCATTTACTTCAAAGTAATTATTGATAGGCATGTACTTATTGCCATTTTGTTATTTGTTTTATGGTTATTTTGTAGTTCTTTTCTGTTCCCTTCTTCCATTGCTCTCTTCTCTCATGATTTGCTGGCTTTCTTTAGTAATATACTTGGATTCTTTGCTTTTTATTTTTTGCATATCTATTAACAGTTTTTGATTTGTGCTTATCATTAGGTTTGTATATAACATCTTATGCATATAGCTGTGTATATTAAATTGATGGTCACTTAAGTTTGAACCCATTCTTTATTCCTTTCTTGCCCATGTTTTCGGTATATGGTGTCATACTGTACATCTCTTTATTTTGTAAATTCCTTGACTGATTTCTATAGATATACTTAATCTTACTGCTTTTGCACTTCCTACTTTTCTTACTCCTGCTTATGGTCTTTCCTTTCCACTCAGAGTTGTCTTTAACATCTCTCATAGGGCTGGTTTAGTGGTCATGAATTTCTTTAACTTTTATTTGTCTGGGAAACTCTTTGTCTCTCCTTCTACTCTGAATCATATCCTTGCTGGATAAAGCATTCTTGGTTGCAGGTATTTTCCTTTCAGAACTTTGAATATATTATGCCACTCCCTTCTGGCCTGCAGTTTCTGTTGAAAAATCAGCTAGTAGCCTTATGGGGTTTCTCTTGTATGTAACTGTTTTCTTTTCTCTTGCTGCTTTTTTTTTTTAATATATGAAATTTATTGTCAAATTGGTTTCCATACAACACCCAGTGCTCATCCAAAAGGTGCCCTCCTCAATACCCATCACCCACCCACCCCTCCCTCCCACCCCCCATCAACCCTCAGTTTGTTCTCAGTTTTTAACAGTCTCTTATGCTTTGGCTCTCTCCCACTCTAACTTTTTTTTTTTCCTTCCCCTCCCCCATGGGTTTCTGTTAAGTTTCTCAGGATCCACATAAGAGTGAAACCATATGGTATCTGTCTTCCTCTGTATGGCTTATTTCACTTAGCATCACACTCTCCAGTTCCATCCACGTTGCTACAAAAGGCCATATTTCATTCTTTCTCATTGCCACGTAGTATTCCATTGTGTATATAAACCACAATTTCTTTATCCATTCATCAGTTGATGGACATTTAGGCTCTTTCCATAATTTGGCTATTGTTGAGAGTGCTGCTATAAACATTGGGGTACAAGTGCCCCTATGCATCAGTACTCCTGTATCCCTTGGATAAATTCCTAGCAGTGCTATTGCTGGAATTAAAAGCAAAAGTGAATTACTGGGACCTTATGAAGATAAAAAGCTTCTGCACAGCAAAGGAAACAACCAACAAAACTAAAAGGCAACCAACAGAATGGGAAAAGATATTTGCAAATGACATATCGGACAAAGGGCTAGTATCCAAAATCTATCAAGAGCTCACCAAACTCCACACCCGAAAAACAAATAACCCAGTGAAGAAATGGGCAGAAAACATGAATAGACACTTCTCTAAAGAAGACATCTGGATGGCCAACAGGCACATGAAAAGATGTTCAACGTCACTCTTTATCAGGGAAATACAAATCTCTTGCTGCTTTTAAAAGTTTCTCTTCATCACTAGTTTTTGCCATTTTAATTACTATGTGTCTTGGTGTGGACCTCCTTGGGTTGATTTTGTTGGAATCTCTGTGCCTCCTGGATCTGGATTTCTGTTTCCCTCCCCTGATTTGGGAAATTTTCACCTATTATTCCTTCAAATAAAACTTCTGCCACCTTGTTTCTCTCTCTCTTCTCCTTCTGGGATCCCTGTAATGAGAATATTGTTATGCTTGATGGTGTCACTGAGTTCCCTTAGTCTATTTTCATTTATTATTATTTTTGCTCTCTCTCCTGTTCAGCTTGATTGCTTTCTATTACTCAGTCCTCCAGATTGCTGGTCTGTTCTTCTGCTTCGTCTAGTCTACTATTTATTCCATCTAGTGTATTTTTTAGAAATGTTTATTTATTTTGAGAGAGAAAGAGAGAGTGAGTGAACACTCGCACAAGTGGCAGGAGGGGCAGAGAGAGAGGAGAGAGAATTCCAAGTAGGCTTCATGCTGTCAGTGCAGAACCCCATGTGAGACTTGATACCACAAACCATGAGATCATGACCTGAGCCAAAATCAAGAGTCAGATGCCCAATCAACTGAGCCACCCAGGTGCCCCCCATCTAGTGTATTATTTTTTTTTTTTTTTTTTTTTTAAATTTTTTTTTTCAACATTTTTTTTTTTATTTATTTTTGGGACAGAGAGAGACAGAGCATGAACGGGGGAGGGGCAGAGAGAGAGGGAGACACAGAATCGGAAACAGGCTCCAGGCTCCGAGCCATCGGCCCAGAGCCTGACGCGGGGCTCGAACTCACGGACCGCGAGATCGTGACCTGGCTGAAGTCGGACGCTTAACCGACTGCGCCACCCAGGCGCCCCAGTGTATTATTAATTGTAGTTACTGAGTTCTTCGTCTTTGATTGGTTCTTTATTTTTTATGTTTTCTATCTCTTTGTTAAGAGTCTCACTGAGGTCCTCTGCTCTTTTCTCAAGTCCACTGAATATCTTTATTACCATTACTTTAAATTCTCTATCAGGCATATTACTTATCTCCATTTCATTTAGCTCTCTTGCTGTGATTTTGTCCTGTTCTTTCATTTGGGACATATTCCTCTGTCTCCTCATGTGTGTAACTTTCTGTGTCTGTTTCCATGTGTTAGGAAATTCAGCTATGTCTTCTGGTCTTGAAAATAGTGGCTTTATGAAGAAAAGGTCCTATAGTGCTCTGCAGTGCAGTGTCCTCTGTTCACTAGAACCTGGTACTTCAGGGTTGTCACCTATGTGTGTTGCATGAGCCCAACTGTTGTGGCTGAGCCACATTTGCCTGTATTCCAGGTATCTGCAATGGCTCTCTCTGCCTGTTATGGGCAGAGTTTGGTCCCTGTGTTGTTAATGGGCCAGTCAGGGGCCACCTTGGGCTTGAGCTGAGTCAGACTAGGCATTTGGTAAAGATGCAGTAGTACTGGGGTGCCTGGGTGGCTCAGTCGGTTAAGTGGCTGACTTCGGCTCAGGTCATGATCTCGCGGTCCGTGAGTTCGAGCCCCGCGTCGGGCTCTGTGCTGATAGCTCAGAGCCTGGAGCCTGTTTCAGATTCTGTGTCTCCCTCTCTCTCTGACGTCCCCTGTTCATGCTCTGTCTCTCTCTGTCTCAAAAATAAATAAACGTTAAAAAAAAAAAAAGATGCAGTAATACTGAACTTCAGGGAGCATTCCCTGTGTTGTTCCCTGAGACTCTCTCATTGGTGGATAGGGCCTGAAGTCAGACCTAATATCTACCCCAAGCTTGTTGTTAAGGCCCCAGTTGGATGGGCATGTGTGGTTTTCTTCCTGTCTCCCCAGTTCAGGAGTCACTTTGGAGTGGTGGTGGCCCATTGGGGCTGTTTGCACACTTCCAGGTTTGTGGCACCACTTTGGATGGGCTTTGGTCAAGGGTGTATTCAAGGGGGCAGGTTGACAGGAGAATGTGGAGGTGGGGAGTGCAGTGTTAGCAGTGTTTGGGCAGGTGTGTGGTGTGAAGGGTACCAGAACCAGGTCAGGCAGGAGGAGGCATGTCTGCAGGAGAACTCAGGGCCCGGGTGCCCTATTAAGTTAGGTAGAAAGTGTTGGTACTGCTCTGGTTCCTGCAGGTGTCCATGTGTCTAGGGTGAGGGGCAAGGGAAGGAAATGGCACCTACCAGTTCTTTTGTTCTTAGAAAAGTCTCTCAAAGCTCTCTGCCCCTCCAGCACATGATCTGAGATTAGTAAAAAAAAAAAAAAAAAAAAAATCTCCCTCCTGTATACACCAGGCATTTTTCAAGCTGTTGCTTCTATGCTGTAATTTCATGGGGCTGTTTGTTGTGCTGTCTCTTTAAGGGCAGGGACTCAGTTTCTTCTCACTCTTCTGGCTCTCCCAGAGCTGAGCCTACTGATTTTTAAAGTTCCATGCTAAAGTTACTGCTGAGTGTAAGAACTCATGAAATTATGCTCCTCTGGCTTTCAAAGCTTTATGTTATGGGGATTCATCTTCTCTGTGTGGGCTAGCCCGTATGACAGTCTGTTTCTTCCCCCTCTCCATTACTGCTGTGTCCCTCCCTCCTAAGGACAGTCCCATTGGTCCTTTTAGCTCTGCCCTTCCTAGCCTTTTCAATATGGCCTCTTCTCTACATGTAGCTGTGGAGCATGAATCCATTCTGCCAGTCTTCAGGTTGCTTTCTGGGTTATTTATGCTGATGTGGGTGTTATTTAATTGTGTCTATGGGATGAGGTGAGCTTTGGGTCCTCCTACTCCACTATCTTCCCCAGAAGTCCCTCTTTTTCCTTATTATTAAGTTTTGAATATACTTTATAAATTCTGGGTATAAGTCCTTTATCAGATATATGATTTACAAATATTTTCTCTCAGTCTATGGCCTATCTTTTCATCTTTCAACAGTGTCCTTTGAAAAGGAGGATTTCTTAATTTAGATAAAGTCAAATTTATAAATTTTTTTATGGATTGTGCTTTTGGTCAATAATTTAAAAATATTTGCCTATTCCAAGGTCACAGAATTTCTCCTATATTTTTACATTTTTTTCTATAGAGTTTAAAAATTATTTGCCAATATTTAAAAGTTAGATGATTTTATGTAAGAAACTTGAGTGGTGCCTGGGTGGCTCAGTCAGTTAAGCATCTGACTTTGGCTCAGGTCATGATCTCAGGGTCCATGAGTTTGAGCCCTGTGCCAGGCTCTGTGCTGACAGCCTGGATCCTGCTTCGGATTCTGTGTCTTTCTCTCTCTCCCTCCCTGCCCCTCCCCTGCTCACGTTCTGTCTCTCTCTCAAAAATAAACAAGCATTAAAAAAAGTTTTTTTAAATAAACATGAAATTCTAGTTTGTCTAAGAAACAGAAAATCTGGGTATACTGGCCTGCATTCCCACATGATGGTGCTCCATAGGACCTAAATGATGCTCTGGTCTACTTAGGTCCCACTGCACTGGACTCATTCATTTCCATTCCCAGCCTTGCTACTCTTGGTGCATAGATCTCTTACCCCAGTGCTACATGCCCTCTATCACCCTTGGCAATGTTAAGCCTCGGCAATTCTATAAATATTCTATTTATTATTACGTATGAGCCTCCTTCAGGAGGTTAAGCGAATGAGCTACTCTGCAGCGGACCTGGAATCAACCTTGAGATTCTGGAAGGATCACTGTAGTTAGTATCTTCACTTCTGCCACAGGAATGTGGCTTAACAATCTGGGGAAATTTTTGAAATAGTTTAAACCTGAAAGTGATGATTTGAGCTCTGGGCATCTACCTACTCCCAAGTCTTTCTCATTTGTTTTCTGCTGTAAATTAAAAAAAAACAACAAAAAACACTTGAAGAAGTGTAAGTATATACCATTAAAATGTACATTATTTTAATATGTGCAGTTTGTTATGTTTTCAAAACTATAACTACCACCTTAATTATGACATATAACATTCCCATCACCAGAAAAATTTCCCTCCTGTCCCTCTCCAGTTTTTCCATGGGAGAAATAGAGAGGTATCCTAGCTCCCCATCTAGAGTCAAGCACTTATAAAACACCTAACTGTAGCTGAATTTTATGTGTTCTTGAAATTTAAAAAAAATGACCCATAGAGTTAGTACTCTTCTCTGTCTGACTTCTTATTCTGAGCATAATATTTTTGAGATTTATCCATATTGTTGCATCCTTTGGCCACCTCTTCCTTTTTATTAATTATTATGCCATAAGATGGCATTATTATGCCATTATTAATTAGTATGCCATAAGATGAGTTTGCCACATTTTATTTATATTTCTGTTGATGGACATTTGGTTGTTTCCAAAGTTTCACTGTTATGAATAAACCTGCAATGAATATTGATATATAAACATTTGTACATATATTTTAATTTTCTTTTGGGTAAGTAGCTCTGAATGAAATGGTTTGATTTTAAGTAGGTATATATTTAGCTTTATAAAATGCTCTTAAAACTTTACCATAGTGGTTGTAACATTTTTTACTCTTACCAGCAATATATGAGAAACCCAGTGGGTTTCAGGCTCTTAACATTTGGTGTTTTAGTCTCTCTAATTTTGGCCATTGCTACTGGATATGTGAATAGCTTATTGTGATTTTAATTTGCATTTTCCTGATGACAAATGATGTTGAGCATTTTTCTGTGAGTTATTGATCATTCACTGAAAGGTGTCTTTTGATGAGCACATGCTTTTAATTTTGTTGAATTCTAATTTATCAATTTTCTCTTTTAGAATTTCTCGTTTCCCTGTCCAAAGAAATCTTTGCTTAGCCCCTATTTACAAAGATATTAATGTGTATTTTATCCTAAGAGCTTTATAATTTAGCTTTTACATTTAAGCCCTAATTCATCTCAAATTAGTTTTTTATAGCATAAAGCACAGATAAGATTCACTTTTTTCCCCAGCGCAATTTGTTAGACTTTCCTTTTTTCATTGAATTGCATTGCTGCCTTTGTAAAAAGAATTCAATTGTCAGTATATGTGTGAGCCTATTCTGGACCCTCTATTGTTTTGTTTTGGTTTGCTTTGGTTTTGGACTCTATTCTTTTTCATTTATATATTTTTCTGCCTCTATGACATATTTACAGTATTTTTTCCAACCTACAAGCATGATACAGCATTCCATCTATTTAGGTCTTCTTTAAATTTCTCTCAATAATGTGTTGTAGTTTTTCAATGCAGAGGCCTTTTTATCTTTGTTAAATTTATTCATAGATTCTTTATGTACTTTGGTGCTATTATAAATGGAATTTATTTTAAAATTTAATTTCCACTTGCTTGTTGCTAAAATACAGACATACAATGGCTTTTTATATATTGGTCCTGTATACTGAGACCTTGCTAAATTCATTTGCCAAATTCAGTACTAGGGTTTTAAACATTGTATTGTTGATTCTTTTGGGTGTTCTATGTCTGCCTCATGTTGCCTCCAAATAAAGACAATTTTATTTTTCCCCAATATTTATGCCTTTTATTGATCTTGTGTTATGACACTGGCAAGCACATTAATGTGATATTGAATAGAAATGGTGAGATTCTACATCCTTGCTTTGTGCCCCATATTAAGGGGAACATGTTTGATATTTCACCATTAATCATGATGTTAGCTATAGATTTTCCTTTTATCAGATTGAGGAGGTTCTCTTTTATTTACAGTTTTATAAGATATTTCTTTTAAAATCACAAATGTCTGTTGGAGTTTTTCAAGTGCTTTTTCTTTAACTATTGAGCTCATTAAATAATTTTATCTTTAAATCTGTTAATTACATTGATTAGATTTGTGAATTACATTATTTTAGAAAGTCAAAGCGACCTTGCATTATTGGGATAAACCTAACCTAGTCACAATATATTATCCTTTTTATATTATTGAATTTAATTTGCTAATATTTTGTTAGAGTTTTATATCTAGTTCATGAGAGATATTGGTTTGAATATTTCCTTTCTTGAAACATCTTTTATCAGGCTTTGGTATTAAGGCCATGTAGCTTATAAAATAAGTTAGAAAGTGTTCTCTGTTCTCTATTCCTCTATTTTGTAAAAGAGTTTGTGTAGTATTGGTATTATATCTTCTTTAAATGTTGAATAGAATTCACCTATAAACCTATCTAGGCTAGGGATTTTCTTTATGGAGAGGTTTTAAGTGAAGAATTCAATTTTCTTTCATAGGTAAACAGCTATCTAAATCTATCAGTTGTGTTAAGTTGTGTTATTCAAAACATTCATTTATTTCATCTACCTTGTTTAATGTGTTAGCATGAAGTTCTCCTTTAATGTATCTAGGATCTGATCTTGATGTTGGTAACTTGTGGATTCATTTCTCTTATTTATTATTTTTTTAGATTTTATTTTCAAGTAATCTCTACACCCAATGTGGCTCTAATTTACAGCCCCAAGATTAAGAGTTGCACACTCCATGGACTGAGCCAGCCAGGTGCCCCATCTTTTCTCTGATTTTTATTAATCAAAATCATTAGCAGTTTATCAATTGTACTAATACTTTCAAAGAACCAACTTTTCGCTTGGTTGATTTTCTCTATTATTTGTCTTCTATCTCATTGAATTTTAAAAATCCTTATTACTTTCTTCTGCTTACTTTGGGCTTTTTTTTTCTTCTTTCTTTTCTTTTTTTTTTTTTTTTTTTTTTTTAATTTTTTTTTTTTTTTCAACGTTTTTTTTTTATTTATTTTTGGACAGAGAGAGACAGAGCATGAACAGGGGAGGGGCAGAGAGAGAGGGAGACACAGAATCGGAAACAGGCTCCAGGCTCCGAGCCATCAGCCCAGAGCCTGACGCGGGGCTCGAACTCACGGACCGCGAGATCGTGACCTGGCTGAAGTCGGACGCTTAACCGACTGCGCCACCCAGGCGCCCCTTCTTCTTTCTTTTCTAGCTTAGAAGCTTAGATCATGATTTTAGATCTTTCTTCTTTTCTTTTCTTTCTTTTTTTAAAGGAGAAAACTCATTTAAGAAAATTATTTATTGGGAGAGAGAGAGAGAGCATGAGCAGGGAAGGGCAGAGAGAGAAGGAGAGAGATTCCCAAGCAGGCTCTGCACTATCAGCACAGAGCCTGACACGGGGCCTGACCCCATGAACCATGAGATCATGACCTGAGCCAAAATCAAGAGATGGATGTCCAACCAACTGAGCCACCCAGTTACCCCTCTTTCTTGTTTTCTAATATAAATATTTAAAGTTATGAATTTTCTCTTTATATATACAGCTTTATCTGAGTTCCCCAAATTTTAATATGTGCTTTCCTTATCATTTAGTTCAATATATTTTCTAATTTTCCTTGTGAATTGTTCTTTGATCCCAAGGTTATTAAAAATGTTAATTGTCAAAGTTCTATGGATTTTCTACATATATTTTATTATTAATTTCTAAATTATTTGACTTGTGGTCAGAGAATAGACTATGGCTTCAATATTTTGATTTATCAGACTTATTTTATTGCTCAGCGTATGGTCTTTCTGGATGAATATTCTGTAAGTGCTTAAAAAGAATGTGTATTCTTAGTTGTTGGATCTAATGTTCCAGAACATCTACTAAATCAAGCTGGTCGATAGTGTTCACATTTTTTATATTATGATTATCTATTTTCTTTTTCTATCAATTACTAAGAGAGAAGTATTCAAGTGTCCAACTATGATTGTTCATTTTCTGTTCTCCCTCTACTTTTGTCAGTTGTTGCTTCCCATATGCTTTAAAACTCTATCAGTAGGAACATACACATTTACAAAAATTTAGGATTTTTATGTGTTTTTGATGAATTGGCTCTTTTATCATTATGAAATACCCCTCTTTATCTCTAATGATATCTTTGTTTTGAGGACTATTTTGTCTGATAAAAGTAAAGCCGTACTAATGTTTTAAAGTTACTGTTGTGTGGTATATCTTTTCTATGTTTTTGTTTTCAACCTGTGATTTTATATTTCACCTGTATGTATCTCTTGAATACAACAGATAGGAAATTTGTGCCTCCCCTCCTCATAACCTTGGACTTTGCCCCTATACAAGGAACATTTCCACTAGGTTCACGATATGAGTCCTATTAAATTTTAAGCTGCTGTCTAGTTACTTTGGATTCCTCCTGCCAAGAGACCAGGAGGTAAATATCGGAGTTATCATCCTGGCAGGAGTAATTGGCACTGATCATCAGGAAGAGGATGCTGTTTTTTTGAAAGTGTATAATTTTTTTATTGCTCATGGAATGGCCACACAGAATCCTAGAGTCTATACTGAGTCTCCTGCTGAAGGTTGCCATTAACTTCATAGAACATCTTTTCCTGCCGTAGATATCCTCCAATAACACATGGTAGACTGGGTCATATGGGCCCAAGCAGCAGGACTAGTTGCACCCCACTTGGTTCTGCAGAAGACCTTTTTCTTTTGTATGGCTGCTGCACTGTTGTAGGGACCTTCTTCCTGAGGATCTGGCCTCTCATTTAGTCAGTTGAGTTCTGGTCAGAACTGGTCCTGGCCTAGAACCCTGGCTGAGGTACCATGAATTTTTACTGGGGGAGCTGCCCTGTGCCTCCTAATCATCCATCCTTGATTTATTTTGGCTGGATGGTTTAACAATGCGTTTGGTTGGCTGCCCCTATATCTTGCTTCTAGGATGCTGTGTTCTATTAAACATCTCCATAACTCTGTGAGCCCGGCTTCCTTGACTACCCCTCCAAATTCACTGCTCATCATAATAATTGTGTCTATATTGTGTCTTCAGGTAAGCACTTCCTTTATTTGGAGATATTATCATCCCTATGACTATCAACAATCCCAGTCTTATAACAGCGTCTTTTACTCTGGTCTGCAGAGGAGGGCCACCACTGAGCATCTCAGTGATTCTGGTGTCCTACCATCACCCACCTTCTTGCCCATACCTACCCCTTGATTTCAATTATTTCTTTCAGTATTTATCTTCATGATCTTAACTAACATATAGCTGCAGCTTGATGTTTCAGTTTTAGTCATTATGTATTGACTGTTCACCATGAAATGTGAGGTCTCTCTCATAATCATCACCACCACCACCATCACCACACACTTCCCATCCTCCCACTCTTCCAACATAATTAATTATAATTTTGACTAGATTTAGTGTTTACAGTATTATGTCTATGCAATTATAGCCACAGCTAAACCATGCAACATACTATGTTTATTTTTCCTTTTCTGTACATACTTTTGTATTCCAAAGAGTAAATAATTGCTTATATTTTTGTTTATTTTTATACATGTTTACCACCAATTCATCCCTAAATTTCCTCAAAAGCAAATGTTCCTCTCAGGCTAAATCTACCCAAGAGTCTCTCAGATGATGCTTTTTCTCTCAGGGTCTTAAGACCTCTTCCAGGCTTGGCTAAATCTCTCTAATCAGTTATTCAGTTTTCCTCCTGGGACATGCTTACATTGTCATGAAATTCCTTTCTTCCCTCTTTTCCCTAGATTCCATGTGGTTTTTTTTTTCTGTGTTTACTTCCTGAATAGCTGGCATATATCCTCTGGTAGTGTCCTTAGAGTGTGTGGTAGGCTGAGTAATGACTCCCCATAGATCTTTATGTCCTAATTCCCAGAACATAGCAAAAGAGACTTTACAGATGTAAGTTATGGATTTTGTAATGAGGAGATTATTCTGAGTTATCCAAGTGTGTCCTACGTAATCACAAAGGTCCTTATAAGGGAGAAGATGTGAATATGGAAGCACAGAGAGATTTGAAAAATGCTACACTGCTGGCTTTGAAGATGGAGGAAGGGGCCATGAATCAAGGAATGCAAAGCATGGAGCTCTAGAAGCTTAATAAAACATATTCTCCCCTGGAGCCTCCAGAAAGAATCATCCCTGCCGACACTTTGACTTTAGACTAATAAAACTGATTTTGGACTTATGGCCTACCATACTAAGAGAATGAATGTGTATTGTTTTAAACCACCAAGTTTGTGGTAATTTGTTACAGAAGTCATGAGAAACCAACCCAGAATACATGGAAGATACTTTTGAGCCTTTGCATGTTCCAGATGTTCTTCTCTCACTCTAGGTGATAGTTTAGCTGAGTATAGAATTCTAAGTAGAAAATAATTTTCCTTGAGAATTTTTAAAGCATTTTTCCAAGGCCATTCCTTTTCAGAAATGTTTCTCTCAGGTCTAAATCTACCTAAGAGTCTATCAGATGATGTTTTTTCTCTCAGAGTCTTAAGACCTCTTCCAGCCTTGGCTATAATAATTATTTTTAATTTCCAGGACTATTGTGGTCCACTGCCTCTTCCTCCCCCTCCCTACCCCCTAATCCTCTTCTTACACGCATATTTTATATGTGTGTAAATTTTCTTATATCTAAATAGTCTGTTGCTTCCAAGTTGCTCTTTCCCTATTTATTTTTATCTTTTATGTTTAGAACCTTTCCTCAGATGGTGTTCTTTGACTGTCAGCATGTATTGCTTTAAACATTTATTGAGGTTTATTGAGAATTCGCATACACTAAACTAACTATATTTAAAGTGCGCAATTTTTTTAACTTGTTTTCTTTTTTATTTTTTTAAATTTACATCCAAATTGGTTAGCATATAGTGCAACAGTGATTTCAGGAGTAGATTCCTTAGTGCCCCTTACCCATTTAGCCCATCCCCCCTCCCACAACCCCTCCGGTAACCCTCAGTTTGTTCCCCATATTTATGAGTCTCTTCTGTTTTGTCCCCCCCTGTTTTTATATTATTTTTGTTTCCCTTCCCTTATATTCATCTGTTTTGTCTCTTAAAGTCCTCATATGAGTGAAGTCATATGATGTTTGTCTTTCTTTGACTGACTAATTTCACTTAGCTTAATACCCTCCAGTTCCATCCACGTAGTTGCAAATGGCAAGATTTTATTCTTTTTGATTGCCAAGTAATACTCCATTTATATATATGTATATACCACATCTTCTTTATCCATTCATCCATCGATGGACATTTGGGCTCTTTCCATACTTTGGCTACTGTTGATAGTGCTGCTATGAAATTGGGGGTGCATGTGCCCCTTCTAAACAGCACACTTGTATCCCGTGGATAAATGCCTAGTAGTGCAGTTGCTGGGTTGTACGGTAGTTCTACTTTTAGCTTTTTGAGGAACCTCCATACTGTTTTCCAGAGTGGCTGCACCAGCTTGCATTCCCACCAACAATGCAAAAGAGATCCTCTTTCTCCGCATCCTCACCAACATCTGTTGTTGCCTGAGTTGTTCATGTTAGCCATTCTGACAGGTGTAAGGTGGTATCTCATTGTGGTTTTGATTTGTATTTCCCAGATGATGAGTGAAGTTGAGCATTTTTTCATGTGTCGGTTGGCCATCTGGATGTCTTCTTTGGAGAAGTGTCTATTCATGTCTTTTGCCCATTTCTTCACTGGATGATTTGTTTTTTTGGGTGTTGAGTTTGATAAGTTCTTTATAGATTTTGGATACTAACCCTTTCTCTGATATGTCATTTGCAAATATCTTCTCCCATCCTGTCGGTTGCCTTTTAGTTTTGCTGATTGTTTCCTTCACTGTGCAGAAGCTTTTCATTTTGATGAGGTCCCAGTACTTCATTTTTGCTTTTGTTTCCCTTGCCTCCAAAGATGTGTTGAGTAAGAAGTTGCTGCGGCCAAGATCAAAGAGATTTTTGCCTGCTTTTTCCTCGAGGATTTTGATGGCTTCCTGTCTTACATTGATGTCTTTCATCCATTTTGAGTTTATTGTTGTGTATGGTGTAAGAAAGTGGTCCAGGTTTATTCTTCTGCATGTCTCTGTCCAGTTTTCCCAGCACCACTTGCTGAAGAGACTGTCTTTATTCCATCAGATTTCTTTCCTGCTTTGTCAAAGATTAGTTGGCCATACATTTGTGGGTCCATTTCTGGGTTCTCTATTCTGTTCCAATGATCTGATTGTCTGTTCTTGTGCCAGTACCATACTGTCTTGGTGATTACAGCTTTGTAATACAGTTTGAAGTCTGGGATCGTGATGCCTCTTGTTTGGTTTTCTTGGTTCAAGATTGCTTTGGCTATTCGGGGTCTTTTCTGGTTCCATACAAATTTTAGGATTATTTGTTCTAGCTCTGTGAAGAATTGTGATGTTATTTTGATAGGGATTACATTGAATATATAGATTCTGGTGTTATTTTGATAGGGGTTGCATTGAATATGTAGATTGCTTTGGGTAGTATCGACATTTTAACAATATTTGTTCTTCCTATCCAGGAGCATGGAATCTTTTTCCATTTTTTTGTGTCTTCTTCAATTTCTCTTATAAGCTTTCTATAGTTTTCAGTGTATAGATTTTTCACCTTTTTGGTTAGATTTATTGCTACGTATTTTATAGTTTTTTGTGCAACCGTAAATGGGATTGATTCCTTGATTTCTCTTTCTGTCACTTCATTGTTGGTGTATAGGAATGCAACTGATTTCTCTGTATTGATTTTATATCCTGCAACTTTGCTGAATTCATGCATCAGTTCTAGCAGTTTTTTGGTGGAATCTTTAGGGTTTTCCATATAGAGTATCATGCCATCTGTGAAGAGTGGAAGTTTGACCTCCTCCTGGCCAATTTGGCCTTTTATTTCTTTGTGTTGTCTGATTGCAGAGGCTAACAATTCCAATACTATGTTGAATAACAGTGGCAAGAGTGGACATCTCTGTCTTGTTCCTGACCTTAGGGGGAAAGCTCTCAGTTTTTCCCCATTGAGGATGATATTAGCATTGGGTCATTCATGTATGGCTTTTATGATCTCGAGGTATGCTCCTTCTATCCCTACTTTCTTGAGGGTTTTTATCAAGTAAGGATGCTGTATTTTGTCAAATGCTTTCTCTGCATCTATTGAGAGGATCATATGGTTCTTGTCCTTTCTTTTATTGATGTGATGAATCACGTTAATTGTTTTGCAGATATTGAACCAGACCTGCATCCCAGGTACAAATCCCACTTGGTCATGGTGAATAATTTTTTAATGTATTGTTGGATCCAGTTGGCTAATATCTTGTTGAGGATTTTTGCATCCATGTTCATCGGGAAAATTGGTCTATAATTCTCCTTTTTAGTGGGGTCTCTGTCTGGTTTTGGAATCAAGGTAATGCTGGCTTCATAGAAAGAGTTTGGAAGTTTTCCTTCCATTTCTAAAGTGTGCAATTTGATGAACATGTCAGTTACCAATTTATTGCTCTGAGTTCTGAGTGCATCTGTCAATAAATACTCTATGATAAACAATGGAATTTCTTTAAGCATTTCTCCTTTAAAGTGAGATTTTTCAGTAGTAGGCTCTGAAGGGACATTGTAGGAGTAAGGTTTCTCAGTTTTTCCAGAATGGGTCAAGTGGTGTGGATGTGAGAACATCGGCAGAGGAGGCCCCAGCACAGGCCCTGAACCTGATTTTTCTGTCACTTTCCTGCCTTGGCCTGATAATTTTTTTTGCAGCCTTCTCAACATGGAAACCAAAACCCCAGTATGCTTGTATGTAGTCACCTTTGTCACAGAGGGTCATGCACTGAGCAGCTCTTCCTTTGTAATTTCCCTAAGCCCACCCATGGCTCCAAGTGTTAGAGGGATATACACAGAGCTTCTGTTCCCTCTGCAAGCCCCACACTGCCCACACATACTGAAGGCCTTCTGTCCACACCAGTGAACATGCCCATGCCATTGTGGTTCTCCTTAACTGCTCTACAGAGAGGGGGCTATTGCTTGCTTTAGTCTGGGCAAGCCACTGAACTTCTCTGCTATCTAGGGGCTGAACCACACCTTCTCTAGTGAGGTCTGAACCCCTTCTAAGTTTGTCGTCCTTGGAAACAAATTTCCCTTCCCTCAGCCTTAGGGTAACATATAGAGTTTCCCTATATCTTAAGTTACTCTTTTATCATAGCTAATCATTCTTTTTCTTAAACTTCTCTTATTTAATTTACCGTGTGGTTTCTAGCTCTTCATTGGACCCAGACTGCTACAATGAGTTTTGACATACGTATATATCTGTGAAACCATCACCACATTCAAGGTAGTAAATATAATCATCACTCGCATGTCATGTCCTTATCCCTGTTTGTCATCTGTCCTTCTGTTTCTCTGTTCCCAGATAAACAGTGATCTACTTTTTGTCTCTATAGATTAGTTTGCATTTTCTAGAATTTTATATAAGTGGAGTCATGTAGTATATATTCTTTAAAAAATCAAGCTTCTTTTACTCAGCATAATTATTTTTATATCCATCCATGTTTTTATATGTATTAATAACATTCCTTTTCATTGATGAGTAGTGTTTCATTGTATAAGCACATCAGAGTTTATCCATTTGCCTGTTGTTGGACATTTGGGCTGTTCACAGTTTTGGGCCATTACAAATAAAGTTGCTATAAATTTTCATGTGAAGTCTTTTTGGAGGGTGTGGGGACCTATTTGATCCAGGTACTTTATTTTATTGTTGAGAAAATTGAGATTCAGAGACGTGAAATGACTTGCTTAAAGGCATATAACGATCCATGATAGAGCTTGGAATTCAATGCAGTTCTGCCCATCATCAGTAAATTGTTTTTACTCACTTGACTATATCATTTATATTGACATAACTTGGATTAATTAATTCAAAAACTATTTACTTAGCATCTATTAATTTAAACTTTCATTAGTTACATAGACAATAGGAATAGTTAGGGTGATTCACTAGGATATTGGTTTAGTTTTACTAATTTTATTTTTTTTTTTTTATTTTTTATTTTTTTAATTTTTTTTATTTTATTTATTTATTTATTTATTTATTTATTTATTTATTTATTTTTTAATATATGAAATTTACTGTCAAATTGGTTTCCATACAACACCCAGTGCTCATCCCAAAAGGTGCCCTCCTCAATACCCATCACCCACCCTGCCCTCCCTCCCACCCCCCATCAACCCTCAGTTTGTTCTCAGTTTTTAACAGTCTCTTATGCTTTGGCTCTCTCCCACTCTAACCTCTTTTTTTTTTTTTTTTCCCCTTCCCCTCCCCCATGGGTTTCTGTTACGTTTCTCAGGATCCACATAAGAGTGAAACCATATGGTATCTGTCTTTCTCTGTATGGCTTATTTCACTTAGCATCACACTCTCCAGTTCCATCCACGTTGCTACAAAAGGCCATATTTCATTTTTTCTCATTGCCATGTAGTATTCCATTGTGTATATAAACCACAATTTCTTTATCCATTCATCAGTTGATGGACATTTAGGCTCTTTCCATAATTTGGCGATTGTTGAGAGTGCTGCTATAAACATTGGGGTACAAGTGCCCCTATGCATCAGTACTCCTGTATCCCTTGGATAAATTCCTAGCAGTGCTATTGCTGGGTCATAGGGTAGGTCTATTTTTAATTTTCTGAGGAACCTCCACACTGCTTTCCAGAGCGGCTGCACCAATTTGCATTCCCACCAACAGTGCAAGAGGGTTCCCGTCTCTCCACATCCTCTCCAGCATCTATAGTCTCCTGATTTCTTCATTTTGGCCACTCTGACTGGCGTGAGGTGGTATCTGAGTGTGGTTTTGATTTGTATTTCCCTGATGAGGAGCGACGTTGAACATCTTTTCATGTGCCTGTTGGCCATCCGGATGTCTTCTTTAGAGAAGTGTCTATTCATGTTTTCTGCCCATTTCTTCACTGGGTTATTTGTTTTTCGGGTGTGGAGTTTGATGAGCTCTTTATAGATTTTGGATACTAGCCCTTTGTCCGATGTGACATTTGCAAATATCTTTTCCCATTCCGTTGGTTGCCTTTTAGTTTTGTTGGTTGTTTCCTTTGCTGTGCAGAAGCTTTTTATCTTCATAAGGTCCCAGTAATTCACTTTTGCTTTTAATTCCCTTGCCTTTGGGGATGTGCCGAGTAAGAGATTGCTACGGCTGAGGTCAGAGAGGTCTTTTCCTGCTTTCTCCTCTAAGGTTTTGATGGTTTCCTGTCTCACATTCAGGTCCTTTATCCATTTTGAGTTTATTTTTGTGAATGGTGTGAGAAAGTGGTCTAGTTTCAACCTTCTGCATGTTGCTGTCCAGTTCTCCCAGCACCATTTGTTAAAGAGACTGTCTTTTTTCCATTGGATGTTCTTTCCTGCTTTGTCAAAAATGAGTTGGCCATACGTTTGTGGGTCTAGTTCTGGGGTTTCTATTCGATTCCATTGGTCTATGTGTCTGTTTTTATGCCAATACCATGCTGTCTTGATGATGACAGCTTTGTAGTAGAGGCTAAAGTCTGGGATTGTGATGCCTCCTGCTTTGGTCTTCTTCTTCAAAATTACTTTGGCTATTCGGGGCCTTTTGTGGTTCCATATGAATTTTAGGATTGCTTGTTCTAGTTTCGAGAAGAATGCTGGTGCAATTTTGATTGGGATTGCATTGAATGTGTAGATAGCTTTGGGTAGTATTGACATTTTGACAATATTTATTCTTCCAATCCATGAGCAGGGAATGTCTTTCCATTTCTTTATATCTTCTTCAATTACCTGCATAAGCTTTCTATAGTTTTCAGCATACAGATCTTTTACATCTTTGGTTAGATTTATTCCTAGGTATTTTATGCTTCTTGGTGCAATTGTGAATGGGATCAGTTTCTTTATTTGTCTTTCTGTTGCTTCATTGTTAGTGTATAAGAATGCAACTGATTTCTGTACATTGATTTTGTATCCGGCAACTTTGCTGAATTCATGTATCAGTTCTAGCAGACTTTTGGTGGAGTCTATCGGATTTTCCATGTATAATATCATGTCATCTGCAAAAAGCGAAAGCTTGACTTCATCTTTGCCAATTTGGATGCCTTTGATTTCCTTTTGTTGTCTGATTGCTGATGCTAGAACTTCCAGCACTATATTAAACAACAGCGGTGAGAGTGGGCATCCCTGTCGTGTTCCTGATCTCAGGGAAAAAGCTCTCAGTTTTTCCCCATTGAGGATGATGTTAGCTGTGGGCTTTTCATAAATGGCTTTTATGATCTTTAAGTATGTTCCTTCTATCCCGACTTTCTCAAGGGTTTTTATTAAGAAAGGGTGCTGGATTTTGTCAAAGGCCTTTTCTGCATCGATTGACAGGATCATATGGTTCTTCTTTTTTTTTTTGTTAATGTGATGTATCACGTTGATCGATTTGCGAATGTTGAACCAGCCCTGCATCCCAGGAATGAATCCCACTTGATCATGGTGAATAATTCTTTTTATATGCTGTTGAATTCGATTTGCTAGTATCTTATTGAGAATTTTTGCATCCACATTCATCAGGGATATTGGCCTGTAGTTCTCTTTTTTTACTGGGTCTCTGTCTGGTTTAGGAATCAAAGTAATACTGGCTTCATAGAATGAGTCTGGAAGTTTTCCTTCCCTTTCTATTTCTTGGAATAGCTTGAGAAGGATAGGTATTATCTCTGCTTTAAACGTCTGGTAGAACTCCCCTGGGAAGCCATCTGGTCCTGGACTCTTATTTGTTGGGAGATTTTTGATAACCGATTCAATTTCTTCACTGGTTATGGGTCTGTTCAAGCTTTCTATTTCCTTCTGATTGAGTTTTGGAAGAGTGTGGGTGTTTAGGAATTTGTCCATTTCTTCAAGGTTGTCCAATTTGTTGGCATATAATTTTTCATAGTATTCCCTGATAATTGTTTGTATCTCTGAGGGATTGGTTGTAATAATTCCATTTTCATTCATGATTTTATCTATTTGGGTCATCTCCCTTTTCTTTTTGAGAAGCCTGGCTAGAGGTTTGTCAATTTTGTTTATTTTTTCAAAAAACCAACTCTTGGTTTCGTTGATCTGCTCTACCGTTTTTTTAGATTCTATATTGTTTATTTCTGCTCTGATCTTTATGATTTCTCTTCTTCTGCTGGGTTTAGGCTGCCTTTGCTGTTCTGCTTCTATTTCCTTTAGGTGTGCTGTTAGATTTTGTATTTGGGATTTTTCTTGTTTCTTGAGATAGGCCTGGATTGCAATGTATTTTCCTCTCAGGACTGCCTTCGCTGCGTCCCAAAGAGTTTGGATTGTTGTATTTTCATTTTCGTTTGTTTCCATATATTTTTTAATTTCTTCTCTAATTGCCTGGTTGACCCACTCATTCGTTAGTAGGGTGTTCTTTAACCTCCATGCTTTTGGAGGTTTTCCAGACTTTTTCCTGTGGTTGATTTCAAGCTTCATAGCATTGTGGTCTGAAAGTATGCATGGTATAATTTCAATTCTTGTAAACTTATGAAGGGCTGTTTTGTGACCCAGTATATGATCTATCTTGGAGAATGTTCCATGTGCACTCGAGAAGAAAGTATATTCTGTTGCTTTGGGATGCAGAGTTCTAAATATATCTGTCAAGTCCATCTGATCCAATGTATCATTCAGGGCCCTTGTTTCTTTATTGACTGTGTGTCTAGATGATCTATCCATTTCTGTAAGTGGGGTGTTAAAGTCCCCTGCAATGATCACATTCTTATCAATAAGGTTGCTTATGTTTATGAGTAACTGTTTTATATATCTGGGGGCTCCGGTATTTGGCGCATAGACATTTATAATTGTTAGCTCTTCCTGATGGATAGACCCTGTAATTATTATATAATGCCCTTCTTCATCTCTTGTTACAGCCTTTAATTTAAAGTCTAGTTTGTCTGATATAAGTATGGCTACTCCAGCTTTCTTTTGGCTTCCAGTAGCATGATAAATAGTTCTCCATCCCCTCACTCTCAATCTAAAGGTGTCCTCAGATCTAAAATGAGTCTCTTGTAGACAGCAAATAGATGGGTCTTGTTTTTTTATCCATTCTGATACCCTATGTCTTTTGGTTGGCGCGTTTAATCCATTTACATTCAGTGTTATTATAGAAAGATACGGGTTTAGAGTCATTGTGATGTCTGTATGTTTTATGCTTGTAGTGATGTCTCTGGTACTTTGTCTCACAGGATCCCCCTTAGGATCTCTTGTAGGGCTGGTTTCGTGGTGACAAATTCCTTCAGTTTTTGTTTGTTTGGGAAGACCTTTATCTCTCCTTCTATTCTAAATGACAGACTTGCTGGATAAAGGATTCTCGGCTGCATATTTTTTCTGTTTAGCACACTGAAGATATCGTGCCAAGCCTTTCTGGCCTGCCAAGTTTCAAAGGAGAGATCAGTCACGAGTCTTATAGGTCTCCCTTTATATGTGAGGGCACGTTTATCCCTTGCTGCTTTCAGAATTTTCTCTTTATCCTTGTATTTTGCCAGTTTCACTATGATATGTCGTGCAGAAGATCGATTCAAGTTACGTCTGAAGGGAGTTCTCTGTGCCTCTTGGATTTCAATGCCTTTTTCCTTCCCCAGTTCAGGGAAGTTCTCAGCTATAATTTCTTCAAGTACCCCTTCAGCACCTTTCCCTCTCTCTTCCTCCTCTGGGATACCAATTATGCGTATATTATTTCTTTTTAGTGTATCACTTAGTTCTCTAATTTTCCCCTCATACTCCTGGATTTTTTTATCTCTCTTTCTTTCAGCTTCCTCTTTCTCCATAACTTTATCTTCTAGTTCACCTATTCTCTCCTCTGCCTCTTCAATCCGAGCCGTGGTGGTTTCCATTTTGTTTTGCATTTCGTTTAAAGCGTTTTTCAGCTCCTCGTGACTGTTCCTTAGTCCCTTGATCTCTGTAGCAAGAGATTCTCTGCTGTCCTGTATACTGTTTTCAAGCCCAGCGATTAATTTTATGACTATTATTCTAAATTCACTTTCTGTTATATTATTTAAATCCTTTTTGATCAGTTCATTAGCTGTTGTTATTTCCTGGAGATTCTTCTGAGGGGAATTCTTCCGTTTGGTCATTTTGGACAGTCCCTGGAGCGGTGAGGACCTGCAGGGCACTTCCCCCGTGCTGTGGTGTATAACTGGAGTTGGTGGGCGGGGCCGCAGTCCGACCTGATGTCTGCCCCCAGCCCACCGCTGGGGCCACAGTCAGACTGGTGAGTGCCTTCTCTTCCCCTCTCCTAGGGGCGGGATTCACTGTGGGGTGGCGTGGCCCGTCTGGGCTACTTGCACACTGCCAGGCTTGTGGTGCTGGGGAGCTGGCGTATTAGCTGGGGTGGGTAGGCAAGGTGCACGGGGGCAGGAGGGGCAGGCTTAGCTCGCTTCTCCTTAGGTGATCCACTTCAGGAGGGGCCTTGTGGCAGCGGGAGGGAGTCAGATCCGCTGCCGGAGGTTTGGCTCCGCAGAAGCACAGAGTTGGGTGTTTGCGCGGAGCGAGCAAGTTCCCTGGCAGGAACTGGTTCTCTTTGGGATTTTGGCTGGGGGATGGGCGGGGGAGATGGCGCTGGCGAGCGCCTTTGTTCCCCGCCAAGCTGAGCTCTGCCGTCCGTCCGGGGGCTCAGCAGCTCTCCCTCCCTTTGTCCTCCAGCCTTCCCGCTTTCTGAGCAGAGCTGTTAACTTCTGACCTCCCAGACGCTAAGTCGCGCTTGCTGTCGGAACACAGTCCGTCTGGCCCCTCCGCTTTTGCCAGCCCGACTCGGGGGCTCTGCTTGGCCGGCGAGCCGCCCCTCCTCCCCGGCTCCCTCCCGCCAGTCCGTGGAGCGCGCACCGCCTCGCCGCCCTTCCTACCCTCTTCCGTGGGCCTCTCGTCTGTGCTTGGCTCCGGAGACTCCGTTCTGCTAATCCTCTGGCGGTTTTCTGGGTTCTTTAGGCAGGTGTAGGTGGAATCTAAGTGATTAGCAGGACGCGCGGTGAGCCCAGCGTCCTCCTACGCCGCCATCTTCCGGAACCTCCTAGTTTTACTAATTTTAAAATGCTTTCCTGGGGGCATATAGCTGGCTCAATTGGTAGAGAATGTGACTCGATCTCGGTGTCATGGGTTCAAGCCCTACGCTGGGTGTAGAGCTTACTTAAAAAAATAAAATAAATGCTTTTCTGTAGTATTTTATCAGGCCTATGCTATGTGAAAATAAGTTTGGTACTTTTTCAGGACTCCGAGATGATATCCAAACCAACATTTTAGGAAGGAGTTTAATTACCTCCACCTGAGGAGGCTCTGTTAATTTCCTGGAACAAAGACTGTTCTTGATGACCTCTTTCCTTGATACTTAAAATATACTCTATTCTAAACATTTTGATACAAGACACATTTTAAGTTTAAAATATGATCATTGTATTCAGAGCACAGGATTATATAAGTCCCTGAATTGGAAGTCAAGTTTGGAAAATATAACCATCATAAATGTATGCTAACAGAGTACATTAAAGCATGTAAGATCAGTTGTCTGAGTCTAGTTCATGATGGGGCTGAGAACAGACATGTTTGCTGCTGTAGGCCTACGCGGACTAGAGATGGGAAGTCCTGGAATTAAACCTTCCCACTGGGACTGGGTCAGGTATCAGGTAATGGGCAGGTGTCCAATCCAGCAGACATAATCCCGAACCCAGAGGGTTTAGATGACAATTGTGCTATAACTGAGGTGTTAATTGAGACAGTTCTCTGAATAAGGTCTTCCAAAAGGAGAAGGGAAGAATTTGTCAGTGCCCATCTAATCTTGTCTGGGAGCCAGAGTAACCTGATTTTGGTGCAACTGTACCTGATATCCAGTGGAAGTAGGTACAGAGAAGAAAAGTATATCTAATTACTTTTTAAAAAAGCCTCTAAGACTATCCAGTGCCCTTTATTCATGTTCTTTGTTCATCAAAACCCCTTTTTTCTTGATTTGTTCCATATGAAAGTCTTTGTACAGACATATGTTTTGATTTGTCTTGGGTAAATACCTAGAAGTAGAATAGCTGGACCATATGGTAGATACAAGTTTAGCTTTTAACTACAGAACTGTTTTCCACGGTGATTATACCATTTTACATTTCCATCAACAATGTATGAAAGCTCTACTTGCTCCACATCCTTGCCAACACTTGATATGGTTCATCTTTTTAACTTTAGCTACTTTAGGAAGTATGTAGTAATATCTCACTATGGTTTTAGATTATATTTCCTTAATTATTAATGATGTTAAAAATGTTTTCATGCATGTCTTTGCCATCTGTATTTCTTCTTTAGTGGTGTTTGTTAAAATATTTTGCTCATTTAAAAACTTAGATTTTTGTCTTCTTATCATTGAGTAGTAAGAGTTCTTTGTATATGCTAGATGCAAGTTTCTAGTTGGACATATATTTTGCAAATATTTTACCCCAATAAATTACTTTTTATTTTCATAACCATGTCTTTTGAAAAGGAAAAGTTTTAATTTTGAAGAAGTCTAATTTAGCAATTTTTTTCTCTTGTAGTTCATGCCTTTTGTCTTTCTTTAATAAAACTTTGCCAAACCCGAGATCACCAAGATTTTTCTCCTATGTTTTCTTTCAGAAGTTTCACAGGCTATACCATCTTGGTATTAGTTTTACTAACAATACCCTACTGTTCTTGAATTTCTTGTTCATAAACTTCTGATGATGATACTAGGTTGAAGAGATGTTACACACACACACACACACATACACACACACACACACACACACACACGTGGCAGCACAAGATACAGCATGGATAAGAAGGGCACACAGACCTCAACAGGGGGGCCAATTTGTCTTTTTATCATCTTTTTTTTTTACCCACTATACAAATGGACCTGTGAAGCTAATGGAACAAAATACATGAAATCAAGATTGTATGAGAAATCCAGAAATTACCAAATTTCTGGTACAATCCAGATTATACTGGATATTACCAAATTTTATGCCTCTTTTGCACCCTGTAATGTAGAGGTTTGAAGAAAAAATGATAATCAACAATTTATTGAAGAAGTGCTGTGCCAAGCAGTATGTTGAGAACTTTATATTCAAGGTATAATGCAGATTATTTTATACTTAAAATGACTTTATATGTTGGGTCTATTATTCTCTCTTCTTTTTTTTTCACAGAATATTATATCATAAAGAAGTAAAACAACTTGTTCAGGTCATCTAGCCAGGTCTGTTTAATGCTAGAGCCTACCACTAATAACAGCTAATAAATATTGGCTGCTTCCTATGTGGTAGATAGACATTGTGCTAAATGCTTTACAAGTATTAACCAATTAAAACACATTTTTGAAAGTACTAACTAAGTTAATCTCTGGAACAAAGCTAGATAGTAGGTATGACTATTTTGCCTCTTTACAGATGAGGAAGCTGACATACCAGACTTCAGTTTTCACAGCTACTAACTGCAAAGTCAGGATTTGAATCCCTGTAACCTGGCTCCTGAGGCTTTACTTGTAACCATCATGCTACTCAGTTTCTCCAAGAAGAATAACTGATGGCCGTATGTGTTGGGTAAATCAAGCAAATGCCCCAAATGAATCTCTCTCTCCAATAACTTTTTCAAATGTGTAGTTTCTTTTACATTCCCTTTGGCACCTGCCCTCATTGCTTTGTCACTCTCCTGCTCCGTCTCCACCTTCCCACCATGACTTACCATGGTGTTGCCTTCCAAGTGTCCATGGTGATAATAAACAGAGCCATGTGTATGCTAGTGGGAGAGGCCAGGGGAGATGGCTTCCTTCCAGAGCAGCAAGGAAGGAAGCAGGAAATGCCTCAGGAAGTACATTTGAACCTGAGCCAGGACCCTCTAAAGAGAGTGACTCCTCTCGGATTCATTAATTCATTTGTATCTACCACTGGCTTGGTTAAGGGGAGAGGGCAGGGCCATAGGAGACCCACAAGAAGAACCTTTGGATTGCCTGGGGCTTTTCAAACATCTCACCAGTTAGGGATTGCGTAGAGAGGGATGTGATTTAGGCTTGAGTCCTACTTTTTTTGCCTTAATCCTTGTGATTTTGGGCAAGTTTCTTAACCTCATTTCACTTTAGCTTGTTTGTAAAAGATAGAGACAAGACTGACCTCATAGGAATTTTGAGGGTCTATGTAAGTTCTCGTATGTATATAATAATAATAATATAATCACATCTAACATTTATTAAGTGCCTACTCTGTATGCGTTACTCATAAGAGCTCTTTTTATAAGATAACTCATTTACAATTCACAACAGTATGGAATAGGTACTGTTACTAGCATCACCATTTTGCAGATGAGAAAGCACTTAGGGACTAAGATATTTGTCCATGGTCCCTCAGCCGAGATCAGAAAAGCCTGAGCATGAACTTGGGCAGAATCATCCTCAGCCTGTGTTCCTAAGCACTGGCACTTACTGAACTTGCATGAGTATTTCCTTTGTCCTTTAAGCAACAACAATAACAACAACAATAGCAATAACAGGAAGAGCCTTTTCTAAGCCTGTCCTTTGGGAACTGTAGGGTTATAGCTAAGTGTCAAGGGATCTGGGATGTCCAAAGGAGTGCTTACCCAGGTCTGGACTGGTTGATGTAGGTTCCAGTTTTGGCTCTGGCCAGCTGTGTGACCTTGGGCAAGGATGTTTCAACTCCCTGAGTCCCATGTTTCTCTTCTATAAAATCTTGAGAGGGGGGAGAACACTAGTTAATTTCCAAGACCCGTTTGAGCTGTCACATTCCTCACGTCTATGATTCTGTGATTAAGTCCCTGGAAGGTTTAAGTACTGATAAAAGTGCCATTAAGTTCTGTATACTTAGCACTGGCAGCCATCTGTTACCTAAGATACCTGGGACAAGCAGTTATGGAATGGGGTTGGGGGCAGGGTGCAAGGACACGAAAGGCTCCTTGTCTGCCAACCATGTGTTGTACTGTAGACCATGGAAGACTGGTCACCAAAGTGCGGTGTCACCGAGTTTCCTCTGATTCTGGGCCATAGTATATTGAGACTGACCATCAAAGACAGTTTCCTAACAAGAGAACCTTGTGCAGTAAGTTCCTCAGGCAAGTGACGAGATAATTGAGACAGGATTGAATGGGTCTCAGGCAGAGGAACTTGGAGGACAGACCTATTTGGGCAATGAACTGGTTGACCCAAGGCCTCTCTGTCTATCATTCCTTGACCTCAGGTCAGAGTGATAGAAAGGGGGAAAGCTACCGTGGCAGCTGGGGACATGCTTGCCCTGAAGTCTTGGAGACTAATAAGTGACTGTTTGTCCCACAAGGGTTAGTCATTCACCTGCCTGAAGGCAGAGGCCTGCAAGTCTAGGTAGAGTCTGTGATCTGCTGGACATACTTTGGGCTACAAAGTCCTTGCCCTCCATGAGGTGACTGCTCATTGTAAAATCCTAAAGCTGAGTTCTTAGAGGTGATTCCTGCAGCAATAATAAGGACCACTGCCACTGACCGAGGCCTTGTTATATGCCAGGTACTGGCCAAGAACTTTTAGTCCTGTCATGGTAAAGAGACTGAGTCTTGGCTTGGCCACCTGTTGTCTGTGTGACTGCTGGCAATTCACGTACTCTTTTTTTGCATTTCAATTTCTAAAACTGCAATATGGGGAAAATCTATGTAAAAGTGCACAGGGATAGAAAAATTTGTGATCATTTTTTTTTAAAGTGTCAATGGAAGATTTATGAGCAAATGCACACAAAGCACTAGGCAAACAGGAAGTATTCAATAAGTGATTATCAATAGACTGGGCTTTTTGGTTCCTCTAAGGCAAGACTGACTGGTATTCCTATTGCTCTAGCAACCTCAGAGCCTAACGCAGGGCCTGGAGCACAGCAGGTACTCACCACTTTATATGATCAAGGGGCCTCCTTATGCATCACAAAACTCATAACACTTAAGCAGGAGACACAAAATATACTGTTAGTAGGAGGTTTAATGACCCCTTTGGCCCATGGTAGAGCAGCTTAAGCCAAAGATACGGAAAACTTAAATAACATAAATGTAAAGAAGATCACATTGAGACGGTCACCCATCTCCTCATTCTGAAGATAGAAAAAGACCTTCTTTCAAGAGGTCTCGGGACATTGACAAAAACTGACCACAGAGAAATCCTCAATAAATCTCCAAAAGGCGGCAGTACAGATGACATGGATTTCAATACAAAAAAACCAGAAATTAAAGGCAAAATGGGAAAACATTTGACTTGGGTCAAAGAGGGAATCAAAAGGGAAACTGTGTGATACCATAAATGTTCTATTACCCAGGAGCACACAGCTAACTGGCAGAGCCCAGAGTGCTAGGATCTGGATCTCCTGAAGAAGCCATTCAGCCACGGACTGCTTTGCGAGTCGGGGCAAGTCTCCCTGAACCTCGGCTTCCCCCTCTGTCAAACGGCCTCGAGGGCCCCTCGGTCCCGCTGCGAGTTTGAGGCCCAGTGGGGGGAGGGGAGGTGGGTGCTCGGGAGGCGCGGGAGCCACAACGTTCTGGGAAGTCAGGGAGAGTGCGGGTGTTGAGAGGCGGCAGCAGAGGGCGCTGGGTCGCCGGCCTGGGCCCGCGTCTGCCATTGGTCCGGCTGGGGCGCTGGGCTGGAGAGTTGGTGGAAAGTGACAAGTTGAGGGAAGCTGAGAGCCAGAGAGCGAGCGCGCGGAGCGGGAGGAGCCGCAGCAGCCGCCACCAAGGGAGCCCCGGGACGGCAGCCCCCGGTCGCAGGGCGCGCTCTTCTCCGAGTCCGAGCTGGGGGGACTCGCCTTTCCGCTAGCGCGACACCCACAGCTCGGGACTGACCGGCCGGCGGAGGCGAGGCTGCAGCCGGAGGGCTGAAGGAGGGACCGCGCGTACGGGGTCCAGAGGCGGCCGGGCGCAGCGAGGGAGCAGGTTAGAGGGACAAAGAACTTTGCAGACGCCCCCGGCATCCTGCGGGGAGAGCGGCCGGGACGAGGTGGCCGGGACCCCGGGCAGAGCCCGTGGATGTTCTGCGCGCGGCCTGGGAGCCGCCGCCGCCGCCGCCGCCGCGAGAGGAGGAATGCACCGGCCGCGCCGCCGCGGGGCGCGCCCGCCGCTCCTGGCGCTGCTGGCCGCGCTGCTGCTGGCTGCGCGCGGGGCCGCTGCCCAAGGTAAGAGGCGCATCCGCCGGGTCCCGGGCCCGCCCGGCCCTCGGCGACCCCTCCAGTCCGCTGCCTGGCGCTGGGCAGCCGGGGAGCGCTGCGCCCGTCGGGGGGTGGGGCGGCCGGAGACCCGTCGGGGTGGGGGGGGGGGGTCTAGCAAACGCGACTCCGGGCGCCGGGGAGGCGGGCGAGGATTTGCCCGGGAGCCCCGCTGGGGTCCGGGGGTGCGCCCGGGGGCTTCCTCCTCGGCGCCCTGCAGCAGTTGCCAGCGCTGACAGGAAGCGTGGAGGGGTTGGGGGGCGTGGGGCGATGGGGGCACTTCCGTGCCGCTGGTCCCCCAGCTTCTGGCTGGACCCCTAAAGCGCCCTAACCCGTGTTCGGGCAAGTGTGTGGAGTCCCCAAGTAGCAGCCGTCCCGGAAGGCGCGGTCCAGGAGAGAGTTTGTATTTTCAGTGGTGCCCAGAGAGCCCAGGCTGTCCGCAGACCGACCCAGACAAAAGCCCTTGCCTCCTGAGGCTCGGGCGGCCTCACTTATCCACGGGCCCCGGCTCTCCTGCCTCTGGAGGCTCCCAACGTGTGCGCTGCCACCGTCGCCGCCACTTTGTGCAAAATGTGCTGTCAGAGGCGGCCTGCTGCTCCAGAGTGCTCCGAGCGTGCACGTGTGTGTGTGTGTGTGTGTGTGTGTGTGTGTGTGTGTGTGTGTTACACACAAGGGGGGAAAAGCCATCTAATGCATACTTGATTTTGGTAATCTCCAAAGACAATTGGAACAGTTAGAGAAAGACTCCACCGAAAGCCCGAGCGTCTTAGTTCGCTGCGGGAAGCTTGGATCCTCGCTGCGTCTGAGCCGGTACACAATGAGAGGGAAGAGCCCGGCTGTGCCTGTGGAGACAACCGATTCATTCTTTGGAGGTTGGAGGGGGAAAGTTGATTAAAGTCTCCGGGGTCTTGGGCCTCACTTTTAACATGCATCTCTTGAGGGGGTGCTGGAGTCCCTGAATTCTGCCCTCCCCCACTCCCAGGCCAAACCGGTGCAGATAAATAGGTTTCTGCTCTTTTATCATGCATCTTTCATTTTTAAGTTAGCGCTGTGCTTCGGAAAAGAAAAGGCTTTAGGCTATTTAGCAGTTGAGGGGGAAAGATCTATTGACTACATAGACTACACATGGCCACGGAATTAGTTTTTACTAAAATCTAGCTCGTAATTTTCGTGGTGGGACACACACTCTGAAAACAAGTTGTGTGTGAATTTTGATTTCTTAGAGATGAGTTTGGGGAAGCTAGAACTGCGTTTTCTGAGAAATATTCCGAAATTGATCCCGTACTGTGGTTGTGGTAATCTGGAGTCTCCTCGGGGGTAAATACAGCTCCTAATTGTAATTAAGATGTCCATCAGCAGGGAGTGCACCTTCCTGATGAAAAATCCTAATGAAATGTAAACAGCTTGGTCTCCGGGATGTTTGCTTCCTTTGGGGATGCCAAACATCTGGCCCCGTGCCACAACACCTGGATGAAAAAATAAAAACTGGGTCATGCTGCCTAAACAACAGAAACATCCTTCCCATGTCAAGTTGCCCAGCAAATTGAGGTGGAGATAATCAGGGTGATTCTAGCTAAGGTAGGGCTTCTAGCGTGGGTCCTTGATTCATTTGGTTATATCATCTCTCGACTTCTTTAACTTTGACATAACCTTTCAACAGTGGTTGCTCCAATATCATGGACCTTTCTTTGGTCACCTGCCTTTAAATGAATGTCCATGCAATGATTTTGCTGAGTGTAAGACAGTCTTGTTATCAGCAGTCAGCCAAACTCTGTCTTGTTTAACTGTCTACAGGCTTAAAAAAAGAAAGAAAGAAAAAAGAGTATTGCCTTTTCCACACTCTTCAATAGTGAGCTCAAATCTGTTATTATTGTCTTATTTGTCATCTTATAAATCCCTTTCCATGTTTGTGAATGCTTGATCTTTTCTCTGAGGACAAATCTTCCAGTGGAACTCAAATTTACTTTCTTGTCTGATCCAGGATTCTTAAGGTAACTGAGCCAGTGGCTCAAGAGATCAGCTTAAGGGGAGATAGGTTTCAGTTACTTATTATACTTATTAAAAAGACGCTCAGTATTTCTCCCATCATTTTTCCATTTTGTTAGCCAGGAGGGCAAAACTTCATATTTACTTTTGCTGGTCTATTCATTGTTGATCTCCTGGTCTACCTCCTACCTACCTAGAGCTCAACCTCTCTGGGAAGCTGAAGCCATTAATACTGTACCCAGAACTCAGGGCCTTAGGAACCCACCTGGGCCTTTCTTAGTATACTGTGGATTCTGTGGTTTACCTCTTAGAGTCAGAGGGAGGTGGCCTGCTACTGTGTTTGCTGTCATTTCATAAACCTTCCAATGCCATTTTAATAGGTGTCTGTCCTGTCTACTTTTAGAATAGGAGTCTCTTGAGGGCAGTAAGACTGTCAGCTTTCCTGGTGAAAACACTGAAAGCCAAGTCAGCCAGCCCAAATTTTATTGGAGATGCCTGAGAATCCCCCCTAGGGGAGCCACACAGAGGCTGGGTAGACAAAGGGTGTGGTGAAGCTGCCTCTGGCAGTGTGTTGGAAATATTTAATCCTCAGTATTGATTCAGCATACCTGGTAAGCTGTTTTGCTACTCTGATATTGGCACTATCTTTCTGATATTTACTTAGGAGTCTTCTTAAGAACTCAGCTTTGGTCTATATTTGCCTTTATCTATCTCCTGCATGATGAACATAGCCCTCAAATTAGACTTTAAAGTTTTTAAATGGCGTGTTACCTGCATCCATTAGTATCTATCCATTTTGGCTGTGGTTTGATGGTGACCGCATACCCCATTTCAAATATTTTTTGAAAATTTTACGCAGCATCCTATGGGGAATGGAATGCTTTGTAGCCTGTATGTATGTTGATGTAAATGTATCTCTATATATAAATGACATATGTGTATGCATCTATATAGTAAGTGGCCCATAGATTCTTTTGTTGAATGAGTAGAGAATAACTTTTTTGGTTGCGTGTAAAATTGTGGTGGAATATTTGCTTTTCTTAGTAAAAAATGCAACACACTTTCAAGGACTTCTCCTTTTCTTGCCCCATCTTTTGGTATGAATGGAGCATAATAGAACTTAACAGTAGGGCTTAATGGTTATGAGCACAGGCATTGAAATTTAACAGATGTGGGTTTGAATCTTTTCTCTGCCATGGACTGTGAGAGTCAATTAGTTTTTCAGAACCTTACCAGAGTGTTAAGAGATTTAAATGCAACCTGTGTCAGGTAGTGGAGAGGAGCACCCAACTGAGAGGGTCTTAACTTGCTTGGGGTATGTGAAACTGAGGATATGCAGACCCCCCCAGAAATAGTATTCAAATTTTTATGTGCATTTTTGTGGCTGTATGTTTCTGGCTATAATCTGATATTCTGGAGAAAAAAACAAAACAAAACAAACCCGAACAAACTGCAATCCCCAAAAGATAGGAACTTTTGATTTGGAGTATTTGATGGCTGGGACAGTAAGTCCACCTCCGGGTAGGTTGCAAGGAGTTGAGGGTTGGTGGTGGGTCCTGGGCCTTAGCTTAGGTCTTCACAATTCATGGAGCCTCTACCTCTCCTCCCTTTCCAGTTTCCCTCCCACCAGGCCGGCTGTTACTGGGCTTGGGAGAAGCTGAAGAATGGTGCTAAGTCCTTTGACCTCAACTAAGTATATATTTCCCTGAATCCAGGCATGCTGAGATGCTTCTGTTTATATAATTTATTTAACAAACACTTGGATAAGCCTTACAATGGCCACTCACCATTCTGAGCATTTTGCAAATATTAGCTCACTGAATCCTCACCACAAATCTATGAGGGAGATGGCATAATTAGCTCATTTTAATGTAGACGCAGAAAGGGTAAGTTACTTTCTTAAGGTCACACGGCTAGGAAATGGCATTGCTGGGTTTACAATCCCTGGTTTCATGCTCTTAAGTGCTGTCCTAGACAGTCTTTCCTGGTTTAAGTCTTTTTTTAAAAATTTTTTAAATGTTTATTTATTTTTGAGAGAGAGAGAGAGAGAGAGCGAGCGAGCATGAGCAGGGGAGGGGCAGAGAGAGAGGGAGACCCAGAATCTGAAGCAGACTCCAGGTTCAGAGCTGTCAGCACAGGGCTCGAACTCATGAACCTTGAGATCATGACCTGAGCTGAAGTCAGACACTTAACCGACTGAGCCATCCAGGCATCCCTTCTGGTGTAAGTCTTAAAATTTACACTACATATGGGCCAAAGGTGCCATTTTCCCATGTTTTCCAAGAGCAATAGGATGTTTTCTTAGCTATATCTAGGGGTAATAAGAAATGATTGGAGACAGCCAATTTCAATTTTTCTTTCTGTCCTGGAGGTCCTTGAGCCAGTCTTGCTGCAACTCAGACCGGAAGGGCCTTTGGAGGTCTGCACCTCTCATCAGGAGGAATTACATTGTTGTAACGAATTGCAACTTTTTTTTCAACATTTTTTTTTTTTTTTTTATTTTATTTTTGGGACAGAGAGAGACAGAGCATGAACGGGGGAGGGGCAGAGAGAGAGGGAGACACAGAATCGGAAACAGGCTCCAGGCTCCGAGCCATCAGCCCAGAGCCTGACGCGGGGCTCGAACTCACGGACCGCGAGATCGTGACCTGGCTGAAGTCGGACGCTTAACCGACTGCGCCACCCAGGCGCCCCACGAATTGCAACTTTGATGCGGCTTGACGTGTGTGTCTGGAAGTTCCTTCCAAACAGCCATGAGATATTGTCTTGATAAAGTGCCTTTGTATTTGCATCTGGGTGTACAACTGGGCTTGTAGGCTGAGCAGAAGTGATTTATTAAAGTACTCTTTAGTGGGAGAGCTGGCTTGCCAGCTTCAAGGTCCCCATGTAGACCAGACCCTGGCAAATCCAGCCCCAGTTGGGGAACACTCAGGTCTCTGAGGCCTCTTTCTCAAACAGAAGGGCCTCAACCTGGCCTTACCAATTCCCCTGGGGTGTGACAGGAGAGACTGTTCTGTAGACACACGAAGAGAAAGCAATAGTCTTCTGTGACTCTGAGAAAGTTCTCTGGAGTTGAGGGGGAGGGGATGGCAGGGGGTGGGGTAGGGTAGGGTGGGGAAAACTCTTAGAAATCCTTAACTAAATGCAGCTGCTTGTTACACGGAGCCTGACTTGCATGCCAGGAATATCTAAAAAGCTAACGAATACAAAATAAAAATAAACAGCAGTAAAAAGGCTCTCTCTTTGTTGCAGTAAGCTCGGTTGGGGTTTTCAGTTTGTTTAGGAATGGGATAATTGTGGCATCCACTTTATTTTGGTAAGGCAGTGAAACGTGGATTGATGTTATGTCACTGGGATGCTCCCACCACCTGAACTTTTTCCTTCACACCCGCCCCCCTCAGAGTGCCCAGGCATGGACATCCACCAGCCGGAGTTTCCAACTGTTGCCCCTGAGTGAATTACACTGGAAGAGGGCAGATAATTTAATGGGATAATCTTGGCAGGGCCAGCAAATTTCACACCCCATCTCTCACTAATAGAAAGGCAGTAGAAGGCTACAACATCCTCAGATGAAAAGGTTGTATAAAAAGGCTCTGCTTAACAGTAACTGTCTGTCTATAAATAAGGTTCTGTAGAGTTTTGATCCAAAAGCTGTTATTAAATACTGATAAGCCAAGCCTCATAATGTTTGGCCTCCCTACATTTCCTTTTTTTTTTTTTTTCCTTCTCTCCATAGAACCATAGATTTGTTTTTTCTAAGAGGGGGAAGAGACCTCAAAAGAGCAACCAGTTCAAGCTGGTTATTTTCTCCAGTATTTTTGATAGAAAGGACCTTCGTTTACAGCCATTTAAAAGAGGTAATGTGGAATAACAGAAATGGAATGAGATTTGGACTCTGATAGAGTAGGGTCTGAACTGGGGCTTTGCTGATTCCTGGCTGTGTGACCTTAGACAAAGTTCTTTGCACTTTTGAGCCTCAGTTTCCTTGTCTGGAAAATGGAGAGTTTTTGGATTTTTGTGGGGTTATTGTGGGAATGTAAGGGAATAACAAACATAAAATACCTAACACAGTGCTGTGGGCTTAGTAAACACACAGTGTGTTAGCTGCTGTCATTGTCAGAGGCTTGCTGGGGAAATCAGAAAATTTGGCTCCCAAACAATGGTCATTATGCTGTAAGATATGAACCAAGACTCAGAGAGCAGCTGTTTTTACAATACTTTAAGATGCTTGAGTGTTTCATTTTAGAGGGAGCTTATAGACACTCTAGAACTGAGCAGTACCCAGGTCAGTGCTGGGGACCCAGATGGGAGATTCCACAGTGCAGTTTTGCAAGCCTTAAAACAAAGGCTTTTTTCAGAACAGCGAGCTCTTTGGGGAAGAGCAACCCCTCCCTGGTGCTTGGTGTAATTCCAGAATCCTGCAATGGGGACTGTTACATTTCAGGGACCTCCACTTGTAATCTGACCGTTTTTAGCTCCAATATCCAAATAATCTTGCTGAGCACAACTTAAAAGAGAAGGATAATGGCCGGAGGAAAGAATCCTGAGGTGCTCTGTTAGCCATTTAAAATTTCTGAGTACAAAAAAAAAAAAAAAAAGTTCACATTACCCAAAAAGAGAATAATGAAGTGTGGGAAGGGGGAGGGGAGATAAAAAGAACTTCTAAAGACCAAGGCAGGGGTTGTGGTTTTTATTTTTATTTTTCAACAGTAAAGTTTGTCATTCAATGCATTTCAACTAACATTTATTATATATTTATTTTGTGCAAATATGGTGTCGGTGTCCAGGAACAAAACATTACCCTTGCCCTCAAGGGTAATGGAGGAGGGAAATTCTTACTTTTTGAAGAACCTACTATGTGCCAGGCATAGTTCTTTATAGATATTAGGTTTCTATGTCCCAGCAGCCCTTTGTGGCTGGACTTCTGACCCCATCTTACAGATAAGAAAATTAGTATATGTGCTACTGAAGCAAGCACTACAGATAAGGAAATTAAATCTTAGGTGGTATCTTGGTGAATCTCACACAAACTATTAAGTTGGGACATGGCACTTGAACCTAGACATTTCATGTAGGTCTTTTGACACTCAAGTGTATGCCGTTTCCACTATCCTTGAAGTATAATTGTGGAGACAGGATAAAGAAATATATACCTCCATATGCCAACTAGCTCTCCCCCAAGTGAATTATAGGAAAGGGGTGTGGAAAAAGTGCTATGGGAACACAGGGTTAGAAGACATCAGTTCTCACTCAGGAAATTGTGGGGAGAACTTTAGCATCCTTCACAGGCTTATTATGAGAATACAAGGGGATAATGTATGGAAAATGCTTAGCACCTTGCCGCACACATAGTGCTCAGTGATAGTTCTGTAGTTATGTGGCCAGAGAGAGGTTCTGCCATGACTTATCTGCCTCAGAAGCCTGTGCTCTTAATTTTTCCACTGCAGTCCTTTTCAACAGGCATGTGGTTGGAAGAGTAAGTGGCTGTGTAGTTCCTAAATGGAAAGGACGACACTAAGACCATTTCTCTGGTGTCTTCCTCACCTGCCCTAATCCAGATTTTTGGACTCTCCTCTGCTTTGGGTAGAGAAGGGGGTTTGTACAGGTTTGAATTTGGAAATAATCACAATGCCTAATCATAAACTGTGACACTCCTGGAACTCTGGGTGGGATCCCCATTCATTCACTGATCATACATTTTCTATGCACTTACTGTAAGTCAAATATTTTGCTAGTCACTAGGGATATAAAGGTGAATAAGGCTAGGTCCTTGCCTTGGAGGATTTTTGAAATGGCAGATTTCTGGAGAGGATTGCCAGCTGATCAGAAAATCTGTTTCCATCTCTTCTTGGTGACTTGGTTAGACACACTTCCCAGTTTCCTTGCAGTTAAGTGAGGCCATGTGACTAAATATTAGTCAATGGAATGAGATTGGAAGAAATGAATGTCAGTTACAAGTGACACCTAATAGCTTGGCCCATAAAAAACTTCCCCGGGGCAGGATTGCTATGATCCTGAACGTGGTAACCCTAGAAGTCATGTGTTGAAAATACAGCAAGGTAGAAACATCCTGAAACCCTCCCTTTATCACTGTACCATGGAAGGCACCTGTTGGTCCATACTCGTTTAGGTTTTATGTGAGCAAGAAAGAAACTTCTATCGTAGTAAGGGCTGAGATTTCAGTTTATCGGTTACAGCTGCTAGTGTTACCTTAACTAACATTGTTTATGTAACTGACAGTGTATATATAGGTCCCTATCTATCTGTCCACCCAACAGTGCAGCAGTCAGGACCAGCATTTTTAGAGAGTATATAATAGGAAATTTCAGAGTGTATTATGTTAACAAAATGAGTATTGCTTTAGGAAACTTTAGCTTCAGTTCTGCTTATGCTGATCTGGGTTATTATTGGGCCCCCATGCTCAAAAGTTTGGAAGCCACTGGTCTAGTAGAGGCAGACAAGTCAACAGCCAACAGCCCTGTACAGTGGAGTGCGGTGGGTATGACAGTGGTGGTCAAGTCCCTGTGCTATGGAGACTCAGTTAAGGAAGTGCCTAGAAAGCAGAGATGGCAAAAAGGGTTCATTTTTCCAGTCAGTTGGTATTGGCTGCCTGTGGTGCAGTGTTGAGAAGGATTCTAAGTTTTCTCCAGGATCTCTGGGAGGGAATACTGGGATCTGACAGTAGCATTTGCCATGGGCTTGGGGAGGAGGAGTAGAGGTGCAGACCTAGCTGGCATCTGACCACTTCACATGGAGTCTGAACTCCTTCCAGTGAATTAAACCCCTTCCCAAATTATTTATGGCACACATACAGTGTCTCTAGCACCATGCTAAGCACTGTGGGGAATTTAGAAGCACTCTGACTAGCCCTTGGAGAGTTTACCTTTTAGGGGCATTAAAATAGGCACTTGTGAAATAATTATACACCCATTGAGTACAGAGTTGGCAATTATAGATGCAGAATGCCGAGGAGGAAGAGGTCTTTCAGGAGGAAGTGGGATATGAAGTGAGCCTTGAAGGATGGGGAGGATTATGATGGGGACAGGAGGAGAGGAGCCAAACTTTCTGTAGCTGCCCTACTCTCCATGGACTTGCCCAGGCTGTCTTGAGTTCTTCAACTGGGCCTCCACCCTGGAACGGGGCTAGGTTTCATGGGATGGGAGAGTAATGGAGAAAAAAGAGGGCTTTGAGTGGTGTCTGGTATTTTTTTTTCATACTAAGGAGGGCTCGTGGTGGGGGGGGGGGGGCGGCGGGGGGAAGCAGGGTTTTACTGGGAGCAAGAGAACTTATCTTTCTCTCCAAAAGGGTACCCCAAAGAGTACTCTTAAAATGCAGTCCATTTCAGGACTGCTTGTCAAAGGTAACTTACGTCTGCTGCGATTTTGTTTTGTAGTGCAAGCTACTAAATGCCAGTGAGCATTTTGCTTGGTTGATGAAAATCACAATAGTATAGTAATGATTAACACATCAAGCCTCCTGTCTGCCAAGAACCATTTTAAGTTCCTTAGGTATTTTAACTCCCATAGTCTTCAGGGAACCCTATGAGGTAGGCGTGAGTTATTATCCCCATTTTCCAGATAAGAAAACTGAGGTACAGAGAAGGTTAGTGACTCACTCTAGATCACACAGCAAGTTAAGTGAGAGAAGCAGAATTTGAAACTAGTTGTTCTGAGTCCAGGGCTTTGTCCTTGACCATTATGCCAGACTGCAGCTCAGTATTTTTTTTCAAATCTGTCTGATGATTCAAATTCTCTGTAAGATTCCAGCCAAATAGCTGAGTCAAAATAATTATAAATACTCCATTGGTATAGAGTTTTGCAGCTTATAAAATTATTTCATGTGTAATATTACCATTAATTTTCCAAATAATCCAATAAAACAGGATTTCTTTCTTTCTCTTTCTCTCTTCCTTTTAAAATTAGGCATGTGAGGGGGCGCCTGGGTGGCTCAGTCGGTTAAGCAACCGACTCTTGATTTCGGCTCAGGTCATGATCTCACTCTTTATGAGTTGGAGCCCCACACGGGGCTCTGTGCTGACAGCTCAGATCCTGGAGCCTGCTTCAGATTCTGTGTCTCCCTCTCTCTCGGCCCCTCCCCTGCACACACTCTGTCTCCCTCTCTCTCAAAAATAAATAAACATTAAAAAAATAAAATAAAATAAAATTAGGCATGTGAGGTTGGTGGCTCACCTAAAGTCATCGTAGCTAGGGAAACCTCACCTAAAGTCATCGTAGCTAGGGAAACCTCACCTAAAGTCATCGTAGCTAGGGAAACCTGCCTGAAACCCAGCCTATTTGACTCCAGGCTCATAGTCCTTTCTGCTCTAAAAGACTACCTGTGTTTGGAATTTGTGATTCTAAGATGCTGATATATGTCTGTTTTCACTGTACTTTCACCAGCAAATGAATTTGCCTGATTCTCCTCAAATCAGCAATTTTTTTCCCCCAGAAATAGTTGTAAGACACTTGTAGATGGGACCTGGAGCTGTGATTCCTGTAACCTAAGGAAATCCACTTTCTAATAGACAGAGAGAATTTACCTAAAAACAAGGAGTTTCCCAAGTGGTTGTTGCTTTTTCTGCAGGTGGAAGAGCCGTTGATGTGAAAGGGCTTTGGCATCAGGAGGTCTTGGTGTCAAAGTCGGGTCACTGCTTTTCTGTCAGCAAATTACTTTACCTCTCGGAGACTCCCTTTCCTCACCTGTAAAATGGGAGGCATAATGGTGCTTACCTTGACAGGGTTGGGAGAGGTACTGTGGGCAGTGCTTATACAGCACCTGGGTCGTGTTCCATGTGTGCAGCCTACTCCTGTGAATTAAATGGATGCCTGCAAGAGGGTACTTCCTCCTCTGAGCTTTTCCCAGAATGTGATGGGGCAAAATTGCCGAACTTCAGCACCTTGTTGGCCCTTATTTTATGATATAATCATCTCTGGTGCAGACCTTCCAACACTAGGAACTTTTGGGTTATAATTATATTAATATTTGTCAAGGATATGACTTTCTTATGGTCTGTGAAGATTGAACACCCTAAGGTAAAAACAGATCCTGCTGCCTGAAATCCTAGATTTCCTTGAAGGACTCCTGTCTGTTCTTCGTGGGAAATTGACCCCATTTCCTGGTGGGTTTAAGCGGACATCAAAGCAATTTATTCTACTTTTTCTCCATAAGAGAGATGATATCCTCATCTCTTGGATTTCATTCTGACTTGGGTATTTAATAGTTGTTCCATAATTTTCATATTCCCTGCAAAGTATTGGTTGTTTTTTTTCTCCCCACCCGAACTTTTGGTGTGATGAAAGTTAGCCCATCCGCTGGAGTACTTAACTTAGTGCTTAACTTAGTGGTGGCTGTTTACCTCCTCCCTTCAGAGAATTGTGTGTTGTATAGAACTTCCAGCCCCCAAATGTTGCCTGTTGGAGAGTAGCTATGTAGACTGCTGACAACAAGAAGCAGCACTTTTTGATGCTGTTCTTAATCTACTGCTGGGTTACCCTTTTCCTCTCTATGTGGCTCACAGCCCTCTGCCCACTCATAAAGGGCATTCCTCTTGCCCACTTTGCAAGGGAGGAACTGAGCTGAGCATGCCCTTTGTCCTACCCAATTTGTCAGTGAGTCACTGCATTGTACTGTGCAAGCTCCTGCAAGAAGTAGCTGGTAAAGGGGCAGCGAGAGTCCAGCATTTAGCACTCATTTCTTTCCTTCCCCAAGATGTAGTATTAGGTGTGGGGAGGAAGGCATTCCTCCCTTACACTGGCTTTCACTTTTTTTTTTCTGAGAGAGAGAGCATGGGGGGGGGGGTGGACAGAGAGAGAGAGAGAGAGGCAGAGGACCCAAAGTGGGCTCCAAACTGTGAGCACAGAGCCCCATGTGGGGCTCGAACTCACAAATCACGAGATTATGACCTGAGCCAAAGTTGGACGCTCGACAAATGAGCCACCCAGGTGCCCCCAGCTTGATTTTTTTTTTAAAGGAGTAATTGCCAGATTTCATGGTTGTGTTGGGGTTAAAACTATATACATAGATGAGATGGTCAAAATAAATAACCCTCCCACATCTTTGCTTCAGGACTCAGGTTTTGCAAGTTTCTCAACCAACCCACAATGTTGGTGAAAGTGGCTTCTCCCAGACTGAGAATCAAATCAACATGACAGTTGGTCTGTCTGCTCAGTGTTGATGTAGAGTAGGGAAGGAAAGAAGGGATCTGAGACGCCAGGCTCCTTCACCTGCCAAGTGATGTGTCCTGTGTAAACTACAAAGAAGTCACTGGCAATTTCATCTGGTTAAATATTTATTTAGCCCCTGAAGTGGACGCAGAGAAATATATGGTAGTATCCTCTCCTGTAGGAGTTTATTGTTTTTGTTAGGGAGGCAAGATTGATACCCCAAAGGGTATGAGAATAACATTGAGTCAAAGCTCACTGTTCTGACCTTTGTTGAGGGCTCTTTTTCTGTCTTGCAGCTTCTAGAATCCCTATACTCTAGCACCTGCCCCACCTCCCTGGCACAGCAGGGTCACACTGGTCCCTCCCTCTCTCCATCTCTCCTTGCTGAAATCTTCTTCTTCAACCCCCAGTGCCCCCACATTCAAGAATTCACTTTCTGCTCTTCCTTCCCCTTTGCCGCCACATTCAGCCTGTATTTTCAGATAGACTCCCTAAGTCATGCTCACTTATTCTGATTTAGCCCAAGATTTTAATCTTTGTAGTAACAGTCACCATCATTTATGTTTTAAATTTATTTACTTTTTAAATATTTATTTATTTATTTTGAGAGGAGAGAGAGTGGGGGAGGGGCAGAGAGAAAGAGAGAGAGAATCCCAAGCAGGCTCTGCACTGTCAGTGCAGAGCCTGACTCAGGGCTGGAACTCACAAACCATGAGATCATGACCTGAGCCAAAATTGAGAGTCGACGCTTAACCAACTGAACCACCTGGGCGCCCCAGTCACCATCGCTTACTGAACATCTACTATGGGGCATACATCTGGTGAGACATTTTGTATTTTGTAGCAGAATCCTATTATTTTGTCTCTCCAGAATTGTTGCCCCCCTCCCCTCACTTCCTCCTTTTGCTCCTTTATCCATTGGGAAAAGAAACCACTTTTGCCTGTACTCCAATCTTGTTATGGGGAGAGTGCCCATCATAACCCCTGACCCCTAGCCTCACCATGATGGGCCAATCATAGTCCATCCCTGGGATTTAGGGGTGATCCTCTGGGGCAGAGAAGATAGGAGATGCTCTCAGCCATGTCTCTGTCTTGGAAAAAAGCTGGCCTGAGGGGGACAGTGACTTTGATATCCAGGGCAGGCATTGCTGAGAGGTCTGGCAGGGGTCTAGTCTGTTCTCCACATCTCTGAGATTTTCTGCTCAGAGCCCATAGACTCTGCTTTGGGTGAAGTTACTCTTCCTGACCACGCACACAACTTACCTCACTAATTCTCACAACAAAATGAAATGGGGTCATTATTATTTTTAACCTAAAGGAAGCAGTTTTAATGCTTTTTCTCATGAGAAAATATATGTCCATGAAAAACACAATCATAAATGGAGTGTGTAAACAAAATCACCCACAATCCTACCATTCAGAGATAATCTCTGATCGGCTTTTCTGTACGTGTGTATTTATAAAAGGAAGTCACACTTTTACTCCCAAGAGAAAACTGAGGCTCGGAGATGCTAAATAACTTCTCCAATGTCACATAACCAGCCGCTTTCCATTCTGCTCAGTTCTTTGTGAGCAGGGACCAGATCTTATGTCAGTTAACTACTGCCAGGTCCAGCACATTTCACTCAGTAGGAAATCACCAAATATGTGTTGAGTGAATGCTCAATTCAGTGCAATTGAGTGCCACAAGGAAGGTGCATACAGTGAGTTTTGTAGATCAAAGAGAGATGTGTGTGTTGTCCAGAACTACTGGGAGGGTTTTCTGAACAAGGTGGACATGGTGAGCCAATAGTTATCTGTTTCTCTCCTATATGCAGTGTCCTGAGTGGTCAAAGCCAGAGAGCAGGGACACCTGAGTGCCTCCTGCTGTCAGAGCTGGATGCTGCCTGAGACTTAATGATGACATTGGAGTTTTCCTGAAAACACAAAAGGGATCAAAATGAAAAGGTGTCCCCGTGACATGGCGAAGAGGGTGGGAGAAAGACATACACGATATCCAGAAGGAAATTCACAGCTGTTGGGGCAATAGGAAATCGAGTCCTAAAGAGATCAGGGAGATTCTGAACCAAAAATATTATCAAGGATACTCTGGCAGGACTTTCAGACAGGCCTTGTCCGTCTGTCTCCCGCCTCTCTTGGGTCTCATCTGGTGCTTTGTACATGGTGGCTTTTCTATGGACTGTCCCCTCCCACAGAAGCATCCTTCCTCATCCTATTAGCTACCAGTCCTGCTCTGGCTTCACTGTCCTTTCCCTGACTGGCCAGACTCGGTTGGGTTCCCACTTACCTGCTTTGATAGCACCCTATATTTTAAAATATTCTTCATTATAGTTTGTAATTAAACATTTATTTGTGCAACCATTATCTTTTCTATCACTGGATTGGATGCTCCTTAGATAAGGGTCTGAGTTTGGATCAGAGCCAGTACAGTGCCTGGTGGCCCATTGAATCGACTCTACGTACTTTTACTAAGCTTTGTTCTTACTTCCTAGAGGCTGGGATACTTCTAGCTTGCTTTGTATTACTATCTGGCAATTTAAAAATGCATCTTTGAACAACTGAAAATCTCAAGGCTATCTCTTCCAAAAGATGTGGAATTCAACCCCGTAAAAAGTCAATCTGGACTCAATTAAACCTGCTGTGGGCTCTGTTTGCAGGGGAGCAGTGGGCAGCTTGAGAGCTGGGCTGTTTTCCCAAGATGAAAAATCTGTGATAACTCTGAGTTCTGCTGCTATAAATTAGGGTCACTCTGCCCTTAATTGGCAACAAATTAAAATTCTCCCTTAGAGTCCTCCTCTTTCTCTTTTTTCATGTATAGTATGTTTGAGAGGTGGGGAAAATATTGGCCCCCTGCCACAGGGGAGAGGGCACCGTGGCTGAGCCTGCAAACAGGTTTGGGCTGTGAGGGCCGCTGAGGATAGGGGGTGGTGAGTGATTCTTCCCTGCCCTGACAACCCTCTCCTCCCTCCTTTGGTCCTTCTAGAAGCTCTTCCCTCCCCTTTCTTTCTTCAGGAATCTTGAAAGGTCTCATTACTAGGGAAATATCCCCTGGGGAGCTCTTACTCTCTCTTCTTTTGCTTAATAAGCAGAGGGAAAAATTCTATAAGTTTTGAACTTGCAAGCAATCTGCATGCAAATATGGTCAGAAAGACCTGCGGGTCTTTGCATTTCCTAGAGCACCTCCTTTTAAATCCCTAGAACCATCTGCTTCAGCCTGGGCTACCTTTCCTTCACACAGGAGAGAGAAAGGGGAGCTTAACAAAGCTTCAGTTAGGTTTCTTGGCCACGGAGGCAGTTGTGGGGGAGAAGAAAGGCCTGGGCTGTGCCCATTCTTGCCATCCTGGGGTTATTGAGGAGGCTGGTTGGTCAGCATGTGCACTGAGGCCTCCTGGGTGCCAGGCCCTGGGCCGGGGCTGCAGGCACTTCTGGTGGGAGCTCTAAGACTGGCCTTGTGGGGAGCAGGACTGCTGAGCAGTGAGGACATGAGTCAGCTTCTGAAAGCGTGGAGGAGGGGCTGGCAAATCAGGGCTGGGGGTGGGACTGACCAAGAGAGGATCAGGAAAGGTGTCTTAGGGGAGGCTTCACTGAAAACAGGAATCTGTGAGGCCCTAAAACAATAACCCATACATAATGCATTTTTTATACCATCGATAATAATGGATGGGTTTATTTTGGCAAATGAGTTCATAGAAATCTGCTGTCTGTAATGTTTGGTGCTCATCTAAGTGATAGAAAGCATTTCCTAGGCCTCTCTCTTTATACCAGCCCTTCTCAGGGAACCTCAGCTGCTCCAGGGGGCCACGGCAGCTCAGAGGGAGGCTGAGACCCTTCTGTCTGAGTGCTGGAGGTTGGGGTAGGGTTCAAAACCCAAGCCAGCCCTCTGCCTGTCCAGGAAATTGTTCTGCTCTGAGTTCTGGGGTCTCAGTTTCTTCATCTCTGTGGTGGGGATTATAACTCCTTCCCTGAAGATTATGGAAGATTAAAGGAGATGAAGGATGTAAAAACACCTTTGTAGACTTTAAAGTCTTATCTGAGATCAAAGGGTCAGATAGCAAGCAAGAGTTTGTCTTCATTTCTTGGTGACTGGACCCACGAAGCTTCCTTTATTCACTCAGCAAATGCGTATGTGGCTGGCTAGCATTGTTCTAGATGCTGGAGGTGAAGCAGTAAACAAAACTAAGGCCCTGCTCATGGAGAAATGTATGCTCTATCGGGTGATAGTAAGTGCTGAGAAAGAGGAAGCAGGGTGCAAGACCTTGTGATGTGGTGAGCGATGGGGTGGGGTGAGTGCCATTGTATGATACGGGGTGGCAGGGATGACCCCAGGATAAGGTGACTCTTGAACGGAGACGTGCACGAACTACAGGAATGAGCACTGTGGCTGCGGGGGTGGTGTGGAGGAGTCCTCCAGGAGGGGCCAGCGAGGACAAAAGTCTTGCAGTAGGAGTGTGTGCGCAGCTAACAATATCGCAGCAATGAGGTGTTCCCACTGGTAAAGTTTGCAGAGCGCTTACTCCTATGACAGGCAGTAGTCACGCCTCACCTCATGACAGTCCCCCCCTCCCCCCACCCCCTCCAGGGAGGCTGTGTTGTTATCATACCTATTTCCTAGATAATGAAATTAAGACACCACCAGCAACAAGCTAAGCATTCAGCCTACTGGGGAAGAGGCAGTCATTGTCATTGACACAAAGGTGGATTGGAGGCGGCCCTACACAGAGGAAAGAATGCATGGTTTGGAGAGAAAAGAAATCTGGGTTTGGGCCGCGTCTGCTGTGTAATGTTGGGCAAGGTGCATAAGTAACTTCCCTGGGCCTCTGCTTCCTAATTTGTAAAATGAGCTGATAAAATCTCAGAGGACTGTTAGTATGTGAAGTGATAAATTAGGTGAAAGGATGTTGCCAACTGCATAGCATCGTGAAAAATGTTACTTTACTATTACTCTCCTCCTCCTCCTCCTCCTCCTCTACTGCTACTACTACACTACTCTACTACTGCTACTACTACTCTACTACTACTGTCACACTACTACTATTACTACAACTACTACTACACTACCACTACTATTACACTACTACTGCTCTGCTACTACTACTGCTCTACTATTATACTACTACTACTGCTCTACTACTGTCACACTACTACTACTACTACTACTACTACTACTACTACACTACCACTACTAATACTCTACTACTACTATTACACTACTATTACTCCTACTCCTCTACTATTATACTACTACTGCTCTACTATTACACTACTACTGTTCTACTATTACACTACTATTACTACTACTCCTCTACTATACTACTACTGCTCTACTACTACTACTACTACTATTACACTACTATTATTCCTCCTCCTCTACTATTATACTACTACTACTGCTCTACTACTACTACTCTACTACTACTATTACACTACTATTACTCCTACTCCTCTACTATACTACTACTACTACTACTACACTACCACTACTATTACACTACTACTGCTCTACTATTACACTATTACTCCTCCTCCTCTACTATTATACTACTACTACTGCTCTACTACTACTACTCTACTGCTACTACTATTACACTATTACTCCTCCTCCTCTACTATTACACTACTACTACTGCTCTACTACTACTACTACTACTACTCTACTACTACTACTACTATCACACTACTATTACTACTACTCCTCTACTATACTACTACTACTGCTACTACTACTACTACTACACTACCACTACTATTACACTACTACTGCTCTACTACTACTACTATTACACTACTATTACTCCTCCTCCTCTATTATACTACTACTACTGCTCTACTACTACTTCTCTACTACTGTCACACTACTACTATTACTACTGCTGCTGCTACTACTACTGCTACTCCACCAGTTCTTCTTCCTAGCCTCCTGAAAAGAGATTGAATGAGAGGAAATGGAAGTTTGTAGCTTATATAATTTCCTTTGTTCTTCCCCTGAAATTTTATTTCATGTTAGCGGCTCTGAGGGCAAATGACCTACAGCATCCAGTTTAACTGGAAAGTATTTTTCTGCAAGATTAAAGAACTATGAGGTCCAGTTGGTGGTGAGTCTGCTCATGTTTCTGAAGAAGAAACTTGAGGTCCTGGAACTCCCAGTCCATTCTCTTCCCTGATACCAAGCTCCTTATAATCCCCAAACCTAGAATTTGATGGTAGCTTTCTATAATTTTGCACTGTGTAGATCATAGTTGCTCACTAACTTTTAAGTAAGTGCCCTAAATAGTTGTACCCTTTCAAATTATTCTATTAAATTGTTCTCTGTATTTGGCCCAGTGTCCCATGGGATGAATGGCTAAATCATGGGGATTTGGAGAGATGGGTATAATTATTTGGACCATAGAATGGGAAAACTGAGGCAACAGGACCTATCCCCAACTGGAGAATTGATGGTGAGCCTTGGTACCCATTGTCATTTCTGCTGAGGAACACTTTGCTTCCACCACCATGGTGGTGGGTCAGTAAAGTCATTCGAATGTTCATCAACTGATTGAGCACCTACTCTGTGCCAGGCACAGTGCTGGGTGCTGGGAATGCAGCTGTGTTTTCTTTTGGGAGCACTCTTAGGAGTTGCTCGGGACGTATCATTTAATTTGAATGCTTGCTGCTGCCCTTTCTGGCACCTCCAGAAAAGGCAGAGATAGTAGCTGCTTTGTTGTCCCTTGTTCACGACTGGCAGACATGCACCCATCTAGCTGGCACATCATCTGGTGCCTGTGATCGACCTGAGTCATGCAGTCTGCGTTTTGTTTCCCCAGCGCTGCTGGCTTCCTGTGATAAGCTCCATCTTGGCTGTGATGCTGCCCTCCCCCGGGGTTGGGATAACAGCCTCCTGGGGACCGTGGCTAATCTCAGGAGAAGCGGAGCCTCCAGGGAAAGAAGCCTGTCTCTTCTTGTGTGCACCTAGGATTAGGCAGAGCTGCTGCTAATGCACTTAATTAGGTAAGGGCCAGGGGTGACTACTGGGAACAGGAAGCTTGGGGGGTGAACCTCCTGTCTGCCCCCAGTGAAGACCTTCCTCACTATTACCTTTTCTTGTGGCTCAAGCCCCCCCCCCCCGCCCCCGCTGAGAAAGCAAAATTAGACGAAAATCAAAATACTGGCTCTAGGAGTCAGCTATTCAACTACCTGTGACCTTGGACAAACCTCAAAAGTCCGGTTTCCCTATCTGTAAAACTTGGGGTACAAATCATACCTACCTCACTAACTTTTGGTGAGGATGAACTATCGTAATACTCCTGAATGCTAGCACATACTGAGTACACCCAGTAAGCATCAATAACTGTGAGCTAAGATGACCATTTTACAGGTGGGCAGCCTGAGGCCCACACTGGTGTTGATCAGAATTAACCACCTAGAATCCCTCAGTGCTGGAGTCTGGAGTAGAGTGATGGAGTCTCCATCACTAGGCCACCAATAAACCAACTTCCTTCTCTCAGGTGGTAACCCTCTGTGCCCTGCTGCCTGGCCTGGAGACAGAGAAGAGGAGGATAGTTCAGCAACAGAGGCCAGAGGCTGGAGAGTCTCTTCCAGCTAGACCACTAACTGGACCACCACATCCCTTGAAGTTTGAATTGAATTTCCTCATCTGTAAAATGAGGTGGCTTGACTGCCCCTCTGGACCTAAATTTTTAAAAAACTTTTTTTTAATGTTTATTTATTTTTGACAGAGAGAGAGAGAGAGAGAGAGAGAGACAGCATGAATGGGGGAGGGGCAGAGAGAGAGGGAGACACAAAATCAGAAGCAGACTCCAGGCTCTGAGCTGTCAGCACAGAGCCCGAACGTGGCTCGAACTCACAGTCCGCGAGATCATGACCTGAAGCCGAAGTCAGACGCTCAACCGACTGAGCCACCCAGGTGCCCTAAATTTTTTAAAGACGCCTACTGGAGGAAGCAGAGAGCCAGAAGGAAGAAGTGCGGGGAACATATCAATAGTACATAATAATAAAAACAGCTAGCATTTTGTAAATCCTGAATATGTGTCAAGGACTGTATTGGGTCCCAGGATATACTGGGACCAGAACATTATCCTTATTTTCTGGGAGCTCCCAGACTCATGGAACTGGGGAGAAGGCAGTGGAGATAGGGAGAGACAAATAACCAAAAGAATTAGAATTTGTGGTGACATTTGCCATAAGAGAACTGTGAATGGTGAGTTGTGGCTCCCAGACATGGCTGTCCTTTGGTGTTGTGCAGCTGCCTGTGCATGCAGAACCATCGACACATGTGGTGTGGTTCCGAAAGGTGTACTGTGAAAGGGAGCCTGAGCCCTGTGTGCTGGGGAAGGGGAGTCTGTGGTCGAAAGGGCAGGACCAGGAAGATTGGAGCTGGGTGGGGGTTTGCAGCCAGGCAGCCAGGCCAGAGCTCTAGGGGGCTAATGGATTACATTGCTCCAGTTAGAAACCATCAGAAGCCCCACTGAGCAGGGCTCTTGTGGCTTCAGAGCTTTGCTGATGTTTCCTCCTGCAAGGGGAAAAAGTCAGTTTCTGATTTAAGTGTTACCTTTCTGTCCTCTTGCTTTCCTAAGTGTGACAAGATCCAAACCCAAATTATTTGCACTAAACTTGTTAATTTTAGCAAGGTGGTAGAATAGAATAAGAATTGGAAACAGCTGAAACCCTGCCAGCCTTCTTCTCTGTGAGGTTGTGTTTGCTGACCTTCTAAAGAAAGATCTGTTGAAAACCTGGCTGTAGGTGGTGGATGTGACACTTGCAGACATAGCATGGACCTACTGTGTACTTGCGTCTAAGCTAAGTAATGTCATGAAACAAGCTTTCTCGAGCTCTTAAGATTGTTAAAATACAGTTCAAAGCCACAGAAACCTGTGGGAGCAATTTCTGCAAGGTGGGAGGCTGAGGGAGGCTTTGAAGCTGTCCTGTCTGAACACTTAGACCGCTGAGTGGAACTCTTAAGCACTTCACGTGCCTTAAACGGTCTAGCGCAAAGTGTGTTTGGGAACATAAAATCTCCTGCAGATACCAGAATAAAAACCCTTATCTCCTCCCTAAATATTGATTTAGAATAATAGCTTGTTTTGAACTTTCTCTCAATAAATTGATTTTTAACTGAGAAAAATACCTCTAGGGAAAACTTTAGACAGTATAGAGTTAACAGTTTTGGAGACATGGGGTAGCTGATCAGAAGGGTGTCCTTAAAGACATGAAAAAAGGAGGAAAAAAGGTGAAGGTATTCCTTTAACCAGAAGACTCCTCTTCCTTCTGATTGCATACTCCATCGACACATTTTATTTTGAGTATGTTTTGTTTGCAAGACCCTGTGCTGGAAACTGAGGAAGAGACTATGATTTCGCCCCTGTCCTCTGGGGGATGTGTGTGTGTGTGTGTGTGTGTGTGTGTGTGTGTGTATTGTCTTGGATGGGAAAGGAAAATGAGATGTTTTCTGGAAACTTTTTTTCTTTTCAAGAGAAAGGATGACATCAGGGCATAGTAGAAAGAGCTCTGAACTAAAAATCAACAAACTTGAATTCATCTCCTAGTCCTGCCTCTAACTAGCTGTGTGACACCAAGCAAGACATTTGCCTTCTCTGATCTTCAAATTCTCTGATACAAAGCAATGGGGCTGGATCCCGCTCTGTGGACCAGCAGCATAGACACCACCTGAGAGCTTGTAAACAATGCAGAATCTAAGGCTGTTCTCTGGGCCTACTGGGTTAGAATCAGCATTTTAACAAGATCCTCAGGTGATTTGTATGCAAATTAAAGTTGAATAAGCATTGTTTTAAAGAAGGATTTCTGTTCTAATATTCTAATGTTTTGTGCTTTTTTCCCTAATATATTGTAAAATCCAGTTATGAAGAATTTATCTAAGGTTGGGCTGGGCATTCTTACCCTTCTAATGTTGGTACTCTGTGAGAGAAAAGATTTAAAGGCAGAGTCATGCACAAATAGTTATGAACTCAGTTCCAAATAAGTTCCAAATATGTATATATATATACATATTTCTCCGTTTTGCCTTGCGTTTTAGGTCTTGGCATTATGGTAAGGACAGCTGTGAGAGAGAAGAGGAGGAGGTGGGAAGTCTAGGTGATTGAAGGTGGAGATGGCAATGGACTGGGACCTTCTGAGCTGGCGGGTAGCACAGAGCAGTGGGTCCCCAGCTCAGGTCCTCAGAATCAACACAAGGGTTGTGAGGATTGAAGAGTTTTAGTGCTTATAAAATCATGTTTATTATTTTTCTTTTCTTTTTAAAAAATGTTTATTTTTGAGAGAGAGTGCAAGCAGGGGTGGGGCAGAGAGAGGGGGTCAGAGGATCTGAAGCGGGCTCTGCTCTGACAGCAGCTAGCCCAATGTGGGGCTCAAGCTTGTGAATCACAAGATCATGACCTGAACCAAAGTCAGGTGCTCAACCACTGAGCCACTCAGGGGCCTCTGTATTTTTCAAATATATATGAATGTTGTTTTGATGGACTGAATGAAAATTCAGAGTGACTTTTTGATATTCTATATTTTCCTGGTTAATTGATGTTAAATGTTAAACCTTTTCGATGGGGGGAGGTCTATATCATTTTTGTTATAAACGGCATCTTCTTACTTGAAACCATTGGGAACCATTGGGATAGAGGGTAATAATTAATAATGATACTGATGACAATAACTAACAAATACTGAGAACTTTCTACTATTTACCAGGCACTGTGTCTTATGGGGAAGGACCTTAGGTATCTGTTAGTCAATTTATAGTTATGGAAACTGAGGCTCCTAGCAGGGAAGTGACTTGCTCTGAGTCATACCTTGAGGGAGTAGTTGGTGGGTCCAGGACTAGAACACAGGTGCCCTGGCTGTCGGCCGGTTCTCTATCTGCTGTGCCAGACTTCGTAGTTTGTCCATCCTGTGCCTCAGGGGAGCACATGCGGGATCATTGTTAGTTTTCCTGGATTCCTCCTGTGGGAATCATAGACTGCCAGAGTTGCTTCTGGGCCAATCATTGCATTTACAGGGGAGCATACCTGGCCTAGCAAGGGAAAGGGACTTATCTAAGGTCAAACAATTAGTTGGTTTGTTTGCTTGTTTTGGTCTTCCTCCACCTGAAATTCGGCTCTTTATAGTATATATTTTCATAAGAGGAGTGGCTGAGTGAAGCAAGCCCTTTTGTGAAAACAAATGAACATGGTTTCCGATAATCTCAGGATTTGTAAAGATTTATATATCTTTTAAAAGGATTTAGCATAGTCACTAATAGTTATAAGCAGTCAAATTATTGTTATAATTATTTTTTTATTATCATTTTTTTTTTACCAAGCTTTGCATATTAAATTTAGGAACAGTTTTGTGTTTTTATTTTTTAAATTTTTATTTATTTCATTTCATTTCATTTTTTTTTAGAGAGAGAGCACATGCAAGCGGGAGAGAGGGGAAGAGTAAGAGAGAATATATATTTTTTCATTTATTTATTTTGAGAGGAGAGAGAAAGAGAGAGCAAGAGAGCATGGGGGAGGGGCAGAGAGAGAGAGGGAGAGAGAGAATCCCAAGCAGGCTCCACACTTTCAGCACAGAGCTAGATGCAGGTCTTCAGCTCACAAACCTTGAGATCATGACCTGAGTTGAAGTCAAAAGTCAGATGCTTAACCGGCTGAGCCACCCAGGCATCCTGAGAGAGAGAATCTTAAGCAGGCTCCATACTCAGTACAGAGCCTGATGTGGGGCCTGGGATCATGACGTGAGCTGAAGTCAAGAGTCAGATCCTCAACTGACTGAGCCAGCCAGGTGCCCCAGTTTTGTGTTTTTTTAAAAAAAACTTTTTTAGTGTTCATTTTTAAGAGAGAAGAGAGACAGAGTGAAAGCAGGGGAGAGGGAGACACAGAATCCGAAGCAGGCTTTAGGCTCTGATCTGTCAGCACAGAGCATGACATGGGGCTCAAACTCACGGAGCTCGAGATCATGACCTAAGCTGAAGTTGGATGCTTAACTGACTGAGCCACCCAGGTGCCGCATCCGGTTTTGTGTTTTTAAAAATTGGAATGATTGTAGCCTTGACTCTCCTCCAAACCCCTGACTCTGGTCATGTTCTCAATCTTAAAGATAGCCTCTAAAAGGGCAGACCACCAAGTTCCTTGTCACCAAATACAGAACCACACAATCATTGGAAACCTTGTAATGGAAAGGGAGAAAGTTCACATTGACTGTTGGGACAGCTTCATCTCTGTTAGGAGCCCACAACTTACTGTCATTGAACTGAGAATCTGTCTCCTGGGCCATAGATTGCCCTATCCTCAGAAAATAAGAAGAGGAGGAGTGCCTGGGTGGCTCATTTGGTTAAATGTCTGACTTCAGCTCAGGTCACGATCTCACGTTCCGTGAGTTCGAGCCCCGCATCGGGTTCTGGGCTGATGGCTCAGAGCCTGGAGCCTGCTTCCGATTCTGTGTCTCCCTCTCTCTCTGCCCCTCCCCCGTTCATGCTCTGTCTCTCTCTGTCTCAAAATAAATAAACGTTAAAAAAAATTAAAAAAAAAAAAAAGAAAAGAAAATAAGAAGAGGAGAATTATTCTCCAGGAAGCAGTCAGCCACCTTTCTGTGCCACATATAGCTGTTACCAATCCAGGGAAGTAGGACCTGGGTTAGAATCAGGGCCAGCTTCATGGGTGTGCAACCTTTGCAGCTGAACAGGGCCCCTGCTTCAGCCTCAGCTGTGGACTTAATACTCTGCTATTGCTGTCCTGAAAATTTTAATATTATTTTGAACAAAGGGACCTGCATTTTTATTTTGCGCTGGGCCCTGTGAATTATGTAGCTGGTCTTTGTTAGAATAATTCAGAATCGGGACCAAGATCCCCTGAGGAACAAGTCAGTGGGGACTGTAGCCTTTTGGGCCAAGGAGAAGGAGGAGAAGGAGAAGGAAGAGAAGAAGGAGGAAAGGAGGAGGAGGAGAAAGAGGAAGGGGAGGAGGAGGCAGCCACCACAGGCCTGACCCCTTGTGGTGATTTCCAGTATTGTGTATGGACTAAAACCAGCAGCCTGCCGTCAGCTTTCACAGGAAGGAGAGAAGGGAGGATCTCTCACTGTCCTATTTCTTTGCCTGATGATAGACAATCACTCCCTCCATTCTAATTTCCATCCCTAACCCCACTCATACATAGTACCCAACACATAGTAGGTCCTTAACATGGTGTGGTTGTTGACTTTATTGCTGCCCTGTGGTGAACCATCACTAGATAACTTTGAAAAAGTAGATGAACCCCTTTGTGGTTGAGCTGCATTATAACCTTGTCTGTTTTTTGTGCCATCACCCTACCTCTCATCTGGATGATCCAGACACCTTCTACTAATTTCCTTGCTGGTAATCTCTTCCTCATATTAATCCAACTAGCTGGATTAACTCTCCCAGATCCATCACTTAATCCATCATGTGATCTACACACACTTACTTAATATTTCTGAATCTCAGTTGCTTCGTCTCTAGAAAGGGGATGATCATGTCTACCTTGGAGGGTTGTTAGGAAAATGAGAGGTAATACTTGTAAAGCCCTGAAAATAATAGTGACTGGCTCATAATAAGTGGTCAGTAAAGAGTAGTTTTTCTTGTTATTAAATTATAAGATTATATGAATGATATACAAGCAGCTTTCATTGTGTCATTTCCCCTCCTCAAAAAAATCTTCAGTGGCTCCCCATTGCCCCTGGTCATGGAGGATCAAAGCTCCTAGCCACAATCTACATTGCTTAACTTTTCCCAGTAGTGTTTAAAAAACTAGTAGAATGCTAGTTGCGGTTGCTGTTTTTGCTCTTTCTGTATCTTATTTCCCAAGGGCACTGGGATCTCCTTGGCAGTGGAACTCCGTGTCACCCCTTGACTGCCCAGGTGAGCGCCTGGCATACAGTGTGTGTGTGGTTGTTGACTGCTAACCACAATGTACTTCAGGAATATAGTGCAACTTTGCAGGTTTCCCATCTGTTTATACCTCTTAGCCCCTTCAGACTGGAAACGGATTATGATTTTGCATTTGAATCAGCAGGAGTTAAAAACAGCCATCCTTCCTTTCCTGTTCCCCCCCCCCCCCCCCCCCCATACAGTGACTGTCACTTTCTATTGGGATTGTTTGTTTACATGTTTGCCTCCCCTCTGGACTGTGAGCTCTGGGTGGGGAGGAATGGTATTTAATTCTCCTTCCTAGCTTCAGTGCCCAGCCAGTGAGCCTGGCACAAATAAGAGGTATTCATTAAATATTTGTCAAATCAATGAATATTAGAAAGCTCAAATTTTTATGGCAGACATGGGAGACAGTCGGAACTGACTTTTTACTTGAAAAACATTGTTTATTAGATCTGTATAGATCATTTAGAAAATATGCAGTTGAATATCTTTTATAGTCAAAGAAGAAAGTCAGTATAAAATACCTAATTAAAAGCAGAAGCTAGCATTTCCCCTTGGAATGAAGGCAGGATCATGAGTATTTTCCTTTTCTCAGCCCAGGAGATGGGCAGGCAGCCAGACTCAAAGACAGGGATGCTGTGAAGACAGACAAGGTTTGACATTAGAAGGAATGGGTCTGGGGGCTACTCTGGGTCCACGTTTGCTTCAATGTTTCTCCACATTGAGGTTGAAAATGCAAAGAGTGTTAACTTCTTTAAGATATTCCGAACCATTGGCAACTCCTTTATGATGTTATGCTCTGTTACCTATGAAATTATCATTTGTTTGTGAACTTACTATACTGGCATATTTTCAGGAGTAGGCTCTAGATTTAAGGTTAAAAGCTCCAAGAGGTATGGGTCTTTCTCTTGTTCTTCTCAGTGCTGCTGAGCCTGTCTATCCATGGAATGCCTGGACCTCTGACCCACATACACCTGTCCTGAGTATAAGAAGCAGGTGAGGACCAAGAGCTGGGGAAGCACAGAGGGTTATGATGTTCTGAATGATGTCTGCCACCTGGAGGAAAACTGGGCCCTCTGAGAAGGACAATGAGTGGGTATACTCTAGGTCAGGACCTTGCTGCTCAGAGTGTGGTCTAAGCCTTCCAGACTTATTGAATCAGAGTCTGCATTTTACCAAGATTCACAGATGATTCATTTGCACACTAATGTTTGAGATGCTCTGCTCTGATGAGAAAGTCTCATCCTTGAGGCTTGATAGTCCAAATTTTTGTCATTCTAGGATGTAGCATGACTCTTGTTCCGGAACTGCCTTGAATTCCAGAACTGCCACCATGGAGTTATTACCTGGCCTTTTTTAGTCTTAAGAGTTTTTCATCTATAAAATGTATATGTTGAGTGTTTTGCTGGTTTTGTGTGTATGCATTAAATGAAATAATGTAATGCTCTTAACATATAGTAGAAATTTAATAAATACGTTTTAGTTGTTGCTGATATTATTTTTATTTTTTCTGAGCCCCAGTGCAGACAGTTCAACTATATATTATGATGGGAGAATTGCTGTGCTGTCATTACTAAAATGTTGTAATTTTGCATTTGTCTTTTGTATGAATTAATAACTGGCCTTAAAGAATCATTAGCTTCTGAAGTGCCCCCCCCTTTTTTAACCTGTTTTTGTATTTTCTATTCTTAACATGGATACATGTGTTATGTGGTTCTATTTATGGCCATCATTTTTTTATTAAAATTTTTTTTTAATGTTTAGTTTTGAGAGAGAGACAGAGCACGAAATGGGGGAGGGGCAGACAGAAGCCAAGACACAGAATCTGAAACGGGCTCCAGGCTCTGAGCTGTCAGCACAGAGCCCAATGCGGGGCTCGAACTCACGAACTGCAAGATCATGAACTGAGCTGAAGTCAGACGCTTAAATGAGCCACCTAGGTGCCCCAATCATCTATTTTTATTTATTTATTTAAAAATTTTTTTAATGTTTATTTATTTTTGAGACAATGCGAGAGACAGCGTGCAAGCAGCAGAGGGGCAGACAGAGGGAGACACAGAATCCAAAGCAGGCTACAGGCTCTGAGTTACCAGCACAGAACCCGACGCGGGCTCGAACTCACAAACTGTGAGATCATGACCTGAGCCGAAGTCAGGCGCTTAACTGACTGAGCCACTCAGGGGCTCTTCCCCATCATCTATTTTTAAAATATTGAATCACTTACTTTTTTTTTTAGTTTATTTATTTTGAGAGAGAGAGAGAGAGAGAGAGAGAGAACAGGAGGTGCAGAGAGAGAGAGAGAGAGAGATTGAGAACCTTAAGCAGACCCCACACTCAGCATGGAGCCTGACTTGGGGCTCAATGACCTGGGCCAAAATCAAGAGTCAGATGCTCAACTGACTGAGCCACCCAGGCGCCCAACCACTTTTCATACTCGTTTCATGAATTTATATCTTGTACAGTTAAAGTCATAATTACAAAAAAACCAAAAAACCAAAAACCCAACCCAAATAAACCTGTGTAATGAGCTTTGGGACCACACTCTACTGATTCTTGTTGGAATAAAGTTCGAGAGTGGGTGAGGATAAGGTGGGGGCAGAAGTGTGAGGCTTGTCCGGGAGTGCCATAGACAGTGGCAGAGGCTTCACAGAGGGGATCCTGGGAAGTGTTGACTAATCTGGTGAGTCAGTTGTGTGCAGGTTGTGTACAGACTTCTACATTTCTGTTTTTGGGCATGCTATTTAGAGCTATTGAGGCACTTTCAAATGTATTCTCCCACTTAAGTTTCACAACACTTTTGGGATATAGGCAAGACAAGAAAAGGGAGGTTTATACAAGTTGAAATGTGTGAACATGAGTAAATATTTTTTTTTTTTTTTTGAGGATGGGTTGGGAATAAAGTTCTGATTTTTCAGAGTTATATGCCAGATGTTTATTCTTCTCTACTGCCTCTTTTCATGCAGTTTTTTGTTTGTTTGTTTGTTTGTTTGTTTTGTATTTTTAATGACTGAAACAAAACATTTAAAACCGCAACTGCTGGAAGAACCATTTGTTCTTGCCGGTCTTGTACCTCTCCTCGAACTTGACCTTGGCCTCTCGTCATGCCTTGTGTTTACAAGCAGGGTCTCTGAAGACATCCTTGTTGATGACAGCTTTGTCCAAGGTGGTATCCATAGAGTACCTTGTGGGTACGAGATGATTGTAGTTATAAACTTTCATAAAAGACTTGATCTTTGACCTTTTGGCGATTTTCTTCTTGCTCATGGCAGCTGTCACTTTGTGGGGAGAGCAGTCAATTCCAGCCACCAGAGCAAGGCTGTAGGGACGATCTTATGTCCAGAGTAGCGTCTGACCAGGACCAGCACCACCTTCCCGGGTTTCATGAATTTGCCCATCTCGACACCAGCCTCTTTTCATGCAGTTTTGAAAGCAGTGATGGGACTCTGGCTTTAGATAATTACCATTTTCTTACAACATTATGTTGATGCTACAGAGTACATCAGTGATAGTAACATACCACATATCTCAGTGTTAGATAATAATTACCTCTAGCAACCTAGATAAAAGCAAATAGTGGGCAAACAAAACTCCTCTGGACCAGTGCTGCCCAATAAAATTACAAGGTGAGCCAAATATGTAATTTTAAAGTTTCTAGTAGCTACATTAAAAAGATAAAAGGGAACAAATGAAATTGATTTTATAATATATTTTCTTTAATACAAGATATCCAAAATATCATTTCAACATGTAATCAGTATAAAAATTACTAATGAGATATTTTACATTCTTCCATTTTTTAAAACGTTTATTTATTTTGAGAAAGAGAGAGAGAGAGAGAGAGAGAGAGAGGATAAGCAAGCAGGGAAGGGGTAGAGAGAGAGAGAGGGAGAGAGAGAATCCCAAGCAGGCTCCATGCTGTTAGCACAGAGCCCAATGCAGGGTTTGAACCCACGGACTGTGAGATTATGACCTGAGCTGAAACCAAGAGTCGGACCCTTAACCACCTGAGCCAATCAGGTGCCCCTCACATTCTTCTTTTTAAACTAAGTCTTCAAAATCAGGTGTGTGTTTTACATTTATAGCACAGCTCAGTTTGGACTTGCCACATTTCAGGTGTTCAATAGGCACATACATGAGCAGCACACCTGGAAACTTTGAGGAAAATAATTGTAACAAATGCAGGAATGGGAGCACTTTGACATCAAAACCCTCATATTGTGGGGACAATTTAATTTAGAGACAGATAGTTTTGTAGATTTCAATTGCTCACAACATGGCCCCAAGTAATTAAAAATGAGATTAAATGATTTACATCATACTGTGATTAACAGTGCAGAGTTCTATGTGAAATATATATTTTTAGAAAAGTCCATCAAATTTTTTTTTTCAATTTAAATTTTAGTCAGTTAATATACAGTGCAGGATTTCAGGTTTCATCACTTACATACAACACCCAGTGCTCATCATAACAAGTGCCCTCTTAGTACCCATTCCCCACCCATCTCCCTCCATTAACCCTCAGTTTGTTCTCTATCCTTAAGAGTCTCGTCTGATTTGTTTCCCTCTCTTCTCTTCTCCTGCTCCCTCCCAGATGTTAATCAAAATGTTTTGTTGCTTAAAATCCACAGATGAGTGAAACCATATGGTACATCAAACTAGTTTTTGAAAAAAAAAAAAAAAAAAAGTGACATATGACCCAGCAGTTGTACTCCTGTACCTTTGTTCCAGAGATATCAAAACTTATGTCCACACAAAATTGGAAATAATCCAAATGTCCTTTAATGGTGAAATGAGCTGTGGTATGTCCATACCAGGAATATTGCTTAGCAGTAGAAGAAATGAATGATTGCTACTTCTGTCAACTTGGAGGGATCCCATGGGAATTATGTAGCCTGAACAACTGATCTCGAAAAATACATTTATATAACATTTAAAAAATAAAAATATAGGGACGGAGAAAGATTAGTGGTTGCCAGGTGTTAGGGACTGGGTGGGGGGAAACTTTGGGTAGGGGAGGGCTGTGACTATAAAATGGTAGCACGGGGGACCCTGTGGTGATGGAACAGTTTTGTATCGTGATTATGATGGTGGTTATGTAAATCTACATGTGGTAAAACTGCACAGACCATACATGCACCACACAAATGTGTGCATGTAAGATAGGTAAAATCTGAGTAAGGCCTCTGGATGTACCAAAGTCAATTTCCTGATTTTTCTGTTGTATTGTAGTTATGTAAGATGTCACACTGGGGAAATATTGGGGAAAGAGTACGTGAGACCTCTCTGTACTATTTTTGCAACTTCCTCTGAATCTATGATTATTTCAAATTTAAAAAAAAGTTTGGTGTTTGAACAGTTGTTCTATTATTTGGAAAGCCTCTTGCCTAGAATTCCTAGTGAGGAACCCTGGTGAAGCTGAATAAATAAAGATGAAGTACATAGACCTTTGTTCAGGACTGTCCTTTCTGTGCACTTGGTGCTGGATTCATGTCAATGCAGGGGGGCATGGTCGTGGCCAGGCTGCACACTCTCCCCATGTAAGGAGGCACCCCCCATGCTGATCACTCCCAAGGGCGCTCTTGTTCTGGGCTGTCTCAAGGTCACTGCGGTGGACAGTGCTACCACTGAGTACTCATCCTAAGGCACCCTGACCAGTCTCTAAACCTGAATGTCCCCTGAGGTGCCATTCTGCTGTTTGACCCCACCTTGAGAATGCTGGAGACAGCGTTTTGGCAGCCTGAACTCTCTCTCCACATTTTCATATTAATGTGTCACTGGCTTTCAGCACTTGCCTCTCAGTAATGCGTTTAGTCCCTGGTGAGCATTCCATAGCCAGATGAACTTTAATCCCTGAATGTTCTGAAAGGGAGGGTTCTTTTTCCTCTTTTGAAGATTCTGCTCCCCTATAAGAAAAGTGCATGATTTAATTAATGGATGAAAGAGAAAGGCCCAAACTGAGCCAGAAAGGAGTCAGCAGCATTGCCACCCACCTGCAGACACACAAGAAGATAAAAGTAGCATCTGATGGGGAGGGGAAGGACCCAAGAGGGAGGAGGACAGGCTCTGTCACAGAGGTAGCCCAGAGTTGGAAAGCCCGTGCTTAGGACCAGCTCGGTCATTGACGAAGTGTGACCTTGAAGCTCAGTTTTTGTGGGATTTTTTTTCCATTCTTTTAAGACGGAGATGAGAATATAGATCCTTCCTATCTCCTGATATGTGTAGATGACAGAATGAGGAAGGGGGCACGTCCACTGCAAAGTCTAAGATGCTCTCCAGTGCAGTTATTGACAATTGCAAGTAATGCATTATCTAGAATGAAAATACCAAGCCAAATTAAGAGAGAAAGATGGGGAAATGCAGAACCTTGTTCTTGTTCTTTAAAGAAAAAGCAAAAAGGTGCTCCTTGGTAAGTAGTCTGAGTTGTCTTATAATGATAATAATAAAATTATAGTAGTGATTATCTGTTTGTTCATCCATAGGGGCATTTCTCAGAGTGTAAGACTCTCCACTAAAACACATGCTCCTTGGCTATATAAGTAAGGCAAATTGTGTTGCCCTTTGGAGATTTATAATGAATGTATTAATGGTTCTGCAAAGCCCTGCAACCAAGAAAATTGTTTGACTTTGTTTAGTCCAGTAATTCCTCATTTTATTATCCACGGACCTCCCTGCTTCCTGCCTGCTGACTTTCTCTTAACTTTTACATACCTGGGTTAAATTCTCTGCAACTAGTATATGGCTCAGCAAAGCTTTGAACTGAGTTCTTAGGGTTTTGTTATCAGCCTTATGTGTTTTTCATATGGTATAAATTTTGTAAATAACTTAATTTTTCTTTTTTTGTTGGCTTAAAGGAAGCTCAGAAAATTTATAACTCAGGGTTAGGATATTTTGACCTTTCTATCTTTGTACTATGTTTTCTCCCGTTTTCTTTCCTTGTCTTGTTGATAGACTCATTGACTCTGACTTTAAAATACTTGTTATTATGTCGTTCAGTGTAGCATAAGCCACATGGAATTCTCTCTGGGTTGAGGTGGGGTATGGATATTGATAAAGAAACAACAAACTAATACTACCAAAAATAATCTAAAAATAACAATAACAAGTCTTTAAAGAGCCACTATTATTTGTCAGGCACTGTACTGGGTCCTTTTCGTAAACGATTCCTTTTTCATTTGATCAAGGTGCTTTTCCCTTTTATCCTAGGAAGTTTCAGATCTCAGGATTCCAATTTAGATTCTCAGAATTTTACAACTGGGAGTGACTTTTGAGAGCATCTGACCTTAAGAAATAACCTTGAGGGAGGTGAAAGTCTAAACCATCCAGGACAGATGGTCTTCTGAGATTCACCATGGCAACTGTAGCTAATCTCTCCCCTTCTGCCAGTTCTGGGAAAATTGCTTTAGGGAAATACCATTTTAACTGGGACCATGAAATCATTAATGATGGGCAAGCTGGGAGCTTGGGGAGTTATGTTTGGAATATAAGGATTCAATGCCTGTCTCTCTTGGGGGTGGGAGGAGCAGCAGCTGTGTGCTGGGATCATCTAGGACAATTTCTGCCCAATGAGAGAGGAGGGCAACATCTTCCTCCACCCAGCTGGGCTTACTTGGCAGGGCTCTCTCACATGCTGAGCTGGTGCCTGCATTGGCCTCTAGTTACCCTGCCTTTACCTATCCCAACCTTTCATCTAAGATCTGTCCTGAGTCACCTGATATCATTCTTCCCCATCCAGAGCCATTGGTGACTGTCCCCGGTTTCAGAGAGCTTTCCCTCACTTGGCACTGGGCTTTGCAATTCCTCATTGCATCATCTTTCCATGTGTATGTGCCCTCTTGTCTCCTGAATAGACTGGGCACTCCTGAGGGCAGGAATGCTGCCATATCCACAGTTGCTTCCCAAGTCCCAGTTCAGTAGTGGGCACATATTGGTTCTAGGGGGAGTAGTTACTCTCCCTACTGATTGGCATCAACAAACATTTGCTTGACATCAATAGGGTACAGGGCTCTGGGCTGGTCTCTGGTGATACAAAGATGCTTGCACACTTTTCAGTTTGTGCTAATAACTCTTACCTCCTTGCGAGGAAGGACTAGGACTTATTCATCTCTATCCCTAATACCCAGCATAGTGCCCTACATCTAGAAGCCTGGCTACTTTTTCTTCCCGGTGTTTGTTGTTCTCCTCCCCCTCCTCTTCATCCTCCTCATCCCCCTCCTCTTCTTCCTCCTCTTTTTCCTTCTCCTTCTTTTATAGTAATAGGGGCTTTCACTGGGCACATTTCCCAGCCTTTCTTGTAGCTGAATATGGTCATATGATCAGGTTCTGGCTAAAGGGATGTGAACAGCAGAAATGTATTTATTTTCCAAGTTCTGCTCTTGGAAGGAAAGGAGCGGGCTATCTCTTTCCCTTTTTTCTCCTTCTTGGGCTGGAGTGCATGTGGGCCAACTTCAACTATATGAATAAAGGTAACACTTTCAGAATGGCAGAGCAATGAGATGGAAAGGTCGTGGGTCCTCATCACCACTGACCTGTCATGTTAGGCCTGGACTGAATCTTTGTGCTTTTTATCTGGAAGAGAATGTAGATGTGAGAGACAAATAAATTTGTATCTTGTTTAAGCTTGTTTTGTAACTTGGGGTTTCTTGTTACAGCAGCCTAGTTTGTATTCTAGTTAATTCACTAATGAATAGTTTGTATTCTGATTAATCCAGTAATTCGCTATTTAGTAAATGTCCATTGAATGAATGAATGAATATCTGCCTTGCCCTATTGTCTTATAGTTTTAGCAGCAGACAGTGCACACATTTATATTGGGGAAAAGAAAGTCTCTCAAGTAACTTTCATCTACATTTCACTGGCTGGAACTATGTCAGATGTGTCTCTCTAGCTGCATATGAGGCTGTGAATTTGAGTTTCATTTTCTAATCTCTGTAGTTGAAGAGGGCAGAAAAGGGGGCAGGAGAGGGGAGGAATGAGTGAATTAATCTATATACTACCTTTCAGTCACAAGATTAGCTTTGACTTATATTCTTTAGAGTTACAGGGCTTTACATTTTTTAAATTAAAAAAAGACTGTAAGCCACCTAATTTGAAGAAGAGATACAGTTTTTATCCCAGATGAACCAGATTTTGGAAAGATAAGAGGTCTTCAAAAGAATATAGGTAATTATCAGTAGGGACCCTGGGGCTAGATGTAGTCATCTTGTCATACAACTTGATTCATGGCCACCTGTAACTGACTACAAAGGGATATTGATGCTGAGGCCACCTGCTACATTCAGCATCTTAAATACTTCTTTGGGGCCATAGCCAGTCCCAGGTGAGGTATAGCCATCCCAGAGTCTTCAGGTGAGCTGGAAAGGTAGTATCGGGGCAGTCAGAAACATTCAGCAGACACTTAATAAGCACTTCTGTGCACCAGCCAAGCTGGGTACTGGGGATCTAGAAATAAGATCTGCCATCAAGAAGGAGAAGGAGAGGCAAACTCATGAGTACTCTACGGTGGATGAATGCCATATAGAGTGTTTATAATAAGTATCAGGAGCAAAGGGGAAAACAAGACAGAAAGTTTTCCAGAAAGAATAGCGGGAGGTGCCTGGAGCTGAAATCGCTTTATTTCAGTGCCAAAGAGACCCCAAGACTCTCAAATATACCTGGTTTGCTTCCAAATTGTGTTTGAATTAGCATCTTGTGTGTCGTATATGCATTGTGGGGGAATGGGAGTTTCAAAGAAGTCTGGAATTGAGGCACTGTCCTCCTCCATGTCTAGGGCTGGCACTTCGGAAAACCTGAGTGCATGTGCAGTATGACACCTGAGCAGGGGAGCTGCGGAAGGGCCAAGTTTTATCAAATGAGGTTTTCTTCTTTCGATTAAAGAAAGTTGTTCATGAGTATACTTCACTTTAGGTGGCGGATATAGAAGCCTGAAAATATCTGTGTAAGAAAATCTTGATAAACTAATCATCTGCTGTACTTTTCCAAAGCCAAGAATATATTGGACATTTAACTTTTTGGATTTTGGATTTTCTTAAAGCAAGGCATATGAGAAGTTCAAAGAAGGTGCTGTGGGGTACTGACAAAGGAGGTACACAGAGTTCAATTCTGGTTAACTCATCTTACCAGAGGAAATTTCATAAAACAAACAAAAAACTCATCGGTGGTTTAACTCACCAACTGTTGGATTCCGATGTTACGAACAGGTAAGACGCAGGCAAATTGCCCAGGTTCAATGGAGTTTAAAGGCCAGGTGTTTGTGTAGGGGGAGAAGAAACATACAAAATGTATTCAGGAAAAATGTATTCAGTTAAGAAAAGAGAAATCCATTTTGAGAATTTAGTGCATATGTTCATTTTATAGGTGTGTTGGGAAATTGTCAGTAGGTCCATGGATTTGGTCACAAAGCCTTTTGGTTCATTTAGGGGAAGAATGTTGCTTCTTGGGAAGTGGCCAGAGGAGTCAAGAGATATTTTGGGAGAATTCTAAAGCCTTCTGTTTCCTCTTTGTTGATGCCTTCCCAGTTTTCTGGCCCTGAAACTTTTGTATGCATTAGGAAATCACATAGAAGTCGGAGGCACCCTTTCTTTACTTAACCATGTGTCCAGATCCAGTGCTGAGTTTTGGAGAGAAAAAGACACAGTTCCAACCTTTAAAGAACTCAGAGGTGGGTGGGGACACACACACACATAGTCTAAATAATATAATGTAGTATGGTAAGTGGTATAAAGTGTTGCAGTTTTAGGAAGAAGGACCGATTGTCAGTAGGACATCAGAGAAGGCTTCACAGGGAAGTTGGAATATACGCTGGATATTGAAGGGTTTTGAAGGTGATTTCCAGGGAAAAGAGAAGAAAAAGGCATACCAGATGGAGGGATCTGCATGTGCAAGGGCACAGAGGTGTGAAACAGATGCTGCCCCTCGCAACATGGCTGGCAGTTCATCTGGCTAGAGCAAGGATTTGGGAAGCCTGTGAAGGGTATTTTGGGAAATAATGCTGGAATACAGGTGACTTGATATTTTAGCCCAGGGGATCTAATTGTAATCCTTTGGGAAGTAGATAGTCTCTCTGTAGGAAAATGATTAAGTGATAGTTAGAAAAATATGTTTGCCAAAGAGCTAGAGCTTCTGAGTGTAGACCTTAGGGACTCCTATGGATTGTCTGGTCTCTTCTTGGTTCCGGTGGGGTGCTAGAAACCTAACTTGTGTCTGAAAATGGACCCTAAAGGATACAGGAAGTGCCGAGGGGCTACAGAACCAACCAACTGGCACTGAGGTTAATATATAATTTGCATTAACTTGGGTGAATATAGAGTAGGGAGAGTGGCAGGAAGGTAAGTTCATGCTCATCTGATCATTGTGTACTCTGAGCACCTTTTCCTTTAAGGAGGCCTGGGCATAGAAAGAAATGAGCATCCCTTCATGTAGAGCAGTGCCTAAGAAGTCCAGATTAGGTGTGGTCGGGAGGTCAGTTGCTTGTGGCTGGATCCTCTGAGCGGATGGAACTCAATGATCAGACAATTAATTAAACTGTCAGACAATTAATTGTGAGAAACTGGTGCAGGTGTTTAGGTTACTCTTTAAATCAAGGTTCACGTCTCCTCAGTCAGTTGACACAAATGCCATTTGGCCAGAGAGCTTTGTGGCCTGTCTTTTCTGCCAAAATCCTGCAGTCTTCTGTGGGCAAGTTGCTTTTGGTAGACTTTCCTGGGGAATCTCTCCCTCCATCTTTCTTTCTTCCTTCCTTCTGGAAAGGGACAGTAAAGAATAGCAGGAAGGACCCTGGTGTTTGAGGCCAGAGGCTTGGTTCTAACTCTAGTTCTGCTAGGTACCTGGTGACTAGGGGCACAAAATGGCATTTCTTTTCTCTGGGCCCTAGTCTCTTCATTTGTGAGGTGAAAATATTGGAGATTCAAGGTTTTTTTATTTTTATTTTTATTTTTATGACTTTGTAAGCTTGCCTGGTTTCATGGCCTGTTTTGGCTTCTCCCTCTACGAGTGGAGTGATATATGATCTAGAAGGGTCTGCGTGGCTCAGGCAGTTGGTATGAGAAGAAGAGTTGTCTTACCTTTGGTTCTGCCTCCTCCGGTCCAAGTTGGAATTAGTTCCAACAGATAAAGAAAGCTTTTGGGAAAGAAAACTAGACTCTTAGATTAGGAGCTGGAAAACCAAGGTCTCCAGGCAAAATCTGGCCTGTGGCTTGTTTTTATGAATAAAGTTGTATTGGAACACACCCACACACATTTATTTACACATTGTGTATGGGGCGGGGGGTGGGGGTGGGCTTCTGTTCTACCATTTCAGCATTGAGTAGTTGCAATAGAAACTGTAGGACCTGCAAAGGTTAAAATTTTTATTATCTGGCCCTTTATAGGTACATTTGCTGATCCCTATTCTAGGTCATAAGCTCTAGGAGGGCTGGGGACATGGCAAGTGTTCAGAAAACTGCGATTGAATGAATGGATGGACAAAAAACCTTAATTTATTGGATAAGTACATGTGTTGACAACAAACCTTTTGTGACACACTTTAGGTCCCAATTTCCCTTTAAGTAGAACAAGAACAGTAGTACTTACGAAATAAGCAGTACTTACGAGGATTATTTCCTGTAATACAACTTCGAGTGTTTAAATGCTATTAAAAATATAACTACCATCTATTAAGCTTTATATGTGTCGAGCACTCTATTAAGGACTTTATTTTTATTAGCTCATTTAATCCTCATGACCACTGTGAGAGTAGAACTATTGACCCCAATTTATAAATGAAGGAACTGAGCCCAGAGAGGCTGAGTCACTTGCCAAGGTCACACAGTTGGTAGAGGATTGAGCTGGGAATCCAACCCCAATATGTCTGGTTCCAAAGCCTTTCTACCACGCCCTGCTGCCTCTGCGCGCTGTTAAGGGCTTTCTATCTTCTTTTTAAATAGGAGAAGCAAGTATTGATCTTGGGGGTGGGGGTTCTCAAGATGTGGAATAGTTAAATGAAAAAGGTTGATTTTCAAAATTTTTAACCGTTTATTTATTTATTAAAATTTTTTTTTAATGTTTATTACTGAAAGACAGAGGGAGACAGAGCATGAGCATGGGAGGGGCAGAGAGAGGAGGAGACAAAGAATCCGAAGCAGGCTCCAGGCTCAGAGCTGTCAGCACAGAGCCCAATGCGGGGCTCTAACTCACAAACCGTGAGATCATGACCTGGGCCGAAGTTGGACTCTTAACCAACTGAGCCACCCAGGTGCCCCTCAGATTTTTAACCATTTAAATAATTGAGAGAACCATATGGTTACTCATCATTACAAGTACACTTTAGAAAACACTTTTTAAAAAATGTTTATTTACTTCTTAGAGAGAGAGGGGGAGAGGGAGGGGCAGAGAGAGAGAGGGAGGCAGAACCTGAAGCAGACTCCAGGCTCTGCACTATCAGCACAGGGCCTGATGTGGGACTTGAGCTCATGAACTGTGAGATCATGACCTGAGCTGAAGTCAGACACTTAACTGACTGAGCTACCCAGGCGCCCCTAGAATATGCTCTTTAAAATTCAGCTTAGTTACATTTTATGGGAAAAGTTAAATCAGAGACTATGTTTTTCTCTTGGAAAGACAAATTTTGGTAAATAACAGGGAGTTGGAAAATTTTCATTTGTTTAGCAATGTTGTATGTAATGGTAATACGCATTTAGATGCTGCCTTGTTCCAGAAATCTTCTCCAGTTGAAAGGACCTCGCTCAGAGCCATGTATCCAGCATATAGCAGACATTGTATAAATGTTGGTTGAATGAGTGAATGGATGATGGCTGGATGAATGAATGAATGCCTTCTAGTACTTCATATATACTGCCTTCCAGTATAATTGTGTGTGTGTGTGTGTGTGTGTGTGTGTGTGCCCTTACGTATTACAGAGTAAGCACCTGTGCCCCTGCCACATCTTCGTACCACTTATGAAGTCTACCTACCATAGTGCTTGGCACTAAGTAGATGCTTAATAAACCTTTGTGGCATTAAAGTGAAGGATGGTCTGTGGCCCTCAAAGCTTTTGTGGACTGAGTGAAATGTTTGAAGCTAGTATGAAGATCAGATGGATTTCTTTCTGTAACAGGGGAGTGTTTTATTTTTTTATTTTATGAAGTATATTTATCTATTTTGAGAGAGAGAGAGAGCGGTTGGGTGAGCACAAGCAGGGGAGGGGCAGAGAGAGAGGGAGAGAGAGGATCCTAAGTGGGATTTGTGCATGGAGCCTGATGTGGGGCTCGAACCCATGAACCATGAGATGATAACCTGAGCGAAAATCAAGAGTCATATGCTGAACCAACTGAGCCATCCAGGTGCCCCCAGGGGAATGATTTAAACCCACTGTTATATTGATGGCGAAAATCCATTGAAAGCAAAAAATATATTTATCGCTTTAGATAGAAAGAATATTTGTTTCTTTTATTCTGGAAGATACATTCACGAAAGATCATTGAGCTTGCTTTTTCCTTTCCCCTACTAAGTTGCCAGTTTGTGGCTTTGTTTGATGCCTATACTTAACTTTTTAAGTGAAACATTCATAGTGGATGTGGCCCTGATTTAGGAGTTTTCCCTCATCAGCCTTTTCTGTTGCCAGTTAGTTGTTTATCTCTTTTGTGCTTTGCATATAACCTATTGATTGGCATGCTGTTTTGGATTGCTGAAGTAGGAACACCTGAATAGTTCCTGTGAACATTTTAGCTTTTGGGGGTCAGGCAGCTGCTAAGGGGCAGTTTGAGTAGGACCAGGGCCAGAAATGCTCACCTGCTTTTGTGTCCATGGAAGAAGTTGGCCAGGAGCTGTGGGCAGACACAGGTACGTTCCATGTCCTTTGGCAAACAGGATGAGCAAGCGAAGTCACTGACCAAAATCTCAGCCTGGGGTGACTGATCCCTTACAAACTGGTTTCCCAGCTTTTTCACATACTCTTTTTCTTGATTTTTTTTTTTTTGCATTTGTATATAATTTTGGGTAACTCCTTTATTTATTTTTTATTTTTTAAAAAATTTTTGAGAGACCAAACATGAGTGGGGGAGGGGCAGAGAGAGAGGGAGACACAGAACCCGAAGTAGGTTCCAGGCTCTAAGTGGTCAGCGCAGAGCCTGAAGCCAGGCTTGAACCTATGAACCATGAGATCATGACTTGAACAGAAGTCGGATGCTCAACTGACTGAGACATCGAGGCACCCCCGGGCAACTCCTTTAGAACACTAATACAGCTATTCAGGCCACTTACAGGGTCAGGGCAGTGGCTGTGGCCTTTTCTTGGCCTCTTAATATTTGTATATTTTATTGGAGGGTCTCTATTCCCCTCAGCTAGGGGTTTGCATCTACTCTGCCTAATTCCCCTCTCCCCCAGCTTCTTCTCACTTAATTCGTTTCCACCCATGGCTTTGATATATTTGGAAAAGGTACCTGTGCACTGGGATATTATTACTGGGTTCTGTTTGTTGATTTTTGCAATTGCACTATAATTCATGGTTGGTCTTTTGGCCAGCCTGAGACCACCTGACCCTCAGCAGCCCTGGTCCCTCCAGATCACCCTCCAGGAGAATAACAGCTTTACCCATTTCCATCATTGACACTGGTTGAGAGTCTTCCAGCAGTGAGGACTTTTTAGAAATGGAGAAAAGCAGAGCCAGGGGAATACCAGTAATTACACTAATCTGAGAGCATTAAATCTTCAAATATTATACATTTTTGGGTAAGCAATTCTGTCGTTTTTGAAGTTTGGTTGTCTTTTTGTTTCTTGGGTGGTGGCCTGTAATTTTGTATGAAGAAAAAAATACCTAATCCTTCTCTGTTGACGTGCTGTGGAAATAAGGCTGGCTTTTTGTTGTTGTTTTCTTGAGTGTTCATGAAAGGAAACCAGGAGGATGTGTGGGTCTAATAATATACTACTTTGTGTATGAAGATAAAACTAATAATAATAATACCTTGTTCAGTGGTGAAATGCTTTTAACTTTCAAAGCATATTTCCTTTTATGAACTTATTTTATCAGCCAGAAAGGTGATTTCAGTTACTTTCCCCTGCAGTGATGCGAGATCTGTGGGAGCTTGTCTGCCTGTGCAGATGAGTTTGAGAGACTCCATCCCAGGGGATCTTAACCAGGGGTGATTTCCAGAATCACCTGGAAAGCCTATGTGACTTACACACACTCGGATCCTGTTGTTGACCTACAGACACAGACGGTCGAGAGGGAGGGGGAACTTGCCCATTTGGAAGAAGATTCCTGGGCGATTCTGTTGTATCCTACTGACTAAGCCACCGTGTAAGTCCACTCCCTGTACGGGACCCCTCCAGGGGTTGTGGTCATCTGGCTTGGCTGGGATGCCATACCCTCTGTGACTGGGACCCAAGCAGAGTGATTACTGATCTGAGGTTGCGTAGAGCCCCCAGTAGCATTCACTCTTGCAAGTTGGCCACAAGGAGAGATTTATTAACTCTTTTAACAACCGAACATTTGCATTTGTGCGCAGTGACTGTCCCTCCCTGTGGGGCACTTACACACATTGTCTCATGAAATCATTTAGATCAGTTCCATCATCAGAGAAATGTGTTGTCAGCCCTTTGAAAGAAAATGAGCCTTCAGTTGGATTTAGGCGATGTGATCTGAGAAGAATGATTTAGTGGATTTTTACATGGATTTCTTTCACCTCAATTTCTTGGTCTGTGGTATGGGGCTAGTGATACACGCCCCACAGGACTGGGGTGCTGCCTCTGTTCCATTCAACCTGTCAGCCTCCCTGAGTATCCATGTCTTCATTTGCAAGATGAGGATAAAACTACCTACCTTACAGGCTTGTGAGGATTGCATGTGGCACAGCAAGAAAAACACATTGCGTTCTGTTCGTTACATCGCAGATGCTCAATCCATAGCAGGTATCTTCCTTGCTGCTTTGTATTATGGGTCTTTGTGGATGGCAGGTATGTGTTTCGTACAGCTGGCGTCCTGGAAGGGGCTGCCCGATGCCATGTACTCCTGCTGGTTGTGGAGCAAACGAGGGTTATAATGACAGTAGGAGGAGCTCCTTTGTATTGTATGCCAGGCACTGTGTTGGGCACTGGAGATACAGTGGGGAGGACAAGATGGACACAGTTCCTGACCTCGTGGAGCTTAACAAGGAGAAAGCCCTAAAGGGAACATTTTCAAAGCATTACTCTTCTCTGTGTGTAAGGGGAAATCTTTCATGTAGTAGGATGGCTTCTAAATGTGTATTTCATAATGTAGTGGGTAGAGTGTGGAACGTGTCTTCTGGGAGGAAACTGGAGTTTTGCATTTCCTGACTTGCTTGTGCTTTTGAATTTGTGGCTGTAACGCTGCCCTGCCTGAGGTTTCAGCAGTTAATGTTTCCCAGGGCTGCGTGATGTAAACGCCCCGTGGTCTGTATATACCAGAATTCTGGGTATGTCCGGAGAGAGGGGAAAAAGGACCATTTTCAAAGTCTCTCTTGAAGACTTTGTTAAGTTTTACTTGAATTTCTCCCCATCGTCTTCCTCAAACGTCCCTCATGCTTGATGCACAGAAACCATGCCAATGTTTTGGAAGATTCAGGTTTGACCACCGTGAATTGGTTCGTATTTCCAGCAGGCCAGTTATTTAATTTCCTGTTGGAAGTCTACAAATGTTGGCACTGTTTGCTCTCTGGCAAATGACCAAAACCCAGTACAGTATCATTAGCAAGCTCTGGTATAGAGATTAAAGCACGATTGTCTTTAGTAAGAGGCCATCTCTGTTTAGGAGGAGGCTTGGGGGGGCTGCAAGGGTACGGGGAAGCACAATCGAGCTTTCTAATCAAAACCAAAGTAAAGTAACAGGGATTCACTCAAGAGAAGGGTTAGAAGGAGGGCAGGACTCTGTTTTCTGTTTTCTTGTCTCGATTTCATTTGTTTGGGTTATTTCTCTCTAGACTCTGGGAGAGTCTGGAGGCTGAGGCTGGCCTGGGTTGTGGAATGTCCTCGTTGAGGTCTTCTGCATCTTCCTGAATCCCTCTCTCCCTTGGCAGTGCTGCTCCCGGGAGTCACCTGCCTCCAGAGGGTCAGTAAGAGAAACAGAGTGTCTCCAGACATCCCACTATAATAATGGAAATGTGACAGAATGGGCATTTACTGTGGTATGGGTGAGGCACTTACATATGCTCCTTCCTGTCTTCATAATACCCTTGTGAGGAATGAATTATTATTCCCATATTGAGGATGAGATTATCAAGGGACACAGAGATTTAGTTATCTGCAGCCAATGAGTGTCTGAGCTGGGGCTGGAACCAGTTCTGTCTCTTTGAAAAGTTCTTGCTCTTTCCATATGCTATGTCCATACCCTAGTAGGGTTCTGGGGAGAAAAGGGGTTTTTGAAGGGAATGGTGAGAAGTTTGAAAATTTGCCTAAAATGAAGCTTGGAGGATTATTTCTAGATACATCTTACCATGTTAACCTTGTCCTTCATTAGGAAGGATCCTTCAATGCTGGCTTCTTGATAGAATGAGCACAGAGATGTATTTTTTCCTTCTAAACATTGTATCATGAAAAATATCAAACATATTAACAAGTGGATGATAGTGAATATGTAAGTTCTAACCAATTGTTATTCTCTTCCAGGTGCCAGGCACACTGCTAACTGCTTTATTAACTTGATCTCATTTACCCTTTCAACATTCTCAATTTATAGGTGAGCAAACAGCCTGACAGAGCTTCAACTAACTGAACTTCTCTAGATAGCAAGTTGTATTGTGGATTTGAAACTGGTGCATGGAGACTGGGGTGTGATTCCTCTGCATTTCAAATTATTCTTCCCTGTATTTCTGTTCTTCCTCAATGTCATATTATTTAGAAAATCAAGTTCCAGATGGGAGGTCCTAGAAGGTTACTCATGAAGCACAATTCTCAAGGCCCCAGAAATTGAAGGCTCTTAGTCATTTCCAAAGATTCTCTGGGACAAGACCTACTTCTCCTGAGTATCCTTGTCAGACTTTTGTCAGGGACAGGGCAGGAATTCTCTCTCCAGAGTGTCACAGAAAGTTTTTGTAGGCTTTGGAATTTTTTTTCTTTAGTTTTTTAATGTTTATTTATTTTTGAGAAAGAAAGAGACAGAATGTGTGTAGGAGAGGGACAGAGAGAGAAGAAGACACAGAATCAGAAGCAGGCCCCAGGCTCTGAGCTGTCAGCACAAAGCCCGACGAGGGGCTTGAACCCACAAGATGTGAGATCATGACCTGAGCTGAAGTCGGACACTCAACCAACTGAGCCACCCAGGTGCCGCCTTTGGAATTTCTTATGACTGGCTTATATCTTTCTTTCACACACTAAAAAAACAAACTAAACAAAACAAAAAAACCAAACCCTTGCCTTTGAGCAAGGTGTTAATTTTTAGTGATGGGATCATCTGTGACCTCCTCAGACCCACAGGACATCTTTCCTTCCTGGGGAAGAAGATGGCATTTGTTGGCACTGACTCATATAGGAGCAGTATAGGTTATGCACATGACTTTTGTAAGGGACCATGCTTAAAAAATAATTGGTGCATTTTAGCATATTTATGCCTGGACCTGCTTTGTTGCTGATTGGATATAACCTTGAACAAGGCACATAGATTTTTCTTAAGCTCTAGGTCGCCCTGCAACAGTAATTATTGTCAGGGGGGTAGAGAAAAGATACAGATAGAGCTCCTTCCATCAGAAAATTTAATCTTCATAAGGATCCAAGGCATATACCCATGAAGAAGAGGCTGCTGAAGACTGGGGGTGTGGCACAGGTAGGAATTGTCATAGAGGCAGCAATGAGAAGAAAAAACTGTCAGTTGGAATAGTCGAAGGGAGGAATAAAAAGCACCTGGGCTTACATTTCGGTGCAAATTCCAGTGTTGGCACTCAAGAACTGCATAATTTGGACTCTTTGGTCCTCGGGTTTTCATCATAAATTGGGGTCAGTAACACTGCATCATTGTACCATTGTGAGGATTAAGCTCACATAACATACATGAAGCTCCTGACATAGTAGTTTATAGTGGTTGACAGTAAGAGATAGCCCCGTGAGTGGGAAAGGGGGAAGCTGACGGAAGTCTTGAAATCTGAGTAGGATTTGGAAATGTGAAATGACTCACTTCTCAAAGTATCTTACAAATATCACCATGGAATATTATATAGGCATCAAGAAGCGTGGTTGCAACCCCAAGCTCTTCTTGCTCTTAATAAGGCAAAGGTGTTTTTATTTTTATTTTTATTTTTTTATTAAGCCAAAAGTTCCAGTTTGTTTGCTAAAAAGTCACTGGTGAGATGTGAAAATGTCTGGTGTCATTTTGGTTGAGACTCAAGTGGGTGAGGTGGCATTGCTCACCTGGGTGGCACATTTGATGCTATTTTAACATTTTAGTGATCACTGCAAGGCACCTTATGGGGTCGATGGTTCTCCCTGCCCTCTGCAGCCCCTGCAAACTGCTTATTTTCTTTCTTTCTTTTTTAAAAAATGTTTTGCTTATTTTTTTTTTAACGTTTCTTTATTTTTGGGACAGAGAGAGACAGAGCATGAACGGGGGAGGGGCAGAGAGAGAGGGAGACACAGAATCGGAAGCAGGCTCCAGGCTCTGAGCCATCAGCCCAGAGCCCGACGCGGGGCTCGAACTCACAGATCGCGAGATCGTGACCTGAGCTGAAGTTGGACGCTTAACGGACTGAGCCACCCAGGAGCCCCTGTTTTGCTTATTTTTGAGAGAGAGCATGAGAGAGCGAGCAGGGTAGGGGCAGAGAGAGAGGGGGACAGAGGATCCAAAGTGGGCTCTGAGCTGACAGCAGTGAGCCTGATGCGGGGCTCGAACTCATCAACCGTGAGGTCATGACCTGAGCGGAAGTTGGACACTCAACCGACTGAGCCACCCAGGTGCCCCCAGACTGCTGTATTTTCTACACACCTGTTTGGTAATTTAATGAAATCTATCCCCTTGTGCTGTCCAGGCACAAAGAACCAGTGTTCAGTAAGATGGACTGGGAAATTGAGGCTATCATGGCACTGTTGAAGATTTTTTTGTTTTGTCTTTTGTTTTTGGTTTTTGTTTGTAGTTTTTAGTGGGGAGGTCGGGGGAGGAAAATTGTCCCCAGAAAAACTGAAATCCTAGTCTAACACCTTGGGAGAGAGATTCTTGCCTTTTCTTCATTCTCTCCTCCTTTGCAGTCATTTTTTGTTTTTTTGTTTTTGTTTTTGTTTTTTTTTGCTGGTGTGCAGATTAAGGTTTGATGTGAATTTTTGGTTTAGCTGGAATTAGTTCTTTTATGGCCTTGAGGAGTGTGTGGGTAAACTTAAAACACACCAAGGCTTGACAGTAAAATGTAAAGGTCAGATGAGGTTCTGGATGTATTACCTGCTTGGAATGGTTCTGTAGTGATAGGGTTAGGACTTTCTATACATTTTCTCATATAATCTTTATAACAACCCTTTGTTATAAGATAGATTTTTTTCAGTGTATATTATGTCATCACTTATATCTCAGTAGGCATTGCTTTTATTGCTATCGTACGGTTGGGGACACAGAGAGGGAATGAGAGGGAGAGTTCAATACCTGTGAGGTGATGCAGCTAGCTAGGAAAGTAGCTGGAACTGGAACCCAGTGTCTGTGACACCAAGCCCTTGCTCTGAATTGCAGTGAAATATGCTCTCTCCATTACAGGTGTCTCTCCTAGAGCAAACTGGGTTTTCTGGTGCACTAGAAGGAGGCCCTGGTAGCAGAGGAAGGGGGAAAGAGGACTTCTTTGTGTTCACCTTTCATCCAGACAGGCCTTTTCATGCTCAAGATTGTGGCCAGGAGAGAAGCACTGGAGCTACCATGTACTAAGTCCTTGTATCGTGCCTTGATCAGAATACAGTGTGTTGCATAATGCTCACATTGAACCAGGATATCATTATGGATGAACTTCAAAAAAGCAAGTACCTTGTCCCCAAGTTCACAACCGGGGAGAATTGCGGTTGTTAAGATTTGAATGCAGGTGTTGAGTACACCATCTTGCCTGTTCAATTTCTGATGCCCTCTACCTGACAATCATATGATGATGTTCGTGGCTTCAATTTCAAAGGCCGTTTAAATTGTTTCATAGTTGATATATTTGGTATCCATTGGAAACTGCCAAAACTTTTCACTGCTGCATTTGGAAAAAGATAATAATGAGTTGCCGTGTCAGTGATTCAGGACTTCTGGGAAGCTAAAAGCACCCGTGTGTACTTATTTTGAGTCAATACGTTACGAACGAGTCTGGCCCAAAAGGAGAAATATCTGTCTTCTGAAATGGAGTGTGGGTCTCTTAGCGGCTCACCCCAGCAGGGAGGCAGTCACTACATAAGCTGAATACCAGGTCCATGGGGTTCCCTAGCCTGGAAAAGGAGCAGCAGCATGTGCATTATGAGGAAAACAGAAAGACCCATTTCTCTGTGGAATGATACTGAACAGGCAGCTTCAGCCACGGGGATATTCTGGCCAAAGGAAAATGTAGCTTAAGAAAAGCCCCAGCTGGTTCAAGTAACTTAAGCCTCACTACTCATGAAATATTATCTGACAGCTTCCCCCTCCCCGAGTGGCTGGGGACTGAGTCAGAGCTGCTCCAGGAACCTGTGTTCTCATTTTGGCATTATAGATTTACCCCACTTTGCACACTAGACAGTTTTGTGAAAGGCTGTATTTAGATCAAACATTTTTTTGTGCATGTGAATATAAAGGCATTCAATAAATTGCTGGGAAGTTTGCTCCAATGAATTCTTTTGTTCAGAAATTAACCAACACTGATTTCTAAATGAGGACATTCACATGTGTTCAGCACTGGGCTTGCTGATGTGATAGAGGCAGAAGTAGGAGGAACACCAGAGTGGAAGCTCTTTGAGAGCAGGGATTTGTCTGTTTTGTTTATTAACACACCGTAGTATTTGGAACAGTGTCTGACACAGAGTGGATGCTAGATAGATATTTGTTGAATGAGTGAGCATGTGTCCCTGCCTTTAAGAGATTGCAATCCAGTTTGTTTGCATTAGAATTAATTAATTATTAATTTGAGCTCATAATCTAGTTTGTTTGCATTTGATTAATTAATATTAACTAATTAGTGATTTTATTCCTTTATTCTACTTATGTGAGTGTCCTGGAGTCCTCAGTTTTATGAGTTCTTTAATTCCTTATTTTATGTTAATTTTACTTAAAAATTAAACTGGTAATGTGTTTGTTTAGAACATGAGAAAAAAGCAGATAAGAAAAAATAGTTAAAAGGTAATTATTTTCATTTAAGCTTATATCTTTCAAAACTTTTTCTATGTAAATAGCAAATACACATTTTTAAAAAAAAAATAGGCTCATCTTCAGGCAAAGTTGATTTTATGACTTGCTTTTTCCCTCCACTTTATCAGTGTTATTGTGAATAACCTCTTTTTTTTAAGTTTATTTATTTTGAGAGAGAGAGAGAGTGTGTGTGTGTGTGTGTGTGTGTGTGTGTGTGTGTGTGTGTATGAGTGGGGGAGGGGCAGAGAGATAGGGGGAGAGAGAAAACCCCAAGCAGGCTCTGCGCTGTCAGCACAGAGCCCAACACAAGGCTCGAACCCACAGCCCTTGAGATCATGACCTGATCCGAAGTCGAGTGGGGCACTTAACCAACTGAGCTACCTAGACACCCTGTGAATAACTTCTTATATTGAAATACATAATTCTCAAATAATAATTTTTCAAATATTGCACAATTTGGTATTATCTGTGATTATATCATAATTTTCTTAATCCTTATTGTTGGACACTAGGTTTTTTCCCTTCTGTCTTTCTCCCTCCCTCCCTTCCCCGCCTTCTCTCTTTAGTATAAACAAAGCTGTGATTGTTTGTAAACTTTCCCACATATCCATGATTATTTTCTTGGCAATAATTCTTAGAAGTGGAATTACAGGTCAAAGGTCAAAGGCTTTTGATACATATAATCACACTGCCTGCTCTGAAGACTGAGAAAATGCATACCCCTTTGTGTATTCTACTGACAGAGAGTGGCTTTTTCCTTTATCTGTACTGACAATGTGTATTATCATTTTTAAAATATTGACTATCTTCTGGGTTGAAAAAGTGAATATTATTATTGTTTACATACTTTTGATTTGTTGGTGATGCTAAATATCGTTTCATATGTTTTTGGTCGTTTGTATTTCTTCTTTTGCTACTTCCTATCTGTTGTCTTACTCAGAGATTCACAAAGGACAAATCTTTTCTTGGTACCTTCCAATCTACAACGGGACTTGCTATGGCTTCACCCACAGTTAGCCCTCACTAACTGCTGATTCCTTTCATTTACCCATCTATCCACCTACCATTTGTTGATTTGCTCAACAGATATTGAGGACCTACTAGGTGCCAGACAGAGAAATACAGGCTTGTAATCTCAAATAGCACTTTGAAAAATTTCAATATTGCTGTTATTAGCTATAAATCTTACATTTTTAGAAAAGACATATTAATATGATTTAATACGAAGAGTGGCTAATCCAAAAGTTTTTTCCTTAATGAATTTTCTTTAGGACGATAAAACTAAGTCTATCTTTTCTGAGTACCCTGCAGAGGTCAACAAACTTTTCTGTAAAGGGCCAGATAGTAAATATTTAAGGCTTTGCAGGCCATTGTTGGTGCAATGCAACCATAGACAGATGAGACTGGCTATGTTTCAATAAATGTTTATTTGTAGACATTGAAATTTACATTTTGTATAACTTTCACATGTCACAAAATACTGTTTTTCTTTTGCATCTTTTTTCAATCATTTACAAGTGTAAAAACCTTTCTTAGCTTGTAGGTTGTACAGAAACAGCCAGTGAGCGAGATTTGGGCCTGGGGTTTGTAGTTGGCCGACCTCTGGGGTAGAATCTCAGAAGCATGCTTTAAGGCACAGAGAGGCCAACTAGTTTGCAAATTTGATATAAACAACCCCAGAATAGATAATTCACAAAGGGATGATAGATTTGAGTTTAGCTGAGGCTTGGATATACCCTGACTCTTAATGACTTGCCACACATAGTTCTTAGTGTTTTAGCAATATTTTTAATTGCTGAAACGTATTTTATTATATAACTACTCATAAAAAATTTCATAGTTAAGTGTAAAGAAAAAAGTGCCCTCATATCCTTTGGCAAGGATAGGAGACATCTTTTTGATGTATTTCTTTTCAGTCTTCACACATTTGTAGCGCTCACATGTGGGAGGTCATTCTATATAAACAATTTTGAATCCTGCTTTGCTTCTCTGGATACTCTATGGTAATATTTTTCAATGCTTTAAATACTTTAATATAAATAAAACCACAATAAGATACCACTATACACAGAATGTCTATAATTAAAAAAACAAACAAACAAACAAACAAACCCAAACTAACTTATCCAAGAGAAATGAAAACATGCATCTACACAAAGATATGTGTGCAGATGTTCAAAGCAGTATTATTTATAATAGCCCCAAAGTGGAAACAACTCAAATGTTTGTCAACTGGTGAATGCATGAACAAAATACGGTGTATTTATATAATAGAATACTATTCCACAATAAAAGGGAGCAAAATACTGATACGAGTTACAGCATGGATAAGCCTCAAAAACATTATGCTCGGTGTAAGAAGCCAGACACAAAAGAACGTATACTATATGATTATAGTTATACGGCATTTCTAGAAACGGCAAAAAAACAAGACAGAAAGCAGGTTAGAGTTTGTCTGGGGCTGGGGTAGGAGCGGGAACAAGAGACCCTTTTGGGGGCGATGGAAATGCTCTGAAAGTGGACTATGGTGATGAGTGCACAATGGGACACGTTTACTAACTATTGGACTGTACACTTACAGTGGGTGAATTTCATGGTCTGTAAATTATACCTCGATGAAATTGTTAAAAATATTCATTGAAAACTGAATTTTTAATAGTATCATATTCCATTGTCTGAATGTTTCATTTCTTTATGCTGTGAGACTTGGGAGAAATATCCAGTGTTTATTCCCTTTTTAGCCAACGTCTGTATTCAGTAGGTGACATTAGAGCCATTGGACTTAAACAAAAATGATTTAGTGGAATGAATCCTAATCCAGTGGGCAAGGAAACTTGTGTGGCTTCGGCTGGGTGGACCTCAGTTTCTTCATCTGTAAAATCTAGAAAAGAAGTGGACACAAAGAAATACTGGGGCCCAGGGAAGAGAGGATCAGAAGAGAAAACTTGGTAATGGTGATAATTAAAAGACTGACTTCCCCAGAATTATGAGGCCAGTGACTGATTACTTACCCCACCATCTTGTCCATATCCGCCCAGCCCTCTCCTGCTCTCCTGTATGGCAGGAAGTCAGTAGGAACCGTGTGCAGTGTGATTGTTACTAAGGAGAAGATTAGAAGTTGAAGGAGACTCAGGAGACACTGCAATGATGAAATGGTGACAAGAAGTTGGGTGGGATCTGCTTGGTAAACTGGAACCCTTCTGCTTTGGCCCTTGCTGTGGGGACGAGCACCATTTGGGTGATTTAATCACCAGGAAGCTATCTAGGTTTTGTGCTCCCAAGTAAGAATGTAGAGCTCATTATAGGAAGACTGAGGTTGGAAATACTTTTAGAGTCAAGAGTTTAGAAATGTTGCCATGAAAATAATAGGTCATCATGTTTGCCTTCCCAGGAGAGTTTAAACTGAGTGAGACTGAACTGGTCTCCGAATCCTTGTGTTCTCGGTTTCCAGCCGAGTTCCAGGTTTTCCTAGAGTACAGCCAGCAGCATCTGTACCCAGAAAACACAAAAGAAAAGCTGTGGAAACTTAACTTGTAAACGTTTTTTTCATTAGCTCCAGGCTCCCAGCCACCAATAAACTGTATGCTTTTAAAAATCCTTTATTATTTTGAGAGCTTAAAAAAAAAGTGCTTTTTACCCTTATTCATATGCTTGGGATTTTCTTAAAATGTTACTTATCAAACCTTTATCTGTTTAGTCCCTCCAAAAGGTAACGGCATTCTAAGTTTTTGCTTAAAAGAAAAAAAAAACCATTTAATAAACTCGCTGTAACTTGAGCCTGTTGGTGGTCTTGGAAGAAACCCAAATCCAGGTTTGGTTGATACTGTGTAATGTGAATGCAATTAGTAGTGGTTTTTCCAAAGTAGAAAGAGATGTAGGAAAATAATGCACAGCAAATTTAGGTCAGAGCTGGGAAGCTTATAAAACCTTATTTTTGTTTTCATTACCTTAAGTAATAGGGAAGCTTTTGTCTTTATTATGTAATTTCCCTAGCAGTAATGCGTTTTAAAACATTTCTGTGTTAATTTCATATGTTTGATCAGAAAGCCAGAGTTTTCAAACCCCTGTGATGTGGCTGCTGGCATTGTTTACATACAGAAGACTTCTTGTTCATCTCTAGGAAGCCAACACTAAAATTACTGATGGGGGCAACTCTTACCACCTGTTTCTTCATTCAGTACAAGGTCTGACACAGCAGTTTCCAAGCGATTGACATCCTTTGGCTATAGGCTGAGGAATGAATTGATCTGTCTATTAATGTTGTTATAGTTCAGAGGATGTGATTTGATTCTAGTCTATTTAAACCTACGTGACCAGACTGTGAAGTCTGTAAGGACAGGGGGTATATCTTTCTTGTTCGGAGGAGAAACTATTAGCTATTAGCTATTAGAATTCTCACCCTCCAACGGTGAGATGCAATTTTCTCCTCCCAGCTGTACCTTCCTCTGTGCTTCTCCTTGAATTCACCAGGCCTACTCCTGCTTCTGTTCTTTGACATTTTTTTATTGCCTCTTCCTGGAGGCCAGATACCAGCCTGGACCACCCCCTCACCTCTTCTAGGTCTTTGTTCAAAGATACCATCTCAGTGAGGTACTACCTATCTCCTTTCCTTGCTTTGTTTTTTTGTAGTATCATCACCACCGGATGAACTGATATACTGATGTGCTGCATATCCTATTTATTGATTTGGTTTATCATTTGTTCTACCACCAGAATATGAGCTCCACAAGGGCAAGGATTTCTGTCTGATTTGGTCATTGCTGTGTACCTACTGCCTACAACATCATCACTGCTACAACTTGGTTGAATGAATGAATGAGTGAATGAATACAGATTCTACCATTTACCAGTTATGTGGCAGTGGCTAGTATGTTTGCTCTCTTGGATCCTTTGCTTGATTCCCCATTTGTTTCATGAAGTGGCATGTGTGGGTCCCATGAGGTGTTACACATTGCACATAGTTCTTTCCTGCTATGTTCTGCAAATGCATTCATTCATGTTTTCATTTAACAAGCCAGACACTGTTCCTGCCTTCACAGAGTTTAATCTTGGAGGAGTGGGCAGGAATTGGACAAATATATGAGTAATTCTGGTAAAGTGGGCTAGCAACAATAATAGGGAAGGTGCAATGAGTTATCGGGACACCCGTGATGGACTCCTGGTCCATATGTGGAGACAGGAATGTAGAAGGCTTCCAGGAGGAAGGGGCCTCACAGCTGAGATCTGGAGAACAGGCACTAGACAGGTGGAGTCAGGGTGATGTGATGGGGGTGTGAAGAGGGTTCCAGGAAAGAATAATGTATACAGAGTCTGGAAGTGAGTAACCATGGAATATGGAAGAACTGAAAAAGAGAGCCTACCAGGCCATGCCAGGGAGCTTGGATTCGATGCTAAGGGCAGTGTGGAGCCATGGAAGAATTCCAGGGACAGGAGTGACTTGGTCAGACTTTCCTTTACAACAGTTATTTTATTCAGTAAGACAGTTTTTTCTCCTGTGATGAGGAACTTGAACACAAGCTCCCCAGAAGGGAGATTGTGAAAACAGTTAAAGGGGCTTCCAGAAAGTGAATCTTTAGGCTCCATAAAGTCTGCTACAATATTGTTGAATCTGACTGGTGAGTTTCACAGCAATAAATTTAGAGTTCACTTCCACCCCCCCAAATGCTTAAGAAACTTCATTATTTTTGGGTGTATAGTTCATAGCTTGCATTTAGGGACATGGTGTTGCTACAGACATAGATATTCCCACCAAACTCAATAACGCTGTGGGGCAGACAAATACAGCAGGGATGGAAGAAACCAGGAGAGTTCGAATCTGTTTTTAGACCCATAAGGAGTAACAGCATCTCCCACCCAGCTCTAGTTGCCAAGGGGGAAAAAAAGTGGCCATGATGGGGTGTTAGGTGGTAGAGGAGACCCCCAGCAGACCTTGGTCCTATCCTTGCTCTGCAGCTTACTTATTACGGATGACGTGGTTTGGGCAACTACTTAACCTCTCTGATCCTCAGTTTCCTTTTCTGGAAAATGGAAACTACCTATCTTTTGGGGTTGTTAGGATTCAGTGAGGATAAAGTATAGTTTGTTCTGCTACCGCACTTGTTTAAAAACATGAATTTGTTCCATCCTGGGTGATATATTGGGGAACAATTTGGAGATAACAAAAATATGATCAATGTCATCTATAAGAAAAGCTAGGTGAGCTCAGAAAAGTGCACCCAGCTGAAAGGAGCTTTGTAGGAATATGCAGAACACACATCTTAAACATCTACCTGCTACCAGAGTTCACTATACGTGTTACAAGCCCCACCCATCCATATCTGGTGTTAGAATTTTCAGTCTCCTTTCCGATAACGCTCCTTCCACCACTTCTCAATAACTCTTGAGTTGTGACCCTTCCGACACCCACTTCTACAAGCAAACGTAAGTCTTTTTCAGGGTAGAGTGCCGCATTTATTACTTATGTATGTCTTAACCAACAAGCTTATATAAAACTGTGCTACCATTTTTATTAGATTCCTACCTTTTATTTTGTGTCACTAGTGAAATTTTTGAGTGGTGTGCCACTATCCCATTTTCCCCTAAGCTCTGTAGTTTTTATTACATGATTTTGCATACCATACTGATATTTTGGAACTTGCATTTTCCGGTATAGAAAAACTGACTGTATTTAAATTTTTAAACATGTTTATTCATTTTTTGAGAGAAAGAGAGAGAGAGAGAGAGAACACAAGTAGGGGAGGGGCAGAGAGAGAGGCACAGAATCTGAGGCCAACGTGGGGCTCGGACTCATGAACTGTGAGATCATGACCTGAGTGGAAGTCTGATGCTTAACCCACTGAGCCACTCAGGTGCCCCAAGCTGACTGTGTTTAAAAAACCAAACATAGCTCCTGACAGACAAGTGACACTTACTAAAATGTAGCTGTTTTATTATTAATCCATTAACTTTTTTTTAAACTTTTATTTATTTTTGAGAGACAGAGCATGAATGAGGGAGGAGCAAAGAGAGAGGGAGACACAGAGTCCGAAGCAGGCTCCAGGCTCCGAGCTGTCAGCACAGAGCCCGACACAGGGCTCGAACCCACAAACTGTGAGATTATGACCCAAGCCGAAGTTGGATGCTTAACTGACTGAGCCACCCAGGCGCCCCTATTATTAATCCATTAAAATATGATGTTGGATTGGGGCAGGTATAACTAACATCTAATTACTCTGATTGTGAACATAAGGGAAATAGAACACCTGAGTGGAAGGGTCTTGGGTGCTTATCTTTTCCGAGTGTGTGCTGGCCACACTACTTTTGGGGTGTTATTGGTGACAAACCAGATGTGTCTAGAGAAGAGCAATCCAGGAAGAGAGAAGGTATAAGAAAGGTCTTTAAACATATTCCCCCATGTCTTGGGGAAGAAGGATTGCTCTGTTTTTGGGGGTTTCACACAAAGCAGAAGCTTTCAGGGCCCAGGGGTCTGCTTGGTACAGGGCTGCTGGGGCTGCTGGGGCTGCTGTAGGGTGGGCGAGGACAGAGAGAAGTCAGACTTGGGTTTGGAGGTTTTACCTTTAAAGTTCCTTTTTTAAAAACAAAAAAGGATAAAGTACAAAGACACATAACTGCAGGTTTACCAGAGTAAATTTGACACAGAAACAACCTAAAGTTTTCCAGCAATACTTGGGCTTTTGCTTCCTTTTTTTAATGGTCTAAAAGAATAGTTCACATGTGTACATATTTACATACTGATTTTTCTTTAGTTATGCCCTTGAACACTGGAAATCTAAAGACTGCTTGACAAATATTTATGGCTTGGGGCATGCTTAGTGAAATCACATAATCACATCACTGCTTTCCATCCAGAGTTCTTTTTTCCTTTCCCCTCCTCCTCCCCCTCTCCTTCCCCTCCCCCTCCTTCTCCTTCTCCTTCTTTTCCCCAACTCAGGGAGAACGCTCAACTAGTTGCTGATCTGGCTTTAATTTCTCTCTAATATCCTGTATAGCTTTTGTCCTCTCTAATTGGGCCAGGCTGTTAAGCTCTTGTAATAGGAAGATGTCACCTAATCTTGGACCCTCTCAGTGAAGCTAAGATGGAGAGAAGCATCAGGATGCATGGGGAATTTTAGCTGAGGGTTAGCAGAGTCTGCCTCAGGTATTTGCAGTGGGATACTCTGAGACTGCAGACTATAGAGCTTGGTGCAGTATCTCTAGAAGAATTACTTTTAGGCCCCTGAATGAATAAACATTAATTATACTGGATAGTCTGTCTATATACTGACGTAGAAGATTCTAGGTTTCTATCTGATCTTGCTATTAAGAATAGAAGATGTTTCCAACATACTTGCTTTCATTCAGTTTTCTTTTTAATCATAGATGGGGCAATACTGTTCACATGCTAAATGTTACCAAAACTATTAAAAATGTAAAATGGTATATTTTTTAAAATAAATTTTTTATGTTTGTTTAGTTTTGAGAGAGAGAGAGGGAGAGACTGAGTGTGAGTGGGGGAGGGGCAGAGAGAGAGGGAGACACAGAATCCAAAGCAGGCTCCAGGCTCTGAACTGTCAGCACAGAGCCCGACATGGGGCTCGAGCTCATGAACCGTGAGATCATGACTTGAGCCTAAGTCAGACTCTTAACCGACTGAGCCCCCCAGGTGCCCCTAAAGTGGTATATTTTTAATGGAAACTATGTTGTTCTCGTGCTTTAAAAATGAATGTTATCTTCTTTGTTTCTGTGAAGAGCACATAGGATTTAGGCTTGCTCTTAACTCGATTTTTCCAAAACTAATAAATTTCTTCCTTTGGGATCTGTTCTCCTCCCTTTCAAGCTCTTTGGAATACTCGGATGTTTTTTCCATGTGGGAGTTCTTGAGCTAGGTGTATTGACAATAAGAACATGTGGGAAACCTGTGATGTCTGAGTCTGAGGCATTCTGATTGGCTGGCCTGGATTCGCAGATGATGCCCAGAAGGAATCAGGCTGGCATTGCCATTTTCCCCAGCCACGAGCCTGGATGGACAAACCTGGTTGGCAAATGACTTTAACCAACATTTCCAGCCCAGCTGGATGTGGTTGCAGAGGCAAGCACATGAGTCAATCATTGGTTGGGGCAAGTGGCCCCCAAGTCAGCCTCTCTTCTTAGGCCTGATCGACCAAGTTGTTCCCACCCCCATCCTCCCCCAAAGACATGTGACTTCAAATAAATAAGGTTGCCCATATATTTTGGTACTTTCCCCATCTCCCTTAACCTTGCATAATGGAAAGAGCGTGAGTTCTAGAAGCTTGGGTTTAATCCCAGCTCTGTTATTTTTTGGCTTTGTGATTTTGGGCACTTGACTTAATCTCCCTAAGCCTTTGCTTGCTCATTTAAAAAGTGATGTCATTCATCTCTCACTACCAGGGCTGTTGAGAAAAAGTGTCTACTAGAGTGCCAGGCCCACAGAGGGCTTCTGGAACTGGAATCCACACCAACTTTTACCAATTACTTTTTTGTCTTCAGTAAGCCAGTTGCTTCAATCCCAGTTGATGTATCTCCAGAGCAGGAAGATGAGTTGATTCTGCTTTCTTCTTTGTGCCAGGCTCTGTCCTGGGCCCAGAGACTTCAGAGATGAGTAAGAAGAAGACTGTGCCTATGAAGGCACTCCCAGTTTTACTCAGATCTGTTCATTCAACAAACATACTTTGATACCTACTGTGTGCAAAAACCCTGTGCCCTTGGGGAGGACACTACGATGATTCAGCTACTAATTCATTCCACATTTATAGGTCATCTGTTGTGTGCCAGATATTGTTGTGAGCACTATGGATAGAAAAAGAATGCAAGGTCGCTCTTCCCTTTAGGAAGGTCACAGTGCAGTAAAATACACTAAGGGTGGGGGAAAGCAGATGGAAAGAGAGTATATTCTGGTTGTTAAAAGACACTTATTTGTTGAGTAACATAGACTGAATATAGCAATGTAGGTTGCATTTTTCCAAATATGCAAATGTTGAAACTTAGAGCTTCACTGAGGTAGGGCTCTCATTTTACAGCTGAGGAAACAGAGCCCAGGAGCAGTTAATACATCCCACATTATAGGTACAAGTAAAGCTGAGACCAGCCCCACTGCAACACCTTCACCTATATTGTGACTAATGTTGAAAACTCCCTCTCTTTCTTCTCCATCCTGTTGTCATCAGACCTGCTACTCTCTTTCCATGAAGTGTCACATTCCATCCCCCCAACAGCATTCTTGGACCACTATGGGTTTAAGGAACTTGCTCATGGTCACACAGCTTGACATACAAAGTCAGGATTTGTAGTCAGGTCTGTCTGATTCCTGATGCCAAGCCCTCAGCCTCTGTACCATACCCTGTTCATGATTTATCCTCACTGTAGTGTCTAAAGGTGTTTGCAAGCTTTTGAGACAGTTTGTTGAAAAGACACATGTCACAGATTGTTTTTAGGACCTGCTTATCTGAACCAGTGGGAAAGCTAAATTTTGAACAATGAATAGAGTCTATAGGTATTGGATGCCAAGTGAGTCAGGATATAAATAGGAAAAAAAGTTAGGATAAAAAAATTCTGTAAACCCAGTTTCTTAAGATTGGAGGGGTAATTTTGAGCAAATGAGTCTAAAAAGGCCTCTGCAGATAGTCCAAGAGATGGTACCTACGTCCAGAGATCATGGAAACAAAGAGGAACAGGCACTGTAGATTTTCCTCTGCTCCATGATGTCATATAGCAGAATTTCTGCCCTTGGCACAGATCAAGCCTGAAGCCAATTTCTTAAAAATCACTGATACCTTAACTGAGGAGCTTAAAACGCTGAAGGTGGTTGCTCCACAGTTAAACAAAAGCACCCTCTGGTTCCTTTGTGACTGCTAATGCAATTGTCTTTCCATCTTTTAAGATGGCCCTCCTCCTTTTCCTCCTCCTGGTCTCCTAGTTAATTCAGGTTTGTTTGTTTGTTTATTTTTGAGAGAGAGAGAGTGAGCATGTGGGGGGGGGGCAGAGAGAGAAGAGAGAGAGAGAGAGAGAGAGAGAGAGAGAGAGAGAGAGAGAGAGTCCCAAGCAGGCTCCGTGCTGCCAGGGCAGAGCCCAAAGCCCAACGTGGGGCTCAAACTCACGAACCATGAGATTATTATCTGAGCTGACACCAAGAGTTGGATGCTTAACCAACTGAGCCCCCTAGGCGCCTCGATTTGTACTTATTTTATAAGAAAAAAAACCGTATGGGTCTGGTAAGTTGGTAATGTTGAAGGCTGACAATCACATAGAAGGTACCTCTTAGACTGATGAAATGTGTGAGTGTGTTTGAATTTTCTCTTAACTAGCATTAAGACACTGTGTCTCTCTCCTGGGTGAGTGGCAGGGGAGACTAGACTTCACTTGGCCAAAGCAGCAGGCAACTAATAGAACGTTTCTGCTCCCCTCAAAGAAAGGTAGTCATGTGTCTGTACTTCCAACTGAACTCCAATTTCCATTCTGCTTTGAAATCTTGCTTGCTCTGTCAGGGAGAGCCACATGACAAATGTTCAGTATGTCAGATTTGTTTTCCTTTGAAACTACATATGAATTTGACCTCCACAGTAGGGCTGCATTAATTTTCCAAAGCTCTTCCAGTAATTGTATTCTTTTTTTTTTAAATGTGCATACTATTATTCTTTTTTGAGTTGCGTTATGACTGGTGTTTTGAAAGTGGTTGGAGGATTACTGGTTGCATATGGGATGATGTGTACGTGATGTACATTTCCAGATGTAAACAGCCGCTGATGTTCATTATATAGTTTGTATAGCTATTTTACTCATTTTGCCAGACTCTACTCAGTCCTTTACAGCCAACAGAGTATGTTTTCTTCCTTCAATTAAGTTAAGTTTGGATAAACTTTTCTGACAAGCAGCATTAATTTTGTCATGCTGATATTTATATTGATCATTACTTGCTTGTGACTGCGAGAATAAAGCATGTATCTAAATATGTGTGTGCTAAGTTACTCTTCCTGTTGTGTTTGTATGGTGACTAGTTCATACATTAATGGGCTACCCATACCATCCATTCACAGTTTCACACGTCAAATCTATATGTCTAGGGTGCTTGTGAATAAGTTTCCCTTATTTTAAGAAAACAGTTGATTCATTTAGGGAAGAGAGAGGCAGGTGAGGTAGATAGGGAAGCCATATCATGAGTATATTTCTAAGAGGAGCTATTCTAGAATGTTTTGGTGAAAGAATATCTTCTCTGTATCATCTATTTATCCATCTTTGTATCTACCGATTGATCTATTGATCTCTATCCATTTATCCATTAATCTATCTGTAAAACAAATATTCCAAACACTGAAGACACATGAGGAGTATAGATCTTGACAGAGATTACTACTTCCAACAGAAATCTCTGAAAGCATCAAGTGGAGACAGATTATTAAGTGGTGTTGATGAGTATTCTTTTGATCTTTTCCATCTCTCCATCACCCCATCTTCTTCTTTTTATTATCATTATTTTTAATTTACATCCAAGTTAGTTAGCATATAGTGCAACAATGATTTCAGGGGTAGATTCCTTAGTGCCCCTTACCCATTTAGCCCATCCCCCCCTCCCACAACCCCTCCAGGAGCCCTCTGTTTGTTCTCCATATTTAAGAGTCTCTTCTGTTTTGTCCCTCTCCCTGTTTTTATATTATTTTTGTTTCCCTTCCCTTGTGTTCATCTGTTCTGACCATCACCCCCTCTTCTTAAACTGTTTTTTTAAATGTTTATTTATTTTTTGAGAGACAGAGAAGGACAGAAGGCGAGCAGGAGAGGGACAGAGAGAGAGGGAGATACAGAATTCAAAGCAGGCTCCAGGCTCCAAGCTGTCAGCACAGAGCCTGACACAGGGCTTGAACCCATAAACTGAGGTCATGACCTGGGCCGAAGTTGGATGCTTAGCAGACTGAGCCACCCAGGCACCGTGTCTTCTTAAATAGTTTTTAAATAAGTTTACTCTAATTAAAGACGTACAAATAATGTACATCTATTAAATAAAATAGAGAAACATTGGGAAAGTAAGAAACTATCCAGTCTCCCTTAAGCTTATATAACAAACACAAATAATCACTTTTAGCATTTTGGTATATTTCCTTCCAGCCTCTCTTGCCCTATGTGTACTTTTTTTTTTTTTTTTTTTTTTTAATTTATTTTTGGGACAGAGAGAGACAGAGAATGAACGGGGGAGGGGCAGAGAGAGAGGGAGACACAGAATCCGAAACAGGCTCCTCCAGGCTCCGAGCCATCAGCCCAGAGCCTGACGCGGGGCTCGAACTCACGGACCGCGAGATCGTGACCTGGCTGAAGTCAGACGCTTAACCGACTGCGCCACCCAGGCGCCCCGCCCTATGCGTACTTTTTAAAAAATTCCATCAGTGTGATCATCTTGTATATTATTTTGTGTCAAGCTTTTTTCACTTAACATGAAAATATTATTTTTTCCAAGTCTTTATAAATATTGTCTTTTATATCTCTGTGATATCACACTGAGTGGGCACAACCCAAATTGTTTAGTTAGCTGTCTCTCTATGGTTGGATTACGTAGGGTATTTCACCTGCACTATTTTTGAAAATGAAACAACAACAAAGCAACAGCAAAAAAACTTGGTTGAAGTCCAGGATGGACCAGAAAAATGGCTATATATTTTAATAGTCTATTACATTTTTCACATGGAAATGTGAGGACAAAACCCCTCTGCGTCTATGAGTCCATATTAAACTCTAATTAAGGAAGTGTTTATGAACAGCCTACAGATCAGTTAGAAACGAGGGCTGGTAAATGGAGTCATTTTGTTTTATGAGGGAACCTCAGAGATTTAAGCCCCAGATCCCTCAATTTTGAGTCAGTTTTGATTTCATGGGTTAGTCCATGATACACTGTGATTTTGCCTTACAGAGTGTTCAGATTGAGACAGTAAGTCTTCCTTACTCAATTTGCAAAATCTGTGAAATAGGACCCCAGTCAATCTAGAAAAGTCTGCTTGCCTGTTTAGATATTTATGAATAATCTTTCAGTACGGAGTAGAAAAGTATTTATAGTTGTAGATTGAAGGTAAATTCTTCCAATGCTCCTTGTTTTTTTCCTTTAAAAATTTAGGTAATAAAAAATGCATTCTTCTTCTCCCTGAGGAAGCAACTTGGCATTGGACTCTGAATAAGTCCTGAGTCTGGATAAGACAGCTGGGGCTGACCTCCTCTTCCACCACTTACCGCAGGGTGACCTTGGGCAAGCTATTGGAATTAGACTGGGTGTCAATTTTCTCATCTGGAAAATGGGAATAAAACTACTCATTCATAGGTTTGTTGGGATGGTTTACATAAGTTACAACCAGGAGGAAATCAATAGTGCTTATTACAGTATTTTTTTTTTTGACCAGGCTCCTGGAGTTCTGCATTTTGAGGGCTTTAGACCAACTTCAGTGGCATTCATAACATTCCTCAGTGAGTGGCTTTTCTCTGAGCATTCCTTCCCCAACTGGCTTATGTTAATGGTACCACTTTTTGATAACTGGCTACCACTTTTTGGGGGAGTTCTTTATGCCAGTTGCTTTCCATGTATTATGAAATATAATTCACATCACCATTTAAGAAGTATATATTTTTTATTATCCACTTTTCACAGGTGAAGAAACTAAAGCCAATAAAGATTCGGTAACATGCTCAGGGTCATAAAATTGCTAAATATGGATCTAGGAACTAAATTCTTGTCTGGCTTATTTGCCACTGTTCTGCTTTTGTTAATTCTTTTAAGGAGGAGCCTTTTATACTTTTAGATTTCTTACAGAATTTTAGTGCAGTTGCCTGAACAATGGAAGGCTTTAGCAAATGGTTTTGTTGGTTTTTTATTCTTTTAAGTTTTTAAAAATAAATTGAGCCCCACCCCACGTGGGACTGAAACTCATGATCCCAAGATCAAAAGTCTCATGCTCCTCTGACTGAGCCAGCCAGGCACCCCTGTTCTTTGTTTTTTAAAAATGAATGAATGAAGAAGTGATCCTGTGGATAAGAGAACTTGGAACTTTTCTCCAACAGAAAACCAGAAGTACTGTTTTTTAATGACCATGAAATTATGAGTCTTAGAATTGTGTTCTGCTTCTGGACAGAACATTGCACATGATAAAATGATAGATTTTTAATTTTTTGCATATGAAACTATTTCATATGAAACCAATTTTAGGGACTTGGTATTTGAGATCCTCATTTGAGAAAATCTAGATGAGCATTATATAGGTAATTGTTGAAGCAACTTCAATTTAAACAAAGGCTATAACTAATTGTAGGTCTGGTTTTGGCCATCTGTTTAATAGACATGTATTTAGCATATGCATTGTGTCAAGTCTTCTGCTGGGCACTAAAGGCTTAAGGATGAGTATGATGGTTCCTTTGAATGCTCTGCCTTTGGCTCTCTGAGGTCCAGCAATCTTTTTATTTGTTGGAGAGAGGATTTTATGCATTTTCCTGGTTTCAGCTACCCTCTCATGCTAATGACCACTATATCTTTAACACAACCCCTTCCCTTTTAGCTCAGTTACTCAGCTCTTTGCTGGATATGTCCACATGGATGTTTCAGACACCTCCAAACTTAATTTGTCAACTAATTCCCAGCACCTCCTGTGCCCCAACTTTGTATCTGTTATATATTTTATCTCAGTTGGTGGCATGACTGTCCTCTCCTTCATCCAAACTAAAACACCAGAAGTAATCTTTGGGGTTTTTTCCTCCCTTACTAAGTTAGCCAGTCATCAATCCTGCTGGTTTTCCCAGCTAAAATAAATCCTAAGAACCATGAAGGATTTGAGATTTTATCCCACTTGCAAATAAATTAGTTAGCCTGCCACAGTTTCATGGATGCTGGCAGAAGACATGAGATTCCTGGGCTAGAGACAAAGGAATTTATTAGTGATAGCAGTAGCCGGAGTGTTAGCATTTTCTTGCACCAGTTCCCATACAGTATCATGAAGAGGGCCAGATGACACCTACACATGCAGTGCGTTGTGTTACAGGAGAGGAACCTGAGCTTAGGGAACCCAAACCTTTTATGTTGGACAATAAGCACGCTTTCCCTTTGCTCCAGAGGAGGACCAGATCTTCCAAAGCTGTTTTCCATGTAAACATCTTTGAAAAGATAATCTGGAACCAAGGGCAACCAGTGCATTGATTACAGTATGTACAGAAACTCAAGAGACCCGTGGAGAATTGTCTTGTATCTGTTTCCTCTGTACCTTCCTTGTACCGTCAGATCAGGCCAACCAATTCTCCCAGGAGTATTGCAAAAACTTCTTAACTGGTCTCCCTAGGTCTTCACATCAGTCCCCCACACCATGCTGGGATATCCTCCTGAGACAAATTTGATTGTGCCACTTTCCTGCTTTAAACCATTTACGTCCTCCTCATTGTCTGTGGGAAAAGCCCAAGCTCCTTACCATGACACGAATGGGGTTCTCAGAGCAGACTCTTCTAGTCTCAGGGAAAGGCTCCATATCACAGTGGTTGCCTCCATTACTGCCCGTTACTTACCTATGTGGCCTCAGTTTCCCCATCTGTAACATTAGGATGGTGAACTTTCCTCCCGGGTTATCATGAGGCTTGAGTCAGCCTCACACATAGTAAGTCCTCAGTAAATGTTGCCTGTTATGGTTGTATCTTTATACTCTTTCTCACTCGTTAAGATCTGGCCACATGGTTTTCTGTTCACTCAGTGCTGCTTTTCACCACAGGTAGTGCTTTTGCCCCTGCTGTCCTCCCAATCCCTATTGCCTGGGTTCAGGCTGGTTAGACACATCCTCTCTCCTAGCTCTTGAATTTGCTATGTATGTCTCAGCTATTGAGCTGGAGGTATCTGTTAACTAGTCAGTTATTGCCTCTAGACTATGAGCTTTGTGAGGATGGGCTGTCTTATGTGTCTTTGTGTAGCCGGCCATAGCACATGTTGAAAAAATGTTGAATGAGTAAATGAAAGAATAAAAGGAGTTCACAGTCTACTGAGGTGTTTGGAGGCTGGGGATGAGGGATGGAAGGCAGTTAAGTAGCTTAATAACAGTGAAGGGAATCTGAGTAAGTGTTGGGTTGAGGTGAAAATTAGGTCCTACAGGAGTCTAGTGCAGGGAGTTTGCTCGTTGAGTAAGTTCATATGGTTAGGAAGCCTGTTTAAAGTTATCTATTGAATGAGAGAAAGCAGTCCCTTCTGTGTGATTCTAATTATTCCCTTTCCTAAAAGAAGCTATTGCAAGTGGAAGGTCATGCAATCTGCCTTCTTGTAAGATTTTCAATTCCTCAGAAGACAATGAATTCTCTGTTACCTGGTGGAATGGGTAGAATGGAACTTCTTTTTAATTAAATCGTCTCTGTAACAGAAAGTGACTTTATCTCTCTTTCTGAAGTTCCCCAGGTCTCCAAGACTTGGCTCAAATCACCTTCCTTGAATTTACTATCCCCCTGGTGCACCCTGAATTGTTAGTTATAATTTTATGTGAACATATCTAGTTCCCTAGTGAGATCAAGACTCTGGGAATTTATATTTGTTTCCTGAAATATGTAACATTCTGCTTTTGAATTACGAAGTCACTGCATATATATTTATTGACTGACTGGGATACGCTAGATATGCGATAACAACTTTTGAATAATTAGAACACAGCCCTAGCCTCAGAATGCCAGTGATCTCTAGGACTTCATGTTCCCTGCAATAGTAGCTTCTCAATGCATGGTAGTAAATGTCTAATCTGCAACTTTCAATTTTTTTTTGAAATAAAAGCTGAAGCGTGTGTGTGTGTGTGTGTGTGTGTGTGTGTATTTGGAAAATATTGATAAATAAAAGCCCCTAATATCCAAACCTAGTGATAAATACTTTTAGTATTTATACTATCTCTCTAGTCTCTCTTCCTTTGCTTTATGTTATTACTTCTCTGTTTCTCTCTCTTAACATAAGTGTGGTCATACTTTACCACTCATCTGGCAATCTGCTTTCCCCCCCTTAACATCAGTAGATATTTATTTATTATTTAAAAAAAATTTTTTTTAACGTTTATTTATTTTTGAGACAGAGAGAGACAGAGCATGAACAGGGGAGGGGCAGAGAGAGAGGGAGACACAGAATCTGAAACAGGCTCCAGGCTCTGAGCTGTCAGCACAGAGCCCGACGCGGGGCTCGAACTCACGGACCGTGAGATCATGACCTGAGCCGAAGTCGGATGCTTAACCGACCAAGCCACCCAGGCGCCCCTAAGTAGATATTTATGAAAAGTGGTGGTGCGGAAGAATTTCTTGTAGCCTGCTGTTTCAGCCCTTGACCCACCATTTTGCCTGCTTGTCACTACCTGTTCTTTCTTGATTTCTGTTAGTCTCTCTGGATTGACTCATCACTGTGTTCTGATCTTTGATACCTGCATATATCTTGATAATAAGCTCCAATTTTTTAGAGCATCCTCTGTGTCCCAAATACTTGTATGTATTTTAAACACCTTAAAAATCTGTTTTCTGATAGACTGAATATTTGTGAATATTCATTTTATAGACCCCCCCCCCCATTTGGTCAAGGGGTTTAATAACTGTAAAAGGTCATGAAGGTAGAAGTGGATCTTATAGTCTTTATGCCCAACACCCTCTCTGGTATGTGAAATCGCCACCCTGTCTTCACACTACTTAGCTTCAAACTTTTTCTGGAATATTGGTTTTTTAGGGGCTGTGTCTAATCAGCTTTTGGCTCTGTTATATCCCTCCAATGGCATCACAAGCTACACTCTTTGGTCAACATAGTAAATTTCTTATGCTGTGTGTGTGTATGTGTGTGTGTGTGTGTGTGTGTGTGTGTGTTTGAGAAAAGTTGTGGCCCTTGCTTTCATTCCTTGTGGTGGACTGCCCCTCACATCTGTTTTCAACCCCCAACCCCTATACCAGAGTTATATCCTATTAACTCAATGCACCTTTTCTTTGTAATTCATGTCAATTTTCCTTCTAGCCACCTGCACAGTCTCTGCCTCTCTCTCTGGCTTGCTCTCAAGGCTGTGAGTAACTTCTTTGTGTGTTTGCTGTTTTTGATAACCTCAGCCCAAGATTTAATGTCAAGGTGGGAGCCCTATTAAAGATGCTATTAATCATCCCGCCTGTGTTTGAAGATTTCCGTGTTGGCAAGCGGGCAGATAGAAGTAGCTGTATGTTTCCCAACCAGATGTACTGGTAGCTGGGATGGGGGCATTCAGCTGAAGCACATTCCTATCATTATTTGGCAAAGAATGGGCCAGTGAGATTAATATAATAATCCTTGTTTGTGATCCAGATTCGTCAGCTGAATCATAGAGCCTCAGTGTTGGAAAGGACCTTAAAACCATCTACTCCAACTGCATGATTTTATACTTGAGGAAACTGAGGTACCAGGTAAAGGACTGAAAATTATAGAACACCAAGGCTGTGAGGAACTTTTGGCGTGATCTCACCCAACTCTGTTATTTTTTTTTTTAATTTTTTAATGTTTATTTATTTTTGACACACAGAGAGAGAGAGAGAGAGAGACAGAGCATGAGTGGGGGAGGGGCAGAGAGAGAGGGAGACACAGAATCCGAAGCAGGCTCCAGGCTCCAAGCTGACAGCACAGAGCCCGACGCGGGGCTCAAACTCACGGACTGCGAGATCATGACTTGAGCCGAAGTCGGACGCTCAAACGACTGAGCCACCCAGGTGCCCCAACTCTGTTATTTTTTAAACTTTTTTTTGAAGTTTATTTAAAGTTTTTGCAACTTTATTTTTGAGAGGGAGAGAGGGAGAGAGAGTGCACCCAGGGAAGGGTCAGAGAGAGAGAGAGAGAGAGAGAGAGAGAGAGAGAGAGAGAATCCTAAGCAGGCTCCACACTGCCACTGTGGAGCCTGATGCAGGAACATCAAAGCATCAGAGCATGAACCATGAGATCATGACTTGAGCCAAAGTTGGATGCTTAACCAACTGAGCCACCCAAGTGCCCCGCCCTGCTCTCTTATTTTATGGGGAAGGATAATGAGACTTAATGTCACATGGCTTGTTACTGCAGAGCAAGGACTCCACTGGATTCCTGACCTCATGCCTAGGAGGGGTGACCTATCTCAGTCTCCAGGGTGGATTTGTTGGATTTGGCTGGTAGGCAAGCATCCTTTCTCCCACTCCTTGTGTTGTGGGTCATGTTTAGTTCTGGCTGGGGAGAAGGAAGTTTCTTTTTCTTTCTTTCTTTCGGTCATGTTTAGTTCTGGCTGGGGAGAAGGAAGTTTCCCTTTCTTTCTTTCTTTCTTTCTTTCTTTCTTTCTTTCTTTCTTTCTTTCTTTCTTTCTTTCTTTCAGAGAGTGAGCACACCCAAGTGGGGAAGGGGCAGAGAGAGAGAGAGAGAGAGAGAGAGAGAATCTTAAGCAAGAGCCCAATGTGGGGCTCGATCTCACCACCCTGGGATCATGACCTGAACCAAAATCAAGAGTTGGATGCTCAACTGACTAAGCCACCCAGGCGCCCCAGGAAGTTTCTTTCTTTTGATGAGGGTATAGACAGACTGAGTTCCCTGATGACCCTTCAGTTTGATTCCCAAGGGTCTCTGTTTGAATTCTCAGTCTGGTGTTGTTTCTTCTGCCCTCTCAGTCCTACAGAGGTCATCTTCTTCCCTGGTAGATAGGACTGCCTTCTCTAGTGGGGCAGGAGTGAGGGAACCAGTGAGGGGAACCCGGGAGAGAGGAAGCAACGGAGTGAGGCAAGAAGTGCTGGCAGGTGAGAGGTGCTGATGGCTTGCTTTGGGATGTGGGTTTTTAGAGGATTTCAACTTTGCAGTGAAGACAGGATTTGAAGAATCCCCTCTGTGGTAGGAAAGGAGGAAAGGAGTGTTTTCCACATCTTTTACAAAGTGTTTCACCGGAGAACTCCTACTTATCCTTCGTGACCTAGCTCAGATAGACCGGTTCACTCTTTTGCTGTTTTGAGGGGCTATAGCCTATGGATTGGATTAGGGGAAAGATGAGGTTTGTAAAGAGGTCTTTCTGGTCCTTCCAGTACTAAAGCCCCTTGGACAAGTGCCAGGGAGATTCATCTCCCAGAGATTCCTGTGCTCTAGGTGGTGGTGGAGGCTTCCTGCCAGAAGGATCTGAGGCAGAGGACGTGAAAGCTGCCACGCCAGCGTCTCTGTGCGTCTGGCAGTGCAACAAAGAACTTCTGTCTGTCCTACAAGGCTCGCTGGGTCGGTAAGACCCACTTCAGCTGAAAGCCACTATAATGTAGCAAGCTGATAATTAAAATTCTAATTTATGAATTAAAGAAAACATGGCGCTGTGTTACTGAAATATTAAAGTACAGCTGTCGTGACTCTACTATTGTTTCCTCCTACAGATCTGTGGCTTTCCCATACACCTCCTTTGTTTTAGGCCTTGATTCAGACATAATCTTTATAGGAAATAAGTCCCATGTGTCTACTCATTGGTTGGATGATGCATCCAATGATCTTTTGTGATGGGGAAATAAAAGGTGGTGTCTTCAAATTATGTGAGGTGGTGAGTGGCATCTCATCAATAGTAGAGGTAAATAGAACTCCTGGAAAAGCTTTCGAGAGCTCCCACTTTGTTTACCTAGTGATTAAAAACATGAAGGCCAAATAGAAAAGAAAACTTTGCTGAGGTAGACCATCAACCTGAACTTATGGATTGATTTATTTCCTTGCATGCTCTGAGAAAACGGCCACTTGTCGCTTTCTGTTATTAATAAAGAGGTCACTTTATCATTAAGCCTTTGAATCTGCATTTAATGGCCAAAGCAGATGGTTATAATTTCTGGCTTAGTGTGGCCACCTTATTAATAACAAAGAACTGATGGAAAGGAAAAGGCTTCTTCATTTTTAACTCTAGAAGCATAACACAAATGTTTTCCAGCCTTTCTTTGTGTGGAGAGCAGACCCAGTGACTGCAGTAAGATCCTGTTACACATTTGAAAAAAAACTTTTCAGAGTGAAGGTAACTCCATTTGAATCCTTCTTTTGTTAAACTTTAAAGGGACACTATAACTATATGCTCCCCCCTTCATGGGGAAGATATTTTGAAGGAAGCTCCTGGATTATATTTAAAAGTAAATTAATATTTTAATAACATAAAGAAAACAGTAGAAAACATCCACCTCATTTCAGATAGTAGAGGTCTGTGGTACTTTCTAAAATTATTCTGTTTGCTTACACTATTTTAAACTGGTTTTTGAATTTAATTACTAGGCTTGGGTGAGTGTATCACGTATCTTATTTTGGTTCTTTTTAAATTCACTTGCATTTTTGTGAAAAAACAATGGCAAAAATGCATGGTAGCAGATTTCTGCTTGATTTCACTGAGTCTGTATACTCCCCTATAATGAGGGGGCATTTGAAATCATGATGATCACACAGGCAATTTTTTGTTATATTCTAGCATTTTTAGGAAAGTTTGAGAACAACTTATATTCATGAAGACGGAATGATTTAGAATCCTAACGCACCTGGTAAACAAGGCACAGAAATTCTGGGAATTCATCACATAAGGCTCAGAAGAGCACTTTAATTGACTGACTTACCCTACGACTTATTTGTATTTCAGGCTATTTGCCGTATCCTGGGGTCTGTTATGGCAATGAACTCCTGATCCTTTAGATGAGTAGAATGTGGTGAGTGTGCTATGCCTGCCTCTGAAATAAGGAAAGAGTGCTGAATTTTAGGGGTACAAAGATCTTCAAAGATTACTTTGTCTACTTGTTTTCAATATTTTTTCTACTAATGATGCCTTTTAGAAGAGCTCTCCATAACCCGTATTTAGAAATAGTTTGAATTTCAAATTATTAACAATAATGATTTGTTTTCCCCCCATTTTTATTAATCAAAGACATATATAACAACCCATTGAGTTCATTTGGTTATTTGTTCATTCAACATTTAGTGTGTATTGCTTTTGACTAGGCATTGTGCTGGGGCATAGGGAATCAAAGGTAGTGATGGCCATCAGACTTATTACTATGCCAGAAATAGTGGGTGGATGATTGTTATTCATACCTTCTCAGACTTCTGGATATCTAGACCAATCCATGGCTAAGCCATGATGCTTTGTTTTCTTTTTAAAATTTTTGAAATATTGTAGGCATACAGAAAAACAAAACCAGGGTGCCTGGGCGGCTCAGTTGGCTTAGTGTCTGATTCCTGATTTTGGGCTCAGGTCATGATCTTACAGTTTGTGAGATTGAACCCCATGTTGGACTCTGTACTGACAGCATGGAGTCTGCTTGGGATTCTCCCTCTCCCTCTCTCCCTCTGTTCTTCCCCGCCCCCCCCCCGCCCCAATAAATAAATAAACATTAAAAAAAAAGAAAAGCAAAACCAAAAAAAACCCAGACAAATTCCTTTTCAGATACAAACACTCTGCCTGATTTGCCTCAGATATTTTTTTAAAATTTTTTAGTGTTTATTTATTATTGAGAGACAGAGAGACACAAAGCGTGAGCAGGGGAGGGGTAGAGAGAGGGGAAGACATAGAATCTAAAGTAGGCTCCAGGCTCTAAGCTGTCAGCACAGAGACCGACGCTGGGCTCGAACTCAAAGACCGTGAGATCATGACCCAAGCTGAAGTTAGTCGCCTAACCAACTGAGCCACCCAGGCGCCCCTTAGATATTTTTTAAGAAAGAAAATTTTATAGATACAATGGAAGCTCTCCATGTACCCTTCTTAAATCCTGTTTATTCTTTTCTAGAGGTCATCTCTCAGCTAAATTTAGTGTCTTTTCATTTCCATGCGTGCTTCTATACTTTGGTGCTAAGTATGTATAAATCCACAAATGATACATGGCATTGTCCTACTGATTTTTAAACTTTATATTCATGGTAACTTACTGTACCTGATCTTTCACAGCTTCCTCTTGTTGTTCAGCTTTAAGCATTTGATATTTAACCTTGTTAATTTAGGAACTTCATGTTAATTTAGAAAGTTATTTTAACTGACATACAGTAACTGTTCTATTATGTGACCATTTAACAATTAACATATTCATTCTCCTGGGATTTTTTTTTTTTTTTGGTATTATAAACAATGCTGCTGTGAAACATTTTGACCTTTTGTGAACCTGTGGAAACATTTCTCCAGGCCATATACCTAGGAGTACAGTGGAGTATGAGTGTTTCTGTCCTTCCTCAATATCACTGAATTGTGTTCCAAATGCCCTATGCCAATGAGAACTCCTGTCTACTGTAGCATTTCCTTATGCTCCTCAGCTATTCCAGCTCTTTGTATTAGAAGTACTTTTAGTTTTTGCTTATTCGATGGGTATACACTATGATAATTGGGATGCACAAAGATATGCCAAAAGTTGAGTAAAGATGTTGAGAAAAGGCTGGGGACTTTTCTTCTTTTCCTCCTGTTCTAGCTCTGTTGTAAGGCAGGTTTGATTTTCTGGTTGGGTAGGGTCATCGTCCTCAAAGGCTACTTTGGCCTTAATTAGCTTGCAATGCATGCATGGAACACGTTCTTATGGACCTTCCAAAGGAAAATAAAAGTGCAAAATCAAACTCATAGAATCCATGTTTGGAGGTGGGTAGTGATGGTCACTATGGCCTGACCTACAGTGGATTCCTTGTAAGAGACTGACCTGGGTCTCTGTTCTAGCAGAGACTGCTGTCAGCTTGTCTTCGGGCTTTCGTGTTCTCATCCATAAAATGAGAGGTGGCATTACTCATTCTTTCTTCAAATGCTAATTTTTTTTTTTTTTTGGTCTCAAAATTCCATGTTTCTAAATACTGATGCCCCTTGGTCTTTAAAATGGTTTTTGAGTCACTGGTACTCAGTTTGTCTTGAGAACAGAGGAACTTATGCAGGAGCCATGACTAAGTGAAGAGCAGATAAAAATGCTAAGAAGTCACCTTTAAAATTGCAATCAAAATTAAAATTATGTAGAGAAAGATCATTGTCACTTACATTAAGACAACTTGGGAGACAGAACAGCAATATATAAATTGCTCTCACTGCCTGATTTTTCTGTTTTATGAATTTTCTTTTATGGTCATATAGTAATATTCTTGGAATAAAATAATAAACATATGCAAACAATTATAAGCTCATTTGTTGGAAAAAAGAATCTGATTTACACAAAACATGTGTTGGGCAAAGGGGGAACACCTGTATATGAAAAATGATTTGTAGTAATTTCTTAGATAATTCCTATAATCCTTTCCTGGGTTAAAGTTGGTGGATGATAAGTGTCTTTCTTTATGTACTGCCATTAGAAATATCCAGGAAAGATGGAAAACAACTAGACCAGCATCTTACATAGAAGCAGTGGCAAAGCTGAGTATAGAGCAATTCAACCTACCGTCTCTAGGTTTTAAGACCAAGAAAGAGGTGGAAAGCACAACCGGGAAGATTTTAACCATTAGGTCATGCAGATTATCCTATTCCAAAGGCATCTGACAAACCCATACTATTTGTCAGAGGCAACAATAAGACTGGGAATAATCGTAATGTTTATTACACTGGGTATCAAATATCTTCATTTTCTTTCAATGTGGGGGCAACGATGGAAGGTAGAAATAACTGCTGTGATTGATAGTGGAGCGTTCAGATAGGTTAAAAAACTTGCCCCACCTGAGGGGCCAGTCAATGGTGCTGCCTGCATTTGCCCCAGTCTGTTGCACTGTGCTGGGATAGGCATGTGCGCACCCTTGCCCTGGGAAGCTCTCCTATACAGAGCGGAAAGCGGTCCCTCTGCACCTTTTTCACACGTTTATTTATTCTCATTCTGCCCTCCTGAGCACTCAGCATCAGAAGCCTGCGCCCTCTTTCACATGACAGCCCTTCACATCACTGAAGAGGGTTCTCGTGCCCATTTTCCAACCACCCCCTCCTCCCACCCCCTGCCTCAGTCTGTCATTTCTGCAAAACGTGGAGAGGTGTTTTTATTCACAGATGCCTTGGGAAATTTCATGGTTTTTAGACTCATGCTGAGTTTGTCCAGATGTGCCAATATTTGTCTTCCATGATATAAATTAATTGTCTAGAAGAGGAAGAAACCTTTGTAGGCACTTACTCACTAATGCAAACCAGTTCCTTTGGGTATTGATGGAAGGGAAAAAATTCAAAAATGAACCAGATCATTTTCACTAGGAGAGGGTAGAATTCACATCCTACTTTTAGGACAAATCTGTAGCATGACAGTTCAGCATTACCACATAGTTTCACCATGGGAAACTCAGGCTGACACTTGTAATAGAGCCCAGCTTTTATGTGAGAACATTGCAGAGATGGAAAAAGCGTGATACTCTTAAGTTTTATTACCAAGCTCGGAGACCCAGTGTTTACAGCATAAGTGGCAACGAAATTTGTGCCTCCCAGACTTAGAAAAGTATTATTATTATTATAAGCTAAATAATTGTGACAAATGTTGAGTAAGGTTAAATTTATGGAAAAACACAAACTTTTAGGGTGAGGAATTCTAAGGATAAATGTAACTTAATTGTCAGTGCCTGGCATATAGGCACCTGAGTTTTCTTTGAGATCCAGAATGAAAAAAGCTATCCAGTGTACAAGAACCTCAATATAATAATACCATGACCCCTCTACCCCCACCGTCACAATCATCAACTTAAGCAACAACTGTTTCTGATGTTTCTCAAACGCCTCTGATGTGGCTGGCAATATGCTTTGCATCACGTTATTTCAGCAAACTCTCAAAATTCAGAAAGTAGGTACTATTATTAGCCTCATTTTACAGATGAGAAAAACGAGAGGTTAATTATCCTGCCCAAAGTCATGGATTTTGTGTGTAGCAGAGCAAGAATCTTTGTTCACACTTTGCTCCTATACCTTGTTTCTTTCTTGGCAAAATAGGCTATAAATTGAACATTAAACAGTGCACCGGGGACACATTAAGGAGTCTTTCACTGTAAATGGAACTTAAATGAAAATTTTCCCAGTATGAGATTTTCTTAGTGAGACACTCATTCTTAGAAAACTATTAACCTAAAGCTTATTATAAAGCATCTGTTTCCACATCCAAATATACCTTTTCTTATATTAGTATAATTCTCTATTAAAATCCCAGCATGAATTGGTTCACCCTAAGAGATAAAAGCAGCATGATTTAGTATAAAGATTGCCAGCTTCTCAGAAGTAGGATGACATGAATTTTAGCGAGTGTTGTCCCTAACCTTCTGTGTGGTTTTGGTCTTGCCTCTAATGCGATCTGGGTCTCACTGTTCCCGTCTGTAAAATGTGGGTGTTGGATTCGGATCATGAAACTTCCTTCTAGATTTTCATAATGCATAGTGTTTAATGATGGCTAGCTTCAGGAAACAAAGTGTCTTTCTTCTTCTTCTTCTTCTTCTTCTTCTTCTTCTTCTTCTTCTTCTTCTTCTTCTTCTTTTTAATTTTAGAGAGAGTGTGCAAGCAGGAGAGAGGAGCAGACGGGGAGAAAGGGGGCATGGAGAGGGAGAGAATCCTAAGCAGTCTTCACACTGAGCTCGGAGCCTGACATAGGGCTCCATCCCACTACCCTGGGATCATGACCTGAGCCCAAATCAAAAGTCTGATGCTCAACCAACTGAGCTGCTGATGGACCCCCAGTGTCTTTGTTTTTTAATGAAAATAACAGATACCCAATCTCATGACAATCTTCTGCTTTAAATTTTTTATTCACAGAAGCTAAGAATATAGGACATATTACTGTCTGCTGCCCATCTCTTTTAAGTCACTTCTCTAACAAACCTGTCAGGGCTTCTCTAAATCTTAGCACCATTTAGGTGTGGCTGATTGCCTAGAAGGAGGAGGTTCCTGACTTCCTCCTCACATTGATTAGTGAATTGCAATCCACTGAAAAAGTGCTTGGCTTCTTCCTTCTTTACTTGGTGGACTTTTCACTTACTTTCCAGCAGCACTTTCTGGCAGCCAGATCTGGATGCAGGACAGGATGGAGATTTTAGAAATGGGTGATAACTGTCTGTCTCGTGAATTTCTTCTCTCTTTGCTTCCTTTCTCTCAAAGAGTGAAGTGCCCCCTTTTCACAGCACTTGAACACACATCCATTAGGAGTTTATCTTGAAGGCTAGTTAGTAACCATTTTTCTTTCACTTCTCTGGATTATAAACTCATCAGGGTACTGACAGAACATGCCTGGGTTTAGCTAGTATCTGGCATGTGGATGCTGCTTAATGGTGAATGAATGAATAAGAAAGGAAAAAAGTTGCATTTCTATATGTATACTAATGACAATGCTTTAAATTATATGAAAATACTCACTTATGAAACAGACAATTCAGATGTTTCCCTTTGACCATTCTTAACCTGATCTCCCTGCCTGAAATTATCTTTTCCTCTCCTCTAAACAGTTATGTGTGCTATTTGGCAATTAATTATGTAGTGCCTCATGACATTTTTTTTCTGTTTTATATTTTCTGGTTTTCAATTATTTTATGACTTTATTTTTTATTGTAATTTGTTTCCACATAAAGGCTATAAATAGATGACAGATACATATTACATTTTATTAAATATTAAAATTTATTGATGTTTATTATTAATAATAATTAAATATTACAATTTTTCTGTTTATATTTTAAATTGTATTTTCTGTGTTTCATTTTGGATAGTTTCGATTTTTGTGTTTTCAAGTTCACTAATCTTTATTTTCTGCAACACTTAATCTGATGTTAATCTAATCCAGAATATTTTCCATTTTACACATTGTAGATTTCACCTAGGAATTTAATTTGGGTCTTTTTTATATCTTCAGTGTCTCTACTTATTTTTGAACATGTGGGATGTGGTTACGAAAACTGTTTTAATGTCCTTGTCTGCTGATTCTCACATCTGTTGTCAGTTCTGTCACTTTTGATTGATTTATTTTTCTCTCCTCAGGAGTCTTGTGTTCTTGCTTTTTGCCTGCCCAGTAATTGTTGATTGGATATAAGATATGAATTTTACCTTGTTGGATGCTAGATATTTTTGTATTTCTGTAAATTTTATTTGTTCTGGGATGTATTGAAGCTGCTTAGAAGCAATCCGATTCTTTTGGGTCTTTTAAGATTTGTGAGACAAGACTGGCACAATATTCAGCCGAGGACTAATCATTCCTCATGACAGAGACAAAACCCTTCTGTGTACTCTACCCAATGTTTGGGGAATCATAGAATTTTCCAGTTGGAACCATCCTTTTGGCTGTTTTTTCACCCAGCCTTGGGTAGTGGCCTTACATGCATGCCCTGAGCAGTATTCCACTGAAGATTGAGGAGAACTTCCTTTGGGTCTCTGTGCAGGTCTTCCTTCTCTGGTTCTCTTCTCTTTTCTTTTTACCAGTTAATACTTTTATTTATTGAGAAGATATAAAAATCCAGGTCTCTTAAATCTACATAATCTCTTGGAATATTTGGCTCTGTCCATGGGACAGATTCTAGTTGCCTTGGTCTCCCGTGACTGTTAGCTCCGTTTACTCAAGTCAGGATGTCCACTTGCCTTCTCCCTGCCCCCACACGCCTCCCCCCCTGGAGACCCTCTCAGGTAGTAAGTGGGGGCTTGTAGGAGTCACTTTGTTTGTTCCTTTTCTCTGAGAGGTCCCTGCCCTTTGCTGCCTGTTGTTGAGGTCTTGACAACTTTCCCTATTATTCCACTGTGCCCAGAAGTGGAAATGATCCATTTTGTTCTTTCTACCTGGACTTATCCTCTATTCACAATTTCCAAACCTCACCATCCCTGACTCCATGAGACTGGGTGAGGAGCCCTTTCTCTATGTCTCCATCACACGTGTGTTCACCTCCTTGCATTGTTATTATGGTTGTTTATTCTTTCTCCATTAGATGTTATTTCCTTGAGGAAAGGAAATGTCCTTTATCTCTGGTTTCCCACACCTAAAGTAGTAGTTCTAGGCATTTAACAATTGCTCAATAAACATTTGTGGAATGAATGAACAAATGGAATCCAATTTTCAAAGTATCAGTTAATGAACAACTTTCATGAGCTTTTTTTTTTTTTTTAACAGAAAATAGACTGTAGTTTTATATGTACAGTTTAAGTCTCTTAACTTTTTGGATAATCAGTTGCTTTTGATGGCTTAGACCTGGTTTTTATCTGTTTGTTTGTTTTTTTGTAGCCTCTTATTAGAAGGTGTTAATAAAAACCACCTAATTAATTCTTAAATAAAATGGGAAAGTAAAGAACCTAAGAATAGAATAACCATATTATAGACAAGCTAAATGAAGACTTACTTTTAGGTAACCCCCATTCTGGTCGATTCTCAAGTGTGGTCTATCCCAAGTCTGAAATTTGTTGAGGTGGTATTCTTATCTCAAGTGGCTTTTCCATGTTGGATGTACTTGGATGTTTGTTATCTGAGTAAACTTCAGCTGGTCTGCAAATAGCTATGAGTCTATGCATTCTTATCAACTGGAGACAATTGGCAGTGGATATGTGCCACCAGGGCTATGGTCAAGTGCAAGTCCATACTATATTTGGGTCTTTTAGAGTTGGTAGAATGAACCATATTTGGTAAGCATCTTAAAACTATCTTGTTCTGTTTCCTCAGCAGCTCTTGGTTACAGGAGGTGCCTCTGGAGTCCTCCCTCATTGCCATCCCCATTGCCCAGTTGGCTTGATGGAAGTAGATTGAGGCTGTGTTCTAGAACAGTTTTCTGTCCAGTAGGGATAGTGAGATTTAACTTGGCAGTTTGCTGTGAGGATTAAATGAAATAATAAATGTAAGTTGCCTCTCATAGTTCCAGGGACATAGGCCCTCCTTCCCTTCCCCACCCCCACCCCCCCAATCTAAAAGGTAGTTCTCTGCCTCTAACATTGAACTGTATTGACTGGCTACCAATATATAGACACATAGAGTCATTCTATCTGTATCTCTTATCAGCTTTTCCTTGAAGGTTTTATGTGAGGTCCCTTTACTTTTAGGCCACGTGTTTCTTTTCCTGAAATGGTGTTTTCTTCTGCTTTTCTTTGTTTTTAAAGTACAGTCTTCTGCTTTTCTTTGTTTTAATGCTTTGCTTGGTGATCATGTTGTTTAAAGCTACCTTCGTCCTTCCTCCTTCTAATCCATGGCCAAGGCAGGGGGTGGCTTTAATTTACAGAAACACTCTGCATTAGCTAGTGTAGATTTCTCATTCTACCTCTTACTTATTGATTAAACCCTCTCCCTGACGCACAAATGAAGACTGGGTGTATTTTGCATATTTTCCTAGAATGGCCCAGTGATTCTGTGGCTAAACCAAGATTAGACCTTGCAAGTTCTAAAAATCTGAACTTTTGCTTTAAAGAGTAAACCGTGTTGCCTCCAAAACTACTAGTTGAGTTTAACTTTCAAGTGTACTTTGTATTTAAATCTGATGATAGTGTTGTTTTTCCTTTTGTCTTGTTTAGATGAAGGTATTGAACCTTTTTCTTTGCTGGTGTGGTACAGCTGCCCTGACTGTGACCTAGGCAGCAAGTTTCTTGATGTTGTCAAGAATGCTCATTAAGATATTTATTCTCTTTTGCCCTACTGTTTATGATAGTTGTCATTATGTCTATTAGATGGTAAGCTCTGTTATCGCTCACTATAATCAGCACAGTGCTGTCTATATAAAGAAATTATGAATGTGTGAGTGTTGTAAGTGAATGAGTCAACTATATTTACATAGTTACTACTTTAAAAGTCTCTAGGTTACTGGTCTAAATGTATGTAGTCTTGGGATTTGGGATGGGATAACTGAATAAGAAATTAAACTGTTTTTTAGAATGGCCATAAATGGTATAAGGCCTTTTAGTGACTTTATACAAATTAGAAAGGGTGCCCCCCTTTTTAAATGTTTATTTATTTATTTTGAGAGAGAGAGATGAAGAGATCATGCGTGAGTGGAGGAAGGTCAGAGAGAGAGAGAGAGAGAGAGAGAGAGAGAGAGAGAGAATCCCAAGCATACTCCACACTATCATTGCAGAGCCCAATGTGGGGCTCCATCTCATGAACCATAAGATCATGACCTGAGCTGAAATCAAGAGTCGGATCCTTGACAGACTGAGTCAGCCAGGTGCCCTTCTAGATGGAATTTTGTCCTCACTTGCTCTCAGGGTTTGGTGCCCTTCTGCAGGGCACTACCAGCAAGGATGTACAAGGATCCTCTGACCTTTGTTTTCTGACTGGCTATGGGTTTTGGTGTCACATGGTCTCAAGGAGAGCAGTTGTCCTTATCCTAGTTGATGTTTCCTTGAAGAGCGGGCCCAATGAGGATGAGGATCCTTCCAGTCTATCGTTGAGAACTTCTGTCTGCCTCCCCAATTTCAAATTCATTCTTCTCTGTGATATTTGTCTGTTGAAGACTGGAAAGAATGCTGTATGCCTTGCTGCTGCTTGCAGCTTTATGAGCTTCTCCCATTTCCATGGAGTCAAGGCGAGTCACCCATCTCGGTGTTTGAGGTCCTACTCATAGTGGCCCTTGCTCTAGATATCTAATCACATTTCTTTCATTCCTCCACAGATGCCCCCTGACCTGGTCTTGCTCTTCTCCTCAGGCCATTGATGACAGTGGGCTCATTACCCATACCTTTTGGCTGTTACCCATATGGCTCTCTGTGTCTGGATGCTCTCCACTACCTCTACAAATTGTGTAGAATCCCTTCAGTTCTTTAAAGCCCACTTTAGGGACACCTGGGTGGCTTGGTTGAGCATCCAACTTCAGCTCAGGTCATGCTCTCACGGTTCATCATGAGTTCAAGCCTCCTATTGGGCTCTCTGCTGTCAGCCACAGAGCCTGCTTGGATCCTCTGTCCCCCTCTCTCTCTGCCCCCCACCCTGCTTGTGCTCTCTGTCTCTCTCAAAAATAAATAAACATTAGAAAAATAAAGCCCACTTTAAAGTAGCTACTCTTTAATGAACTAATGCTACTCCACCCCCACCCCGACCCCTTGAATTATTCTACAAAGCCTATTGAATTTTTTAAGTTAAAATTTAAATATATAATCAAATGTTAGCACATGTTGATTTCTTAGAATGGTGCCTAGCACACATTTCTTGCTTAGTCCTTAGAGTACTTAGTTATTATTATTCCTTTATTTAAATCACTTCAGTCATTCATTCATTCACCGAGCAAATGTCCCCTCTGCAGGTGCTGCTCCAGGTCTGGGGATTCAGAAACACATAGAGCTTAGAACTTGTGTACAAACAGCAGGGGTAATCACCTGCCAGTTCACTGGACAGAGATGCGGTGGAGGAGGTGGCATAGTCTATTCAAGGCTCTCCCAGTTGCTACACTCTAGGCTTCTAATGTGCCCTCCTTCAACGTCCTGGTCAGTATAAGACAGTGGAAAGAGAAAAGGCTTCCCATTGGGTGGATGTGGATTTGAATCCCAGCTGCTTCATATGCTAGCTCTGACCTTCAGTCCCCACCTCTTAAAATGGGGATAATAGAGTAGTTGCCACATGTCATTATGAACTAGGTCCTGGGCTGGGTGCTGTATACTTGTGATTTTGTGGACTCCTCAAAATAGCCCTGTAAGGTGCATCCTGTTAATATCTTTATTTTACAGATGAGGAACCTGGGGCACAGAAGGGTGAAAAAATGGCCTAAATGGTAGAGCTTTAAGCTGAACCCAGGCCTGTCAGAGAGCAGAAGCCACATTCCTCCTCATCAGGTAGTATCATGCTATGTCATGTGTCTAAATATGTTAAGATCCCTGGCACACGAGGTCAGAGTAAACAACTATTATTAATTACTATTACTATTACTATTATTATTCTAAGATTCATACCTTTCTTCACCATACTGCCTAGCATGGACTAATATACATTGTAGCTCTTCAATAAAACTTTATTGGGTTTAATTGGTTCTGGATTTTGTGTGTGGGAAGGTAGGTAACTCTGCGTCTCTAAAGGGAAATGCTTAATAAAATAATATCTTAAAATGGGGGAAGTAACAACAATATAAAAAAGCAGCCACAGAAGCAAACCAGTTAATGAGATTCTGTATGGGAAAGTTGGAAGGAAATTAAAAAGAATTGCAAAAACACTGTGGCAGTTGACAACACTTGAAAATATTCTGGCCAGCAGATAGTATTCTTGAGCAAAAGCAATAGAGATGATGAATTACTCAGTGATGTGGCCATCCCTTATAATAATGACAAACAGATGGGAAGGTGTGCAATCTTTAAAGTTTAAAAAAATAATTTGTCCTTCTGCCAGCTCTTCCCTTACCTGGCACAAAGTTGGTCACCGCCAAAGGATTCTGTTTTGCCTGATGAAGTTTTGAGTGAATTAGGTTAGGTTGTCTTGAAAATGGCTATACCAGAAAATAAAAGCTCTTCTCTCTTCGGAAAGGAACTTGACTCTGGGGAAGAGGACAGCTTTCCCAGGGGGAATCTGGGACTGCTGAGACCAGGAGCTTCTGTCTTTCCCCCATGACCCCCAGTGTTTCACCAGCAGAATAAGGACGTTATTAAAGCTTGAATGAAACAAAGCTGCACACTTGAGAAGTGGCTGCCAGAACTTTTCTCTTTATGGTTCTCTTGAGTTTGTGGGAGAAACAATTAAATGCTGCATATGCAAATGGAGGGTAACAGTTTTCATTTTACTAATAGTCAAATGGTCTTCTTTTGCATTTTGTATCTTTCTCTCACCTTCGGCTATTGTTCTGTCTCAGCCTATGTGAGTTTTGAATCTTCAGGAGGGCCAGAAAACCAGTTTTGGATGCTATATAGCCAAGGACATTCTGTAGCAGTGCCCAGTTACACTGTGAGACAGTTCTAGAGAAATTACTATTGTCACTGTGTCCAGCACATTGAACTGACTGCTCAAGAGGAAGATATCAGAAACTCCCTACAGTCCCCTTCACCATTAAGCTTGCTGGAAGATTGTGTTCCAGAGAGTAGTTTCTGCTTCATTTGACCCCTTTTTAAACCCACGTGTTTTGCAGAGGGGCTTATGATTGCCTTGCTATAGGAAACCTGGGAAATGTAGTGTTTTTGGATTCTACTTTGAGATGATGGCCGTTATCGATAAAGTGGGAAACTACCAGGATGTTGAGAAGATGTTCAGAAGGTTTCTGGGAAATCTGGAAAGACAAATGTCTCCTCCAATTAGCCAGGAGGTTGGTGTTGGATTTTCTGCAACAATATAGGGCTTTGGGGGTGGAGACTTCCTGACAAGTCTAGGGTTGATTTTATGTGTTTGCTGAAGTTTACTAAAATAAAAATTTTTTTTTTTTCAACGTTTATTTATTTTTGGGACAGAGAGAGACAGAGCATGAACGGGGGAGGGACAGAGAGAGAGGGAGACACAGAATCGGAAACAGGCTCCAGGCTCCGAGCCATCAGCCCAGAGCCTGACGCGGGGCTCGAACTCACGGACCGTGAGATCGTGACCTGGCTGAAGCCGGACGCTTAACCGACTGCGCCACCCAGGCGCCCCAAAATAAAAATTTTAAATGGTGTATTCTAGGGGTACCTACGTGGCTCAGTCAGTTGAGTGTCTGACATTTGATTTCAGTTCAGGTCGTGATCTCACAGTTGTGAGATCAACCCCCCCCACCCCCCCACCCCCCCCCCAGGACTCCACGCTGAGCATGGAAACTGCTTGGGATTTTCTCTCTCCCTCTCTCTCTGCTCCTCCCCTTCTCTCTCTCTCTCTCTCTCTCTCTCTCTTTCTCTCTCTCTGTCTCAAAATAAGTAAATAAACATTAAAAAATTAAAATGGCATATTCTATAATGAAAGTGAATATTATTGATATTTTAATTCAGCTGAAGCAATACATAACAGTATCACATAGTTTCCACTTAATCACTTTTTGCATTTCAGGATCTTTCTTCCTGTGAAGTTTCAATGAAATGCTGAGAAATACATTTTACTTTATGATAGGCAGGATACATTTCAAGAGGCTTTCTTCCCCCTCTGTATCTGATCCATCTGCCAAACGTCTTGACTTTCTGTCTTCCATAAGCTATCTGATCTTCCTGTGGCCATGGAAGAGGCATATCTTTGAAAGCAGAATTTTGAATAAAGAAAGCTGGTGGTTAGGGAGTGATGGCCAGGCTCCACAGTGTCTTATTTATTTCAGTTTGAAGCTGAGTACTGCTTCTTCTTGGGCCCTTCACCTGCCATGGACATCTCTTTTTCTTTCTTAGTGTGAATTCTGCCCTTTGGTGTAGGTGACACGTGTCATTTAACACTGACATAAACATGTGGCCCCTCTTTGCTTCTGTGTCATCATCTATAAAATGGGGCTATATTTCCTGACCTACTTCAAGGTTAACATGAGGATTAAGTGATGATGTACAAAGAAGCCTTTTAAGAATTATCAAGTGTGATATAAACGTAAAGTAACAGATAATTAACTATAAGGTCACTATTGTGACCTTATAAAGTTTTACTCCTTTTAGCTCTGTTGAGGGTAGCATTTTGTCTCATCATTTTCTTTTGGAAAAGTTAAATGTTGTTCAATGTCACAGAGCAAGTTCAGGTAGAAGTAGGTCAGGAGCTCAGGTCTCCTGACTCACAGACCAGCAGAATGCTCAGGCTTGCTGTCTGCTTTAGTTTATCATTTGCTTCATGTTTTCAGTGAGTGAGATATAACAATCTCCTTTTGGAGGTTAAAATAATACCTCGGAAGAAGCAAAGAACACTGCATCACTGTAGTTCATTTTAACCCTCATTTATTGTTGCCGTCTGTGTGTCCATGTGCTGGGCTGGTATGAAGGTAGGAAGACGTAGATGACTAGGTTTTTCCAGTCTAGTGGAAGGAGGCAGACGAGCAGACAGACATCTAAGAATCTGAGTTCTTGTCTCTGCTGCTTACTCACAGGGTCTATCTGGGTAAGTCACGCACATCTCTGGGCTTAGGTTTCCCAACTGCCCACTGAGGCCACTGGGCTAGATGTGCAGGATGGTCACCATCACTGAGGTTTCTTCTGATCTGTCACAATCTGTGGGTCTATGAGACTCCAAAGCTGTGTGCTGGCCAGGCCTTCACAAACTAATGGCATGTTTTTCTTAATCATTACTTGTGATAAATTTCACAGGCTAACTACATTCTCTAACATGAAACACTACCATTGTATTGAAACATAGTTGGTGATGCTTTTTCATTAACCAGTCAACTTTGCAATGATAGCAAAAATGGGCATCTGATGATGATTTAATAGGGGGCATAAAAATCAATGCCAGCATTAACTACTAGTCTCGGCAGTTCTGTAGTTCTATAGTGCTTTTCTGATATGAACCTTTCTCTTTTTTAAAAATTTTTATTTGTTTATTTTGAGAGAGAGAGTGAGAAAGAGAGAGAGAGAGAAGAACGCACGTGGGAGCGGCAGAGAGAGAGAGAATCCCAAGCAGGTTCCACACTATCAACACAGAGCCTGATGCAGGGCTTGAACTCATATGAGTCGTGAGATGATGACCTTAGCTGAAACCAAGTGTCACATGCTTAACCGACTGAGCCACCCAGGCACCCCTGATATGAACCTTTGTAATATCAGGCCATTTTCTTTAAAAGAGGCCATAGAATAATAATAGCTAACATTTATTTAGTGTTTGCTTATGTGGTAGGAAGGTATTGTTCTAAGTGTTTTCCATATAAAGACTCATTTAATTTTTACAACATTTTGAAGTACCCCTGCCTCTGTCCTGGGGTAAAGAAACGGAGGTACAGAGCAGTAAGTAAACCTTGTTGAAGATTACACAGCTGTTAAGAGACAGAGGCAGGATTGGAAGCCTCTGCAGCTGCATTTCTCATGGCTGGACTATCACCTAATGAAAGCTGCTCTCTCTCAGCTCATGTCTGAGAAACTGGACAGACTCGCTTGTTATGAGGCCACAAAATAAGGAAGCAGCTGAATCATCTTACTTGCAGCTCTAAACTTGGCCCGATCCTCAAGCGTGAGGGTTCTTACTATGTGCAAGTGTTCTCAGTCTGGATTTCATGTCTCAGGTGACTCATGAGCCCTTGGAAATCATGTGCAAATTGCATTTATGTGTCCACGTGTGTTGGTGTGCGTGGGGGTAGGCTGCTTGATGGTTTTGTGCCTGTTATCAGAGCGGGCCCTCTCTTCTGCCACTGGTGTAATTCTAGCTGTGCAGGTCCTCATCAGCCCTAAATCTGTGTTAGTATTCTGGGCTGGAAGTGTGGGCATAACCACCCCTTGAACAATGGAGTGGCTGTGGAAACCTAGAAGAACCAGACTTTCCACACGTCCTCTTCTGCTCAGAGCTTTGTCACTTTGGTACAGTAGGACAATGCCTTTTTCTCTCCTTAAAGCCTTCCAACATTTTCATTTTTTTCCCCTCAAAAATTTGGAACCCCAAGGGTTTGAGGGTTTTTTGTTTTGTTTTACCTCTTCTTTATAGGTTTGTTCAGAAATCAGATGTTCATAAGCTTTTTATTTCTTAGCCAGCCCATGAGTTCACTTTCCCATTTAACTTTTATGATTTTTGTTGTTGTTGTTGTAGCTGGTAAGTCCTTTCAAAACCATGTAAGAATGTTTTACTGCATACTAACATAAGAATGAAATGGTACAACTAGAAAATCCAACAGGAAATACACCCCTCCCCCCCCCCCCCCCCCCACACACACACACACACTGATAGACAATTTAGCTTCTGTTCACAGAAATTGAGTGTATCTGCTAGGGAAAAACTTTCAGGGATGTTATGATTTTGATAGCTGTGTTATCTTATATTACCTATTCTTTCCTAGTCTCTGTTTATAGTTGATTATTCTAGACCTTTTTTGGGGGGCGGTGAAAATGGATAACAGATATGATGCAGGTCCAGATAGTAGAGAGGTGACAAAATTCTACTACAAAGTAGATTTGTTTTGCTTCTGGTTCAGATGAGTAATATAACTGGCCTGTTTCACTGTAACCTGGAAAACTTTGCCATCTATTTTATCTTTATTCACTACAGCAAACTTTTAATGTTATTTTAGTGTGATCTCCTTTAAGGATGTGAAGGCATTGCCTCTGCAGACAGGCTTGGGTTCTGATCCCAAGCTCTGTTGTTTACAAGCTATGTGACTTTGGGCAAGTTTACTTAATCTCTTGGAATCCTCTTTTCCTCATCTATAAAAGGGGAAAATAATAATTACATGTTGCCCAAAGGGTTGTGAGGAGTGATATCAGGCGTGTTAATACATTTACCATAGGCTTCTCTCACAGTAAGCACTTGCTAAATGATTGTTGTTGATTGATTGTTTTTATTGCTATTGTTGTCAGTATAATAACATAGTATAATATATATATAATATAATATTATCATCAGCACCATTAAGTTAATATGTGTAATATGCCTAGTACAGTGCCTGGGACATGCATAGGCACCAAACAAATATTTTATTGGATTTGACTGTGCATAGTTAGCTTTTGTGACTGATTCAGACTAGTGGTAACTTTTTATTTATTAGATTAACAAGGATGAAATTGCTGAATGGAACAAATGATGGCTCTACCTCCAAGTCAACAAACTTCATAGCGAGGTGATCTTGAAAGCAAACAATGAAATGTGGCAAGTCTGGTGGGAAAAAACAAAAAATGAACAACCTTGAAGCTGTTTTAAGGAGCAGCGGTTGCCTAGTCACACTGATTGCTGAAATTTTGCCTCTCTCCCTTGAATGAGGAGAGGAGAGGAGAGGAGAGGAGAGAGGGGCAGAAAGGTTACTGGTCGCGTTCATTAGTTTTCTTCCAAGAACTGCCACATGTCACCAGATTGCCCCCCGGCACTGGCGCTGTTTGGCTGTCTTCTCTTTGCCCATGAGAAGCCAAAATGTTAAATTGGTGGAGCTTACTAGATCTGACAGAGAAATTCTTCACGTCTGGCCTGAATGTCTAAGTAAATTTGGTGTACTTCTTGTGGTCTGGGGCAAATGCTGGAAGCTATTAGAATTCTGAACAAAACCCTCCATTCAAAGACTGCTCGTTTCCTGCTGGGGTAATCCAAGTATCAAACACGAAGAAATATGGGCAAGGAGAATGTGGCTGTTCAATGCAGAACCCACCAAGGTGTCTACGACATCTCCCCAAATGACTTAGAATGTTACTTCCACTTGATCATCTTGAATAAGTGGTTTCTTTTGAAAATAAGAGCTCTACTTTTCCTGCATCAAGTGTGGATGAGAACTGCTTGGATTTCCTCCCGTCAGTTAAAGTTAGGACAGGGAAGTTCCAGAGGCCTCCATTTTTGTTCTTATTTTTTGTTTTCCAATCATTTTCTTTTGAGTTTTCTCAAATCAGAAAGTATCTTTTCATTAGCTAGGGTTGTGGAGTCCATTCTTTGAGGCTAGGCCTGTCCAATGGCTGGAAGCTATTTTATTAAGGAAACTTTGTGGAGAAGCTATGGTGTATCTCATGAAATATCTGAGTTTGTCGTAAACCGTTTCCTTTCTGTACCGAAATTTATTTTCTGTGAAATTCCAGGTGTTCTTTTTATTATACAGACTTGAAAGGAATGGATTTGCTCATTCAGGTTTTTTTTTCCCCAAGAAGAATATTTTCTTGTGATGGGGTAATTGAGGATGAAGAAATCAGATAACATAGGTGAGGTCATTGGGTATGCATAGTGAAAACCATTATTTTAATTAATGCTAGTTGCACCAGGTTGTACAGCCAGTTATGCAGTTGACTGGTGCGATACAGCTGGCATGCTGTTCTGCTACTGCCCTTACACCATGTGGGAACTTCGAGACTGCCTCACTCCTGCTAGACGGTGAACTTATGGAGAACAGAGACAAAGCCTTATTCATCACAATATTCCTAGTTCACAGCACCACATTAGGCACACAATTAATGCTTTTTAAAAATGAAGGAATGGATAAGACATTTTTATCAAACCTGAACGTGAGATCAGGTGGTTTCACAAAACAAAACATTAGCGTTGGTTTACTGGACTTCTTACGTGTTTAGCCTCTTCTCGAGCTCCTGTCCATGCTTTGATCTTTCTGCAGGATGGTTTATATAGGGGGTCCGGTGTTCTTTCATCATTAGGAATTCAGTTGCGTTACTTAATAGTCCCAATCATGTTCCTTTCTCCGTAGAATCTGTATGAGATGTGAAATATGTAACCGGTAACACAGCATGGGAAAAATTAACCTATTCTGATGACTTTGAAGGAGTTCTAACTGCACGTGATCACAAGCAGCTTACTTGTCAGTAGACAGCAGTCCTGCGTTATATCAGCGGTAACGTGGTGGTTCACGTTCAGAGAACTTTTTGTTTTTTCCTCCAAGTTATGCTGACCTCTCAGGCGAAAATATTCCCCATCTAATAAAAGCCGAGGCAAATTTATGGGCCTGCTCCTGACCACTTGTCCTTTATGCTTTAAAAGAAAAAATAAATCTGGATTAAGACTCATAGGTTACTATTGGACCATGTAAATGGTGGGCAGGGGCCAAATATTCCCCCATCCTTGGTCTGCCCATCTTTTTCCCTCTTTGGGCTGTTTGGGGGATATTAGAGCCGGTGGAGTGAAGGTTCCTGCAGAGAATGGTAATGTAGTTAGTTCTCTTTAGAAATACAAGCTATCACTCTCGTTGCCTAGAGAGCCTCATGCTTTGGCACCATACAGGAGGCCCCTGGTGGGTCTCAGGTGAGGCTGCTAATAAAAAAGTAGCTGTGGCACGTCAGGGTGAATCAACTGGGACCGAGTGAAAAGGAGGACATTCTGTAATTAAAAGCCCAGAGAAATATTAGAGCTCTCTTTTGTTGCCAACATTATGACAATTGTCCTTTCTACCTGTTCCCGTGGGTTTTCTGTCATTTTATCATGCATCCAACAAGTGTTTATTAAATACCTACTCTGTGTTCTGTTCACCATATACTTCAGGGTTTATTTAAGACAGCTCATAAATGAATGTGTGATGACTCAGACGTGGGTCTGGCCCTCAAGGATCTTGTCACCTGGTAAGAGAAAGATGAATATGAGGCAGAGAGTGGCTGGTCCATGGGACATGGCAGGATGCAGAGCAAAAGGGCTTGGGATCTGATAGACTTGGGTTCAAATTCAGGGTCTACTGCTTATTACCTCCTTTGGCTCCTGTCAGGTTATCCAATCTTGTTCAAAGTTGGTTTCTAAATCTTGAAACTGTGAAAAATGTATTTCATTCCTGGAAGATTTGCTTTTAGTATTTGAAAAGCTGAGAAAAAGGCCTGGCATAGAGTAGGCAATTGATAAATGGCAGCTCTTATTATTACAACTGGCTGGGTTCAGATAAACTCCTGTGTGAGCTTGAGGGCAGTGAAGGAACAGTATCAGTGAAGGGACCACGAGTTTGATGATTGGACATGTATCTGAGCTGAACTTGGGAAGGTGAGTAGGATTTGGGAATGTGCTGAGGGCAATAGAGAAGAAAGTTTATTCAAGATGCATTATATAATTTTATACCTTTTTTGTTTGTTTTTAGCAAACAGACACCAATTTTGCATCATTTTTATTTGCAGTATGTGAATCAAATCATCATGTTACTTAAACTTTAGCATGAATACCAATGCCAAGAGTTGTGTATTTCATCTGTTTCCCTTTGTTGCCTCACAACCTTTTATAGACAGCACATACTGAATGAATGCAGAGGCTCATGACCTGGCTGTGTTGAAATTTCTGCATTTAGTGGGGATGTCCCTCAGAATCCACTGTGATCAGAGGTGTTTTCTAAAATGTGCCCGGATCCTAAGTTCTGGTTGCTTCTTAGAATAGTGAGAGCCTGGAGGCATGAGAGCAAGATCCTGGCCTGTGGCCCATACGTGGCAAGCCCTCAACTATGCTAATGATAGTTGTGATTATTATTGATTATTTGGAACTTCTAACAACTTAGAATTTTAATTTCTCAAAGCGCCCTCACTCCTTGGTGAGTCTGAAAATGCTGGTGTTCTGTGCTGGCCGGCAGCTCATTTGGCCTGAGGTAACTTAGGCGCTTGTGCCCAGCGTGTGTGTGTGTGTGTGTGTGTGTGTGTGTGTGTGTGTGTGTGTATGTGTGTGTGTGTGCATGCATGTGTGCATGCCTGACCTCTGTACCAGTCTGCCAAGTACTTGAGATGAGGTGCATCTTACATCTCTTGCCAGCCCTCCTAAGAAGGGGCTTTGTGCTGCTGGACAAGCATAAATAGGATGTCCTCAGTGTAAATCAGACTCATGGTGTGCTCTCCTCTTTGCACTTTCTGAGCTGAATCTTGCTTTTCCTCACTTCATCCCCCCCAGAACAGAACTTAGCTTTGTGGTGTTGGGTTGTTAGGAACACAACCTGCATTCACCGTAGTCGTAATTTTGTTGGTCTTTCTCTGAGTAGGAAAGTGACACTTGAGGAAGACCTCATTCTGTCATTCTAGAATATTTGTTAAGCTCCAGGAACAGGTAGTGTGCTGTCCATAAGTTTTGGACCTGGATGGACACTTAGCACATATGATCAAAGGAATCTTACAACTGGACCTAGTTCCTTTTGAGAGAGAGAGAGGTAAGTGAGTAACCCCAGATAGGCATCCTAACTTGGAATTTTCTAAATGGTTAATGCTTGGCTGACATGTTATAAAGCTAATTTGTTTATACTTGTGTCATGTAATTATACACTCTGTATATAATATCCTTTTGAAATTATTATTTATTGCACAAATATTATAACAGAAACTGAACTCAAAACACAAGGAAAAATGTGTGTGGGCTTACCATTTGTACAAATGAAACCTTTTTTGTGTTTTCAGGTTTATTAATGGTCCCTGTCCACATGTCCATGACAGTACAGTTGACACCGTGCTGTAGGTATCATTTAGTTTTCTGCTCTTTCCAGCTACCCCCTCCACATGCATCGTATGGTATTCCCATACGCTTTCAAAACTAATTATATCTGCATGTAGACCTTTAGCTATTTTAATAGAACCTGTGTTTTAAACTATGAACATCTAGAGGAAACTCCCAGCCCACCCCATCCCAATGATTTCCTTTCTCTTCGCTGCGGGAGGGGGGATTCAGGATGGTGGCAGGATGGAACTGCCCAGAGTTCATTGTCCAAGGCTGTCCTTGGTGCTTTCATCAGAAACATAGAGAAACTGGCTGTCAGAGTGAAACGTCTTTGCTTTTCACTTTCAAAGGAGAGAATTCAGAAGGAATATTTGAGAGTATTTAGAAAGAAATATTTGAGGATGTTTGGGGACATCCTGGAGATAGATCCCTACATTATTACTGTGGATGGAGGAAGTTAGGTGCAGGGAAATGGTGACTGAAAGAGCCAGCACCTGGGTTTGAATACTTCTGATGCTCTAGGCATTCTCTCTCTCAACCTCTCTCTCTTTCTTTCTTTCTCTCTCTCTCTCCCTTCCTCCTTCCCTCCCTCCCTCTGTCCCTTATCTGTAAAAATGCAAACCTCCATAGACTGAGGATGTGGTATCAGAGAATAAGATCATAATTTGAATCTTTTCAAAAGTTCCCAGTGTGGGCATAATGCTTATGATGTTTTCCAAGGGGGTGAGAATGACCTAGGAATGCATCTAGGAGTGAGAGGCAAGGCAACCAGTGGAGTGGAGAAGAGCAGTGGCTTTGAAGTCAGACAGCATGGTTCAAATTTTTGCTCTGGTTCTAGTTTGGTGGCCTTGGGCAAGTTACTTAACATTTCTGAATATTTCCATGAGGAAGGTAATTATAGTGCTACCTCACAGGGTTGTGGTGAGATGAAATTGGATAGTGTAAATAATGCACTTAGCACAATGCCTGGCATAAATAGTAAGCATTCAATAAACGTGAAGTGTTATTACTATTTTTGTTATTTCCTGTTTACTGCTTTCCAAACAGGTATCCCTGGACTGAGGTAGTCATAGGATCTGTAAACCATGTTTGGTATTATTGCAAAGTCTAAGAGAAATAGGCAGGTTTGGTCATTGTAATAACCACATGGTAGAGTCTTAGAAACATGGTGCCCTCGGAGGAAGAATAACAGAAGGGGTCCTTGTTGCTGAAAGAGTTGGGTCTTCCATCTCAGGAAATTAGCAAGTTCTTTAATGAAAGCTTGTGGGTTTCTAGTAGTAATGGGAGTAAATAGAGGATGATATGTGCAAATGACTTGATTGATTGGTACAAGTGATCCTTCTCTTTAGAACACAAGCAGTTGATACACTGTGGAGTCCCCAGTGCTCAGTCCTGTTAACTGGCTTGTTGAGCAAGATTTCACTGCCAACTGCCTCTTTGGAAACTGGAAGCAGTGGGAAAATTACTAGGCAAATGGAAACCGGTTTCTCTACCCAACTTGGTAGAGCATTTGCTCTAGGCAACCAGACAGGCTCCAGGAGACATTTGTCTTTATAGTGCCTTTTTTTTTTTTAGCTGTAATTTAAACTGACATCATTTGATTTTGACGTTGCAACAGGGTCTCTGTAGACTTAACATTATGTTCATTTTCCCATGCACATCCTCACTGGGGATTGATGGATTTATACCAACATGGAAACTGGTTGGAATGGAAACCATCCAGAAAATGATTAGGGAGCTTGAAACTTTCTGAAACTGGGCACAACGTGTATTAAGTCATTATTGTTTTAATGAAACTTGTCTTAGCTGGGGTCTCTTAACCGCTTGTTTTCTAGTTTTAATATTGAGTCACTAATTTACACTAATGAGACGCTGTCAAGATTAAACACCTATCTTATACTGTGTTTGCCAAAGTGTGCGATCTAACCTGAGATGTGGCTTTGCAAAATCCTCTGTATTAAACTTGTTGGAGAAATAGAAACAAAAAAACTGCCTGGTTTCAACAGAAACTGTCAACATCATATCTGGGAAGAAATTCATGGTGAATATGTCTTATATTATACCAGGGTGGTCTATAGTAGGTCCTATCAGTAAACAGCTAAATACCACTCTTCCCTGGTAAATTTGCATACTCCTGTGTCTTGTGTGAAATGATGTACATACCCGCTTTTGATGATCTTGTCTGTGGATTATCCACTATGAGAATTGTCTCTTAAAAATGAGAAGAAGCAAGGTGTAGTAGAAAGAATATAAATGTTGGAGCCACACACATCTAGGCCTGTGTCCCAGATTCCTTCTTTCCCATTTGCTTGTTTAGGTAAATTCCTTAACTTCCTTTTGCCTCAATTTTTCTCATCTGCAGCATGGGGATGGTGATATTTATGGGGGCAATGCTGTTGAAAGGTTTAGTAGACATAAGACAAGTAGATAATGTAGCACCTCACATGTAGTTGGTGCTTGCTTAAAGGTCCATTTAAAGGTCCGCATATCATTCAATTGAATTCCAGTTTGTCCAAGGCCACCCAGCCTTTCTTGGCCTTCTCTCCCATTATCAGTTAATGTGTGTTCTTGAAGGCAGTCCAATTTTATCATTGGTTCAGAGGGAGGAAAATAATTAGGAAGGCAGGCCTACTGCAAGAGAACCTATCCGTTTTGTTGCAGGATCAGATACAAATGGTTTTTGGATTGTCCATTATTTATCTTTCACTTCTTCCCTTCATTAGTGGTGCTAATGGAGACATAATTACCTTCTTTGTCAGTCTTAATCTCTTGGTCTCCTCAAATCCCACAATAGTAAAAATATGTTGTGTTTTTTTAAAATATGTTTTTAATGTTTATTTATTTTTGTGAGAGAGAGAGAGAGCAGGGGAGGGGCAGAGAGAGGGGGACAGAGGATCAAAAGTGGGCTTGGTGCTGACAGCAGAAAGCCCGATGCAAGGCTGGAACTCCTAAACTGTGATATCATGACCTGAGCAGAAATTGAGTCAGATGCTTAACCGACTGAGCCACCCAGGTGCCCCGTGTTGTGTTTTAATATTCTCTTTCGACTTCCAAAACCCAAAGAAAGCTGGGGAGAGAGTAGGAGAAGATGATCTGAGAGGTCGTTTATAAACAAAATGATCAGGGTTTATTGATGATTTTAATCTTTATGAAGATTCCTACAGAGAAGTATTCTCTCTCAGTCTCTCTCAGTGGGGATAGGAGATATGGCAAGCGATGAGAGAGGCACACTCTGAACTGCTTTCAACAAATCGTGCGATGATTTCTGTTTGCACTTAGTTCTCAGGTCATCAGTACTATGTGGAGACTTTTGCCCTCCACTGATATGTGTGCTCCTAGATTCAGGGGGTGGGTTTGGATACATGCCTCTGTTTGAGTGATTCCAGCTACTGCTGAATGACATTTCTGTTTCAATAGTATTGTAAACCAAAGAGTAAGACATTTTTGGTTGAGAGATCTTGTTTCTCTTCCTAGTCCATCCCCCATGCTCACTCTTCCAAACCATTCTTTAAAAAGCAAAACAAAGCAAACAAAAACTTGCACTGAGAAAACATCTGGAAGTGAGCAGGCTAGGTCAAAGCCTTTTCCTGATACTACAGTAGAATACCATGACCATCCTTTTGATTGGCTAATTTCTGTTGTTTTAGACTGATTTGTGCAAATCTCTGTCTCATTAATGTAGATTAAAAAAAAGAAAAAGTATCCCTAAAAATGATCAGAATTGGTTCAGGAAAGATATTCTTTACCTATGGAAAATTCATTATCCTATCTAGAAGAATGCCTTGAGATAGCATAAGATTTATAGCATTTTGTTTTTTTTTTTTACCAAGTAATACATGGTTTAAAAAAGAAAAGGAAATTAGAAAAACTTCAAGAAATCACACTAATAGTAACACTGAAAGTACGTACACATCTTCATTTTAACAAAGAATGCAATAGTTCATGGGAAGTATTGTCTGACTTAAATTTAAAACCATTGCAGTGGTTTTGATTGTTTTTTTTCTCTTGGAAGTGCTCATATTCTGGAATGTGTTTATAGATCTTGACCTCAGATGCTTCCCCTGACTCAGAAATTGGAAAACATTTTGCTAGAGGGGCCAACAGCGAGTGCCTTCCCCTGCTGCAAACTGGGCCCAGCGCTGACGTGTTAGGAGCTGGTTCTGTGGTCCAGGGAGACCCAGGATGCTGATACCACAGTTTCTTGCTCAGTGTAAAAACTTAAAAAAACAGACAAGACACACCTAGGAACAAGATGATTGTTAATATTTGAGGAGAAGGAAGTGGAGGAGAGAAATTGCATTTTTCCTTCCTAATTATACTCTTGTTTTAGAACACAAGTAGTCCCTTGGCTTATTTTCAAAGTGTGGTATGTCTTACCCCTGTTCAAACTTGTCAAATTCCCAACGTAAAAGCCCATGGAAGATGTTTTTCTTCCTTTGGGGGCTGCTGCTACTTTTGGCCTCTGATGGATGATTAAAGGTTGTATTTTGTGAGGACTTTTATGGCATTTTTGATAGTGGTAGTGCAGGGCAGGCTAAATGGATCATAGCAGAGTCTCAGAGGTCACATGTCCAGAGTTCCATTCAGTTCAGGAACCATCCCTGCTACCTGTTCTTCCCGCCTCTGGTGGATCTCACTGGTGAGTGAGCAGAGCTTCTGCTTTTAAAATGCGGGAGGTCTTAAGCTAAAGAACTTTTCTTCCATGTGACACTTATTGGCTACTCAGTAAAAATTGATGAGCAAGTGGATGACAAACCAGTCAGGTCCAAGGGGTCTTCTTATGGTGGTTTGAGCCCTCTTGGCATTTTAGTCAGATGGTGTATATGTGCTCTCGAAATTTCCTTTCCAGGCCAAACTGTCGCAATTACTCTATACTCTTAGGATATTGTTTCCTTATTTTCTCCCCTTCTTGCTCTCTGCTGGACAAGTTCCAATTTGTTAATGTTTTTGTTAAAATGTTGTAAAGATACCTGAATGAAATGCCCCCAAATATAATCAGATGAGCACAAAGTATAGTGAAACATTTCTCTTATGGTTCTGGATTCTGTTATTCTTTTTTTTCAACGTTTTTTTATTTTTTTTTTATTTTTGGGACAGAGAGAGACAGAGCATGAACGGGGGAGGGGCAGAGAGAGAGGGAGACACAGAATCGGAAACAGGCTCCAGGCTCCGAGCCATCAGCCCAGAGCCTGACGCGGGGCTCGAACTCACGGACCGCGAGATCGTGACCTGGCTGAAGTCGGACGCTTAACCGACTGCGCCACCCAGGCGCCCCTCTGTTATTCTTTTAATGGAACCAGAATGTATCATCCCCCTTGGGGCTGCCATGCTTAGACAGATGGATAGTGGAGTGGCATAGAGAACAGCCCGGAACCAGATGCCTGGGTTTGAATCCAGACTCCATCAGTTGTGAAATCTGTTACCCTGGGCAAGTTGCTTAACCTCTCTTTGCCTCAGTTGCCTCATCTATAAAGTTGGGAATAATCGTAGTACTTACTTTATAAGTCTATTATAAAGAACAAATGAGTCAATTTATGCCCAGTGCTCACAACAGTGTCCAGAACAAACTATGCTCTCTGTGTTGGCTTTTTTTGAACTCAGGGTAGAAAGCCTCCATGTCTTATTATCTCAGGAGGCTTTAGAATTAGGCTGTGCTCAAATCCTAGTGCTGCCACTCTCTGTGTGTTTTGGGGCAAGTTACTTCACCTTTCCAAGCTTATGTTTTCTCATTGGCAAACAGGGCATAAGAGAATAAAAATAGCATCTTCCCTATAGGACAGTTGGGAAAATTAAATGAGATAATATGCATGGTGGTTGGCATTTGTGAAGTGGCCTAGAAAGTCTTGCTAATATTATCATTTGAACTTTTGGGCTCTAATTAAGATCCTTGATGGCCATGACCGTGGTTTACTTATTTGCTTTTTTTTTTTTTTTAACTCTATCTGGTATACCATGTGTATAAGGGCTGCTAAATTAAGAGTAAATATTTAAGTTGAGTTTTCCCTTTGGGTCTTACCTTGGGGAGTTGGAAAAATGAAACTATCCTAAGCTACTTAAAACTGTATGCTCACAAGTTTATGGTGCAATTTGGCCTGATTGTTTTGAAGAACATATTCTGTTTGCCACCATGCACTGGTTAATTTACTTGGGCTTCAGGATAAATAGACTTGCTTGATCACTTCTCTCCTCATTATTTGCTGTCTAGAATTTTTAGGGAATATTTAGGCTGGGTAGCTGCACTGGTCACCAGCTGGAGGCCTCTCTCGCCTTTCAAATGGCTTGTGAGGTGGGTAAGTAATCCGGTGAGTGACAAAGGTTATAGCCAATTTTCTAGGGACTCTGGGATTCATTTTTCTTATGTCCTTGAAGCCTTAAGCAAGTGAGTTTTAAGGTTGTTGAGAAAGTGGGGAACCATTAAAAAATGGTTTATAGTTATTAATGTTTTCAAATCTTGGTTGGATTTTAAAGGTGGGTTAAACTACTAAAGTGAATATAAATTAAAACCAGTTAAACAGAGGAGTCCCTCGTCCATTCTGTCTTTGGTGTGCCTAGAATTCCATAAATTTTATGGGTTTCAAAATACTTGCCTTGTTTTGAATGTTTCTAATAAGATGGAGTGAAGTGGCTTACACCTCATGAGATATGGAACTGTTACCCAGGAATGCTGTTTGGCACACATATAAAGAAAGCACTGGTCTCTTGATTCATAAAAAATGTGTGGCTCATTTCCCTGGGACATGTGCGTTATTTTCACAGAGGAATTTCATTTTTTACTCCCTCCCACCCTGTGCATCACTTACACACGTTTGCAATTCATCAGCTATGATTTCCAAAATTTCTGCTCCCTCCTCTCTCTGGCCACCTCCATCCAACTAACCAAAGAGAAAGAGATTATGTGGGAAGGAGGGAAATTTACTTAAATGCCTTATTTTCCTGCATGTAAGGGGCATGGTGAATTTGAGAAGTGGTCTGAGTATTAGCCCAGATGACTCAATGCAATTATGAAATGAATTGGAAACTGTTTTCATGAGAGAGAGAGAGGGAGAGAGCGAGCGAGCAAGCAAGTGAGAGAACATGTGTTTATGCCATCTCTCCTTCTCTCCTCCTCCTCCTTTTTGCACTCTCAAGGCTATATTTTAGGTTTGCTATGCAGAAATGAGGTTGTGCTGCATAGCCTCACCCTCTAAACCAAAATATGCTATGTGGAAGGCTGCACAGCTCATCCAGTGAGAATCTCATGTATTGCACTCCTGTCAATGAGCTTGCCAGAAAAAAGTAAATAGCTAGCTTTGGCTAAGAAAGCAATGACTTATCTGCAATGGAAATAGCATTTTTTTTCCTTCTGAAAAAAATTTTCTTACAAAATGAGAGCGTGCGGGGATTAGTGCTGACTTCTCTAGTTTAGATGTCCAGCTTTCAATCTCCTTTGGGTGCTTGATGTAGTGGAAAGAGCAGCAGCCTCTAGTGCTGTTCTTATTCAGCCACCCAACCCAAAGAGTTAGTAGGTTTGCTCGAAGTTGAAAGAAAAGTTCCTCTGGGAGGAGAGTTAAATTCCTCTGGGTGGAAGGCCATAGTGGTTAAAAATCTGGCTTCTGGAGCCAGATCTAACATGGATTCAAATCTGGCTCTGCCACTCAGTGTGTGAGTAGGGCAAATTGCTTAATCTGAAACTCCGTTTTTTCACCTGTAGGATGGGGATAATAATCAGGCACACTGCCTGATACACTGTCATGATTTTTTAAAAACTTTTAATGTTTATTTATTTTTGAGAGAGAGAGAGAGAGCGAGAGCATAGCAGGGAGGGGCAGAGAGAGAGGAGGACTCAGAATCCAAAGTAGGCTCCAGGCTCTGAGCTGTCAGCACAGAGCCCGACGTAGGGCTTGAACCCATGAACTGCAAGATCATGGACTGAGCTGAAGTCAGACATTTACCCAACTGAGCCACCCAGGCACCCCTGTCATGATTTAGGGATAGTTTAAGGCAGGGGTGTAGAACCTGGCATGTGGAAAGAGTTGGTAACTTATGATTTTTATTCTTCCTTCATTTGTAAAGTTACACCAACAGGACTGGTCTTGGTGGGAGTAGGGTGAGGAGCAGTTTGTGGAAAGGTGGTATGGGAGTGTGCAGAAGACGGAGCTTCCTGATATAGCATGGCTAGGGACGGCGCAATAGCACTTCTTACTGCGGGCCAGAGGAGATGTCTGTATTTTTCTTTACTACTTCTAAAGAAAATTCATGGGGTATTGATTTTTAGGGAAGATTTAGACTTCCAATGTAACGAGGAAAGTTTATGAGCTGCTATATCCAGCAGAAACCATTTATTAGACCTTTCATGGGGCCAGGAAACATTAAATGATGAGACTGGGACACTTTGATATGTGCTGTCACAGTTTGTAAACTATCTGATGACTTTAGTATGAACCTGGCACCCATGACAAAGACTTTTCTTGTTGAGACACTGCATGGCCGTATGCAGGTGTGTCTTTTCTGGTGCTTTTGGGTGAGTGTAAAGCCTTTCTTACCCTTGAATCTCGGTTCTCATCGCAGAAACTTTCCTCCTGAGATTGCAGAGTGCTTCCTGAGCCCTTGCCTCCAAGGATCTCTCTGGCATCTTGTTAGGTTTCATGCCATCTTTTTCTCCTTTACATCTGCACCCTGACCCCAATTTGGAACACATCCAGGAAGAGGGTGGACCAATGGTATGACTTGGGGACTCCAGAACACCTTCACTGCCCTTCTCTGCCAACTTGGAAAATGTAACAGGGTTCACCTGTGGGGAACCAGGGAGAGGAATGGATCTTTACAGGATTTTATCTTTATAGGATTCCTGTGGCATACTTAGGAATGCTTGACTTCCATACATACCTTAGCATTCTCAAGCTTCTTATGTTCTTGCATTTCCCTTTGGCTTTGAAAACATGATTAGCATTCCTTGGCAAGGAGGAACTGGTTGGAAATGAACCTAGTTGTTATTTACCTAACAGTTTTGAGCCATGAAGCTTGTAGCAGCCTCATGACAGTCTCTGTACATTTTCTTTGCTCCTTTCTAATCTGTCTGCCACACTGTTGTTGGAATGACTTTTCTCAAAAACAGAAATCTGATCATGAGCCTTCTTGTTTAGAACTCTTTAAGGGCTGCCACTTGCTCATAAGCTAAGGACTGAAACCCATACTGAAACTTGGTTTGCTGGACACCATGGATGTGGCTTCTGCCTGCTTTGCTGTCAGAAGTAGCCTGTTTCACCCTTCTCCTTGCCAGAACATCTCATCTTCAGGTGGGGGTTCCTCCACCCCTCCACCCCACCGTGAGTATTCTCAGTCACCCCTTTCTCTCTCTAAGAGTTACTAGTAGCATTGGTTACTCTTGCATAGTCTCTTATTTGTCAGTATCTCCCATAAGCCTGTAAACTCCTTGTGGTTAGAGACCATAGCCTGTTTCATCACCACCTGGCACATCTCATGTCCTCAACGTGCATTTGTTGAATAACTTCATTCATTAATTCATTCATTCCTTTTTTAAAGGGATTGATAACCTAAAATATTAAAACTTAGAGTGAATGGACAATTTTACTTAAAAGGCAATAAATCATCAGTGGGAGACATAGAAGTCACAGGAATTTGGAATGAGTCTTGAGGCTGAGCAAGAATATAATCTTTGAGCAACGCATGCTTGCTTGTGTTATTTATTTATTTATCACATAATATTTGTTTATTTAATTTCCTCGTGGTAGTAGGGAAGGAAACCCAAACAGATTACTGAGTTCTCACCGTCTGGTGAAAGGAAGCTCTTCTGAAGTGATAACTATTTCCTGGCAGCAGATGTGCCTTGAAAATTAGAAAATGAATCAATAAAGAAAACAAAAGAAAAAGAAAGAATCCCAACTCTTTCCCCCATGATGGATGATGTCTTATGTTGTAGTTTTGCCAAAGGGCCAGTGTTTGTGAGAGGAGGAAAGGCCAGATGAGATGGAAAGTTAAGCCTGTGTATAATTTAGGGAGAACTGCAGACAACCGGGGAGACTATCTGTAGCCTGAGATGAGAGCCAAGGCCTCAAGGGACATGGGCACCACCTCCCTGTGGGGCAGAGTTTCTTGTGTGTATTCTGTGGTACCTCAAGGTGTTCTGTGGGGAATAAGGGTTCTCTAGTCAGAGGCATTTATAGAACTCTACTTATGATATCCTGGCCTTGTGTTGAAAGTATATAGTGCACACACATAAATATAGACCTTGCAAAGTCTTTCAAAAATTGATTTTAAAAATGATCAAAGAGGGGTGCTGGGTAGCTCAGTCAGTTAAGTGTCTGACTCTTGATTTCAGTTCAAGTAATGATCTCAAGTTGGGAGATAGGGCTCCACGTTGGGCTCCATGCTGGGCAGGAAGCCTACCTGAAATTCTCTCTCCCTCTTCCCTTGCCCTTTCCCTACTCGTTCACATGTGTGCGCTCTCTCTCTTTCTTTCTCTCTTTCAAAAAAAAAACCATCAAAGATCTTCCCTTGATGAAGATGGTATGGATCACACTCATTTCATCGAGGGATCTCGTCCTGAGGAAGACAGGTTTGCTGGTGTGAATTCAGGGTCTACCATGTCTCAGCTAGGTGACACAGGAGATTACCTAACTTAGTCTGTGAAATGTGGGTAATAATAGTAATGAATATAAGCTTCGTTAAAAGTTAAATGTGATGATGCTTGTGTAATACTGAGAGTGGTACCTGGTTGAAAGTAAGAGCTTATTGGCCAACTATTATTAATATTGCTGATTAAATTATGCCAAGGAATTAATTAGCACAAAAAGATTGGAGCCCTTTACTCAGAATATGTAGAAACTTCCAATAGCCAAGTTATTCTTCTCACGGGGTCTTTTCTAGCTTGAGGCAAGTGATAATATTTTTAGAAGCAGGGGTAATAGTTTCCCAGCTGGACAAACCCTAGGCTCCACGATAACCAGAGAGGACCACACTGTGTGGGCCTATAGTACTGCTGTGGAAGTCACGCCATATGTGTGTGTGTCCAAATTGTTAATCATAATTAGCTCTGGTGGCTGAATCTAAGTGTTCCTTGGTAATCTTTTAAATTGTTTCTTTAAATGATACTTTCCCTGTGAAGGAATTCAAGCCTAATAAGTTTACTTATGACTTAGTTTGAGCTTTGTTTGAGGTGTTGGCTCTCTTGTTAATTATGCAAGGGTCTTTTTGGTTTCTAGGAAGTTGACTCAAGAGATAAGAGTCTGGTTTTGTAGTTTCTCTATTGACAGAGTTGCATACCACCTATTTTTCCTTCCTTCCTTCCTTCCTTCCTTCCTTCCTTCCTTCCTTCCTTCCTTCCATGCATGCATCCATCCAATAAACTGTTTTTGACCATCTAGCTCTAGCCAAGTGCTGTTAACCACTTCTAATTAACCAAGTCCTGGATGTGGTTTGAATGCAGTACTAGGAATTCTAAGGAGGCCTCTGAAAGTTATTTATGAAAAGCAAGGGAACTTTGCTCTATCTTAACTTTCTTACCCTCCTTATTTACAAATTCTGTGCACATTGTGACTCTGCCAGAGTAATATTGGAGATTAGATTAAGATCTGGAAAATCCATTCCACTATGGCCATACCACCCTGAACGTGCCTGATCTCGTCTGATCTCAGAAGCTAACCAGGGTTGGCCTGGTTAGTACTTGGATGGAATATCCATTCCATAGTTAGAGATACACTAAGAAGGGCTGATTACTAAATAATACATAGTAGTGATGTTGGCCCAGTGTGATGATGGCCCTAATTTGACCTTCACATAAATACAGCTGCCCCTAGACTCATCCCAGGGGCTATCTTTAAGAACACTGACATGTGATAATAAATGAGTCTTTTTAGGAATTTTTCCTTTTTGGTTCAAATGGCTGGTTCCGAAGAATTCCATGGGGAAGCAATCTTCATAATACAGATTTCTTGTAGATAAAACTTTGGCAGACCCATTTTCAACCCTGGCATTCAGACCTCCTAAAATTACTATCAGCTAATGGATATTTAGGATACATAAAGCTGGAAAGGCAGTCAAATTGGTTGCAGGCCTCCATGTATGTGTATCAAGTGAGGGCTATGGATTCTGAGACCAACCAGGCCAGCCTTCTCAGAATCTGGTGGAGAATGTTTTTAAGCACTGGTCAATTATTATTCTCCATTGCTAATCGCAGTCAGTGCAAATGGCCAGTCTTGCTACTACCAGAATTATTTTGTTCATGGGGATCTTATATGTACATGGGGAAATTCATTTTCTAAATGCTAGATTTCAGCTAAACAAAGGCATTCTATTCAACAGACAATTGTTGAGTTAATTTTATGCCAGATATTTTGCTGGGCCTAGCAATACAAAGGTGAATGAGGTATGGTCTCTGCCCTTAAGGAAATTAAAAAATAGTATAGGGTTTCAATTTGTGTCAGATCCAATCAATTAATTGCAGTGGCTGCCTGGTGGGTTGTGTTGGGAAGAATTCTGAGGCTTCATCAGGACTTAGTGATTGATTAGTACAATTTCTTTTTTTTTTTTTTCAACTTTTTTTTTTTTTTTTTTTTTTATTTATTTTTGGGACAGAGAGAGACAGAGCATGAACGGGGGAGGGGCAGAGAGAGAGGGAGACACAGAATCGGAAACAGGCTCCAGGCTCCGAGCCATCAGCCCAGAGCCTGACGCGGGGCTCGAACTCACGGACTGCGAGATCGTGACCTGGCTGAAGTCGGACGCTTAACCGACTGCGCCACCCAGGCGCCCCTGATTAGTACAATTTCATGAGGGTACAGAGGGGATCATGGCAGGTGTACACCCATTGGCTGACTCTTGTCTTCTGGGAGAGAGATAGGCAGTTGCAGCTCAGTATGTTGGCCATGGTAGCAGAGGATTGTAGAGGATGCTCTGGGAACACCAACTTCTGCCTATGGAGCAGAGAATGGCTACACAAGAAGTTGGAGCTGAGACTTGGAAAATTAATAGAAGTTTAGCAGGTGAAAGCATGGAAAGATCACTCTAGGCAAAGGAGGTAAAGTGAAAACATGGAGGCAAGGGACGATAGGATGTATTTGGTGAAAGGCAAATTTTGCTGTGTAACAGGGAGAGTGAGCAGCTTTGCAAAGGCCAGATCACAATGAGTGGTTTGGATGTTAAAGCCCAGGAGGACAAGGAGACAGCACCATAGAATACTGTTTGCCTCATAAATATTAATCTGGAAAGAAGGCTCTCGCATCCTTTTAGAACCTTGGCTTCTAGCCTGTTCTGTTCAACTTTTATATCAATGACTTGATTAGACAAAGATGACATACATGTTGATCACATTAGTAAAAGACACAATGTTTGGAGATTTTGTGAATCTGTGGATGACTTAATCTGAAGCCAGATGTCTCAAACAGCTTGAGTGACTCCAACCAGAGGATATTTAATAGGGAAAAATGTAAAATTCTGTACTTTGGTTCAAACAACCAATTGTAGAAGAGCAGGATGGAAGAATGGTTGGCTTAGCAATAATATATGTGAAAAGGGTCAGATCTGCATTGCAGACTTCTCTAGTCCACACAGTATGATATGGCCACACTGAGAAAATAGTAATGGTGGGCATAGAGTATTTGCAAAGAGGCATAATAATCCTGTGCTTGTCTATCATGTTCAGACCACAGAAGGAATGTTGATTTTGGTAAAGAATTTAAATATAAAAATCAGCTGGCATGTGTCTGGAGGAAAATAACCAGGATGGGGAGGTATTTTGGTTGATGATCTTGAGATTGCTAAACCCAAAAAGAAAAAACACAGGAACTGTCCTCAAAACCTTTGAAGATTCTTCGTCACATAGGAATTAGGTTTATGTTATATGGAATGATGAAAAAATGCAGGGACATTTCTGGAAAGCAAATTTTAGCCCAGTTTCTGGATAAAACCTCCAATGATATGATTTCCTAAGTAGAAAGGGCAAATAGTAAGTTCCCTCTGCCAGAGATGATAAGGCAGAGAGTGGGTTGGCACCTGCTGGAGATTGTAGAAGGGAATTGTATATTAGATGGGGGTTTGGGCCCATAGGTCCTTCCAACTCTGAGACTTTTATTCTGGAAAAAATAGAATATCCCAACACCGTCCTGTCTTTGCTGAAGCCAAGAAATAAACATCTATAAATTAGAGCCCAACCTTTAAGTTGAATCTCTTGGAGTAATTGACTTCTTGTTGGGGAAGTTTTCTTGATCTGCTGTGATGACAGCAAGGCTTTTGTCCCCTCATCTGGCCCTTCCCTATTCTATTCTTAGAATCCTTATCCTAGCATTTTGTTTGTTTTTTGTTTGTAAGAAAACTCCCCTTTCCTTGCTTTTGGGCTACTCACATCAAAGACATCCCATATAAACTTCCCTGGAAAGAAGTCACCTTTCTATAAAAATTCCTACAACCGGGACAACAAGACACAAAAAGCCGTACTTCCCAGCTCTGAGCTTTTGTTAAAACCTGTGTTATGACTGGGTGAAATGAGCTGGCCTCAGAGAAAAGGCCAGACAACACGAGGAAGTCCTTTTGCTGATGGGCGTTCTGTGCCATTTGCAACTCTACGTAACCCGTGTTGTCTCTGGCCGCCAGCACCCCGTCAGATGTTCTGCCAGCTTCGGTTCTGAGTCTGATTTCTCATGCCAGGTTCATCTTGCTGTTGCTGAATAAACGAGGTTCCCACCGTCACGATACTCCTTCCCCCTCCGCCAGGAGAAATCTTCATCCAATGAGATGGGCAGCCATCATGGGATTTACTCACAATCCATCATGGGTGAGATGGTGGTGTGGCTGTGCTATCCCCGCCACAGTTCTCAGACCAGGGGCGGGGGGAGGAAGCAGAAAATGCACACGCTTGTGTACCAGCTCCTGGGATCCAGCTCCTGCTCCTGGTTTCTTCCCAAACCTGCCTGTTAATCATCTGTTTACGTTGCCAAGAATGCTTGACTGGGTAATGATAGCAGGGGGAAAAGCAGTGAAAAGAACATCACAGGTTTTGCTCAAGTGGAGTAATCCCTTCCTGAGTTGCAGGCGTTTCAGCGGCTTTGGTGCAGACAGAGCGGCTGGTCTCATTCTTTTCACACCAATGGCCAGCGGCCCCCAGAAGGCAGCTGACTGTACTGCTTGGCTGTCCCCTCTCTGGTGGTTCCCACGTGGAACTTGGTGCCATCAGTCTTGGTGCAGTCTTCCGCCTCACCCTTTCCCAGTTAGCGTTCTTGCCTGCTGTTCCTGGTAACTACTTGTAAAGTCAGACTGGTGGAGTTGCACCTCTGGAAGTGAGATGAGGGACTGACAAAGATGGGCTTGTTGACCTGCCCTGATGCCACAATCCTGGGATGCCATAACTGAAAGGGAACTCAGAGGTCTTTAAGCCTAGTCCTGTCACTCTAGCTATGAGGAAACTGAGGATCAGAGAGGTGAAGGAAGTTGCTCAAGGTCACACAGCTAGTTGATGATGGGATCTGAGACCATGGCCTCTTGACTCACAGTGCAGGGATCTTTTCTTTTTTTAACATTATTTATTTATTTATTTTTTACCATTTCAATTATTTACATATTTTTCCCGGTTTTATTGAGTTATAATTGACATACATCACTGCATAAGCTTAAGGTATAATTTATATATATTGTGAAATGATTACCACAAGAAGTTAGTCAACATAGCTCATAAAAAAAAAGCAAAAAGGAGGAAAAAATTTTTGCTCCTTGTGATGAGAACTTTTAGGATTTACTCTCTTAACAACTTTCGTATATATTGTACAGCTATAGTCATCACGTTGCACACTACATCCCTAGTGCTATTTATTTTATAAGTGGAAATTTGTACCTTCTGACCACCTTTCTCCACTTTCTCCTCCCCTTACCTTCTGCCTCTGGTAACCACAAATCTCAACTCTTTTCCTATGAATTTTTTTTTAAGATTCTACCTATAAATGAAATCCTACAGTATTTGTCTTGTTCTGTCTGTCTTATTTTGCTCAGCATAATGCCCTCAACTCATATTGTCACAAATGGCAAGAATTCCTTCTCTTTTTTATGGCCAAATAATATTCCCTTAATTAAATAGATAATATTCCAATAATTTACACACACATATCCATCCATCCATCCATACCACACACATTTTCTTTATTAATTCATTCATCATTGGACACTTAAGTTTTTTCCATGTCTTGGCTGTTATAAATAATGCTGCAGATATCTCTTCGAATTAGTGTTTTCATTTCCTTTGGATATATTCCTAAAAGTGGATCATATGGAAGTTCTACTTTTAATTTTTTTGAGGAATCTTCATACTGTTTTTCACAGTGGCTGTACCAGTTTACACTCCTACCAATTAGTGCACGAGGATTCCCTTTTCTCCATATCCTTGCATGTATTTATTATCTCTTGTGTTTTTGATGATGGCCATTTTAACAGGTGTGAGGTGATATTTCATTGTGGTTTTGATTTGCATTCCCCCAATGACTAGTGATGTTGTGCATCTCTTCATGTACCTATTGGCTATTCACTTATCTTCTTTTAAAAAATGTCTATTCAGGTCTTTTGCCCATTTTTAAAACTGGATTATTTGGTGGGTTTGTTTTTTCTTTTTCTTTTTCTTTTTTGCTATTGAATTGTAGGAGTTCTTTATGTATTTTGGATATTAACCATTTATCAGATATATGGTTTGCAAATATTTTTTTCCCACTCTGTAGGTTGTCTTTTCACTTTGTTGATAGTTTCTTTTGCTGAGCAGAATCTCTTTAGTTTGAGGTATTCCCACTTTTTAATTTTTTATATTGTTGCTTGTACTTTAGGTGTCCTATCCAAGAAATCATTGCCAAGAGTGATGTCAAAGAGCTTTATTCTTGCATTTTCTTTTAGGAGTTTCATGATTTCAGGGCTTACATTTAAGTCTTTAACCCATTTTGAGTTACTTTTTGTGAGTGACATCAGATAGGGCTCTAATTTTATTCTTCTACATGTGAATATCTGAATTTCCCAGCATTCTTTATTGAAGAAACTGTTTTTTCTCCATTGAGTATTCTTGGCTCTCTTGTCAAATATTGGTTGACTGTATATGCTTGGGTTTATTTCTAATCCAGGGATCTTTATTCTCTCTGATGTTAAAGCATTGCCCCCTTTGAAATGGACATAGTCATTCATTTATTTATTTATTCAGATTCAGCAAATATTTATTGAACTGTGACAGAGATGAATAAAGTCTGTTTCCACAAGCAATTTGTAGTCCAGGAGAGAAGACAGGCATTTACAAAGATGGTTTATACTCAGTGTGGAAAGTGTTGACAAATATGGGAACATAGAGGGGGAAGTGCCTGACTGATTTTTGGAGGGAGGGAAGGAAAAGGCATGAAGGTAATCTGGAGAGATAATATAGCATAATAGTGACCATGAGGTGGGCTCTTAAGCCAGACTATTTGCTCTAGAAACCAAGCTCTACTACTTACCTACTGAGTAACCTTGGGCAAGTTGCTTAATCTCTTTGTGCCTCAGTTTTCCACTCTGGAAAGTGGGAAAATTATTAATACTTAACTCCTAGGGTTATTGCAAGAGTTTAATGAGCTAATATTTATAAAGTATTTAAACAGTGTCTTAGAGTAGGGTTAAATCTGTATGATGATGGTGGTGGTGATGAAGATGATGAATGGCAAAAAGCCGTATTCAATTAGTGTGCTGAGGAGTGGGACAGACCCCTTGTTTTAGTGATGACCAAAGGTACAGAAATGGTAGCATAGTTGCCAATGGGAGACATTGTTTCTTGTTGGGGCTCCTTAGAGGGGAAGCAGGCACATGGGTTGGAAGTGTCAGATACCATGTGGTGGCAGCAGATAAGAAGATATTTGGAGGAGAAGAAATTCTGAAGGCTCGGATTTTTCCTTTCATGGCTTTGTCTAAATTAGGCCACGAGGTGAGGAGGTGAGCATCATTCAGTTGATAAACAACAGTGTCTGGGGCTTTGGGGGACCAGTAATGGTTCTGGACATGACTCTTGCTTTGAAAGAGCTTCTTTCCAGAGGCGAAGACAAATGTGCCCACAGGTGCTGCCCTGTGGGCAGTGGTGCCCTGGAGAGGTGCTGCCCATAGCAGTGGGGGAAAGAGGAAGGAAAGCAGCATTTTAGGGTGCATCATCTAACAGAGGGATATCATCTAAGGGAGGTCCCAGTTCCCTCTCCTTGTCTCTTTCTTTAGCATCTCCAGTCTGTTTGTCTGCTACTTGAAAGCATTTCCCTCCCAGGAACAGATGCACAGGGATGCCCATGGATATGGAGTCAATGCAAGAGCAGACTTGATCCCTCTGGGTGTGAACCCTCCTGTGGGTTAGAAAGCATATCTCTTTATGGGATAGATACACTTTCTTTTGGAAAATGAGTTGGTTGAGGTGAATGGTTTCTGAGGTTCCTGCTAGCTCCAACATTCTAGTTCTTGGGACATGGCATTATGGATTTTACACACGTTGTTTTCACCTGTTGGTAAGAATCTGGGAAGGTCTAAGACACATGGTAATTTGTAATTCTGCTGAGGCAAGCATTTGACAAGAATGAGTCATGTAGCTGGTGACTAAACCGAACATCCACACATGGCACACTAGAACCCAGAAGGTACAGAGGTCTCTGAGTCTTCTCCTGCATATTGTTCATGGCCAGCTGCTGTACCATTTTCTCTTAGATTTAGGGAAGGGAAAGGTTTTCCTTCTAGAGTTCTCCAAAGGACTTCTCCCAAAAGATTTTTTTTTTAAATTTTAAAAAGTAGAAGGACCACCCACCCCCTCCACCCCCTGCCCACCAAACTCAACCACTCACCTCCACACTAGCACAGATCCAGCTGAAATGTGGAATTCTGAGCTACCCCTAAGCCCTGCTGCATTACCACCAAGCAGGTGGGATGGGAGCCGGAGCTGAAGTTTGAGCAACTTTGAATTATTACAGTTACCTGGGTATATGATGTTTTTCTACTCTGTTTAAAGAAGGATGGAAGGATCATGACCCTTCCACACTCCCTCCTCCTCCCAAATGAATTTCCTGTTTGTTTGAAAGGCTAGATTGGCAGTCCAGGAGACTGAGGCCTCTGTCTCTACCTGAGCAGGTCGGGCAATGGCCCAGGTGGGTGGTTCAGAGCATGTCCCTAGAGAGTGGGCACAAGACCACCTCTGAGGGAGAGAGGGGAGGTTGTCTGAGGGCCCATTGAGGAGCTCACTTTCCTTCGCCCCATTGTTTCCTGTTTGATTTAGCGATTTTGGGGGAGTTGAGGGTGGCATGCTATGCCTGTCCACTCTGAGTTGCTATCTTTACTTTCATGAAGAATATATGGAAGGAAGAAGAAGAGAGTGGGCTTGAGGTCATGACAGGGGACCAAAGCTTTGAATATATAAGGTAATATATTATTTTTTTTGTTTTTGTCTTTATTTTTCATCATTTTTATTGAGGTATAATTAATGTAGACAGGTTTTAAGTGTTCAGTTCCATCTGTTTTAACAATTGTGACCACTTGTGAAACCACTACCTAAAGCTAGTTACAGAATGTTTTCATCATTCCAGAAAGTTCCCTTGTGCCCCTTTTCCCAGCCAACCCTACCTCCCATCCTCACTCCCTCCACCCAACCCAGGAAATTACTTTCTGATGTCTATCACCATAGACTATAAACAGCATCATTTTTAAAAATATATATTCCCTGAAATCTCTGTAAATCCAAGAAAGGCTACATTTTATTCAAGACTATAACTTCAAAAAACAGAAGGCTAGAGTTCTTTTCTCCTTACCTTGAGCAAATCCTTTGACATACTGGGCCTTGATGAGTATAATGTTAATGATTCCTGCCACATAGCAGAAAATGGAAAGAAAAATAGCACACAATTACTGACCACTCAGTATGTGCCAATTACTCTTCTAACTTTACTTCATTATTTCTTTAATCCTCAAAACAACAAGAGAAGTACTGTTTTTTCCTATTTTACACATGGCAAAACTGAAGCTCGAAGAGGTGAAGTAATTTGCTTAAGGCGATAGAGCGGTCAGTCATGATTCAAAGTCAGGAGCTTCTGTCCAGGGCTTTAAACCCAGAGTGGATTTATGCATGAAGGACTCTCATTAACTGATGTAAGAGCCAAACAGAGGGCATTATTATTTTAAAGGTAGTATCTGTTGTTCAGAGAATATAATCTTCCTTTTTTCCCCCTATTACCTTTTAAATGTTCTACAGCTCCTCAGAATGCTTGACACCAATGTGTATCTGCAAATTAGAACTGTCAGTGCAAAGATTAAGCCTTGAGCTAACAATAGGAAATATAAAAAAAAATTGTCATTAGGATTGATGACCCTTCTGCTAGTTTCTTTTCCATGGAAAAGCATCATGATGAATCTCTCATAAAATTATACTTGTTATTTTATCATACAGCATTGTTAATAATAAAACAATAATTGGTCGATAATGTAATTATTAATAATATAGTTTCAATTTTCATAGCTCCATTTGAGTGCCTAATATGTGCCAAACATGTACTCAGCATCTGACATATTATTGCTGATCCTCAATGTAACTCTTCCCAACAGGCATTGTATTAGTTATCTAGTGTTGCATAAAAAATAACCCCAAAATTTAGCAGTTGAAGCAATAGAATTTTATTATCTCACGCAGATTCTGAGGATCGGGAATCTGTGAGCGGTTTAGCTTAGTGGTTCATGAGATCACCATCAAGCTGTTGGCTGAGTCTGCAGCCCCTGAAGGCTTGACTGGCCTGGCAGTTCTGCTTCCAGGTTCACGCAATAACACATGGGCATCTGCATATGGTGGCTCACAACATGGCTTCCCCCAGTGTGAGCAATGAGAGAAAACACCCAGGATGGAAGTCCCAGTCTTTTATAACCTCTTTCAGAAGTGATCACTTCTGTTGTATGACATAGATCATAGACTCTAGTAAAATGGTAAAAGGTGGGAGGGGACTATACAAGGGTATGAAAATCATGAGATGTGAATCATTGGGGCCATCTTGGAGGCTGGCTACCTCCAAGGCATTATTAACTCCATTTTACTGATGAGAAATGGATGCTAAGAGAGATTCAATGAATTCCCAAGTTAGGTATCTAGGAAGTGAGTAAGCTGGAATTTGAATACTGATCCGGTTGATTGTATTGCCTGTCTGCTTTCCAGGAGGCCCAGTGCAGGAAAGTCCAAAAACAAACAAACAAACAAACAAAAAAAGAACAAAGCACATGTAGACCTAGCCTTGAGTGCCCTAGCATGTTCCCGAGGGTGCCTCAGATTGCTGTTTGCTCATAGATACCTGCCTTTATAGTCACTATGTCCCTGAAGGGCTTGGCATAAACCAAAGATTTGAAAATTCAATTTTATTTAAAATGTATGATGGGAGTTCAATATTTAAAGGACTTCTGCTTATATCTTTCTGTAGCACTCTCTTGGTTTATAATTGATTTTTAAATAGATGTTCAGATATTGGAGTATACCTGTCATATTTCTCATTGTGTATGAATGAAGCTGCCTTGAGAGAGCGATTTTGCTTTTGTCTTCCAGGGTAAGTGTGATATTAAATCCCATTTTAAATTATTTTGAGATCCATGGAGGACACTAATAAACCATATGCAAGTCTGGTCATGTTTAAGATTTTAGTGAGTTGGTGTGTCGATGGTGTTTTCCCAGACCATCCCAAGCCACCTTGGCTTACCGCATCCAGAAAAGGACATTTTTATAGTTGCTTCTACTGCAAGAGGACTTGACCACTGAGATAAATCTCCCTGTCATGACCTACTTAAGGAAATTTCATTTTAGGGAAAGAACTCAGGGAGATTACGTGGTCCCTAGCTGGCCCATTAAAAAGGTAAACATTTATCTACTTTTTAATGTCCATACCAAGCAAATAATAAAAGTTACACATACTTCTCAAGCTCTTTTTTTTTTTTTTTTGAGATCTTGGAATATTTTACAGAAATAGAAAATGTCACTTTCCTTGTCCTGTTTACCAATTCCTCCATTTTATTATTTATTTGCTAATTTGTCCTACTTATGTTAAGGGAACTCTTTGTTTATTCCACTCATTTATTCACTTAACATTTATTTTATACATACTCTGTGCTAGAAGTAATAGGTATAAAATTCCATAGTAGATACTGGGAATAAAAAGATGAAAAAAGATGAATTTCCTACCCTCAGAAAGCCCCCAGTCCAAAGGGAGATTCTAACACAGAGAACAATGGCTATAACCCAAGGCAATTTTTGATTTATTATAAATCATAGGGGAAAGAGTACTTTATTCCAGATAGGAGGTGCTGAAAGATTTCCCAGAGGAAATGAGGAGTGGTTTGCTAAAAGAAGCAAGGGAGGGAAATTGGAGGGTCAGGATGGGGGTACAGCAATTCCAGGCAGAGGGAATCATTCACAAAGACACAAATTGAGAGATAGCATGGCCAATTTGGGAACAAGCTGTCTGGCTTCTAATTGATGTCTCTCTCTCTCTATGTTGCACAGTTTGAGCAACCAGAATGCTGTCTTTCTTTAGGACTATTCCAAATACAAATGCTTTATCACTTGCTCCAAAAGAGCAGTGTATAGTAAAAAGCTCAAAAGATAGCAGCTTTTACTATTATTCTCATCACCATGACTAATAGTTGAAAACTCTGTTTTCTGCTTAGGGTTCATTGTGACTCTTGGAGAAAGACACCTCTAGGACACATTATATGGGCCCACCATGAGTCAGATGTGGGAACATGTTATGTCACACTGCTTCCTGTTAATCAAACCCACCAAATGTTTCTCTTAATCCACCATTGGATTCTCTCAATGTTCTTCAGATTTGCAGCAGTTATAAGCTCCAGTTTAGTAAGAACTTCTCCTGTGCTCATTTTATAACATGAAGATTTTTATCATTTTTCAAAATAAAGGCTCTGTTAAAATAGCAAAATAAAAATCTTGTGTGTGTGTGTGTGTGTGTGTGTGTGTGTGTGTGTGTGTGGTGAGTTAGAAACATCCCAGAAACTGTCAGAGAGTGATATATGTGAAAATACTTTGGAAAGATTATTACTAGTCCAGTAACTGGAGAGTGGTAGTTGAGTCCTTTGTTGGAAGTATTTAGAGCTGATGAAGTGGGTTACCTGCAGAGACACTTCATAGGAAGACTTGTAGATGTGAGTGTTTGCTTAGGAAATTCAGCGTGTGTGAGTCAAAGGAAGGTGTGTCACCTTCAGTTTGTCTTGAGTCACCTTGCACCTTAGTGATTTTTGTTCTTTTTATTATTTTTAAAATGATAAAATTCACTTCTCACAGGGCAAGAATTGTGCTAGGTGCTAAAAATGCAAAGATGATTAAAACATAGTCCATTTTCTTGAGACTCTTAAAGTAAAATGGGGGAAAAGTCACAAAAGGTCATCATAATGTAGGGCAGGATAGATGCATACAGGGGCACCTGTGCCCCTCACTGTATCTGCGAGGGCAGGGGATGCTCTGGAGGGGATGACGGCAAATTGAGCCTGGAAAGATGAGTAAGAATCCATTGACCCAGAGGCCTAATGGATCTTTAAACAAATGAAGTCAAGATGGTGTGGTTTATGAAGAAATGATTTGTACCAAAAGCTGTAACATTTTACATTCCTGTAAGCACTCTGAGTTGAGCACGTACTTGGTGAGCTATACCAGTGTTTCTTATCTATTTTGTAGACAGGAAAGCCTGAGAAGGCAGAGATAGGTGAATGTTTTCTCCCCAAGGTCACCAACTAGAGAGCAACAAATGCTGGACTGAAACCCAGCATTCTTCTTACTGTAAAAGCCATGCTTCTGCAAGTCTATACTGGACTAGAACCAGCAGTCCTGGGCTTGGCCTGGCTCATGAGTCCCATGAACTTGGACATGTTGCCAGACTTCTCTAAACGTTTGTTTTCTCATCGGCACAATGGAGAGAGTAGGACTTGAAGCCCTCCCAGCTACACAGCCTGTGATTCCTAGAAACAGAACCAGGAAGGGTGATGGGGGTGGCTGGGGGCATGGCAGGAGAGACCAGCAGCTGCAGTCACAAAGAGTAGCTTTGTGGCAAGTTTGGTTTCCCAAAGGTACAATCCCTCCCTCCCTTCGCCCCTCCACCCCAGGTGCTATGAAACTGGATGTGTTTGGGTTCATCAGGAACCTTTGCCAAGGACCAACTGGCAGAAGAAAGCAAAAAGCAGCACAGTGTATTTTAAGATGGATTCATTTTTATGGCGTCAGCCACAGAGTGTACGGGTTCCCTGCCCCAACAGTGGTGGACACAGTGTGCAGTGGGAAGAGTGTTTCTTTGAGGGGCGATTGACTGTGCGTTTAGGCAGTAAACATCTTCTGGGCACAGTGTCACTGGGAGGATTTTGTGTTGAGAGGGCAGTGAGGCGTGAAACCTCAGACTTCTGCGGTACTTCCTGCTACCAAAGTGATGTCAGAGGCTTGCTGTCAGAGTTCCCAGCTCTGGTCCTTATTTCTCAAGTTCTGCTTCCCTGATATGGGGAGAGGAGCAAGAGGGATGGTGAAATCTAACTCCTGGAAGTGCACACATAAGGGTGGGGCTGAGAGAGGGGAAAACAAGGTGTGTTAAATTTATCCTTGAAGATAATTACTCACTTGTCTGTGATTGCTTATATAACAGATGAGTAGAAGAGAGGCCGATTTTTGACAATTTTATTTCAAATGTATCTCTATGATGTCTAGACAAGGGTTTTTGGGTTTTGTGGGTTTCATTGTTTCATTGTTTTTCACTGACAGAATATAGACTTTTTCCCCCTGGTCTTCTTTGCTAGATTTATAGGCTTCAGTGTTTCTGGGATATAAGGGAAATAGCAATCTTTTCATTCAATTAATGATATCAAAAGTATTGGTAATCTTTGGGTGGTGCTATCCCAACTAGGTCAACTGATGTGTTCTAAAAGTTTATAATATAAGAGAAAGCAATTTGATGGTGACAGTAAATGTCATTGTGTTGCTCTTTGCAGTCACCCCTCCCCTTCCTTCCTTCCTTCCTTCCTTCCTTCCTTCCTTCCTTCCTTCCTTCCTTCCTTCCTTCATATACATATAAACCTTCCACCCCCTTCACACATCATACACATTTTACATTAGTGCAATTGATTTTTGTGAACTTGATGTTTATTCCTATAATACGCAGGATTGGGTTTCTATAGCACAGGGGAGATTTCTGGGCTAGGTGGGTTAAAAAAAAAAGTAAGGAGGAGCAAAGAGGATCTGATTCTTCATTGTTTATACACAGAAACCACTGCCCTCTGCATAATCCTTCCTTCAGGGCAATGGATTATGAGTTGGCAAAGTGGAAAGGATGGAAATGGTAGTTACAGATATCCTACAAATTGTAGAATAAAAGCTGGATTTCATTTGAGTTGGCCATTAGGTTGGAATCTGCTTGGCCAGAAGGTCAAAACCCTTTTTCTGGCAAGAGCCATTATATCTTAAATGTATTTTCTTTACTTTGCCAAGTTGACTAAGGTCCTTCAAATCTTTGACAGGAGTGTGGGAAATCCTGCAGTACTTATTTTTCCTTGGTCCGGAAAATTCTTGGACATGAATTACAGGAGCTTTTAGGTCCTGTAATTATTTAAGCCAGCTTTGAAAACATTTTCTAAAAGGACACATAACACTGGAAAGACTCATGGCATGATTGTATTTTATGTAAATATATGATTTGACCAGGGTTGGGGGGAAGTCATAAAGCATTTTAGATGAGATGTTGTAATCCCTGAAGGTAGAGATGGCAACCAGTAGCATGGTAGTTGGCTGATGAAGATCCTTGGACAGAGTTAACAAGAGTGTTGCATTCTTGTAATATGGTCACGTTCTTCTTTGAACACAGGCCTATTACTCAGATTTAGAAATACAAATAAGAGCTATCCACACTTTTCTTTATTGTCTTTGGTTCAGTAGTGGGATATCATCTTGTAAAGTTAGCTGCATTTCTGCACTAGAAACTTTGGGTAAAGGCTAACACCCATCACCCGCTTAGGAGAATAAGCCCTGTATCTAGGTCTCCTTAAAAAGATGGTTAGGACTGAGAAGGAGGCCCAGCTGTGTTTACCAAGTTGGAGTTTGAAGTTGAGGCAGGATGGAGTCAGCCTGAGATCCTGGCACATGGAGTCTCCCAGATAGAAAGGGTGATGACCAAGAATTGATAGGCAGACCACTCATCTTGATTAGGCAGCCAGTACACCATTAGCCTCTTCTGGAAGTCACTGACTCACAGACTTTTGGGCTGATAGAGAACTTTGAGGTGCTCTGTCAGTGTCTTCTCTCTCTTATTTTGCCATAAGGGATCCAAGGCTCAGAGAGTTGAAATCACTGGTCCTGAGCACTTCATCAGCTATTAAATAAACTTGTTCTTTTGAATATTGTTGGAAAAATTTTAGAACTTTTTCCATCTTGTTTCTAGATATACTATGTTTTCCTTTGTATTTAATCCTTTAAAATTTCTTTGATACTGGGTGCGTTTTACACTTAGACATGCCTAATACCCAGATATGTCTTAGAGATGGCACCATAGATTAGACCTATAACTCTTCAGGGTTCTGGATGGTCTCTGTTCAGTGCAGGTGATCACTGGGTCACTAGATGGATTGAGAGGTCATGATATCCAGCTCCTACACGATGCATGCTTCCATCTACAGCATCCTAGATAGATTGAATTCTTGAATTCTTTACTCACAATGTGCTCTCTCTTTAACCAAAGCAGTCAATCCCATTATTAAACAGGCTTCATATTATGTCACATTCAGTCAATAACATCTACCATATTGTTAAAAGAAATATACAAATAAACAACACGTGTGAAATTGCTTTGATAGCAGGTGGAATTTTTACATGAGTTCTTTGGCACATGGATCACCAGGGCTTTGCTTGGATTGTGGTGGCATTTCTGGAAATATGAGCAAAAATCTTCCAGTGTTGTATAATTTTATGTTCAGTAACTTGAACTTCATGCTATCTGAACCCCCATTGCATACTAGTTTCCTTCTTCACTCTGAAAATTTTCTTTAACGCTTGGTAGGCACTAAAGAATGCTTCCTCCCCCTTCCCCTTCATTTTAAACTGACTTGTTGAACTTCTGTGTTCTTTCCTCATCTGAACAGGGTGGTGGATCCTGTTTCCTAATAATGTGATCAGGAAAAGATGGTGATGTTGGTGAATTACCAGAACTGACTGGTACTTTATGTGTCCTCTCAGTCCTTTATGTGGCCTCTCAGTCCTTTATGAGAGGGCCTAAGTGCAACCTCTCCCACAAGTAGAGGTGAGCCAGTCTCTGGAAATGTTGAGTGGTATGTGAACACATTTAACCCTCTGCTCCAGGGAGGCTGCCCTCTGCAAAGCCCCTGAAGTATGCCTTGCACTTTCCCACCTTACCTTGGAGCCTTATTCCAGATGCAGAATAAAAGGACAAGAGTTCGAATTCTGACTCTCTATTAATTATTAGCTGTTGAGCTTGGGCAAATCCCTTAATCTCTTTGAGGTTAATAATAACTACCCCAGAGAGCTATTAAACGTGTCAAATGAAGTAATATGTGTGGGAATGCTTTGTAAGCTATACAGGGTCATGAATAGGTGAGCTGTTATTATTAATGGTATTTTCTGTAAAATTTTCCTGGCTACTTCAGCTCTCTGGATTTTGCCTTTCTATTAACTCACTATTGGTACTGCCCTTGGGCCCTTTCATGCACCCATCTGTGATGCTGGTAACTCATCCCCTGGGTAGAGCTGCTCTTTCTGAAAAGTCTGTTGTTTTAATATTTTAAATTGATTTTGTAGTAGTTAAAAAATATTTTAAAAATAAAAAAATATCAAATATCTTTTGATAAAATAAAAGGATATGCATAACATATAAAAATCTTAAAGCATAAGACCATGTCTTATTCAACATTTATTGAGCACTTATGAAATGCTTGACATTGTGCAGGTCCTGGTGATATCCACACAAATGAGACAGTCCCTGCCATGAGACAACTCCTTATCTGGGGCTTGGGGGCAGAGGGCAGGGCAAAGGGGAAGAGAGGCTTTTCTGCTTGGTGAAACTCAGGCAACATTCTGAAAGTGTTCTTACTCTAGCTTAAGTCACTCACTATTTTTATTTTTATTTTTTTTAAGTTTATTTATTTTGAGAGGGGGGAAGGATGGGGGGTAGGAGCAGAGAGAGAGGGAGAGAGAGAGAGAGAGAGAGAGAGAGAGAGAGAGAGAGAGAGAATCCTAAGCAGGCTCCATGCTGTCAGCATGAAACCCAATGCAGGGCTCGAACTCACAAACTGTGGGATCATGACCTGAGCCAAAGTTGGATGCCTGACTGACTGAGCCACCCAGGCACCCCTAAGTCACTCACTATTTTTAATCAGTTTTTTGGTTTACTTGTTCCTCAGTACCCGCACTCTTTTTCTAAAATGTGAGCTCAATGAATCTTGGAATTCTACCTTCAATAAATACTTTTTGAGCACCTGCTATGGTGCTAGGTACTCGATTGAATTTTAGCTCCAGGAGGGCATAGATCTTTGTTTCTTTTGCTCTAAGGATACTGATCTATCCCTAGAACAGTATCTAGTATATAATATATGATATATAACATGATATTAACAAATATTTCTCATATGAATTATATTAGTTAATACTAGATGTCATAACCAATAATCCTTGAAAACTCAGGGGCTTAATACAATGACACTTTATTACTTGCTCATGTAAAGACCAATTTTCAGTGGATTAGGTGACTCTGCTCCACACAGTCATTTAGGGACCCAGGTTGATGGGGTCCTTAATCTATGGCTTCTGTAGTTACCTTAACGACAATCACCAGACAGGAGAGAGGGAGAATGTGGAGGGTTACAAAAGGATATTTTTGGCCAGAGCTTACTTCCTTACCTGACCACTCTTAGACAACTGGAGTGGGATTGGGGAAGACATGTAAAGCCTTGCTGACTACTTCCCAGTAGGAAGTTTGCATTTTGAAATACTTGCATGAATCTTTGGACCACTGGCTATCACTGCCTTGTAGACCAAATGCCATTTATTTTCTGTTCACATGTGGGTCTCCCACAATCTGTGAGCTCCTTGGGGGCAAAGGCTATATCTTATTCAGTTATTCACAGTTTTTGGAATATTCTAACAGTTCAGTAAATGTTTTCTGAATGAAAACAAAAAAATAGTTTTTCTGTTGGATACCTGGCACCATAATAGATGACTAATTTTTTTTGTGGAAAGAATTTTTAAAAAAGGAAAGAATAGAAGAATAAGAAACCATTTGCTATAATAAAAGTATGCCAAATATGGGAACTGGTAAGTAATATGGTAGGTATTCAACAATGTTTCAAAAAAGAAAAAGAGAAAAAAGAGAAAGACAAAGGAAGAGAAGACAGAGAGAAGGAAGAGAAGGAAAGAAAGAAAGAAAGGAGGAAAGAAAGAAAGAAAGAAAGAAAGAAAGAAAGAAAGAAAGAAAGAAAGAAAGAAAGAAAGAAAAAAAAGGAAGGAAGGAGGAAAGAAGGAGGGACTGAATGAGAGAGGAAGGAGAGGGAGATGGTGCTAGAGTGAGTGGGAAAAGGAGGGAGATAGAAAAAGTGAGAGGGAGAAAAGGGAAGCGAGGCAGGGAAGAGAGAAAAAGAACACAGGAAGTTCCTCAGAAGTAAATTTTGTGGGCTCGTCCTCATAAAGGGAAGGATTTCCCTTGCCAGGATGTCAGGGAAGTCTTCCCAGAGCAGTCTTGCACTTTGGCTCCAGCCCTTCCTGGTCCCTCTGTCTAACTTCTATGACTTTATGATCTGCCCACCCTAATACAGGACAAAAATATCTCCCTGTTCTCTAGTAGAGAAATGAAGTTAATAAATCTCCCAGAAAGTTTGTGCTTCTCTATGGAAACGGTACATAAAATACCCCAGCCACCCACGGAGAAGCATCAGGAGGGGCCAACGCTCAGTCACATGCGACCAGCTCCTTCTAGCACACTTTTCCCTAGGTCAGGCTGCTGTGTGCAGGTCTGGGGTGTGGACCCGGTGGCCTCTGAGGGCCTGAGAATCCTGTGTTTACTTTGCTTCTCTAATCAGCCTCTCTCGCTTCTGGCTCATTGAGTTTCTCCACAAGATCCACATTCAGAAGTTTTTCACTGATTTGATTGATGGCAGCTGCACACACAGGCCTGGGTATGTGGCACTCAGATGCCTAGCAGAGTCCCCGGCCACAAACCCAGCACTGTTAGTGGCAGCCTCCCCATCCACACACGCTGGAATCTTTGCCTTTTGTTTCCTTCTGTGCTTTTAACATGTTTCCCCCTCTGTGCCTCCTGCATTTGCACATTTATAGAGTGCGGTACATTTTACTCGGGGCCTTCACACGAGTTTTGCGGCAGCTCTTCAAAGGTGATATGAATATGCCTGGTTTATAGATGAGGGAACTGAGGCCCCGAGAGGCTCAGTGTCTCGTTCATGGTGCCTGGCATCAGTCCAGATTGTTGGGGAGCCTTCAACCCATGCCCCCTTTCAACAGTGCTGCAGCCCTGCTGTCAAAGATGTAGGCATGAGCTCTGAAGAGCACTCACAGATATGGGTCAAGTCGGCACCAGGAAACTGAGGTGCACTTGGGTGACTGGGTCTAACAGTGAATTTAACACAAAGAGGAGGAAAGGAAGTGTTTTTCGTTTTCTATATAGATATATTCTTCTGCTTGCTTAGCTTTTACAAAAATTCTTCTAATTTCTTTTCTTTTTTCCCCTAAAGTGTATTTATCTATTTTGAGAGAGAGGGAGAGAGTGTGAGCGGGAGAAGGGCAGAGAGAGGGAGAGAGAGAATCCCAAGCAGGCTCTGCACTGTCAGTGTAGATCTCGACATGGGGCTTGATCTCACCAACTGTGAGATCATGACCTGAGCCGAAATCAAGAGTTGGAGGTTTAACTGATGAAGTCACCCAGGTGCCCCCAAATTCTCCTAATTTCTATGTGTAGGAGTGAAGAAAGCAGTGTTGATATTGCTATGGCCATAAACTGTTACTCTTGGTTTTAAATATCAACCCAGGTGAAGGGGTGGAGAACTTCCCAGTGTTAGGGAAGGGAAATCACTTAGACAGCAGAATGGACAGCATATGGCAGTTTTTTGTTGTTTGTTTTTCCTTTAAAGAGAGTGTTATTTCTTTTCTCTCTGTTCCAGTAACCGTCTGTCACCACATAATCCAGGGCTGGGAGAAGTATCCAGGGATTTAGGATTTAATGAGATTGGCATTGCTGAAATTAACTTTGTAAAACAAGTCTGTTTACTCTTTATACTAATTTCCATGCATACCGCTGACTCTGATTTAGTTTGAAGAAAGATATTCTAAGAGGGAGTTCTTACCATTATGGAAATGAAAAGTAGCTGTGTGATTTAATTTTCTTTGGCTGTGCATCTGATAAGCATGTATCAGGGGGCAAGGCTGTGGATGGGGAGAGCCACAGGGTAGAGCAGGCAGTGCTGTCCCCATCCCATGGATTAGGAAACTGAGGCCTATGTTATTAATACTAATAAAATTGTTTTCTATAGTTCAAGTTGTATAGAAAACTATAGAGAAAATGATAAAAACCAAAGAGTCGATAATCCCAAATCTAAAAGGGAACTGCTGTGAGTGTTTTTATCTTGCACTAGTTTATTTTCTATTCATACACATTATACAGGAGTCCCCTCTTATCCATGGGGGATATGTCCCAAGACCCCTAGTGGATGCCTGAAACCAAGAACCCTACTGAACCCTATACATACTGTGTTTTTCCTGTACATACATACATATATATGTACATACTTATGATAAAGCTTAATTTCTAAATCAGGCACAGTAAGAGATTAACACCACTAACATGATAATGAAATAGAACACTGGTAACAATATACTGTAATAAAAGTTACGTGAATGTGGTCTCTAAGTATCTTGTACCATACTCACCCTTCTTGTGACTATGTAAGAGGATAAGACTCCTGCCTGATGAGATGAAGTGAGGTGAATGATGTAGGTGTTGTAACGTAGCATTCTGCTACTTTTGATCTTTTGGTGCTGCGTCAGGAGGATCATCTGCTCCTGGGTGGCGGTTGACCATGGGTAACTGGGGCCACAGAAAGCGAAGCCACGGAGAGGAGGGCGGGGACTACTCTATATTAATTTGACATCTTTCTGTGTATGTCCATCTTGAATGTAGTTTTAAGGATTTTAAGTATATCATGAATTCCTCCACTCGACAAAACGATAGCAGCTAAAACTTGACACGGGTCTCCCATGGGCCAGCACTCTTCTATACGTCTGCTCAACAGGAACTCATTTCATCTTCCCAACAACCCGATGTGGTAGGAGTAGTGGTGTTCCCCCCATTTTACAGACGAGGACACGGGGGCCCAGAGGAGTTACATGAACTGGAAGAGGAAGAGTCAGACCGGGTGGCCATGGGGTATGGCTCCTGTGTCTCCCCACACCCACAGACCTGGCCCAGCTTCTGGGCTGCAATGAGCTAGCTACCCTGAGTGCAGAATGAGTGTTGGTGTTTAGAAGACTGACTTGATGAATGAGCAAAGGCTTCTCCTGGTTTGGGGAATGGTAGTGATTCATGCCTGATGTGTGAATTGCTCACCTGCCCTTCTATGCCTTGATTCCAGCAAGGCTTTTGAACCACCAGCTGATTGCCTACAGATTTGCAGAAGTTATAACACAGCAGCTTGCAATTGGCCTTGGATCTTGTTGGCTGGCTCCCATTGATCCCCAATCTACTCCTTTCCAAAGTCAGTATCTTGTGTTGGTAACTATACTAGAGCTTGTAATACTGGTGTGCTTATGGGCATGCAGCACTCCTTGAATGTGGGATTGCTAGCTAGCCGAATGGACCCAGTAAAAATTAATCCCACCTTTCAGATTCTAATAGTCTTTAAAATATTTTAGAGAGATTTTGTCTTGGATGAGTGAACAGCATCTGATTCCAAAATGAAAATTTTAATTCCAAAAATCTCCAAAATACACTTTCTTGATTTTAGAGTCAAATCTCTATTAATTTTGTCTTTTGAAGGGCACAAGATTAGCCTTTTTAGTTATGTAGTTTGCTTCAGAATAATTCCATTTCTAAGTATCACACACACTTCCTTCCATCCATTTATTAATGAAGACAATTTTCTTGAGATAAAGATTGTGCTATATAGCAGACATACAAGACTTAACGCCCTGCCCTCAAGAAGCTGGCAATCTAGTGAGGAAGACAGATGAATAACAAAGAATTGCAATATTGTTCTAAATGCTGAGGTAAAGTACAGAGAAGGAAGAGGCGTGTGAAGGTGGCAATATGTAAGATCTCTTTATGGTGTAGTGTTTCAGACCATCATATATTCAGGTTATACTTTCAAGGATTAACCTTCAAGGCTTTTCTAAATATATTCAGTCTGAGTGTAGATGTAAGAAGAGAGCTTATCCTCAGCTTGAAAACATTCTTTGTCTATTACCCAGTAAAAAAGAAAAGAAGGAAGCCTTGTTATATGCCAAGTTTTAAATGTCATGCAAAGAGTTTCATATGAATTAATAGAATCTACAGTAGGCAGGGAAACTTTCCAGTCCCAGTTTAATCAGACATGAGTATGCAGTTATAGACTTTTTTTTTTCTTTTGGATACATAGGAAGGCCATGTCTATGCAGTGCTAGATGCATGACAGGAGTTTAGGGATGGCTTGTAAGTGGCATGTGTGGTTGAAAGTACCCTGAACTGGGAGTTAAAAGGCATGGATTCTAAATCTTGCCGTCACCAGCCTCAGCAATATCAGACTCTGTATTCAGCTGTGTGTAACAGACCTGAAAGATACTGGCTTTTAAAAAGTTATGGAGAAATATATTATTTAATTTTCTCATGTAATGGAAAGAGGCAAGACACACAGTAGAAAATAAACATTTCCATTTTGCAATGTCTTTGGGACCCAGATACTGTATTTCTGTCCCCTCAATCATCCAGAGTGCACACTTGTCATCTTGTGGCTGTAGGGTGGCTGATTCACCCTCAGCTTTCTGTCCACATTCTTGATGGGGAGATGGGGGCAGGTGAAAGTGTAGGTGCTAGCTGGGTCAAACTCCTTGAAAGAGCTTGCTCAGAAACACCCCTTATCTCTGTACTTCTAAGGTCATCTCACTGACCAAACTGTCCCGTGACCACCCTCAGCTGCAAGGGAGGCTAGAAAATGATGTTCACTGTAGCCCATTGCTGCCCTTAATAAAATAGGGGTTCTGTTGTGAAAAGAGAAAAGGGAGACTGGATATTGGGTAGAAATCTAACAATCTCTGTCATATCATGTCATATCAACTATGAAATAAATAAGCTAAATCAGTGGTTAGCTAACTTTTTTTTTTTTTTTTATGCACCACCCTCTCCCTTTCTTTGTTAAATCTGCACAGGTCCATTACCAGATAGGGATCAGTGTGTCTTCTTTGACTGAAGTTAGAGTTGGAATGCCACGATTATTTTTCCTTTCCTATCTCCCCCTGGGTTCATTTGTTTAGGCTGTATTCCATGTTAAGGGTTTTTTTGTTTGTTTGTTTTGTTTTTTCCACCCAGCCATCTTGATTGATTTTACTTATTTATTTACTTACATATTTGTGTGTAACATTAATATGGTTTTAAAAGTCAGGGGGCACCTGGGTGGCTTAGTCGGTTAAGCCTCTGACTCTTGATTTCAGGTAATGACCTCACGGTTCATGGGACTGAGCCCCACACTAGGCTCTGTGCTGATGGCATGGAGCCTGCTTGGGAGTCTCTCTCTTTATCCCTCCCCTGCTCACATACTCTCTCTCTCATGAAACAAACATTTTTTAAAAATATTGAAAAATGAAATAAATAAAAAATTAAAAAGCCAGAACTATATAGAAAGAGATACTCAAAGAAATGTCCCTCCTCACCATTTTTCTACCCCATTCCCATCCTTCCAACATATCCACTTCATGCCTACTCACCCCACCCACACAGGTACATTAATTCGATTTTATGTGCTCCATTTGGTACCAATGTACAGATACATGTGTATTTTCTCATTTTCCCTACTTACAAAAGGTCATACACTACATTTCCCTTTTATACTCGAAGGTCTGTGTGGATAGTATTAAGGAGTGAAATAGTGGTGAGGCTGGGCGATGACACATGTACAGTAAGAGAGGCAAATCCATACAAAGCAGGGAGAGACCACATCTGCTTAGAAAAGGTCTTATGGAGGAGGCTGTGTTTGAGCAGTGTCTTCAGAATGGGTGATATGACAGAGATGGGAGGGTTTTCTCTAGATTTTGAGAGAGGGGAGGAGGGGAATATCTGGTAGACTAGTTGGATGGCAGAGAAGGGGACCGAGGTCAGGGGCATCCAATCAGGGGAGCTCCCAGTGGAGGGCATGAACGTCCGGCTGAAGAATGTGAATCTTTGGGGAGGAGTGTGATAGGATGGTGATGATGTAGGAAGTAAAGCCTGAGTGTTGTGTACTTTTCTTGGTTTATGGGGTTCAGAGAGAACTTAGAGATCAGCTAGCAATTTGTTTTAAACTCACACTGTGCCTACATGTTGTAGGGGAGGAAACTTAGGCCTAAACAAGTAAGGGGACTTAGCAAAGTTTCGCAGCCAGGTAGCAGTTAGAGTTGGAAATAGTCATGCTCTTGGCTCACAGTCCCCCTGCTCTTCTCCTCGGGATCTAAGATTTTTGAAAGAACATGAGGCAGCCTTGTGCTTTTTAGAGCTGGCAGTTGTTTCACTGGTCAGCGTGTGTGTGGACCTATATAGTTCACTTAATCCCAAATCCTAAATTTCAACCAGACTAACAACAACTTTAAATGAGCCTGTTATAGGCTGCATTCTTGTCCCCTCTCAAAATTCATATATTGAAGTTCTGACCCCAAGTACCTCCTAATATGACCATATTTGAAAATAGGGCCTGTAAAGAGGAAATTAAAATGAGATCATTAGGGAGAGTCTCAATCCAATATGACTGGCGTCTTTATAAGAACAGGAGATTAAGACACAGACATGGACAGAGAAAGGACCAACTGAAGATACAGAGAGAAGATGGCCATCTGCAAGCCCAGGAGAGAGACCTTGGAGGGAACCAACCTTGATCTGGATACCTTGATCTAGGCCTTTTTGTCCAGAAACATGAGAAAATAAACCTCTGTTGTTTAAACCCCCCAGCCTGTGGCAGCTGGAGCAAACTATGACACAGCTGTAACTGGCTCTTCAGGGCTGCTGGTGGGATGGTGGGATCTCTTCCCATCCTGATGTTTAGCCCCCAATTATAGTAGCTCCTCAGCCCCCCTTTGTTGGACCCTATCTTATGTCACCCATTAGCCACCTGGCCCAGAGACAAAAGAATGGTGGAAGGGAGTCTGTTGTAGTGCAGACAAGAGCAGAGGGCAGGTCAGGAGCCTGATGTGGCCATTCACAGTCAACAGATCCTTAACCTTATGGGTTTCAATGGTGCAGTTGATCTAGGTGTCTTTAAAACCATTTCCAACTGCTAGATTCTACAAGTAATATGGAAAGAAGCTCTTTGTTGGTTTTAAATGCATATCCAGGGATTTAAAGTTACTTTAAAAATTATTTTTTCAATTGAAAACTTTTTTTCATATGCTCTGCTTCACTATAGACTTTACTGCAACAAGATATTAAGACTTTTAAATTAAGTGGTGAGATTCTGATTTATTTTAATATTCTTCTTTATAGCTTTCTAGATTTTCAAAGTGTTCCTTAATAAATGTACATGATTTTTATGGCCAAGGTTGGGGAAATATGGATCATAAAGGTGAAAAGAATTCCAATCCTGTGTTAGAGCCAGACAACAGTAAATTAATCTTCTTAATTTCAAGGAATTCCAAAGGGAGAAAGCTCATTTTTAAAAGAATGGATAATGAGAATATTTGTAAGACATGGAATGTATAAAGCTCTTGAGTATTTCCTCTATATGTGGAAAAAACTAATAATCTTTCTAATGCTAATGGTAATGAAACAATGTGGATGATTTTATATTAATTGACATATAGTATATAAAAGTGGATGTAGATCTGAGAGTAATAAAATATGAAAATACTAGCCAAGTTGAGAATAGAAAAGATGTCTGTGATTTGTCATTTGGGTTATGGCAAAGTGTACGTGCTAATAGACTCACACCATCATGGAAAAACTTCTGTTGGCATCCTGGCTTGGTCTTGACTGTACTTGGGAGGAAGAGGGTGAAGATGACAGTTTAATTTAAAATTAGAAAAAAGGGGAAAAAAGAATTATTGAATTAAAATATATTTTTAGCCCCCACCCCCCACCAAAAAAATAGAATTAGAAAAAAGGCACTGGATTCAGAAACAATAGATACAGACAAATGGTCTCACAAGAAAAATGAGAACATTTCACCATAACTTCAAGTATAATTCCTCAAACTACTGTTATTTAAGTTGCTAATAATTAAAATAATGCCATTGAAAATATTGGGACTGTGTAGGTAAGAGAATATTATAATTGTTATCAATTAGCCAAATGTAATCAAATCTTCCTATTTAGAATGCCCTTTGATAATCTGGATTCTTACTGTCTTTTCCCGTAGATCTTTTCTAAGTACAGGTAAGATACAACACCCTTGTCATATGGAGAACAGATCTTGACAAATGGGATTGCTTCCAGGCCTTTTTCTAGATCACTAACCAAAACAAACTGGTGATGAAAATCCCTCCACCTCTATGCACATTTCAGAGTAAATTGCCTGTTCCTACACATGCTCAGCCTCATAGATACAGGTACTGATAACCTGAGACCTACTCTTTGGTATTGATTGCAGGAGTGAGCACTCCTCCTGTGTCCTCTTTTATAGAGAGCCAGGATCATTTTGGAAACAGATGGTTTCACCTTAGGAGCACATGTGCTATCAAGATTTTGTGTGTGTGTGTGTGTGTGTGTGTGTGTGTGTGTGTGTGTGTGTGTTTGTAAAAGACATTTTATGTGTGCCTTGAGTGACCTTTCCAAGAATCTCACACAGCTTATGGACATTCAGGCCTCTTCCCCGGATTTCTCTTAAATGCAAATCCAGCTGTGTTGGTTCCCTTAACCCCTCCTGTGCCTGCTCAAGGTTAAGCGTGGCAGTCAGCTCTTTAGTAAGTGTCCAGAGGGTAATTACCCAGATGCAGCTGGGTGGGGTTTAACCCCTTGCACCCCCACCTTCTCTGCCAGAGTCATGGGGGAGATTCAGATGTTCAAGAGAGGAACAGTTAGTGAAATTACTTCTCTCTCCTGAGGTAACTTGATCTTGTCAAACAATGGTTTTTACAGAACATATGTGCTTTAGTTTTACTTTAAGTTTCTGAAAGAACATTCTCCATCTTGCTCACCACTGTGGCCCATGCACAAAAAAAAAAACCCTCCTTTGATTATACATGAAACTTTATCATTATTATTATTTTGTTAAGAGAAAAGCCACTAACTTTCCCAAATCAAGATAAAGAGAATACTGCAATGTCACTTTATCCAGAGCCAAAGGCAGGAGGGAAAAGTTGTGAAAATTCAATTCAGGGAAGACCAGAAGGAAACCAAACTGACTTGTCCAGAGATGAGTATTCAGCTCTTGTTCCTTGGCTGGGTTTTGGGTGACGAGAAAGTAAGTGTTATTAAAAAAAAAAACCAAACCATCGAACTGCTCAGATTATGAACAACTCTCCACGATACCCACCTCTAGATGTGCCATGTCTGATTTATGCTGGAAACGAGGTCAGATCTAATTCTAGGTGGAAGGTGGTTATTACCTTGCCCAGGCCATAGGGACCTAGCTGTATGTCAGCCAGGGACTTGGGGATGCCCTGGAGGTGGAGCCTGACACGTGAAGAACATGAGCTTTAGTGCCCTGTTGTGCAACCTTAGTCAAGTTGCAGAAGCTTTCTGAGTCTCAGTTTCCCTCTCTGAAAAGGGGCTATTGATGCTCATGTCATAGAGGTGTTACAAAAATGAAATGAGGGGCACCTGGCTGGCTCAGTCGGTAGAGCATGTGGCTCTTGATCTTAAAGTTGTGAGTTCGAGCCCCATTTTGGGGTTAAAGTTTACTTTAAAAAAATGAAATGAAACCAATTGTGCCAGGTGTGTAGTGTGTGCCAGGCACATTACAAACACTCGAGTAATAGATAGCTGTTATTTTATGCTTACAAATCCAGTGCCTCCATAACCAGATTTGTGATGTTGGATAATTCATGCTCTGTAGGTGGCTGACCTTTGGTCTTCTTATCTACAAAGTGTGAAGTTTTAAGCTGTAGCCTCTTCTAGTTCTAAAATTCAGTGAGTCATTGGAGCCCCTCTTAAACTCTTAAGAATATTTCCGATGCCCAGCAGTGGACAGAGTTGCCAGACTTCAGGTTAAGTTCTTGCCAAGGGATGATGAGAACTTGTCTTGGGTCTTAGGCAGTTCTCTTTGCCCTAGTAGCAACGCAGGAGAAAGTCTTCGTATGGGTATAATAATCCTTCCATATCCCAAATCCGTATTCTCCTGCATCTCAAACTTCTGATCTCCCTTACTACTTTAAGATAATATCTAATGTGTAGGTAGTACATTGTTGCTTCCAGACTATCTTAGTATATATTATGACCCTGACTCTTCAGAACAATTCCATAGGGCAGGTTCGTTATCACCCCCAATTTACAGATGAAGAAACTGAGGACTGGATTTGCTGAGGTCACATAGTCAAGAGTTGGCAGATAGGCAGTTCATACTCCTGTCTTTTACTGCAAAAACTTATCTTTCTGCCACTGAATAAGGCTCCCTTGTAAAGTAGTGGAGTCTTTTGTTTATAAATGAGGAGAGGCAAAGAAAAGGATGAAGTCACAGTTGGAAATAGGATATAGAAATGCTGATTCCTTCATGAGTCACAAGCTCAGGCCTGTGATTCCCAACATCTTTTCATGTGAGGACTTTTTTTTTTTTTTTTTTGCAAACACAAGACTATTATTTCATTATATGTGTAAAATATGGATGAACAAAAACAAAGATAATAAAAAGTACTCATACTCTGATGATAACCACTTTTTTACATTTTGATGTGATAACTTTCTGGAGGTTTTTTTTCCATATTTATATATTGACGTGTATACGAATGTGCATCTTTAGAGGACGCCTGGGTGACTCAGTCGGTTAAGCATCCAGCTTCAGCTCAGGTCAGGATCTCACGGTCTGTGAACGTGAGCCTCGCTTTGGGCTCTGTGCTGACAGTATGGAGCCTGTGTGAGATTCTCTCACCCTCTCTTTCTCTCCCTCTCTCTGCCCCTTACTCATTCATGTCCTCTCTCTCTCTCTCTCTCTCTCTTAAATGAATGAATGAATGATAAAAGAATTTTTAAAAAAATAACCATCTTTAGTAACAAAAAATGATACATACAGGTTGCCCACAGACAGGTGTAGGGGACCCAGATTATGCATTTCCCCAGAATGGCTCACCACCTGCCCCTTGGTCCCTAGGCTTCTTGCTCCATGAAGAGCTGGCTGTCATTCATACCATCTCATTCCCTGGGGCAGCTCAGCTTCTGTAGTTCCTGCTGCAGTGGAGCCCAGCAGTGTCAGCACCCATGCCTGACTTGTCTTGTAACATAGAAGCCCTGGCTTGTTGCACTGTTCCAGGACTCAAATGAAGCAGGGTGCTAGGGGCTGAGCCCCAGCTTCTCCAGGAGCTTTCTTTGGAGGCTGGCTGATACACCCAGACACGCAGGGGATAGAAGGTCCATGGGTGAACCTCAGCCAAGGGGACACAGACGGGGGGAGGCTTTTCTGAGCCATGGTGAATTCTATACACCTTTGTCCTGGTGAACAAGTAGCCAGTGGTTTCTTGTGAGGTTGTGACAGCTTGGTAATTAACATGTCACCTTGTTTCTGCTTTATCTCCTTTCCTACCTTACCTTCTTCTCCAGCTTTCTACTGGGAATTGCACTCTCCCCCCATAAAGCTTTTGCACAGATACTTTCCCCCAGGTTCTTTTGTTTTAACCTAGAAAACTGAGCGAAGTTGATGGCCATGACATTTATATTATCTCTCTGTTCACTAAGTATGTATGAAAAAAATACCCCGAAGGCAATCACTTTCAGCAAATGTGGATTTTATTAATGACAAGAGCATCTGTATGCACTTGAAGAAAAGTAGTGTATCGAAGTTGTCTTCAGATACCATTTGGTGATAGGTGGATTAAAGGACCCCTTGAAGCCACTCCATGCCCCTCCCTACCCTCGCATCCCCAGGAAGGTCTGAAATCCTTGGTTGGATTGTTTAGATGAGATATAGGTCATCACAGCTATTTTACCCTTGACTTGACCTTCCTGCTGCCGTGGAATATTCTCAGACATAAATGTAGTGCATCCAGCTTCATCTGCCTGCTGCCTTTCAAGTGTGTGAAGTACTGAGGTCTGTGCACATTTTCCCAGAGCGAGGCGCTCTACACATCTGGGTCAACTTTATTCCAGTTTTGTTTCCTTTCTTTCTTTTTTTTTTCTTTTTTAGTCCGTCAGTGTGAGTAACTGCTACATGAAACCGTGAAGAAAATGGAATAAATATGTTGGAAATGCTAGAAAGTGATCTGCAGTTGTTTATTCTCCTCAGTCTCACTTCCTGGGCTTATTTTTAAGCATTCAAAGAGTTTCGGCAATCTTGGAGAGTGTTTGGCATACTGCAAAAAAAAATATGGTCTGTTTTCTAATATGAAAGAACTTCCACGCTGTGTTTCCTGGTTTGAAAGTGTATGGGAGAGAGAGGGGAAAACCAGTCTCAGGGGACAGGGCCTCTCATGTGCTGATTCAAGTTCTCTTAATAAGACACTTAGTCTATGACCTCATCATTCAGTGCACTTCATCTATTAAGCAGTATTCACAGGGCTCCTTTTTGTTTTGCTAGGGCAAGGATTCTATCTTGTATATCTTTGTGTTCTCCAACAGTGCTGACATATCTAATAGGTACTGCCTAAACTCTTTGAATGAGGAGGTGGATGGTGAATTTTTCAATGTAAATAATGGTGAGTTGCATAAGATGTCCGTATTTCAAAAAACAGATGCTAGAAACACAATTTAAGTATAAACAGTTAGGGAGTAAGGCAGTATATTTGTACAATGTACTGTTTTCAGACAGAGCTCATTGGTGGTATTCACAGTAAGGGCCCATTGGTTTGTTTAGGCAGAAACAGAGAAAAGAGATTAGTCAAGATAGAAATGGTGAAGGAAGACTTGTGTCCCAGGTTCTCACGGGGGGTGGTGGGGGATAAGGCAGTGGCTATGGACTCAGAATTCTGAGTTCTAGTCTTGTCTCTTCAAATCTGGTCCAGCCTTTGAGGTCAGTCTCCTTCATGAAGCTTTTCCTGATCTCTGAACTAGATAATTAACCTCCTAGGACCTCATAGCTCTGTGTTGGGACCTTTCTCCTGGCTCTGCTGCTGGGTGGCCATTTGTGTTCTTGTCTGTTACCTTCCACTAGAATATGAATAAGGTCTGGACTCTTCCTGACTCATGCATTTGACCCCTAGAGTGCCTAGCATGGTGCCTTATACATAGTCCACTGCACAGATGCTTGTATAAGCATACTTACCAACCCAGAGTTTCAGAATAATAAGATCATTCCTCCCATGCAGGGCTTTCGTAGTGTAGCGGCTTGAATCGTGGCCCCTAAAATGATATATCTACATCCTGGAATCTGTGAATGTGACCTTATTTAAAAAAAGGATCTTACAAATGTGAGTTGAGGATTTGTGCCTTTGGACCTTTCCCTAAGGTAGTTATCCTTCACCAAACATAATCATAGGTTTAATGATCCTTGTTTTGAATAGCTCACAATGAAATAATTAATTATACTTAGTATCAGTAGAAATTATGACTGATGATGCTGAATGATACCTTGATACCACAAGAGACAATGATGTTGGTCTCTATTAGCTTACTAGCTATGGTGGGTAGAAGGGTGGCTTCCCATGTCCTAATCCCCAGAAACTGTGAATGTGATATTATTTGGAAAAAGTGTCTTTGTAGATATAATTAAAGGTTTTAAGATGAGATCATTCTGAATCACCTGGGTGGGCCCCAAAACCAAGGACAAGTGTCCTTAGAAGAGATATAAGAGGAGAAGACAGAGGTCCATGGGAAGACAGGGGCAAAAATTGTGGTGTTGCAACCACAAGTCAAAGACTGTAGCCACCCAATGCTGGAAGAGGCAAGGAAGGATTCTCCTCTGGAGTTTTGGAAGGATGTATGGCCCCATTAACAGTCCGATTTCATATTCAGGCACCCAGATCTTTGAGAGAATAAATTCCTCTTGTTTTAAGCCACCAAGCGCATGGTTATTGGTTATGGCAGCTCTAGGAAATGAATACATGCAGGCTGCGTTGAAATTTCTATTCTATCCTTAACTAGCTATACATTTCTTAAGGCAGGGACAATGTCTGTCTTATTCCCAGTGGGGACCCCCCGTGCCTATTAGAATGACAGATACATAATAAATTTGTTAAATATTAATTCCTTTCTCCTTCTTTCCTCCCTATTGTCCAAAGTTCCTTGTTTGCTGGTAAGAACAGAAGTGGTTCTAGAACATACTTCTATTTGTCCTTAGTTTTCTATTTGTGTCAGAGATTGTTAATTGTGTTTTGTTTTATTTTTTTGTTTTTGTTTTTGTTTTCCAGTATGTGTTCTCTTCTTCTTTTGTGATGATAGAGTACCTGATGTTTGGCCTCCCTTTGCATCTGGGTAGGGCTATGCCTTCATGTTCTGGCCAGCAGGTTTTAAGTGGAAGTGTTGTGCGGTAGCTTCTGGGAGCCTTCCTTAAAAGACAGATGGTAGATGCCCTTTGCCCCTTCTTCATCGTTCTTCCTTCCATCTGCCTGGAATGCAGGTGCTGCCATTTTGGACCATGAGAACAAGAGTCCCACCTAGGGATGGGGAGCAGTGATTTGGGCAGGGCCTACATCCCTATGTGCAGCAGAGCCATTGTACCAGGGCTGGGCTGCATGCTTCTGGATTTTTGTGTTGGAGGGAAATAAATCTCTTGTGCAAGCCATTGTTATTGATTGATTGATTGATTGTGTGTGTGTGTGTGCGCGTGTGTGTGCGTGTGATATTTATCATCACCTGTAGCTTTGGGACTGCAGGGGCATCATTTGCTCTGAGGAGACAGAAATCAAATGAGAGGTACTCTGAGCTTCTCCTTCACTGTGCTGTTTCAAAATCTGTGGCCTCAATTTTTAAAGTTTATTTATTTATTTTTGAGAGAGTGGGTGGGTGAGGGAGGGAGAGCACAAATGAGTGAGCAGGGGAGGGCAGAGAGAGGGAGAGAATCCCAAGCAGGGTCTGTGCTGTCAGCACTGATCCTGACTTGGGGCTTGATCTCACGAACCGTGAAATCAGGACCTGAGCAGAAATCAAGAATCGAATGCTTAACTGACCAAGCCACCCAGGTGTTCCTGTGGCCTTCAATTTTAACTGAGGAAGCCTGTGGCATAAACTCTTGAGTTAAACAGACCCTAGTTTGAACCTTAACTTTACATTTCCCTCCTGTGGAAGGGCATAAGCTCTCTGAGCCTCAGTTTTCTCATCTGTAAAATGGAGATAATAATAGCTTCCTATTGAGATTGTTATTCTGGGCATTAGAATGATATCATGTATATTAGTAGATTCCATTGTAATATTATATTTGTATTTTGTTTGGACTGGTGAAATTACCAAGACTGCTGTTCCAGGAAAGGAGGAGACAAAAACCTGAATGAATAAAAAGTTTAAGCCGTAAAACATTAAAAGGAACACTTTGACTTATACAAGGGATATACTTGAGGGGCTGGGGAAGGAAGTCCTGTTCAAGCTGTGGGTATCAGGTTTTAGCCATGGATGAGACTGGAGTTTTCTACTCCTTCAGCAAACAATTCTTGGACTCCTCCCATAAGCCATGTGTGTAGGGCACACAGAGATAAATTAAGATGTAGTCTTGACCTCTGCCCTCAGGAGCCCTTTGTCTAATGGGAAAGACAAAGATTATTATAAGGCAAGGAGAAAACTGCTCTAAATGCAGCATTCACAGAGTGCCGTGGGAGCACAGGGGTCTGTCTAAAGGAGTTGAAGAAAGTGAGACGTGTTCTCATTCAGGTTGGGTCTTGAAGGATGAGCAGGAGTTCACCAGAAAGGTCCATACGGTTTAGGAAGGGACGATCACGTAGACAAAGACACCGAGACATAAGGGAGCAGTAACGTGATGATGCTTGCAGCTGATTAATTCCATTTCAGGAGGTGGGAAAGGAAGATTGGGGGATGTGGGCCTGCAAATGTATCCGTGGCGTTGCTGCCTACAGAGCTGGAGTACCTCTTTTTCGTCTCAGGGAGGCCAAGGACCTTTGAAAGGAAGGTAATGATGTGAGCAGTTCTCATCTGATGCTTTTGCTTCTCATCTCCTTGTTCTTTTCACTTGGAATGCTGCCACTTAGGGCAGAGGAGGAGAACTCTTCTGGCAGTCATGGGAGACACAGATATCCTTTATCTTGGTTGAGATTAACAAAACAAATTAATTTAGGGTGTGAGGAGAAGCCCTCCAGATGAAAAATGGGCGAACCCCAAAGAGGTTGCTAGTAGTGATGCCAATCTTTCCTAACTTTACTTGGCTGGGCCATTTGTTTTTATTTTTATTTTTTTCCTTCTTTTAAAAACCTGTTGTGTTTCTAAAACACGGTTTTTCTAGTTAAAAAAAGAAAGACTCCACTTTTTGGAATGCAGTGTGGTTTTACTTCTGGTAAGAAGTGAAGAAGATAGAACTTCTGGATTTTCCTGTGCATGATAGAGGGCATAGTGTGTAAATGTAGGTTACAAAACTGTATCTCCAACATGATCTCAAATTAAGAAAAACTATATATGCATATGTAATATAAATCGCCCTTTGGGTTATAGGATTTTTTCTGTATTTTCCAGATTTTTTTTTTTTTTTAGGGAGCAAATGAATCTTAAGTGTTTTTAACAAAAATTCTCAGTGTTATCCTGTACCCAATCTGAGAAACAAAACAAATTTCTTGGGAGGAGGAAGGATAGAATTAGGGGTAGCCTGTATGTTTTGGAAAGCATTTGTCTCCCCTCCAGTTGATTAACTTTTACTGAGCTGTTGCTAAACATTTTGATGGTTGTTTCATTATTCATCCACGTGGATTTATTGAGCAACTACTCAGCAGCCAGCCACACCTTTCTGGGCAGGTTTATTTTAGACTGAAAACCAATTCCTGGCTGGCCCCACTGCCTCCCCCTGAGGTTTTCTTAGCTGGGCTCCGAGTGGCCACAACACCCTGTGATTCTGTCATCGCCTCTCTTGCTGCGAGGGGCCACTCCGGAGCCCTTCATAAACAAGCTGTCCAGGCTGTTTGGATAAGAGCAGGGAAAAGACAATAATAAACTCAGGAGGATGGCATGGCCAAGGTGGTTCACCCTGAGGCTTTTTAATGGCTTTTCACACACGAGGAGCACTTTATTGTCTGCACTTCAAAATGCTATTCTCACACGACCACCCTCACCCTGTAAATGCCAGGCTCTCCTGGGAGGCTTCTGTAACTGAGCAGCCTCAAGTTCAAGGGCAGGCTCTGGTTGTTTCTTCTGAGAACAAAGGTAAGTATCAGAGGCCCCTCTGCCTGCATAAGGGGCTGTAGGTTAGATGTGCATGGCAATGGCTACATTTTAGAAACTATGTTAGGTGTTTTAAGAATAGGTAGTATTTTGAAAAAAGCTTTACGAAAAAAAAAATAATGATTGGCCATCGGTAGCTTTCACTCTGTGTTTTTTTCAACACCAGCTGAATAACCAGGACCCTGAAGTGAACCAGAGTATTCAGGAAGGTGAAGCACAGAGGGAAGTGGTTTATTAGAAACAGGCTTTTTGGTTGTGACAAATTATATGTGAAGTTTCAGGTACAGACCCACAAGGCTATGATGGCTTCAAGCATGTTCAAGTGTGGCCAGAAGGAGAAACCTGGCTGGTTTATTGTATGGTTTTGCTTCCTGGGGGAGAGAATAGGCAGGAAGAGAGAGAAAGGAACATGCTCCAGGTTACTCTTGAGGTCAGGCTGTGGCCATCCCCAGCTCACACCAGAGAGAGACAGAGACAGAGACAGAGACTGAGAGACAGAGGGAGAGTGTACACGCTGTAGCTGTTAGGCAAAACTGAGAACTTGTAAGTTGAGGTAGAAAGTCCAAATTCCTTCAATGGATCTCAAGGTGTTTTACAGACTGATCCTTTCTAGATTGTCCTATTAACCCGTCCCAGTGCTAAATGTTGTTCCTCTTCGGTCCCCGGCAAACTCTACATGAGTGATAAGCTCAGAAGTGATCAGTGAAGTCTCAGCCACTTTAGAAAAGTGGTTTAAATCTGCCCCCCTTCTTTCCCTTCATCCCTTCTCCATCCTTCCCCGGAGCAGAGTCAATCACTCTTTCCTGTTGCTTCCATGTGTCTTGGCTCATGAGCGCTGTTAGAATTGACAGTCACAGCATGGAGGAGCAGATGGGGTCTGGGGGAGCCTCTTGAGGAAACTGGCACAGGATCACATGAGATACCACATGTGAAGGTTGTTCATTGTGAAGCACTGAAATAGTGTGGTCATCGCAACCCTTTATTAAATACGTGCTTGGCATTTTCTCATTAAGACCTGACAACAACCACTTGAAGGTAGGTATTAGGATCATCTTCCTTTTCAAGACGAGGGAACTGAGTCTCAGAGTGATTAAGAAGCAGCCTTCCCAAGGCCACATAAAGTGGCAAAGTTAGAATTTAAACCCAGTTCTGACTCCGCAGTCGTGACCCACAGCACCCTCAGACAGGAAAGGGATATCCCCTCAAAGCCATCAAAGCTGGGGTGGAGAAGTAAGACAGTGACTAGTAGCTAATGTATAGTATGGGGTGGCATAAGGGTTCGAGAAAGGTGCATGTAAAAGTTGTTTGGGCATCTGAGTTAATTTTGGGGGAGAAAAACAGGCTTTGTGGAGAGTGCTTACCTCACCTATACCTTGAGGAATGGGGAGGGTATTTATAGCCGAGTTAGAGAACAGACAATGGGCGAAAGTACGTGAATAAAGGCTGGGGGTGGATTGGAATGTAAGATATGTGTGTGGGGAGGCATGAGAATGCAGATCTTTTGGTTACTTCTTGTTATTATCAAGGACTTAGAACTCCTAACATTTACCACCCACTTCTCACCCCCTTTCGTCAAGATACACGATGGTATCCTACAGCGAGCATGTAGGAATAGCTGTTCTTACAGTGGCTCTCACCTGAGGTGGTGCTGCTTCCTCGGGCTTGGAAACATTTTGGATTGTCATAGTGATTGGCAGGGGTGGGGTGTGTTGGTTGTGCGTGAAGATGTGCTTGGTGCTTGATGCCCCCAAGCAAAATACGTAAATGTCTTGCAATATACAGGTCAGCCCTGTCGCAGAAGAGCTCTCCCATTCCAAAGTGTCTTCTGCTAAGAAATAGTGTGGGATCACCCTCTAAGAGTACATACGGAGTCTTACCCCTGGGCCACTGCGGTGTCCCTCTGGGAAGCCCGGTTCTGTTCCTGATATCCCTCCCCTGTCAGACATATGACAATGATCTAGGTGTTTTATCCCCAATCCACACTTAACCTCCAGAAATTTCTATTCTACTTCCAAAGCTGATAACTGAAAATAAAAATGCCTTCCCTATTTTCCTTCCCCAGCAGCGTCCTCTAAAGATGAGGCCGTGGGTTTTCATAACCTTCCTCTTAGTATGAATAATAACTGGAAAATGATCCATCTGATCTGGCTACCATTGTGGTAGGGAAGGGGATAAAAAGAGCATTCAGGGGACCAGGCACTTCTCAACAAGGGCTCATCAAGGTAGAAACCCAAGTGGCACATACCTGTGGAGAAAGTATAAAAGGAGCAGGGATGGGGGAGTGGTAAGGATTGAGGAAAAGCTTAATAACATGGTAATAAGAGATAACAGGCTACAAAACCCCAGTGAAGCCGGGAATAAAAGAGCCCAGTGCCTCACAAATACAGGATTGAATGAGTTTCATGTTTAATGTAAATACACCTGCCATTTGTTCTTTAAAGCATTGGTTCCAGGGTTTAAGATAAAATAGCATTTTGAACACTGTGCCAGTGTAATTTGCCTTTGCCCATGCGCTGACTGTACACTTTGTTCTCAAACAGTCCCTAGTGACAAAATATTGCTCTGGCCAGCTTGGAGGTCACACCTCCTGCCATTTCCCTTAGCCAGCTCTGCTTCTACCTGGCCTTCATCTAAAACTCTGGGCCTGCTGACAGTGTGGAGAGACAGGAGGCCGTTGGCCAGGAGTAATATGTGGTCATGGCCAAAGTAGATCATTTTACTTTCCTGCTTCAGTATTTCCCCTGCAGTCGGTAGAAAGACTGGAACCGTCCATCTCTTCTGCAAAGTTCCTGCCTGCCTTTGGCCTCAAGTCCTCTCTTTTGTCCGTTAGCCCCAGCTACCAGACCTGCTTGCTTTCCATTCCTGGGCTGTTAACTGTGCATCATTTCTTTCCCTGGGCCCACTCCAGGCCAGAGGAGATTGGGTCCCCTCCTACATTTGGTCATAGTGCCCTATACTTTTCCTTCATGGCTCTTTTCCCAGTTTATAATTATATATTTGTGTGATTACTTGATTTAATGTCTCCCTCTGCCACTGGACTGTGGTTTCCATGATGGTAAATCTGCTTTGTGCCCCATAGTAATTCTGGCACTCAGCGCCAGCCTGACATGTGGTAGGTATTCAATCAGTCTTCATTTAATGAGTGAGTTATTGAATATATTACAGATAGATTAGAACATACAGATAAGCAAGAAGGAAGAAATAATATAAAAAGCACTTGCAATCCTATAATCAAAGAAAAAAATTCTCCTGATTTTTTTCGTTCTATGAAATAGTATTATTGTTTTTCACTTAATATTATAAACAAGTTTAAATAACTGGTACATTTATTTAGGTTACCATCATTTTATTTAACCCCTTATTGTCAGGCCCAAATTTGATTATGTGATCTATGTTTCATGGAAAATGATGAAGAATTGTGTCATGTTTATTTACCCAGTCAACATTTTACCTTATCTGAAAGGAGTATAAAATATGAAATTGGGACTGGCTGTCCAGAAACACAGAGACATGTGGCAGATGGAACTCTAGACCACATGGAGAGAGCCCTGGCCACGGGAAATGGCTGTGGTTGCTGGAGGGGAAAGTGGTGGGGCTGTTAAGGAGTTGCCACCTGCTCCTGGTGGGAGTAACGTTGTTATAGGGAAAGCCACAGTGCATTATGGCAGGATCTTTGCTGGCTCGGTGATGTGGGCAGGCAAAATGGCTGCCTTGGCATCATCTGGGAGCTTCTAGGGCTGATAGGGTGGTGACTGAGGGTGGGAAGAGAATCCCTTAGTACTGTTTTCCTAGGCTAGTGCTGGGCCGAGAAGATGAGAAAGCTGGCCCAGAGCCAGGAATCGCCACCATCATCCCATCTCTCTGATTCTTACTTAGTGCCCCCTTGTGGCTGCCCTTGTTGTTAACTCTGACTTGGGTGCCTTTGTACCTGTGGTAAACCAAGCTAGACTCTCAGGTTGGATTTGGGTGACTGGAACAGGACGAGGTCTGCGGAATTTTTGTTAGAGATTCACCAGTTCATACTTCCTGCCGAAGGGTCCCTCCACAAGTCAAGATGGTGGAAGGCTGACTGTATTTCAAAATCCACCGCCACACACAGAACGCTTAGTATGAATAGATACATTAGACAACGTAAGTCTCACAACAATATGATGAGGTCGTTTCCACTATGATCTGCAATTTGCAGATGAAGTACCTGACGCTTGGAGAGTGTCACAACCAGAATTTGAACACAGGTCTATTTGACTCCAGACCCCGGGCTTTTTTAACCATTATTTTTGAAGAATCTCAGCAGGTTCTTAAGAACGAGTCATGCTACTTTCTAGAGCGTTTGTGACCCAACACTATGCATTGAAACAAGGCAAGCTCTGTGCTCCCTTTTGGGGAAAGTTAATATTTCACATGCTCTTGAGAATTTAGGAGCTTGGTAAAAACTTACTATTAAACAGGGATTTTCTTTAATTCCTTTTGTTTAAAGATTTTCATGTGAAACACTCTATGTACTGTGCCTCCCTCTGAGACGTCAGTGGTGCCAGAGACCGTTAGGGAGTTTGTGTAAATAGAGAGCAGGCCAAATGCTGCCCACACAAGTGGTGAGGCTGGAGGCTGAGTGTGTGGAACAATTTCACAGTTGGCCCAGGGCTCCATGGAGTGTCCTGAGGCCTCATCCCGGGCTGCAGATCCGTGGACAGGCAATGCCAGCAGAGGCCAAGTCGACTTTGTTCTGTACATGCCTTCGACTCCATCTAGCCAGGAGATGAAGACTGGCACGAACTATCTTTGACCATTCATGTTAAAGGATAAATTTGCCAAGGAAATGAAACCAGTCAGTCTCAAAAGATCAATCTAACTAATGTTAATGTACATGTTGATGATTTTTTTTTCAACTGACACTTCTTACAAAAGACAGAAATATCTAGAGTAAATAACAGAACAAAAATGCTTTGAAACATCTTTGAGATGATGGTTCAGTGCACAGGGTTAAAGGGTAGAACTGGTTCTCTTCAAGCATTTCTTAAATTGCCTCATTTTTATTTTACTTTGTTTTGGGAAGGACTGCATTCTATTGACACATGGAGAAAAAAATTACTTTTTGTTTTTCTAAAACTAATAGGAGCTTAGGCATTATGATTAAGAACCAAAAAGAGCCAACTCCGATGAATGCCTCCTTTCTTAAGCTGCAAAATTTAATAGCTGCCACAGAGAGTTTTTTCTTTTAATCAGCAAAAAATTTATTTTGTCCTTGACATTTTATGCCAAAAATCAGCCTAGAGAGTGTGTTTTATAGCCTGAGCTGAATTGCCCTACAGGTAGTTTTCCTGTGAGTAGTGTTCATTGAATTGGCTTTTTTGCATTAGATAGCAAACCAATATCAATTTTCTAGATAACCTTTTCAGTGTTTCTGAAAGATAAAAGAAACTTAAGCAGAGACAGCAGAGCATTATGGGTAAGTGCCTAGGTTCTTACGGGAACAAGAGATGGGTACCATTGGTATCACTACTTCCTAAGTCCGTGACCTTGATAAATTACCCTCCCAGAGCCTGTTTCTTCTTTCAGTTGGGGACCATAATAGTGCCAACATCATCACATTGTTGTGATGATTAATGCACTTAAAGCATTTAGCACAGCTGAGTGTTCACTGTTAGTGATGCACACTATTACAATCTAAAACTTTGCCTCAGAGAAGGCCTTCGTATGATTTGATGATAGAAGGAATGAGCAGAAAATAAGATGGTTCGACTGTCTAGAAAAACTACCCAATATAAGTTCAGCACAAAATAAATGTAGGTTAAAAGTAATGCCTTATGAAATGTCTTGCCTTTCTATTATCTGTTTGTAAAAAGAGTGGGGGCAATCCATAAACCCTGAGCACCTGTTCAGTGCAAGGAACAGCATTTGGCATTTGGAAGAGCTGAAAGAAATGTGAGGTACAATCCCTGTGCTAGTGGAAGTTTTTCGGTGAAACTTGAGGCGTTAAAAGGAAAAACTGATTAACATAACAACACCTATCTGCCAAGTGTGGAGATGGGGGGGTGGGGGAGGAAAGACCCCAGGCCTAAGCATTGGTGATGGGAAGTGAAGTGGGTTTGAGCTAATGTTTAAAGGATAGGAAGTAGGAGAGAAGTGAGAAAGTCTCTTATAGGCTTGGGCTAATGGCAAGAGCAAAGTCAGCATAGCAGGAAAGAGCAAGGCATGAAGGAGACGCTCTTCCACTCATCCAGTGAAGGCTCATTAACATTTAAAGCTACCTTTGAACCAAGAGTGTCTGTCTGACTAGATTGAATAGGCCTGTCCATCCGGCCGTTCTCCACCACTATGATTCATTACCTCAGAGTCTCTTATCTTTATATCAAAAGTAAGGCGAGAGGCAGATACAGATAGGAGGAAGTACTTTGCTTTTCACTGCTATGCCAAACATAGTTTGCATACCAACACTGATAATCCGTCAGCCCACCTCTCCTAGACACTTAATCATTTTCCTGGAACCCACTGGAATAATTTTTCTATGCATTACAAAGTATGCTTCAGAGTGTCTGTTTTTAAAGACAAGTTTGTATTCCTTCAACCAACTGGCATTCCCACAAAGATCCGAGGTGGTCTGTGTTACGTATTCCTTCTCAAAGCCAAAGTGGCCAGTTTCGAAGGCAGCTACCTTCATGGCCTGTTAATAATGATGTTTGATACTTGTTGAGTACCTACTCTGTGTCAGGCACTGTTCTGAGACCTTCACGTGTAGTAATTCATTTAATTCTCCAGAAGAGAAGAGCGTGAGGAGAAAGGGAAAGATGGATTAACTGGTTACAAAATTAATCACCAATTTGTTCTACAGATATTTATTTTGTGCCTATTATGTGCCAGGCACCATAATTAAATGCTGGCAAAATTAACGAATAGGTACTTCAAGATTGAAGCAATTCAGAAATCTCATCCTAACAGCCACTATGGGTATTTTATCAGCATCCCACATTCTGTGTTGATAGTTTCTTAAATACATATTGAGTTCTTGAGAGCAATGCTTATTTAAAATTTAATGTGCATACAAATCACCTGGGAATCATGTTAAAATGCAGATTCTGATTTAGAAGCTCTGTGGCAAAAACTGAGAGTCTATTTCTCATGCTCCCAGGGGTAGGCGATGCTGCCCACTGCTTCGTTAAGTAGCAAGATTTTAGAGAGCTGAGTAAATGGCAGAGGAGACACAAGAAAAATAAAAGCAGGGACCTATTGTCACTTTACCACCAGAAGCAGCAGCAGGTCTGGATTTGGCCAGCACTTGGCTCAGCAGAGCACTTGGCATGATTATTACTGTCACTACCATGTGCACCAACAGAAATGTAAGAGATCGGACCCTCAAGGCACAGTGGCTCGGTTATAACTCCTAGCACACATTAAACTTAAAGGAGCAAAGCAAGCTACTCTTTTTAGGGACACGGTTGATAGGGTGTGGCAGAGAAGGTGGTGGGCGAGAAGCCAGGAAACCTGCGTTCTCATCAGAGCTCATTTGCAGACTCGCTTTGTGACCCCAGTTAAGTCACTTAGCTTTTCTGTGTCTTGGTTTCCAGGTCAGTAAAGCAGAATCGTGATGGCTGCCCTGCCCCTGTTGGGCTGTGGACATTAGTTGATGAGGTAGGGTGTGCAAAAAATCAATGCTCATGGAAAAACCAAAGAAGTGCCTCAAATATGCATTTTTATAATTAAAAATTATAGGGTTTTTAGCAATAGACAGGAAAGAGAAGGTGTCTCATGAGCTCCTGCTTTGGTTTATACCTCTCTGGGGGATTTGTATGAGTCTCAGCCTATTCTGATTCATGAGACGTATAGACCCTCTATGGAAGTTAACTTTGCGCTATTCAAGAACTGGTCGTCTCAGCCTATATGTGACCAATGGAAACCTTCAGACTCTTACTGTTTGTCCTTCCTCACACTGAGTTGGGGAGGGGGGGGTGAAGCAGAGGGAAGGTAACATTTAGGAGTTATTTTACTTAATCTTCACAGCACTCCTAGGAAGAAGGTATTATTGTGGTTTCACAGATGAGACACCCAAAGCTCAGACAAGCTCATCTACCTGGGGTTTGATTTTGTTTCTCTCAGTAAAAGAGAAGCCTTTTCAGCTTTGTAGCTCTAAAGATATGATTACTTCACTTTCACGAGGCTGTAAAGTTAGCAAGCTCTGGTATCTGGTTAACAGTCTGTCCTGTGCATGCTCTTCTAGAGGTAGATACCATGAGTTTAGGGTGAAGCCAAGAATTTTGTGCTAAACCCCCATCTCTTTGCTATAGAGTTAGAGAACTATTGCAGAATGCTCTGAACTTAAAATCCAAAGACTTTTATTAGGAATTCTGCAGCTCACCTCTCCTAGGAATACAGGAGGGCTGCAAATGAAGATAGTGGCTCGTTCTTTTTAGTATTTGAGGAGGAGGAGGATGATAACTAATGGTGCACTTTTTTTTTCAATAATTCTCACGTGCCCTACAGTACTAAGCGTTTTCCACAGGTCATTCACATAATGTTCATATGGTCCTCTGAGCTTGGTGGTTTTGTTACCCATGTTTTAGAGAAGAAAAAGCTGGAGACTCAGAGCATTAAGAAAGTCTTGCAAAACCCAGCACCTCCCAAGTGGGTCAGCTTGGGCTGTAGTCCTGGTCTTTCCACCTGCCATCCACCCAATGGGTCAACCATTGTAATGGACCATCCAGGTTTAGAAATTGGCAATGGCTCTCAGTGGGAAAGAGCTGCTTGAAACTACTACCACTTCCACGACTATTACTAGAACAACTGCCAGCTTGCTCTTCTGCTGGTAGGGGCCCCTTGGTTGGCCCTGTCGCACCCTATCATATCACAGGCATGTGAGATCCCAGGGCTGAAATAACCCTGGGCGAATGATGTAAAACAGATTGCGCGTGACACCTGTCCTTGGATTTCGCAGCATGGTACTTCAGTCCCGCTGAGCTCACAGAATGCTTAATTTACCATCAGAGTGCTTGGATCCCTGCAAGAGTCTCCTGCAGAGAGTAAAAGTTTGCAACTTCCACTGGAACAGGATCCCAGACTCTGGGGAATCTTGGAAGGCACACATCTCTGGAAGCCCAAGTCCTAGTCTAGTTTGGGCTAGTTACTTAATCTCTCTCAGCATCAGTTTATTCATCTGTTAAGTGGGAGATAAAGATAGTACCTCCCTCTCAGAGTTGTGAGGATTCATTGAGCCCGTGGTGCCAGATTCACGGTAGGTACACAGTCAGAAAGAATCATTGTAGCTTACTTTCTTCGGGGTTATATCAAGCCTGATTTTTCTCTTTCTCTTCACTTACAATCCAGCAAGACATTCTGTCATTTTATCTCTAAATGATGTCTTACGTCTATTTTTTTTGTACCTAGCTATCACCTTAGTCTAAACCAGCCTTATCTCCAGCCTAGATTACTAGCCTTCTGCCTGGTTTCCCACTTGTACTCCTGTTTGATAGCATATCTGGAGTGATTTTATTAAAATATAGACAGGATTGATTATCCATTCCTTTCCTTAAACCGCCCCCCTCCAATGGTGTCTCGTTGCATTTAGAATCAATCCGTACCCCTTCCCCTACAAATCATTGCATGATGTGAACCCTGCCCACTGCCCCACATTCACCACATACCCCTCTCCTTCTGTGTTCCAGTCATGGTGACCTTTCTGTTCCATGGATGTGCCAAACTCAGTGGCCTGAGGGCCTTTGCACTTGCTATTGTCCCCTCTGCTGTTTCCAAGATCTTTGTATGGCTAGAAATGTTTTGTCATTTAGAGTAGTCTCCCAATTTCCCAAGAGAAAGTCACCATGTCCCTTCTACAATTATTCTCTAACATGCTGCTTTGTTTTAATTTTCTTCGTATACTCACCACGACCTGAAACTTTCTTGTCCATTGTTTAATCATTTGTAGTTTATCTCTCCTGACAAGCAGGTAGATTCCATGACTCTGCTCATGATTCTATTGCTAGTTCTTAGAAAAGTGCCTGATATGTATAAGCTACTCAGCAAACATCTACTGACTGAATGAAAATGTTATGTTTATGATACATTCAACATAAACATAAGCTGAAAAATAAGAGGAAGTCTTTCAGTATTTTTACTCAACCCAAGGCTTGGGATCTGGTGGTTACAGATAGGTCTAGTGGGAATAGGTGAGCAAAGGAATCAGCCCATCTTCAGAGCAGAAGGAGTGTGGTATGGTAGGAGGTCATCTCCTTCAGTCCCCTGCCTCCAACCACTCTCATTTATACATTGAGTTATTCAGTAAGAACTTGCTGTGTGCTGCACTGGGTGCTGAATTCAGCAGCTGACCATGAGAGATCTAGGCTCAACCTCGACTGAGCTTGTAGTTTGTCCAAGACAACTGGTATGGAGCACCAATATTTTCAGATGAAGCAAGTATTTGACAAGGAGCACTGTGCAGAAGCCAAAGGAGCATTTTGTAGGAGGGCCTATTCTGGAGGATCAGGGAGGCCTCTGCAAGGGAGTGAGCTTTGAACCAAACCTGAAGGATGTCTAACTCTGCCCTCATTTTCTCATAAGTTTTTTATAATCAGTCCTCGTGAAGGGTGCAAAGTTGTGCAGGTTGGCCCAGCAAAGAGGGTGTGATTTTTGGGGGGGATTCTTCTGCCCAGAAGACACCTTTTTTCTCTCTTCTGTTTATAAAATAGCCCATATGTACTAGCATTGGCTGTGGAGGAGTGATGACATCTTCATTGCATATGAGGACACTGAGACTCAGGGAAGTAGGGCAACGTGTCCAGTTCATGCTACTCGTAAGTGGTGGATTAGGCCCAAAGTCTTCATGAGTCCGAGCCCCATGCTCCTTTAGACGACTTTAGGTATACCTGCTCCTTTGTGATCATGAAGTATTTAAGTTCAGAACATTTCATCTTGTTGATTTTGTTTCCTCAACTGCTTGGCCCATTCTGGATTTTTAGGAGTTAAAAGTTGGCTGATGCTCCTTTTAGTCCTAACAAAATGTCTCAATATCCATAGTCCTTTGAGATCTCCTGGGAAGTAAGCAACCAAACTGCAAGTAGGTCCTTTCTTTTGCCAGCCAGCCTAGTGATTTGGCACACTGGACCTGAGTGGTTTTGAACCTTGAGGCTGCCTCTGAGTACCTGTGTCTGCACCCCTGCACAAGTCACCGAAACTCTCTGTAAAATGGCCAATACAATCTTATAGAGCCGGTTGGGGAAATGCTCATGAAATTGATCTTGAAGTACTTGGCAATTACACGTTTCATGAGAATCCCTGGTAGGAATAATTAACTTATTTTGGAGGATGGATTTACTTAGGAGAGCTCCATCTGCAATGAGGGTGGGCCCCTCTTTCCTGTTGCTCCTGGCACGTGTTCTTCTCTGAGTAACATTTGTAGCAGTCTGGGTGGTTTGTCTGCTTAGAGCCATGCAGAACTGTTGGTGGGAAAAGCCAACAGGCCATTGGCACTTAGAGACTGGGGTTGGCACCAGTCACAGTGAGAGTCATTGCTTTTATTAGCAACTTAGTCATTTTACGGCAGGCAAGGCAGAAGTGCCTACCATGCGGACTCACCATGCTAATGCGGCTTGTAGGCTAAGAGGAGCAGATACACCCAGCATCCCACGGAAGTCCCAATTGCAGCAGACATAGCACACCTTTCACTAATGTGGTGGCAAGACCTGATTTATATTCTTGCTTCTAGAAAGACTTACTATCAGTCTCTCCTGGATCACATGTTGTGGTGTTTGAATTCTAGTTCTGCCACTAGCTATGTGACTTTGTGATCACATGACAAATCCCTGCGTTCTCATTTGTAACAAGGATGTTAATGGCATCCACCTCATAGAATTGCTTTTGGGAATAGGCAAAGCACAGGTAAGGTACTTAGAATAGTGTCTGGCACATAGCAAGTGCTCAATGGCCAACTGGCTCTCGTTGACATGAAACTGTAGCAGAATCTCCATATTGCATCTCTCATTCCCTCCTCAAGAGGGATTCTCCTGGAGAATCTGAGCTGTATGGCCCCCTGCTCTAACAGTGAGAGGAAACAGTGTGCCCTCAGATAGGCCCCTGTTAGAGACCAAAACTCATAAAAGTCAGAGGGAAAAGGGCTTGGAAATGTAACACAGCTGGAGAGTACCAGATGGAAAGGATACATTTTTAAAGACCCATTACAGTTTATACCACCAAACACCCAAATAGGCAGATTGACACTTCCTGCCTTTGGGGATGTAGAGTGTTGACACTTTCCAGTCCCCCTACTCCCATCTCAAGAATCACTTCCTCTAGGAAGCCTTCCCAGAATACTCCTTGCAGTTAGAAGTTTTCTATTCTTTTGGGGCGGTAGGGTAGGGTGGGGTTGCTTCCATAAAACTGACTTTAACTTCACTGAGATTGCTATTGTCTGCTTGTCTGACTTGCATATCAGACTAAGAGTCTCGAGGGAAGAGACCCTGGCAAGCAGTCTAGGAGATATTGTATAGTTCTTACTATCTCCAGATCTCCCTAGTACTTGGGCATGCAATGTGTTTGTTGAATGAAAAAGTAAATGTATATGGTAAAAAATAAAATGATAGCTAACCCCTACTAAGTGCTTTCAGAAAAGCAGTTCTTGATCCTCCTCTGCTGTAACAGCAGCTAACATTTGTTGAGGGCTTCCTTTACATCTGCAGGCTTTTCCTTCAGTAGCTCATTTGACTGTCCTAACTGCCTTATGGAGGAGTCTATAGTGTTGCCATTTTCCAGGTGAGGAGACAGGAGGCACATCGAAGTTTGAGAACTCATGCTGGAATTTTCACCCAGCAATCTGATCCAGAACCTGACCTTTTAACAGCTACATAAACTGCCTCTCACTGTGAGACTTCAGAGAGAATTTTAGAATTTTGAAAGGCTCCTCCTCCTCTCTCTCACTTTGAAGCCAGGGATTCTGGCTTTGGGACTCTGCTACATACTGACCTAAGTTCATTTATCCATTCGGGGAGGGTCAGGTTCTTTCCGGTTGGTTTGGGAACTATGTTTCCTCTCCAGCAACCTGTGTGACAATGAAAGCAAGTCATAGGCTACATTTTTCACAAGTATAAGCATTTGTTAGCCAGCAAGCATAAAAGCCATCATAAATCTTTTTCCTTTAGGATCTGCGAAATTCATTCTCTCTCTGTTCTGGAGGCCCACGGATCATACTTGCATAAAAAGTTTAGGCTGAGACAAGCATAATAATATTCTGGTGTCAGAGTTGACCAGTCTTCTGGCTGCATCAGGTGATCGATTCCTAGTGTTGGGGACACAGAATCTTACAGACTTCTGGACCTAGGTGCTACTCCCACCCTCTTCATACTAGAGTAGAGACACGCATACAGTGCTACAAACCAATCAAATTTCTTGAGTGTTGCTCATTTTAGCAATGGAAAATGTTTTCTAATGCCCCTTACTATTTAGACAACAATACTTGAAGTGCTTACAGTGGCATCCTTTATATTCTAACCAACCACTCCTCAGTGTGAATTCCTAACTAGGGTACTTGAGATGTTAATAACCACTAGATCTTTGTTCAGGCTATGTAAATGTTAATCACCCATCCCTCAGAGGTAGATTAAATTTAACTTAGAAATGTATGTATATCTCACTGTCATTACTGCAGGGCTTTAGAGTAAATCATAGATAATATGACAACTCTGCTCAGGGATTGTGCAGTGGGACGGGGCAGGATTTGAACCTGTGTCCAGCTGACTCTGTGGCTCTTGCTGTTGGGGAGGGGCTGTGCACGGGCGTTTCCTAGCTGTGCTGGGGAAACCTGGCCATCTGCTGGGTATCCATTCCATGGATTTTTTCCTGAAGTTTGAAGACTGGCCCTGGGTTTTGGAAGGGCAGGTATGGGGTCAGAAAGAGTTGGGGGTGTGGGCAGTGGTACTTCTGCATCTTCTTTGCCCGCCTGCCCTGAAGCTCTTTGTCTCAGCCTCTCCACTGTAATTGCCAGCAGTCCCAGACGATGCCTTTTCCCTGTCCATTGGCACAATGAGCTGTCAAGGCCAGGATCATGCTAGACATAATTGACTTGTGTTGAAAATTACAAGAACTGATCCTCCCTTTAATATTTCCTAAATTATATATAGTGGAATGATGAGATCTGACTGAAAGGGTCATCGTAGTGGTGACTCCTGCTGCCTCTCACAGCTGTGGGACCTTGACCTTTCTGGGTCTTTCAGAGTGAGTGAGCCTCATTTCCTTATATGTAAAGCAAGGGTTAATGACATTGGCCTCAAATGGTTGTGAGGGTCAATGAGATTCTCCATGTAAACTCCATGCCTATTGCCTGGCAGTAGGTAGGAGTTTAAGCAATGTTTCTTTACATTCCCAGAAATGAGCCTTGATAGCCTACTACTACTGTCCGTCTCAAACCCTCATTCAAATGTCTGGCATGCAATAGGTGCTCAGTAAGTATTTGTTCAATGAATGGATATGGTTGCTCCCTCTTTCAGAGATCACTGAAGAGTCAAGAGGCCATTAAAAGATCCTGCCTTTTCATGGGCAAAGATGCTAACAGTTATTGAACAACTGTGCCGCCAAGTGCTTTACATGTTATTTAATTACAGCAACGTTGAAAAACTTGATTATACCTATTTTTAAATGAAGAAATTAGGGCTAGGGCTCTGAGAGTTTCCGTGAGAAAGCCAAGGTCACTGACCTAAGTGGTGCGGTTGGACTCTGTATCCAAAGTGGATCTCAAATCCTGTATTCGCAGCCAGCATGCAGAAGAGATCATTGGACCTACACATCTCACGTGAGACATGCCATCTGCTGAATTCCGCATCTAAGACCCAGAGCACGTTCTACATCTTAATATCGGAAGTGGGATATGTATGGCTTCTGTTGATCAGCTGCCATGAAGAAGAAATGGAGGGAAGCACGGTGAGGGATGATTGGAGCCTCAGTGCTTGAAAGTTGGGCTTTGTCTCAGCTTCAACCTCCATTCAGCTGTTTTGCAGGAGCAGGATTCCGTGTGGGCTCAGGACATCTGTGGGCAGCAATGTCAGGGAGAGCACGAGGCAGTGATGGCAAACATAAGAGGTTTAACAATAAGGACAAGTTCAACGGCCTATGGGTGACCTACAGTGCTATGGAACCAGGCAGTTCCTGTGGAGCAAGGGGCTCTGGGCCCTGCCTCTCTGTGAACTCGGCCCTGCCACTCACTGTAGGACCTTGGACAAGGCTCAGTTTGCTCATCTGTATAATGGATCAAGATGTGGATGATACCGACCTCATGGCCTCATTGTGTGGAGTCAAAATGGCATCAGGCCTGTACAATCTCGACACAGTATCTGGCTCTAGTAAGCATCTAGTAAACAAATATTAGGTGTTATCATTGACCAAAAGACCACATTCTACCCTAAACTTTACTTATTTCCTGAATGGATCTTGTGGTGTGATTTTGACAGATAAAGCTGTTTACTGAATTCTTACCCCCTGACTTAGATTCAGAAGGCTGGCTAGGCAGAATCAAATTTAACACATATTTAAATTTCACAGAAAGGAAACATTTGGGTTGGCTCTGGCAGGGTCACCTTTTTAAAAAAAGTTTATTTAAAAATTTTTGCTGTTGCTGTGTCAGGGTCTTGAGTGACAGACAGCGTGTCTAATGTCCGGGGCTGAGAAAATCTAGCTAGAGTCAGGCCCACGGGGTCAAATTGGCCTTTCAGACAGAGCCTGCCATAGATTTTCTGAGGATTTAGACGATGTAAGGGGAGTTAACCCATCCCACATTGTAAATTATTTTTTCAAAGGAAAAACAAGGGAGCCAAGAAACAATTTGTCATGATTCTCTTACATTTGACTCGGCAAGAATTTAGCAATCTGCCATCCGTCTCCAGCTCCTTGTGATTTGGGGGAATTTTTTATAAGCCAAATGTTTAAGAATAACCTGTTTATTTTATTTTATTTTATTTTATTTTATTTTATTTTATTTTATTTATCTTTTGTATAAATGTAAAATATGATTCAGTAGTCCACCCCAGCACCACCAAAGGAACAAAAACTATTGTCCATGTTCCTTGACAGCAAGAATTAACTTTTAGCCTTTGGTTAAGGAAACAGAGGTGGGGGGTGCTTCGTGTTTATAACTAGCTGTACCAGTCCAGGGGGTCATTTAGTAGCATCAGATGGGCTGAGATGTAGGTCTGTACTGTCTGAAGTTCAGGCCCTGTTGACTACTAGTAAAACCCTATTTTTCTTCAAAGTTCAGCACAAATAGTTGAGTACCTGTACTCTCACATTCTAGGGATAAAAATACAGCGATGAATAGATGACGTGGTTGCTGATGGGGCCTTGGAACTTAATACTGATGATGATGCTGGGAGGGAGGAAGAAAGGGAGGAGGAAGAGGAGGAGGGGAAACCAGGGGAGGAGGGCAGTGGGGAAGAGAAGCAGAAACAGCTGCCATTCATGCAGCATCTGTGCCACTTTCTGCATCTGTTTTCATGTAATCATTTCATACAGCAAATGCCTGTTTGAAGCAGGTATTTTTAGCCTTCCTAAATAGATATGCTAGGGAAACTTGCCTGATATTAAGCAACTTGCCCAAGTCTCCCAAGGGAACAAGACCAGCTTGGGTTTAGACCTGGATCTGCCTTTTCAGACAGTGGTGGAACCCAGGATGCCACACTGTGTTGTGATTAAAGCAGATGTGTAAGGAAATCACTAGGACATAGTGTGGTATGGGTTAAAGCAGAGGTGTCCAAGGTGCCTCAGGAACATGGGTAAGACAGGCTCACCATGTTGGGCATGGTCTCCTAGACAAGGTTCCACCTGAGCTGGGTCTGGGAGGTGAGTGAGCAGGAGTTTCTACTGGTGAGGAAGTGTGTGTGTGTGTGTGTGTGTGTGTGTGTGAAGGCTTTGCCAATAGAAGGCACAGGTAATGGGAGGTCGTGGCACACTGGGGACACAGGGAGGTGGTCAGGTTTATTGTAGTGGATGGCACAGATTAGGCCTAGGTGTAATGAACTAGAGAAAATCAAGTTTCTCTAATTGAAACTCCAGAAGTGGTTAAGATACTCTAATCATTCTGTGCGTCAGTTGCCAGGAAGGCCTCTTCTCATTGTTATATATAATGTCCACATACTTGATTACTGGGAAAGGAAGCCAAGACCATATTTAATCACAAACTGTACAGTGTCGGCAAAGATCCTGGTCCCCTGTCTTGTTGCTGCCCTGAGGAGCAGTAATTTATAGCTTGCAGCAGCAGCTGGCTCAGGAGGGAGCCTTTGAAGCAGTCAGATTTGCTGGTTAACTTTGGTTAACCCAGAGGTCAAAAGCAGTTTCTGTCTAGCACATTAGATAACTTTTGAAACGTTTGACAGGTTGCAGGTAGCATTACAGGAACATCCACACTTGTGATAAAAGGAGTTATTTATGAGGTAGATGATGTTTCAAATGTAAAAGAAAAAAAAAATGTCCTGTAAATTATGAAGGCTTTGGTAACAAACCCCAGTTGGATGTTGCTGGCGTTTCTGAGAGGGTGAAAGGGAGATTAGCCAGGAATAAAATGGGAAAGTCCATTTAAGTCCTAACTGGAATTCCAGTGGCATTACCTGCTGATTGAAAGTGACAGTCCAAAGAAATGTAAGTGACCATCGTGGAGAAAGGATTAGTGCCTTCAGCCTTCCTATTGGAGGTCTTTTGTGTCATGAGTTGCTATGGAAAACTCTACTGGTGTTTTCCAGCTGATCTAGTATTGTCTAGAAATAAGTGAAAAAAATCAATTGGTTCCAAAGACATTATCACAAAGCATTTATAATCTATTAGTTTCCTGCCTTGGTTTATCAAAGCTAAGAAAGAAAGACGGTGCTCTAAAGGTAAAAAGTAGACACTTTGAATTCAACTGCTTTTTGAATTCGTTTTTTTTTTTTTTTCCTACAGAGCAATCATTGTTGTATCTAACAATAAAGTACATGCTTTGGGGGAATAATTGTTTTTTTAAACACCCTTACCTCAAATGCTAGAAGGTTAACATTCCCTGGGATACATGACTAAGTCAAGAACTGTTTTTTTGGTACACATATATAACTGCTGGAAAAGCAGAAATTGATTAGGAAGCAATAAATTGTACTTGGCACTGTTTAGATTCTTTTCTTTTTTTCTTGCCTCCCTTGTCAGCTAGTGTGCATTCAAACCACATGCAAGCGGGTATAGTGACCTGAGAATCGGAATAACACATCCTGTCAATTTCACTGCCAGCTGGAGATCTGGGGCAAGTACTTCAACCCCTCTGAGCCTCAGGGATTGATAAACCCCTACTTTAGCTTCTCACTAGTTGTTACCAGGATCACATGAAGTACTGTACATAAGAATTCTCTGAATATCTGTAAGGTACCCAACACATGTACAGTGATGAAAGTGAACTCTCTGAAGGCAGGGACTGTATCTGACTTAGGCCGCTGTCTATCATCATTACCAAGCACAGGGTCATTTGTTCAATAAACAAAGCAATCAGCCCTTAGATAACTTTGTATCATCAGTGGCCCAATTTTTATCACACACTCAGGCTATTTCTTGTGTGAACCTTTTGGTTGATCGTTTTTAGAGCCACAAGCCAATGATGATGTGGTTTCCCAATGCCGGATAATTGGCCCACGAAATGGGCCAATTGCTGCTTCCTTCGGTTGACTATATGTTCCTTGGGGGTGGGGGTCATGTCTCATTCATCTTTCTATCTCTTAGCAACTGACAGTATGATGTTTTGCATTTGCCATTGAACAAAGAAATATGTACTAGATGGAATTTTCCAAGGCCCTGGGCCATCTCTTTGCTGTCGTCTCGGACGTAATTCTACTTCCTGTTCTGGAGTGGGGTTTGAAGCTAGTGCAGAACTTTGGCAGGGCTTTGGCTTGTGGGCTTGTCCTTCTTCCACTCTAGGGCTATGCTACATGCTGCCAGCACTCTTCTAAGTAGACCCTTCCACATTCCACAGTGTGTTTATTATATAATCTCTGATGGTTCACTTGAGAATCCACTATTCTAACTTCTGCAGATGTCATCCAAGATTAATATATATATATATATTAATAACATATAAATATAAAAATATAAAATATAAATAAATTATATATATATATATATATATATATATATATATATATATATGTATATATGGCTGAATCCTTTATTCACATGTGGTGACCACTTCTCATCTTCTAACGCAAGCTGCCTCAGATAGCCATTTTGGACATGGCTGGCTCAGAGAAGTGAATAATCTTAATCCTGAGCAGGGAAAGGGAGAAGCCACATTGGCAGAACAGTTGCAAGTTAGAATGTCCAGGTGCTCCTGGAAAGTGAGGGTTACCTGAGCCTAGAGGCAAGAAATATGACAGAGGAGGAAGTGAGTATTCTGTTGGCATGTTTTTAATGTTCATTTGAGATTACAAAGGAGGCACCTGCTTAGTCTGTTGAGTTGTGACTAGTTGCTTCTTCTGGTGTTTTGGCAGTTCCTGTTACCTTAGAGCCCATTTAGACAGGCTTAGTGTTGATGAGACGTTCAGAAGGCTCACAGGTGGTCTACTGTAATGCTCTTCTGCCTAAATACTAACCACCAGCAGCTGCTCACCTCTTCTCCAAAATCTTAACTCCCTCTTATCCTCCCAGTCTCAGCTGGGATTTTGCCTCCTCAGAGAAGTCTTCCATGATACACTCCAGGGCATACACCTGGCTTGGTGTTCCCAGAACGCCCTGCACCTGAACTTAGTGACTTTCCCTCGCACCGACCACTGTTTATGGGTGTTGCCTTTTTACTCAAAGTTCTTTGAGGCCTGGAGCATGTTGACATGCTCCCCACTGTATGCCCAGTGCCTAGTGAGATGCCTAGTACTGAGTGGCTCCATAAGTGCTGATTGGATTGTTGTTCCATGAAATCTCAATTTAGTCCATGATTTTAATCTTGCTAGTCTTTTGCTAAGCTAGGTTTTACATTTTTGTTTGTTGTTTATTTTTATTTTATTTTTAAATTTCAGAATTGTATCAGGCAACAAATTTCAGCTTTAATTTCATTTCCCAGAATACCCTGGGTCATTGTCTGAATAAAAAAGGGTCAGGTTAATTTTCAAGATGCCTGATCATTCTTTAAAGAATCGAGAATCGATTTCCTTTCCATTTTATTTTCATGGTATATGGCGTCGTTTCCCTAACCTTGCTGCACATTAGAATTGTCTGAGGATCTTTTAAAAATCCCAGTGCCCGGCTCAGCTTCAAACCAATTAAATGAGATATCTAGGAGCAGAAACAGCAATTTTTAAACATCTTGGGTGATTATAATGTACAGTGAAGGTAGGAAATACTGGTGTATGGATTTTTGTCGTTGTTATTTATGGAAGTGATATATCAGGTATATAACAACAAAGGAGTGAAAACTTTATTTATTTATTTACTTGCTTACTTACTTATTTTCCTGAAATGCAGAGAAATGAAGTTTCAAGAGACAACTTGGGGGAACACATTCTGCATTCTATTTTAATTAAAGAGAAGATATCCAGAAATAAAGTCATTTTTCAGAATATCAGAAAAGTTATTATTCAGAAAAACAATATAGGTTAAAAGTAAAAGATACAAATGAGAGAAAAATCTGTACCGAATGGGGTTCTCTGGTGTATTTCAGGACCTTTGCTTTAGAGTCAGGTGGTCTTGTGTTTGAATTCTGTAGCTCACCAGGTCTGTGATCTTAAACGGGGATCATTATACCTCTCTGAGCTGCAAATGCGAAAATAGGGATGAAAAAACCCAATGTAGATGAGTGTTGTAAAGACTAGAAATAATGTCCTTGAGGGGCACCTGTCTGGGTGGCTCAGTCAGTTGAACATCTGACTTTTAATTTTGACTCTGGTCATGACTTCTGGTTCATGAGTTTGAACCCCCCTGTCAGTCTCAAGTGTGGAGCCTGCTTGAGATTCTCTCTCCCTCCCTCTGTCTCTGCCTTTCCCCCCACTCGTTCTCTTTCTCTCACTCAAAATAAATAAATAAACTTAAAAAACAAAGAAATAATGTCCTTGGAGGATCTAGTATTAAATGTTGCCTCCATTTCTCCTACCCTTCCCTGTATATTTTGAGTTAGTGAATTCAGCTCTCTTCTCCTAAGCCTTTCACCAACAGTAGGTCCACTGCACGGTCCTCTGAGGTTAAGAGAGATTCACTTTCCCAGTGCTTTCTGAATTACCAAGGACGGTTCAGTGAATGCCTGCAGTCATTTTATTGTGAAGGGTGGACGCGTGAGTGGGAAGGAAAGAAGTTAGGAGCTGCACGTGGGTGCTCTACAAGCAGGAGTGTGTTAGAGTCTCTGATACACCCATCTTTAGGAAGAGTCAGATAACAATTTTCTGTCTCTGCATTGATTCATGAGCTGCATAGGGAAGGCAGATTTTCATTCAGTGACTGTCGGCAGGCTAAGAATAGAAGTGTCGGTTATACCATTCCCCACTATAAAGAACCAGAGGCCCTTCAGGAAAAAAAAGGTTGATTCCATTGCTGGGGCAGGAAACTTACAAATTAAGCCTGGAACGTTTTGTTGTGCCAGAAAGTAAGCAATCGTGATTGATGTCAAGAAGATACAAGAACCAGCTTGAAGGAGCTCCTGCTAGCCAACAATGTGAGTGATGAAATAAATAAGGATAGTGATGGATAACAACCCACTGAATAAAATAGGAATCCATGAGTCCATTCTGTAATAGATAGATGGGTAGATAGATATGTGGGGAAAGGGCAGAGTTCTTCCTTACAGTGTAATGCCAACTGATAAATGCAGAGGAAATGGTGGAATTGGAAGGTCACCATTTCGCAACCCTAGAATTGTTTGGGCAAAAATCATCAGTGGATGTTAAATCTGGGGTGGGAGAATTGATAAAGAAGAGGATATCTGTATGGTTTTAAAATGTATCCCCACATATTGCTTATTGGTTATTAGTGGGTAAAAGGTTATTTATTAGTGGGTAAAAGGTAGCTTTATTGCAGAGAAAATGGACACAATCTTGGCCAGATGATCAGGCTAATATAACCAATGAGAAACAGACAGACATCATGAGGCATCCAGATGTCCAGATCCAGGAATGTGATACACTGAGAAGGGCACAGCATCACTTATGTGGTATTCTGGCCAGGAGTGCATAACCTGAATCTAATCATGAGAAAATAGCAGACAAACCCAAGCAAGAAACATCCTGTCAAATAACTGGCTTGTTTTCTTCACAGGCCAGTGTCATGAAAGACAGAGGCTAAAGAATTATCCAAATTAAGTGTGCCTAAAGAGATGTAACCATTAAGTGCAGTAAGTGATCCTGGGCTGGATTTTGTACTGGAGGGAAAAAAAAAAGCTCTGACGGACATTATTGAGACAATTGACAAATCGGAGTATGGCCTCTGGATTAGATAAAAATATATATCAATATTAAATTTCCTGAATTTGATCATTTACTTTGGAATATTCTTATTCTTTTTTTAAATTGACAAATAATTGATGTATAACATTATGTATGTTTAAGGTATATAAGGTGTTGATTCGATACATTTATATATTGCCATATGATTACCACTGTAGCGTTAGCTAACACCTCTATCACCTCATGTAATTATGGTTTCTTTTATGTGGTGAGCACATTTAAGATCTAGTTTCTTAGCGACTTTGAAGCATCTAATACAGTATTGTTGACTATAATCACTATGCTGTGCTTTAGATCTTCAGAACTTACTCATTTTCTGGTTGCGGGAATATTCTTATTCTTAAAAATATATATATTGAAAGCATGAAGGAGTGAAGGGACATGATCTATACCAATACTCTTCAATAGTTCAGAAAAAAAATAATACAGAATGATATAGCAGCTACGGAGAAATGCTGAAAATGGACAAATCTGGTGAAAAAGGGTATAGAGGAGTCATCCAGATTATTCTTTAAAACTGTTCTGTAAATGTGAAATAATTTCAAATAGAAAGTTTTTAAAAAGTACTGTGATCAAGTAAATAAGTGGAGTCCAGCAATCTGGCACAGCTTAGCTATGTTAGTTTGTACAAGTCCTTCAGCTTCTCGGTTTCCTTGCCTTTTAAATGGGGATAACATAATACCTGTCCTTTTTGCTTCATAGGGTTGTGCGTCTGACAGTCTTCCTAACTGCAAAGAGCTGTAGACATATTTAGTACATTTTAATCTAAACACTTCCTCACTTCCTGGGCTTTGTATTGATTTCCCAGTCACTTGTGCTTATAAAATACTCTCTCCCTCATTAAACTATGACATAAGGATGATACTACTGCTACTACCATTAACAGCAACAACAACACTTGCATAGTACTCTACAGTTTGTATAGTGCTTTCTGTGCACCTGGCATCATTCTAATTGCTTTACATGCATTACCTCAATTACTCCTTACCAAAACCCCAATAGGCAGGTACTGTTTTCTCCGTTTTGCAGAGAAGGTAACTGAGGCAAGAAGAGGCAGAGGTAGGATTCAAACCTGGACACTCTACTCTCAGTTTATGTTCTCAGCTGGACCCTTCTCTGGCTTCTGAGATCTGCATCTCCTGTGCCCCGCCCCCTTCCTGGCACAGCCTGGCACACACCTGATAAATGTCTGCAGACTAAGTAGTGGGGAACTGGGTGTTTTAGAAAGTGCAAGTGTTCTGGAAATAGATGGACCTGACTTAGGATCTTCCCTCTGTCTTTACTAGCTACACTCAGCTTCTCTGAGCCTCATTTCCCATGTTTGATAAGGACAATAAATGGTCAGAGTTCTTTTCCTTTTCTTCTTCCTCTTCCTTCTCCTTTGTCCTTTTCAGACATTTCACTGTGGACAGTGTTAATATTGCTTTTCACCAGATGTTCTTTCTCTATTGCTTCTATCGTGATTTTAATACCATTTTACAGCAATTGTGATGCCTTATTGCAGTTATTTGCTCTCTGTCTCCACCTAGATTAATTTTCTTGAGGGCAAGAGCCATGCCATTTTTATCTTTGTATCATTATTGCCCAGCATGATGCATGGCCCTAGGAGCAGGGCCCATATCACACTTTGGTGAGATTTAGGAAAAGGCCCTTACTCTGGCCAGGTGCAGCTGTGCAGGCCTGCACAGTGTTGGTCAGCCAACACTGTCTCTGTTTGAAGAAGAGAGGGCCACAGTGCTTTGCTAGGAGGCACAGCTTGGTGGCAAATGAAGCTGTAACTTACCTCCCACTCTTCCCCATAGCTGGACACGGTATATAGTCCACAAAGTAAGTGATTGGTTGAAACAGCCATGCCTATCAGCTACTCAGGAAGTGTCCGTGGAATGAATGAGTGAATGGATAGGTGAACAGGTGACCCATCTCTTTTGGATTTCTTCCTATGCTCAGCTGTGACTCAGCCAGAAAATCAACCCCATTTTTGCTTTATCCATAACCCCAGAGACCTACCATTATCTTCTTGGTCAGATTTCTCACACTTAATGATGCTGTGACAGTATTTATCCCTTCCTGAAATTCTGAGTCCCACTGTGAGGATGGTTGCTTCTCTGTAGCAGACCTTGAGCAGAGGCCAGTCGAGGCCCAAACCTGGGCCAGGGCTCCAGCATCGAATCCACATTGCCCCTCCCAGGTCAGAGCACATGGTCTCTGCATGGATGTGGCTCCGGACAGGCGCCTGGGCTCTGCTGCCTTGGTCTTTAAGAAGTGAGCGAAGGAACTGGTCTCCCCCCAGTTCCCCCCAGTGTGGTCTCCAAGTCCTTCCTGAGAAGCCACTCTGCCTAGCCGCAGGAAAGGAAACGAGTTCATCTGGGTAATTGCCGACACTAGGAGAGCAGATGCTAGGTGAGCACACTGCTTGTTAGCTAGAGTCAGAGCATCGTGGTTCAATGGCTCCAGGCTGGGCAGGGACGCTTGCACAGAGAACCTTGATTTTGTCTTTTGACTATAGGTAGAGTCTGTAGTTTTTACTTTACACTTCTATTGATGATTATTGTTTTTTAGTTAAAATCATTTTTCTAAGATTGCAAAGTGCTAAAGCATTTGTTACAGAGAGGCTGTAATAATACAGGTAAGCAAAAAGAATACCTGTGCTCCCACTGAATCATGACCACTGTAAATAGCTGAGTTTAGTCTTCCACCTCTTCCACTCTCTCTCTCCCCCCATCTCATAAACACACACACACACGCTCCATATCCTTACCTCCACTTATTCATTGCACTTTGGAACAGCTTGGAAACTTGGAGATTATATTGATTGGTGAAAGCGATTAAGTAGTCTACAAATGGATTATTAATAGGTTAGGAATGAAGGTGAGATTATACCTTAAATTCCATAGATATATATGCTTCCAGTCTATCATTCCTGAAATAAACTTGCTGGAATGTCTTTCTTTTATGCCAGACATATACTAACACAAAGAACCTACTTCCCAGGAGACTGGCTAAACCATGCACACTGTGTTCCATCTTTATGATGAAATACAGATTTCCCATTAAAAAGAAAATCTCTTCCTTTCAGAAGGTTGAAAAAGATGATACTCACAGAAAAGGGAGGGAGAAGAAAAGAATCCCAGCTGGTTAAATTTAGGGCGCTGAAAGAGATCCAATTGGCAGATAATTCCTGGCTACGGGCCCACAACGTTTTCATTTGATTGTGCATTGGATACATTTTCATTCATTTTAAGCCCTTGCCTTTCAGTATTTTGTTCCTTGGAGACAGGAAAACTAGTATCAATAGCTCTCTTGGCCTCTATCAAATGGCTTGATTTACTTAAGTGGTCTATTTCGCTATTCCAGTAAGGAGGGACTTGTATTTGTTGACGCACTTCTGAGAATGATTGTGCAAAGAAATTCTGAGATTCGAACCGTCTTTGTCTGTCCCCTCATTGGTGGCCTTGTTTTAAACTGAAAAACATTGGATTAAGTGGTGAGTGTGGGACGCCGGGAAACGGACACTCTGGACCCAGAGGTGGGAGACCTGGCTTCTCACCCCACTCTGACACACGGACACATGGATTTAGCCGTGGCTCCACCCCTAACTGCCTTGGATCTTATTCCTCTTCTGAAAAGTAGGGATAATCGTCTCTTCTCTACTTTTCCCTCGGGGGTGTTCTGAGGGTAGAATGACCTAATCCAGAGGCTCTCAGCCTCAGCTGCACATTGGAATTATCTGGGGAGGCTGTAGAAAATACCCTTTGCTAGGCTCCACCCAGACTGATTAGGTCAGAATCCATGGGTGTGGGGCCTGGACATTGGTAATTTTTTTATATCCCAGGAGATTCTGTTTTGGCATCACGTTTGAAAAGCCCTGGAAATCAAGGAGATAGTACATTGAAAGGCCTGAGAATGCAAGTCATGAGAAAAGGTGAAAACCACCCGCATTAAGATGATGCTCTGCCCCTTTCAGATGGTGTCGTGTGGAAAATTATCAAGGGCCTATAAGGCAGTGGGTTTCAACCTTTTTTGACTGTAACCTAAACAAACAAACAAAAATCCCTCACATCCCAGTATACACACTCAGTTACACGTAAATACACTCAGACCCATGTAAATACAGCTTTCACATCAATGCTTTCCCTTTCTGTGTGCAGTTCACTCTAACATGTTTTTTCTTTTCTATTCCATGGCAGTTTGGACTACTGTATTTCCTTTTCTCTTTCTATGCTAGCGGAGAGCCACGGAGCTGGTTTAATGATCTGCTAATGAGTACTGACTTATAGTTTGAAAAACTCCGATGAAGAATGGCATATTTCTGGGAAGCAGGCTTACCCCCTCTTTCATGTTTATTCCTTTCAGTCTGAGACTGCTGGTGCACAGGTCCACCTCCCCTCTCTCCCTTCCACCTACACCTTTACCTCAAACATACCCATCAGGGCTGTCCTGCTTCGAAAAGTATTTGGTCCTTGGGGTGCCTGGATGGCTCAGTCCACGGGGCATCTGACTCTTGATTTTGGCTCAGGTCGTGATCCCATGGTCGTGGGATTGAGCCCAGTGTCGGGCTCTGCTCTGGTCATGGAGCCTGCTTGGGATTCTCCCTCTCTCTCTCTCTCTCTCTTTCTCTCTCTCAAATAAATTTTAAAAAATGCTATTTAAATGTATTTGGTCCTTAATTGGGTGACTTGGAGCCCTGCTTTCTCTTCCATAGTGTAATCCCTGAAGTGGTAGGTCTTACACCTTAGACGTTATACTTTATACCTCACACAGCATTTGTGAAACAAACTCAACCTACATTGTCAATTGAAGTATATACAGTTTACTAAAGAGCTTCCTTCACATAAACACAAGAGATTACAGTGAATAGATAGCTCTAACTGCAGCATGGTGGTGCTGATGCTAACTCCACGCTCTTTATTTTAGAGGACTGGGAAGGCCCCTTGGTCAAATGTGGCAGACAAAACCGTGTCCCTCTTATTCTGCCCAGATCCTCTTCTTCCCATGTTTTCTGCTCCTTCTCTGTATTGTGCTTTTTTATGTAGGTTTGCTTTAGCTGCAGAGAATGCTCAGCTTCTCTCTTTTCATTCATTAACAGTTTGGCCAGCACAGCCCTGTCATCCTCTGTCACATCTTTAGCCCTGGCTTCTGTTGGTTGGTACGTGGCTGTGGGCAGGCACTCAAAGCTCATAGTTCTCTCCCAGGTTATACTCTCCAGTATGTAACCTAATCGGATGCCCACTGTTTCCTTCTCTCTGCTTTATTTCTATGGAGGCCATACTATTTCTGAGTTTTTATACTATTTCTAAATGTTTATTTATTTTGGGGGGGGTGGGTAGAGACAGAGGGAGACAGAGGATCTGAAACAGGTTCTGTGCTGACAGCAGAGAGCCCAAGTGCAGGGCTCAAACTCACAAAACGTGAGATCATGACCTGAGTTGAAGTCAGACGTTCACCCAATGGAGCCACTCAGGTACCCTTATACTATTTCTAAAATTTTCTGCCAGTTCTTTCCCTTAATGTCTATTTGCATTTTTTTTTTTCTTTTTGGTCTGCTTAATTTGTGCTATATTGCTTCTAACTTCTAGTGGCACAAAAACAAATGGATTCAAATTTCAATATAATAATTGAACATATTGGTGTTTGTTATCCTCAATTTCTTTTTTTTATCCTCCTCTAAAGCAATGCTTGAAGAGAGATTTTATAATTCTCACTGTATGGAAATTGTATATAACAGACTCAGAGCAGTGAGGTGACTGATTCGAACCCTGGTCTTTAGGGTCCAAGTCATGGCTCCTGTGTTCCACATCAGGGGCTCTGGATGTCTGTGACAGGCAGTCCTTGCTTCCTCGAGGCATTTAAAAACATTTTTAAAAAATATTTATTTATTTTTAAGAGAGAGAGAGAGAGAGAGAGCGCGCGCACGCGCGCAAGTGGGGGAGGGGCAGAGAGAGAGGGAGACACAGAATCTGAAGCAGGCTCCAGGCTCAACGTGGGGCTCTAACTCACAAACTGTGAGATCATGACCTGAGCCGAAGTCAGATGCTTAACTGACTGAGCCACCCGGGCGCCCTTCCTCAAGGCATTTTTGACCCAAGACAGAAAGGCTGATAGAAAGGGTGTCCTAGTGCCATGCATGAGCCCAGTCAGGGGGGAAGTGGTGGGTACTCCCATATGTCCGAGTTCCAGAGGATGCAGCTAGGCTTTAGCAGACCTGTTACCCTTCTGAAACCTTACTTTTGGGAGTCAGGCTTGCCTAAGGCAACCATGATTGACCATCATACCGGATCTTTCCTGGCAGTGGGGACTGGATTAGGCTGGGAAAGGAATCTTGTGAAAAAATGCATCCGCCTCACCCACCCCGTGCTCTGCAGGGGACGCAGGCAGCCCTCTCTCAGACGGCTGTCTCGGCTGTCTCGGTTCCACGGTGATAGGCGTCCTGAGTAAATACTCTGATAGACTAAACACACGTTGCCCGCGTTGGCTCGGGGAGCAGCAGCCCCGGGAGCGCTCCCAGTACAGTCCCCTGTGTGGCAGCCCGACTTGTTAATCATCCCACTGGCAGGCTGGCCAGGATGGAGATATTTAGCTTGGGACTTGTGCCTTACCCTGTATGCTAATGTGAGCATTCTTAGAACCGTAATTTCCGTTCTGACCTCCATGGACAGTCCTTATAGAGAATGCAGACATAAAACAATCCCTGAAATGTCAGGAAGAAATTGCATCTAATGGGGGGTACCTCTGCCAAGGAAAACATACTTCAGTTTTAAAGCATTCCCATCCAAACAGGGAAATTTGAAAACTGCTTGTGGATCTGCACTGGGGCCTGAGCACTTTTCTGTGCCCTTTAATAAGCTGTAATGCATGTACCAGCTAGCTCCACTGCATGCTCCCCATGGTCTGAGGCGGCTGCCTGTGAAGGAGATGGGGCGGGAGGCAGGACATGACAGCTGAGACCTGTGTGAACTGGTATCATCCAGAAAACCTTCCCAGGGGTCAAAACAAGATTTACAATGGGAACAGATACTAAATACCATAATGTCCTACCTGCATCTGTTACAATGGAGAATATGATCTCCAGTTGGGTCTTGAACCCTTGGCCTTCCTGATACCTGATACTAATGGCTAAGAAGCATGTCCTATACTCTTTAGAGTTTTGTATCAGGAGACACACTATTTGTCTTCCAAAACTGTGCTTGTGAACAGACACCACTTAGAATAATAGTAACATCTTGGTAATACTTGCTGTCATTATGGATGTTTATAATATACCAGGAATAAATACTTTACCTAAATTATTTCATCTAGCCCTCTAAATAACACTGCAACTTAAGTATTGTTTTGTATCCATTTTATAGAGAAAACTGAAGCACAGAATGGTTGCGTAGCATGCCCGAGATCACACAGGTAATAAATGGCTGGTCTGGAGTTTGAAGGTCATGCCCTAGAGCCATGCAGGATGATCCCACTGGGATAACAAGAAAGAAAAAACAAGAACTGAAAGTATTAGAACTTATATTTATACTTATCCCTTACCGCATCCTTTGAACATTTATATTTGATGACTATATTTTATAAAATACACTATAATAGTACAGAACCACATAAATATAAGTTCTGAATAAAGAGATCTACATGTAATGAAGGATTGTGGTCAAATATTTTTTACTTATGGGCTGAACATATTTGAAGACTATTGCATGTTAGCACTAAGTGCACTTGAAAGAAGAGTTTCTTTTCCTGAAAAGTAGCTGATATTGGTAATATCATGGGAAATTTGGTATTTCCAGGGAGTGTAAGCTCCTTGAAGGTAGACATTTTCATCTGATTTGCTTACCACCATATTATTCCCAGGACTAGACCTAATGTGTTGTAGGCACTTGATATAAAAGGTGATGATGAAGTTTGGAAACATAAGTGATCATTCATAATGAATAAGTTATTGCCATCGCATTATAATGCACGATAGCCTCAACGACATTGCACAGGTGTTTAATGAATTATCCTTCACTAAAAATGCAGAACTCAACACTCTGTGCAAAACTTCAGGGAATATGGTGTGATTTCATCAAGCCCTGCCCAAGCACCAAACTGTTCCAGATAATGAAGGCAAGGGTGAGGACTTTCAACAGAGAAAGGGATTATGAAAAGTCAGGAGCATGGAGAAGGGAGAGAGGAGAACCAAAATAAAGGAATCAGATCCAAATTCGGTTCCATGAAGTGATTTCACTGATCACCTATCACTCTCGACCTGCTCACTGATGAGCTTACCTTCCTGTTGCCCACTGTGGCCTCCAAGAAAAGAGGGTTTTGCCCAAAGTGAGGTAATAGGGGAAGGTCCCAGTGAGGAGGTAAGATTTGAGCCTGGCTTTGGATAGGTGGAGAGGAGAAGAGCCACATTTGAATAGTGTCCAGTGTACAAATCTGTGGGGTGTGTACAGTGTACAAATCTGTGGGGTGCCTAGTTTTATGATCATCTTATAAATGAGGAAATGGGGGCTTCGAGTGGTGAAGCTGCTTACCCAAGTTCATACAGCCAGTTTTCTGGTTATGGTGCTATTCTCTTTCTGCCACACGCTACTGTGGCTATACAGCATTCTTAGGATGTGCCTGGAATCTTAGTTAATACTAGATTTCTTCTAGATACTAACAGCTTAGTGATTCTCTCCTGAATTCAGTGTCCTGTCTGGTCCTTGCAAAACTGGAAAGGTTATATATCATTTCCAGAAGTGTTTAAATTTCTGAAAAGGAATAATCTGGGAACTTGAAGACTTTAGTAATCTTTTTTTTAAAGTTCATTTATTTATTTTGAGAGAGAGAGACAGAGACAGAGACAGAGAGGGTATCCTAAGCAGGTTCTGCACTGTCAGTGCCTGATGTGAGACTCGATCTCACAAACTGTGAGATCATGACTTGAGCCTAAATCAAGAGTAAGATGCTTAACCATCTGAGCCAGTCTTCTCCTTCTTGAATGCCCTAGTCCAGCCAGTGCTGTGACTTGTATAGATCAAGGAAAATTGGTCATGTATGTGTGTGAATATGTGCTTGAGGGATGGGAGTGGATGCTTTTATTTTTCATTACACAACATTCGTAAACCTACTCATTTTTTCCGAGTTCGTCCAGTTGCTTCGACCTTTGTTTTGCAAATGTCTTAAAGATTCCTTTATTATCTGAATCTCTTGGATTCCTCATAGCAGTTTCCAAATTTGGCTGCACATCACAGTCACCTCAGGTGCTTGTTAAATATACAGAATACCCTGCCAGCCTCTGGAGATTCTGATTAAATTAATCTAGGGCAAGTGCCCCAAATGTATGGTGGTTGTAAGCATCACAAGTGGATTTGAAGGCAGCCATGTTTGAGAACCAGTGGGCTACCCTACACTTAAAAAAAGGAAATAATGATGGATGTCTCGTAGAGGTTAAACTATTCTAAAACCAGACTAAAGGAAACAGAAAAATGGCACCCAAATGTCATCAAAGCTATGAACTTAGCTGGGGGAGATCACCACTCATCTTGGGGAAAGATGATGAAAATACAACCAAAAATTTTCATCAAACAAACAATAAACCTCAGTAAATTGACTAGAAAATCCCAACATCCACAAATGTAGTATGTGAAGTAAAACCTTTGATCCTTCCTGAGTAAAAAGTTCTTTCTGGAGATTCTGCTGAGCTTTTTGAGTTAGAAATAGAAGGAACTCGGTGAAAGCCAGAAGTAACTTGTTGTCTTTGTTCATTAGCAGTGTAATGGTCATGGCCCACCTTCTCAGATGTCACAAGAAGCCCTGGAAAAGAGGAGAGTTAACTATGGGATTTCTTTGCCCTGATCTTATTTCTCATTTGGGTTTTCAGATTAAAGGGGAGAGATGCCTGTTGGGCTCATTTTATCATGCAGCAACTCTTTTCAGGGCATGGCTATGTGGCAAACATTGTTCCAGGCTCCATGCACTTTTGAACTAGACAGTCTCTCATGTGTTGTGTTAAAGATGGACAGTAAACAAGTAGATGAAATATTAATATAGGTCAGTGAATGATAAGGGACATGAAGAAAACAGGGTGATGGAGGAGGACTGAGGAGAATTTTTTTAAAATTTTTTAACGTTTATTTATTTTTGAGAGACAGAGGCAGAGTGCAAGTGAAGGAGGGGCAGAGAGAGAGGGAGACACAGAATCCGAAGCAGGCTCCAGGCTCTGAGCTGTCAGCACAGAGCCTGACGCGGGGCTCGAACCCACGAACTGTGAGATCATGACCTGAACCAAAGTCGGATGCTTAACCAACTGAGCCACCCAGGTGCCCCTCTTTTTTTTTTTTTTAATGTTTTTATTTAAACACACACACACAGAGATTGAGAGAGAGAGAGAGAGAGAGAGAGAGAGAGAGAGAGCATAAGCAGGGGAGGGGCAGAGAGAGAGAGACATAGAATCTGAAGCAGGCCTCAGGCTCTAAGGTGTCAGCACAGAGCCCAATGTGGGGCTTGAGCTCATGAACCATGAGATCATGACCTGAGCTGAAGTTGGACGCTGAACCAACTGATCCACCCAGGCGCCCCAAGATGAATTCTTTTCTAAGGGGAGAACAACTTTGAACAGAGGCCTGGCTGGCAAGCGAAGTGCCATCTAGGGAACTGAGAGAGAGAGGTCCAGGCAAGGTGAATGTGTAGAGGATGATTTCCCAGGAAGCTACTGAAGGTGATGCTCTTGGCTCTGACTTATGCATCCTCTCCAAGGCCCTCTGAAGGGCCTTTGTTATTTTGCATTTGTAATTTTTCTTTCTTTTTCTTGAGAGAGGGGAAGAGGGAGAGAGAGAGAGAGAGAGAGAGAGAGAGAGAGAGAGAGAGAGAGAGAGGAGAGAATGTGAGCATGAGTGGAGGAGGGGCAGAGAGGAAGAGGGAGAGAGAGAATCTTAAGCAGGTTCCACGCCCAGCACAAAGCCTAACTTGGGGCTCAATTTCATGACCATAAGATCATGACCTGAGCCAAAATGAAGAGTTGGACACTTAACTGACTGAGTGACCCAGATTACCCACATTTGTAATTTTTCTTAAAGACACACCCACCCAACCCACCTACCCACCCACCCTGGTTATATAAGCATCAGAACCCACAAAACCTAGACCCACTCCTGGGAATGTGAAGTACAAAGGTGGTGAAGAAGGGGTAAACCTGGAAGAACCTAAAGGAAAAAAGAAAATGGGTGTGGAGAAATCTATGCTCAAGGTGGAGTGTGGTGCTAGATTCGTTCATTCATCCATTGGTTCACTCATTCATTCATCCATCCAACATTAATTCATTGAGTAACAGGCACCAACAACCCAAAAGCAAATTCAATCCCTGTCCTAATGGAGCTTCCATTCTAGTGAAGAATAAAGAAATATATATATATATATATAATATATATATATATATATATTATATATATATATATAATATGCCAGGTGGCAATGGTGAAAAGTAGCAGGCCAGGAGGGATACAGAGTGTGTGGCAGGGAGAGAGGCAGCAGGGTTTACTGTTTTTTTAAGGGGTGGGCCAGGAAGGCCTCTCTCATAGTTCCCATCTAGAATGAGATCTAAAGGAGGAAAGAGAATGGGCCATATGGGGGAAGAATACTCCAGGCAGTGGAACAACAAATACAAAGGCTCCAAAGCAGGCACATGCCAGGTCTTTATGAGGAAGGTCCTAGACATAGAAGAAAGTAGGGCTAAGTTATGGAGGCCCTAGGTAAGGAATTTGGATTTCATTCAAAGAGCAGTGGGTAGCCTTTGGAGGACTAGTGCTCTAGAAGTCTAAGGAAAGAGAGAACACTGGGTATCTGAGGCTTTAGACCTGACTTCAAGTTGGGCCTAGAAGGATCCAGGAGGATAGGTGATAAAGAGAAGCATAAAGAGAAGGCCAAGTAGGAGCCGTAGTAGGGGCCCAGGTGAGAAGCGGTGAAAGGGGACCATTTTGGGGCCAGATGACAGGTGAGCCCTGGCTGGAGCTGGAGTTCTGTGTAGGGGAGTATTGGGGATGAAGTTGCATAGGCAAGATTTGCCTGAATCATGGAGAGCCTTGAAGCCAGGCCAGGGAATTTGATATTTATAATGTGGATTCCTGGATGCCACAAGTAGAAAAGTGGTGAGTCCAAAATCTCTGTCTAGGAACATTTTGGGGATAACTTTCTGGTTGGTGATAGGGGTGATGGAGAGGGGCAGAGGATTTGTCTTAGAGCCAGCAAGCAAAAGTTCTTACCTAGATTGTATGTTTACTTGAGGGTGGCTTTTGGGGAGAGGTGGTGGTGAAGATTTGAGGTCTTGCCCTAAAGCTACATTGCAGAGCAACCACACTGTTTTTACTTGGATGACATCCCTATTTGGGGTTACTAAGGGGTAGGGGGCCATGAAAATTATGGGGGCTTAACCCTTGGCTCCATCTTGGGAAAATGAAAATTACATAATGAGAGCTGTGATTTAGGAAGGTTGACAAGAGTGAGCGTGGGGAGGCATTCATTCATTCATTCTCCAGTGTGCCAAGTGGCAGAATAGAACTTGGATACTCCTGAGTTCAAACCCTATTTCTACCACTTACCAGCCATGTGACCTTGGACAGGTTTTATTTAATTTCCTAGAACCTCAAATTTTTTTTAATCTGTGAACTAACAATAATGATATCTACCTTAGTGGCTGTTGTGATTAGAGATAATGTGCATACACTGTCCAACCTGGGGCTTGACACTATTAGGTGCTAAATAAATGGTGGCTCCTACAGGGTTGCAGTAGACAGGGGACACTGGGAGCAGAATTTTCTGCTTAGATTCTGCATAGATTTGCTACAATGAGGGCCTTCAGTAAGGTGAGGGTGGGGCCTGTAGGCAGAGGATGGTTTGAGATGGTTTTGAGAGGCTTTGAAGACCACCTTAAATAGAACTGGGAACCTAAAGGAGAGGCTGTATTCAAAGATAACATGAAGGTTTTCAGCACAAAAAATGCAGTACTATTTGTGTACCCCTCCTCCCCTCAGAAAGGGAGAGAGAGAGAAAGAGAGAGAGAGGTAACTGGGAGGAAAGTAGACTGGGGAAGAAGTCACAGTGCAGGTTGAATCTGAGACAGAGACAAGAGGAGATATGTCTCCAGGTTTGGGGAGATAGAATGAACCTCAGGAGTGAGACCTGAGCTAAGCAAATGAGTTTAGCATAATTATCACTGTGTAGTGTACTAGTCAGGATATAAATTTGGTTGCTAAAACACTCACTGGAAATAACAGTGGATTCTACAAGAGACAAGTCAGCATGAGCCATTCAGAGCTTCTCAGTCTCTTGTTGTTTCACCTTTACTAATTTGTAGACCTCATTCAGATGGGCCAAGATGGCTCACAAGCATGCCTACACTCCTCCAAAAGGAAGGGGTAACAGGGATGACGGGAGGACATATCCACTTCCCACATTCCATTGGCCAGACTTGGTCACATCTAGCTGTAAGGGAGGCTGAAAAATCGAGTCTTTCTTCTATGGGAAACCAGATTCCTAGCTTACAGTTCTACTATTTTGGTAGATGTGCTCTAGGCAGGTAGCAGTCTCTGACACAGGTACTAATAAATAAAGACCCATGAACCGTGAGATCATGACCTGAGCCTAAAAGAAGAGTTGGTCATTCAATTGACTGAGCCACCCAGGCACCCCGGGCTTTTTTAATAAGAATCTCTGTTATGGCAGTGGAGAGACTTAAGAGGCTAACAGCACACGTGGAGGATAGACCAACGGGCAAAGCAGGCCGGTGTAGTTTGAGGGATGCAACAGTGGATAGCTTTGGTCAGGTCCCACAGAATCCAAGGAAATTGGATTGGTGATTAATAGCTCCCTGGGGAACGTTCTTAGTGGTAGGAGATGGGGACTGAATGGCAGAGGTAAAGCTTGGACAAATGGAGAGATTTGGCAGTCAGAAGGACCTCGGAAGGAGTTGGAACCCCTGGGGCCAGCCAGGTTAAGTGAAATTAAGTTCACATGTCTGAAGAGGTTTACAGATATTAATTTTACTTTTTTTTTTTTAATTGGGAAGAAGCTTTTAAAGAAAAAAAAATCCTCTTAACTGAAAGGAACTAATCCTTTTAGGGAGTTTGCTAACGTAGACATAAATTTTTTTTCTTTGGCAGTTTTTTTTTCTCCCATCTCTTTCAGATAATCTTATCTCAATTTTAAATCAGAAATCTTATTTATAGCTTCTCTAAAGAGAATTATTTCAATGGGGGCAGATTCTTTGCCCTTCGGGTTTATTTTCTTTTTAAAAACAGATAAGTTATCCCTCCTTTTTCTTGGGAGAGACAGTTAAAGTATTAATTTAAAAATAATGATTGTGAGCTGAAAGGGGGTGTAAATCAAAGTAGGAAATATAAATTCAGCTGGCTTCCTGTTTTTTTGTGTTGCTATTTCTTCTTCTGGAGGGAAACTAAAAGTGCCAGAATTCCATCTTTCCCTGAGGACCAGAAAGGAACTCAGCAAGCTTACATCCTTAACAAACCTGGGGTAAATGGGGAATGGTGTGTTCTTCTCATGTTCCTTCCTCCACTCTCTATTTCCCCTTCCCTCTGCCATATCTGATTTAGATGAATGGCTTGACATTCAAGGCTCTGAGATAAGCCGGACATATGTGCTTTCAATAGCTATACTGATTGCAGTTACCACTGCCTGAGTGCCTGCTATGTGTACTACATTGTGTTGTGGGCTCACACACTTCCTTACTGCCGCTTCATTTCTGGCTGTCATCCCAAATTTAATGATAAAGAAACTGTGGCTCAGGGGCCTCTCTGCTAGAGAGGCAACCAAGTCTGGGTTTGAAAGCCATCTGGGTCCTCGGCCTGTGTTCTTTACCCATAATTATCTCTACCAAGAGTTGGTCATTGAGTACTTGTTTGGGAAGGGAAGGCAGAAGGGCAGCTCTGGCATGCCAGTGCCCTGGAGATTTGCTCTGGTGACCTGGCCCCATGGGCACCATGGCTCCTGTTGGTGGCGGTGGTGCTGGTGAAGCCAGCCATGCTAGGGCTTGTGTGAACTGGAGCTTGGATGAGATGATGTCTGAAGCCTCTTCAAGCTTTAGCATGCACTGGACCTCAGGAAAAGGCACTGTCACCAGTGTTCCTAAGGAATGGAGAAGGCATCTAGACTGAGGCCTGGACTGAGTCCCTCTCACTGGAAAAATTCCTTCTGCGTCACTCTGGCAGGATGGCTGGTCCTGCTCAGCTTGATCGCTGCCAGCATCAGGAAGGTCGTTCCTAAAGAGGACGGAGAGTTACTGATCAACACAGCATAGCCCTCAGGAAGCTGAAGACAAAAGTAGATGTAACCAGAGGCCTCCAAGTCACATATTTCCAGATTTTACAGAGTTCTAGAATCTAACTAATAGTATTGTTGAGGAATACATGATTTAATAAGGGTGAAGTGCTTAACATGGTACTTCAGACATTAGTAAGCATTCAATAAGCATTAGCTCTTTATTGTCAGATGGGCCCAAGGCAGTAGCCCAAATTCTACCCACATCCCTTCTCTTCCACTAACTCAGTGTATCTGAGTGGTCCCTTATCACCGTCATGTATTGACTTTGTGAATTGCTCCTAAACATCCTGATACCTTGCAGAAAGAGCTTGTGGAATCAACTCCATTGAGGAATATATACATGATAGATTATATATATGATAAATTATATATACATGTTTATATATATATATATTTTATTTATTTATCTTGAGAGAGAGAGAGAGAGAGAGAGACAGAGTGTGCATGCTTACACACGTGAGTGGGGGAAGGGCAGACAACGAGAGGGAGAGAGAGCATCCCAAGCAGGCTCCCAGCTGTCAGCACAGAGCCCAACATGGGGCTCGATTCCACAGACAGTGAGATCATGGCCTGAGGCAAGATGAAGAGTTGGATGCTTAACCAACTGAGCCCCCCAGGTGCACTGAGGAATATATTTTTAAAACTAATTTTCAAACATTTTAAAGGTAATAGCAAGCTGTGGTGAAAGAATTCTAATCTGACTGAAGAGTATAAGGTAAGAAGTCACTCTTCCTCCCACTCCTGTCTTGATTCCCAATCCCATTTACCATTTTCTTTGATACCGTTCCAGAACTTTTAAAAAAATGCATATGGAATGCCTGGGTGGCTCAGTCAGTTAAGTATCCAACTTTTGCTCAGATCATGATCTCACAGTTCATGAGTTCACGCACCACATCGTGCTATCTGCTGTCAGCACAGAGCCTCCTTCGGATCCGCTATCTCCCCCTCTCTCTGCCCCTTCCCCGCTAATTCTCTCTCTCTCAAAAATCAATAAATAAACCTTTAAAAATGCATATGCAAATATAATGGAGTTGAAAACACTACCTTTGAGATGTGCTAAGATAAGGTAATGTCTTTTTTTTCTTTTTTTTCAAATTTTTATTTAAATTCTAGTCAACGTACAGTGCAATATTGATTTCAGGAGTAGAGTTTGGTGGTTCCTCACTTAACATATAACACCCAGTGCTCATCACAAGTGCCCTCCTTAATACCCATCACCCATCTAGCTGATCCCCACACCCACTTCCCTCCGTTAATCCTGTTTGTTCTCTATAATTAAGAGTCTCTTATGGTTTGCCTCCCTCTCTTTTTTTTGTCCTTTCCCCTATGTTCATCTCTTTTGTTTCTTAAAGTCCACATATGAGTGAAATCATATGGTATCTGTCTTTCTCTGATTGACTTATTTCACTTAACATAATACTCTCTAGCTCCGTCCACATCCTTGCAAATTGTACAATTCCATTCTTTTTGATGGAGGAGTAATATTCCATTATATATGTATGTATACATATCACATCTTCTTTATCCATTCATCAGTTGATGGACATTTGGGCTGTCTCCATAGGTGGATATTGTTGATAATGCTGCTATAGACATCAGGATGCATGAACCCCTTCAAATCAGTATTTTTGTATCCTTTGGATAAATACCTAGTAGTGTGATTGCTGGTCATAGGGTAGTTGTATTTTTACCTTTTTGAGGAACCACCATACTGTTTTCCAGAGTGGCTGCACCAGTTTGCATTCCCACCAACAGTGTAAGAGGGTTCCTGTTTCTCTACATCCTCGCCAATATCTGTTGTTTCCCGTGTTGTTCATTTTAGCCATTTTGACAGGTGTGAAGTGGTATCTCATCCTGGTTTTGGTTTGTATTTCCCTGATGAAAGGTAATGTCTTTTTAAAAATAATTATAAATCAGCTGGTCTTCCTCAGTGCTGCCTTCCTTCTAGTTACAGTGGGGCAGTGGAGGTGGAAAATGAGTTCGGTTTCAAGCCTGTGCCTCTGGCCTCTTGGGGTCCTCTGCTTTGGGTTTGGCTTGGCCAGTCTTGGTTGGTGTCTGGATGAATAAGTGTGAATAGGTGTATGGATGATGAACTTGCAGGCAGTGGTCCCAGTGGAAACCTCAACCCGATTGTATATTATGACACACGTGGCAAACTGTCTCCTATCACCAACTGGCTCCTGCTACATCTTCCTGAGAGTCGAGGACAGCCTTGAAGTGCCCTCCTGCAGCTCGAAAATGCCAGTGTTACTGTGCTGTTGCAATTCTGTGTCAGTACAGGGCCTCTGTGTATGGAGATCCCCCTGCCTTCCAAGAATTCCTGGTGGGAAGTGCAGTACATACTCCGAATGGCTTTTGCTCTCCCCTTAACAAGCATAACTCTGTCCCCCTTTGCCTTTCTGTAATTTCAGCCCACTGTGGGGGATGAGGTTCCATGATGCCAAGAAGCATCCTGTTTCTTCTTCTCATACTTTCCCCAAAGGCAGGAGAGTGGGACTCCCCTTAAATCTGGCTCTCCTCCTGCTCTGCTCCTCCCATCTCCTGAGGTTGTACTAATAGAATGGCTGCTTGGAAGGACAGGAAGGCACATTGGTTGCATGTCTTTAAAGCATTACATCCAGTGTATCACTCAGTATGTCTGTCTGTTCGTTGATCTAGCCATTCATTCATTCACGCAACTTTTCTGTATAAAGTGTTTTGCAACTTGCTTTTGCACTGCTCAATATCCCTTGATGATCTTTCCATGGCAGCAGTTATCAGAGCACCTCATCCCTTTGAATAGCTGTTTAGAGTTTGCTATGTTTATTTATTTACTTATTTTCTTGTTGATTGACATAGATTATTCATGGTTAGGCAAGTATGTCTGAAAACCACTTCATGCTCTCTGCTCATATTTTCTTTCTTTTTCCTTTGCAAATTCCTTTATTTGTCACCTTGTGTACAAGCAACAGTATGTCAGTTAAGAGTTTCTTTTTCCTGCTGAGTCCTCCAGCTGCTTCCCATTCTTCCTTTACACATATAATCCTTTGCTTGACAATTTTGACAACAGAAATACAGGATTGTGGTTTCAGGGGAAGGAGCAGCAGCAATGGTATATGAGTGTTCAAATCCCCAGGTGCATATCTTTTCTATAAGTGCATATGATGAGTCCTGAATAAGAGAAGCACATTTTCAGACAGGATTGGAATTTCTTCTTCTTTGCCCAAAGGAAAGAAAGGAAAGTAGAAGTATATGACTGAACAGTTAGGATAAACCTGAATATAGTAGCTTTCACGATTTGAAGTTTTATTCTCTTACACAAAAGAAGTCTAGAGGTAGGTGACAAGTCTAAGGCTTACATGGTGGCTCCATGAAGTCATGTCTACTCCTATCTTTCCACTCATCTACATATATGCTACATCCATAGCATGTAGTTTCCACCCTCAGGATCACAAGATGGCCGCTGGGGCTTTGTCTATCACAGTGCATTCCAGGCAGGGAAAAGTAGAAGGGTAAAAGACAAATGAGGCATGTGTCCATGGTCTATCTTTTTAAAAATATGCACGACATCCCACATAACACTTATCTTTATATCTCATTGGCCAGAACTTGGTCACATGGCCACACCTAACTGCACTGAGGTTCTGTTAGTAAGGAATAAGGGAAGAGTTGATACTGGGTAGGCAGCTCCAGTCTCTGTCTTGTGTGGTTTGATCCATTGTTTGAATTTCTCATTTCACCAAGTGCTGACATATATGGAATAGTAGTTGCTGCTCAGAGTAGAGATGTGACATAGCTTAAGTTTATATCTCTTTGACCTATCCCATCATCTAGGTTTCTGCCTCCTTCCTTCTAAGGAAGGTCATAAACTGTTGCTTCCTGAATGATCAGGGAACTCCATGTAGCACTTGGCCATAATGTAGAAGTATATGATGTGTTCAAAGTTTCTTCTTCCCAACCCCCTCATCAGAACTTCTAAGTTCTGTGTGTCCTCTTTGCTGGGCACAGTTGGGCAGGGGCTTTGCTAACTGCATCAATATTGACCTAAGGAGCTAGGAATTAATAGTTTACCATTCCAACCCACACTTCCATTGCTCTCCTCATTCTTCCAAATTCTTACCCTGCAACTGTGCTGAATTTCCTTCCTTGTTCATTGTATCCTTTAGTAAGTTTGAACACTAGCCCAAGGTGGCCTTTCTGTCTGAAGTGTCCTCTTCATTTCTTCACCTGTTCTCCAACCCCATTCCCAGCATACTTTGCTCACTTTAAATGACCCCATTCAAACATCATTCTTGCAAGAAGCCTTTTCTAATTCCTTAATATTAATATCCTCCCCTCTGACCTCACCATTCCTCGAGTACACTGCTGGCATGGTTTATCACACTGTGTCATCACTGTTAATGTATGTGTCTGTCTTCCCTGAGAGCACCAGACAGTGAGCACCTTGAGGGCAGGACAGTGGGTTTACCACTCAGTCTCTTATGTGTAGAAGAATCCTCATTACTGGTTGTGGAATGAATGAATGAATGAATGAATGAATGACAGTGTTCAGTACTCTGATCCAGAGGAATAATACGTAAGAATTTCCCTGATGGAAATTCTTTTTGGTGATGGAAGACCTTCACACAGCAAAGACATATCATGATGAAGATGTCTTGCTACCTAATCAAAGCATGCTGCGTGGCTGGAATTGCTGCTATACTAAACCTTTGAATAGCAGCTCTGTGGTCAAGATTGTCAAGGGAGAAGGTCTGAGTTTGTGCAGCTGAAGGGATTCGTGAGGCCCCATGAAGAAAATGCTAGGCTTTCTGTAATGGTTTATTTTTGAATAGGAACAGGTCTGTGGCAGTAATCCCATTTGAATTCTGGAGCTCTGTTTAGCAGAAAGATGAGCCAGAGACCTCAAGTTACATTTGTTGTTAAAGTTTGACCAGACACTTGGTGTAAGTGTGTGTCATGCATGACTTTGCTTAAGTAATTAACATTCCTGTCAAGGCTCTTTAAAAGGGTCCTGTGTTGTAGAGCCCCTCAAAAGACTGGTTGAAACCTTTGAACTCTCAGCCTTTCCGTTTATTGCCAATTACTGATATGCTTAAGTTTCGTTTTTCTTTAAAAAAAATGCAAAAGGGGTTAGATCTTGTAGCAGAAATGTTTATTCTTAGGAGAATCAAGCTTGGAAAGTGGGGCAATTTCAAAATGAAGACGTAAGTGTAGACATGATATTAGAGGATATGTTGGCGGGAAAAGTCTAAAGATTGTTTTTTAGTTGGGAAAAGAAGAATTAATGTGAATCTGATAGCAGCTTTCAAATCTCTTAGAAACTGTGAGAAGGCTAAGCAATTTGATGCACCAGAGGACTGAACTGGCATTTAATTACCTCCTTCTTTTCTGTCTTTCCTTTCCTTCTTCTTCCTTTCTTACCTTTTCCTTCTTCCCTTTCCCTTTCTTTCCTCCTCCCTCCTTTCTTCCCTTCTTTTCTTTATTCTGTCTCCCTTTTCAACTCCTTTTTAGATGCCTTTAAGATTGCACCATCACTGGATGGTGCAGTGCCAGGGATGCTGGACACTTGAGGGTAGACACATGCAAGCCCTTTGTTCACTGCAGGCTGCAGTGCCACGGGCACTGGGTTCACTGGAGGGTGCATTGCCTCAGGCACTGGGTTCACTGCAGAGTGCAGTGCCACGGACACTGTGTTCACTGGAGGGGACAGATGCACCAGAGGACTGAACTGGCATTTAATTACCTCCTTCTTTTCTGTCTTTCCTTTCCTTCTTCTTCCTTTCTTACCTTTTCCTTCTTCCTTTTCCCTTTCTTTCCTCCTCCCCCCTTTCTTCCCTTCTTTTCTTTATTCTGTCTCCCTTTTCAACTCCTTTTTAGATGCCCTTAAGATTGTAAGGCCTGTCAGGGCAGGAGATGGATCTAGCTGGTTGATAGAGGTCCTCTTGAATTAATGGAGGAAGGGATGGATGCTTGCAGTGTGCCACGCACTGGGAATACCAAGATGAAAGACATAACATAAAAGGGGAAAGTGATAGTTCACTTCAGTGTGGAGACATAGTAGATGGAGATGCATGCGTGGGGGCTGCTAAGGGAGCAGGAGAGGGCAGCATCCACTCCTGGCTACAGGAGGAAGGAGACAGGGGCAGAGGGCCTCCCTAGAGTTGGTGATGATTTAACTGTGCCTTAAATAGCAATCAGGTGTCCATCAGATAAGTGAGTGGAAAGAGTGCCTTGGGTGAGACCACGCATGACCAAAGGCCTGGTCTGAGAGCATCATCACATAGGCTGTGATCCCATGCTGTCTTTGTGCTACCTGTGGGGAAGTCCAGGGCAACGGTGGTGGCAGGTGATGCTAGGAGAGGTCAGTGGAGCCACATAATATGTGGCAAGTGAAAGAATGCAGGTCTTGTCTAAACATAATGGGGCACATGATGGATTTTAAGCAAGAAGCTTTAAGAGTGACTTTGAATGGAAAAAGAAAATTTAGAAGCTGTTCATTAGACTGGATAGGATAGTTCAGTAAAACCAGGTAAAGACTAAAACTTGGAAATGGTAGAGGATGAAGACAGGAAACAGATTTGAAAAGTATTAGGACTTATTGCCTGATCACCTTGGTTGACTAGGTAAAGTATGGTGTCTTGTATAGTAGTGAGTTTCTCAGTCATAGATGCCATGTGTTACCTTTATACCCTTAATGCCTAGTTCAGTATCTGGTACCTAGTAAAGTTTAATTTTAATGATGTTTACTTAATGAGTGTTTTAATTAATTACTTATGTAATTATAGTAACCTACATACTGTATGTCTCCTGACAATATGTATTTCTCTTTTAGAAGAACTGTGGTTTTGTAGCTGTATACATTGCCTCCCAACTAAGAAAATCTACATTTTCCAGTCACCTTTACAGCCGGGCGTGGTCATGTGACTAAGTCCTAGCTACTGACGTCCAAATGCAAGTGCTATTTGGAACTCCAAGAAAGTCTTTTGGAAGAAGAGGAATCTCACCCTTGGCTTCTCCCCTTCCACTCCCTCTTTCTTCCTTGCTGTTGTCTAGAATGCAGATTCAGTGTGTAGAGTGCCAGCGTCCATCTTTCTGAGGATGGTGGTGCAGGAGGATAGATAGAATCTGGGTCCCTTCTGTACAAACTGGCATGGCAGTCTGAATTCATTTTATTCATTCCACCCATTCTTCATTAAATATTTATGAAAGTCCTATCGTATTTCTAGTGCTATACAAGGAACAGGGGAATCAAAAATAAATAAATCACATTCCTTGTCCCATAAGGAGCCTACAGTTGATCTTCCAGGGTTCAGAAGGAAGAATTCCTTCCCTTCCTACTTCTAAGGTGATGTGGGGCACTTTTGATTGCTCACCCATGTGGTGTTCTAACACATGGTGGTCTGAGTTTTGTTGTGAATCTTGGTTTCTGAATGTGTGCTGGCACATCTCAACTACTTGGTTTGAGTTTGAACACTTGGCTGTATGGGCTAAAGGCATGACCGGAAGCTTTGGTAACTTAAAAAAAAAACAACTGATGTTGAGTTTCTCAACTAGGCATGAAGAGATTCACAGTTGGAAAACTGGGTAAGGAGTTCATTAAGGGTTCACTTAGGTGTTGACTTTGTGTTCAAATTTCCCCATGGCCTTATGCCCCGTCAGGTACAAGGAAATAGAAAGTTATCTAGCATTAATTGCTATTGTTTTGTGAGCATTTTTAAATACTTTATGCACTTTACACACCATCAGTTTTTTTATTCTAACAACTCCGTGAGGAAGTATCATTATCTGTATTTTATGGATAAAGAAATTGATGTTTGGAGAAGAAATCCCAGGTCTTCATGACTCCAAAGCTTCCCACTGAACTCTCCTGCCTCCTTAAGTGACTTTAGATATATATACTTATAATCTGTGTCTGGTGAGGTGAGACAGGAGGTGAGACAGGAAAGGTTAGACCACTTGGTTTCTCTGTACTTGTTCATGGTAAGAATGGCTAGTAGTGGCTGGTTATTATCACAAACAGTGTTGTCATTGGAAACTTCAATAACAGTGTTCTCATGTTTAACATTTCCCTAGACATTACATTTATTTAGAAAAACACCCAGCTTGTTAAACCTCTCTGAGCAAATTGATCATAATTTGTAGTATTTTCTTTTCTTAAATATTTATTTATTTATTTATTTATTTATTTTTGAGAGAGTGTAGGGGAGGGGCAGAGAGAGAGGGGGACAGAGGATCTGAAGCAGGTTCTGTGCTGACAGATCTGATGCGGGGCTCAAACCCATGAACTGCAAGATCATGACCTAAGCCTAAATTGGTCGCTAAACCAACTGAACCACCCAGATACCCCTGTAGAATTTTCTTTAAAAGAAGGAAAACTGAACCCTGAGTTTCTCAAAGTCCATAAGGGCAATGTGAGGACTATTCTCCCAGGGACTTGCATAGTTGCACATCACAGCCTTTGAGAGTCAGAAGTGTTTAGACAGAGTATTTTATTTTTTTAATTTTTATTTACTTAATTTTTAATATGAAATTTATTGTCAAATTGGTTTCCATACAACACCCAGTGCTCATCCCAACAGGAAAAGATGCTCAACGTCGCTCCTCATCAGGGAAATACAAATCAAAACCACACTGAGATACCACCTCACACCAGTCAGAGTGGCTAAAATGAACAAATCAGGAGACTATAGATGCTGGAGAGGATGTGGAGAAACGGGAACCCTCTTGCACTGTTGGTGGGAATGCAAACTGGTACGGCCGCTCTGGAAAATAGTGTGGAGGTTCTTCCAAAAGTTAAAAATAGATCGACCCTATGACCCAGCAATAACACTGCTAGGAATTTACCCAAGGGCTACAGGAGTGCTGATGCATAGGGGCACTTGTACCCCAATGTTTATAGCAGCACTTTCAACAATAGCCAAATTATGGAAAGAGCCTAAATGTCCATCAACTGATAAATGGATAAAGAAGTTGTGGTTTATATACACAATGGAATACTACTTGGCAATGAGAAAGAATGAAATCTGGCCATTTGTAGCAACGTGGATGGAACTGCAGAGTGTTATGCTGAGTGAAATAAGTCATACAGAGAAAGACAGATACCATATGTTTTCACTCTTAATGTGGATCCTGAGAAACTTAACAGAAGACCATGGGGGAGGGGAAGGAAAAAAAAAAAAAGGTTAGAGCGGGAGGGAGCCAAAACATAAGAGAGAGTATTTTATACTGTTGTGCTGTGATTGCCTCATTCAGGATAATCCCAGTGTCTTAGTCTGTTTGGGCTGCTGTGAAAAAGCACCGTAAACCAAGTGGCCTATAAACAACAGCATTTTATTCCTCACAGTTTTGGAAGCTGGAAGTCCAAGATCAAGGTGCTGAGAGGTTCAGTGTCTGGGGAGGGCCTGCTTCCTGGTTCATAGATGACTATCTTTTTGCTGTAATTCCACATGGCAGAAGGGGCTAGGGAGCCCTGTGGGTTCTTCTTTATAGGGGCACTAACCCCAATTATTAGGACTCTTACCCTCATGACCTAATCCTTCCCAAAGGCCCTACCTGCTAATGTCATCACACTGGGCATTACATTTTAACATACGGCTTTGGGGGGAACACTCATATTCATTGAACCCAGAGTTCTACTTCTTGTGTCTAGGGACTCAGTTTTTATTAGATCATTTGCATGGTAAAGATGATAGTTCCTTTTTGGAGACTTATAGTTTTCAAATTAGTTAACAAAATAACAAATTAAGCTTGAGGCACTCCTAAAGTAAATATGGAAGGCAGTGGTTATAAAAACGAATATCACAGGGCTTTGGAGTCTGACAGACCTGGATTCTAATTCCATTTTCCCTACTAGCAAACTGTGTGGCCTTGGGCAAGTCACTAAACCTCTCAGCCTCAGTTTATTTCTCTTTAAAGTGGGGATATGACTATTACTGCTGGTAGCCCTCATAGGATTGTTATGGCTACTAAGTCCTACATTGTAGGTAGAGATTAAGTGCAGTGCCTTGCACAGGGTTAACATTGAATGCCTGTCACCCACAATTAGTTATCATTATGATCTTCATGCTCTATCATGTAATAGTCTTGGATGTGGTAAAAACCACTTAGCTGTTTTGGACATTGCCAAACAAGTAGACAGGCATATAATGCAGAGCAACTGGAGACGCCGCTTTGTTGGTTCAGTTACCCAGAACTGTCAAAGCCACAGCCAGAATCTCCTTCATTGAGCGTCAGCTGTGCATGTCAAGATATGCCTCCTGGGTCTGTTGCCTGTAGCACCCTCATGGACCACAGGACACACCCGAGCTCAGCCTGTTGACAGAGTCACTACTGTGGCTTTTCATGAGAACACTCTGTTCTACCCTCAAGTCTTTGAGTTTTGCAGAGGGATAAACAGATGCCTAGTTTTATAAAATGTCTTGCTGGGTAATTTGGTAGGGAGGTATGATCTACCAAAAGCCTGATAAAACTTACCCAGTCTGAGATGAGTTGTTAAATCAGATGAAACTAAGGAAAGGCTGAAAGAGTCTGTGATGGTATCATGCCCTCATCCTATACCTTCTACTCACATCTGGCCTGTAAGTGACCGTCTGACCCGTCTCAACCAAGCAGTCCTAATTTCGTGCCTCTTTCCACCCCAACCCCCCTATTTTGTAATTAGTGACTTTTTTCTATTTGTTTGACTGCCTCTGAAAACCTCCCAACTGAGAAAGCAAATAGTATTGTTTCAGGTCAAATTTTAGTTTCCATTTCAACTGAGGGAACTGGCATCGCGTATTGTGAAGCTAATCTCCTTAACTGGAGAATGACCAAGCATTGATTGAACCAGTGAGTCTGCAAGGTTCTCAACTTCAGATCAATTTCCTATGCCAGATGATACCACCTTTCCAGCAAGCCTTTGTGTCTTGTTTTCCAATGACTTTTATTTTTCCCACTTACGTGGCTGCCTTCTACCTTGATTAGGTGCAGCCTAATCAGACGGTATTCTCTAAACTCCTTGAGTTTTAGTTATTTGGCCCCATCACATTTGGGATTTTCTCAAATTAGTTCCTCAAGGGACTTGCTTTGATTTAGTAGAAGCTCAAACCCAAATGAATTAGTGTAAGTGAAAGCATAGAATGGTACTCAACACAAAGCAACCACTCAATAAATGTTAGCAATTATGGTTGTTTTCCTAAGTTTATTATTTTATGAGACCTGGTGGGTATAATTATATATGCCCTGTATCCAGTTTGGGGAAAAAGTATAAGAAGTTCCCATTCATTCGTTCTAATTTTTTTAAATATTTATTTATTTATTTATTTTTTTGAGAGAGAGAAAGAGCGCAAACAGGGAAGAGGCAGAGAGAGAGGGAGACTCCAGTCTCTGAGCTGTCAGCATAGGGCCCAATGCGGGGCTCGAACTCAGGAGCTGTGATATCATGACCTGTGCTGAAGTCCAACACCCAACCTATTGAACAGGCACCACCCATTCATTCCTTCTAAAGAAATAACATCACTGGGGCGTCTGGGTTGCTCAGTCGGTTAGGTGTCCAACTTCAGCTCAGGTCATGATCTCACACACAGTTCTTGAGTTTGAGCCCCGGGTCGGACTCTGTACTGACAGCTCAGAGCCTGGAGCCTGCTGCAGATTCTGTGTCTCCCTCTCTCTCTGATCCTTCCCTGCTTGCACTCTGTCTCTCTCTCTTGTTCAAAAATAAATAAACATTAAAAAAGTTCTTTTTGAAAAGAAATAACATCATTAGAACCCAAGTTGAGGAAAAACAATTCCTTTATATATCGAAGATGACAGAGTAAAGATACTGTTGAGGAAAGTAAATACAGCTTTCTTTAACAGTTCCTCCTATTGTTTTTGCTTCCCATCCCCTGCCACTGATACCTACCCTGTTATAGTCATGTCTGTATTTCCAGAACTTAATAGAGTACCTGGCATGTGCAAGATATTTAGTAAGCATTGAACTGACCTGAAGTGACCTGCCATCATCCTAATTCTGCCATTTACTATTTGCATGACTTGATCACTAAAGTGGGAGATGAAAATCAGTCTTTGTCTCAGGGCCTTGGCTTCCTCATTCATGCAATGGGAGGGAGGTTTGCACTAGAGGATGTCCAGATTCTGTCCTGGCTCTGACACCTCTTGATCCCTTGTGGCATTTGGGTTCCCATGGCTGGTGGTGGGCTATAACATGTTATGAATAAATAAACATTCACGTGAAGGTGAGGTATAGTTTAACACAAGTTTTTTACACAATTTTTCTGGTTTTTTGTCAGGGTGTTTTTTTTTTTTTAATCCTGGAAAGTGACTTAGGCAGAAATCTGTTTAGGAAGTTCCTCTTATAACTGATGCATAAATTCCTCATTGCATATTGTACCTTTAGACCTTTAGAAATTGGTAGGAGTATATGTAAATACGTATGACTGTGTGTAATATATCTGTGTATACTCTTGCATCTGTTTATAATTTACAGGTAGATGGTAAGAATTTTCTTCTGTCAGATCAAAGAAGGTTAAATAATAATTAACTTGTATTTGACCTAGTAATTCACTTTTAGGAATCTGTTTTAGAGAAAGGGCCTAGAATGTAGATAATTTATGGGCAGAGTTTTTAATAATAATCTTATGGTACTGAAAAACTAGATAGAAAATAAAAGCTCAGCAGAAGGGGAATGATTATATAAATTTGACACATGTATTTATATATTTTGTTTGGTGTATAGAAAAGGAAAGGAAATAACCTCAAAGGATAACAGTGACGATTTCTGAATGGTGGGATTATGAAATATGTTTTATCCTTTTATTAACACTTCTTGTAAGTTTTTTTTAGCAAGCAGTATGTATTATTTTTCTTATGAGAAATCTGAAACATAGGAACTCTACTTAATACAGAACTTTGTGCGAATATCTAAGTATTTAGATATTTATGTATTTGGTTGTTTATATGTTTAGATAAATCTTACCTAAATATAGAGGAACCTTACCTAAAATTTGGATATTCCTATAATGAACAGTAGAAACAGCAGTGCTGATTTCTTTGCTGCATGGGAAATTCCATACCAGAAGAGAGTGAGATGAACTGATTGATCCCACCCCCAACTTTATTGTAAACACCCACCTGTTTCATACTTAGCAACACAACCTTCTCTGAAAGGCCCTAACTATAGCATCCTATGGACTGCCTGGCTGGGATCCTTGTCCATCGTATTGTGGTTGCAGGTGGAAAGAGAAGGTCACCCTGTACGTGCTTCTGCTGATGACCACAGCAGCAAAGCCAGTGTATATCTGAGTCTGCAGAAATTCACTCAACCCAGAGCTCAGTGTTTACAGAAGGCGGTGCAGACCCAGGAAATAATAAAATGATTGAATAATTTCCCATTGAGTGTTTTGTGATGAGAGTATTAAACAGGTCCTTTCTTGGAATCCTGGAATTATAGAGTGATTAGAAAACCTTCCATACCACTTTACTCCAAATCCTGGATTCTTCTCTCAGTTTGCAGGGGGAAGAGAGTCTGTTTGGAGTCATCCAGACTACTGTGGCTGTGCCACTTTCTGGTTGTGTGACCTTAGACAATTTACTCATTCACTCAAGAAATAGCCACAGAGCTTTGCACCAGGCTCAGTGCCAGGTGCTGGGAATAAAATAATTAACAAGTGAAGGACCTGCCCTCACAAAGTTTAATGCCCTCATGGGGAGCGGGAGATACAGACATGTTATTTCACTTATTTGGCAACACCCCTGTTTTTACCCTTCCACTAAATTCCGCTCTTTCTCGTGGTTTGGTCCCAGGTTTTGCCTCTATTTCATAGTCTTACTTGGGAGTTTCATTCCCTTCCCGTCACTCTAGGGATTATTTATTGAGTGATGACATCCCATCTGTATGTCCAATCTGTGGGCTCTTCTGAAATACAGACTCCTGGAGCCAATTGTTAGTTGCCCTTGGGAGTCTAAAGACCATCTCAAACTCAGCTTATACAAAACTGAGTTTTGCGTCATCTCCCCACCTCCCCGCCCCAACTGACTTCACTCCTGTGTTTCCTGTCTCCATGAATAGCCCCCTGTTGTCCATCCAGTATACGAACTAGAAATCAATCTCTGGTCTTCCATTTTCTTTTCTGCCATCCACATCTAATGACCCATGTAGCAGATTCCCTCTCCTGTGGAGATATTGTTCATTTCAGTCCCCTTCTCTTTAGCCTACTAACTTCTGCTTCTTTTCTTCAGGCTCATTTCTTTACAGTCCAAACAATTAGTCTCTCTTGGAGTAACTCTGTTTACATCATTCCTATGCATAGCACCCCTTACTGGCTCCCCAGTGCCCTCAGAGTAATATCTAGTCTCTTTGGCATGGTCCTGCTGAGTTTTGCAGTCTCATTGCCTACCCCCAACCCTCTTTTCCTTAAGTCTTGAAGCTTCAGCCTCTGCTTACCTCACATCTGGACCACTCTGTTTCATTCTGTAGATCTTGGGTCAGATGTTATTTACTCCAGGAAATCCTGCTCAAATTTCCAAGTCTAGGTTGGGTACCTCTACTTTTTGTTCCCATAGTCTCCCATCCATCACTTCTTTTATTACTCTTAGGGCACTGCTTGGTCCATCTCTCTTACCAGAAGACCATGAGCTCTGTGGGGGCAGGGACATTACATTTTGTGTTTCTAGAATCCAGTCCAATGATAGGTGATTAATTACTTATTAGTAGGTGATAAAAATAAATACTGATTAAAAATAAATAATTCTTTATTTCTTCCGACCGTATCAATCTGAGCATAAAGACAAGGTCAAAATAATAACAAAACAATTGTATTATCCTCTTTGTCCTTCCTTGGCCCAGACCCTTGATGTGCCTCTTTCTTCCCTTAGAAGATCCTCCAGCCTCTCTGGCAAGCCGACCTCAGGTGGTACACTTTACCGATCTCAGAGACCGTGCCTGGATGTGACTGAGCCCTAAGATCAGCCACACTTAAAACTGAAATAAAACCAACCATACATGGAACTGCTGTGTAAGATTTTGATCAGAAACAGGGGAATACTGAAATAAGAATAATAGATGACGTTTGCTGAGAGATTCTTATATGCCAAACACCATTTTAACTGCTTTATATAATTTTTTTTGATCCTCCCAACAATTCTAGGAAGTAAGTAGGATTATTCCTGTTGTACAGATGAAAAAACTGAGGTCCAGTAACCCACCTTAGGGTACAGAGCAGAAAGTGGTAGAACCAAGTCTGGCAGTCTGATTCCAGGGCCCACACTTACTGTGTCCCTAGATGAGCTTTAAAGCTCTGACCTATATTTCTCTGGTTCTCATGAGCAAAAGCTTGGCCTGTGGGCAATAAGGCATTCACTGTTATGTGTCTTCCTCTTCCTCAAACACTACACCTGGTCGCTCTAGGACCCAGCTAATCAAGATGGAGTTGGTCCTTCTCTCAAAGCCCTCTGTGGTCCCATCCTTACTTGGTGCATAGAGGTGCATATTCTTCATGAGAGGCAGAGTAGCATCGTAGTTAAAAAGTGAGCTTTGAATTGAGACTACCTGGGCTCAGACCAACCACAGCTCTGTCACTTATTAGACATATGACTTGGGCAAATTATTTACCCTCCCTATGCCTCACTTTCCTTATCTATACAATGAAGATACTAATATGATAGAGCCCATAGGCTGTTGTAAGGATTATGGGAATTAATATATGTTACACGTGTAGAATGAGGCTTGGCACCTAAGAAGCACTAAGTGTGTGCCTTAGTGTTTTCATAATTTAAAATAATCTTATTAACATTTACTTAAACTTGTATTAGGATGCTTTGATTATTAAGCATCAGGGTAACTCTACTACCGTTTGAGATGTAGAAATCTACTAGTTCTTTCATTTCATTATGGGCTTTAAATGTGTATATGTATGTATATATATTTTACCCAGAAAGATAAAAATAAATCACCTGCGAAACCCCACATGAAAGGTTTTCATAAATCTTGTGAAAGTTGGGCCAACTCAGATTGATTTAAAGCCCTTTAAATTGTGAGCATTCTAATGGGGGTCCTTCTAGAAGGAGGATCTGACATGGTCTGGCTAGCAGTGTGTGTGTGGGGGTGTCACTGGAACCATGGTCTTTTATCTACCTGATGGATGTGAGTTAGAGGAGTTAGCTTAGGCTTAAGGAGAACCTAAAGATGATAAAGCCTTTGTCTTGCTCACAGCAATAGTTGCAGGGCAGTATACCATATGACATCAGGTTCTGGGTCCTTAGCCTGGCATTCACGGGCCATACTCCCTGTCTTGATCAAACCCACCTTGCTATTGTACACCCTTCCACTCTTACCCTATCTTCTACCTAGAAATTTCTCACTCATATTCCAGTAAAACCTGAGCCTGTGTGCAATTTAAGGCCCAGATTAAAACCCATTTTATTTTTGAATCTTTTTTTGAGCCTCCTGACCTGCTGTATACTCTTCCTTCTTTGCACTATGCCTACCTCTCTTATGCATATTTTCACTTTCTAATTTTGGTGTGCTTCCAGGCAATTTCCCACCAGCCTGGGTTCTCAAATACATTTCTTTTGTTTAACGTTAAAACAACCTTGTGAAGTATTATAACCCTTCCTTTGCTGATGAGGAAGTCAAGGCTCAGAAAAGTTAAGTGATTTACCTAAAGACACACAAAGCTAAGTCAGACTCCAACTCTGGTATTCTTTTTTCTACCCCCAGACTCCTTCTCTGAAGTCACGCGCCTGTCTTGCTTAATTTTATATCCCCCTGAAATGTGTAGCAGAGCTTCAGGCTCAGTAAATTTCTTTATTCATTCAACTCATGTTTATTGAACCCATGAGGTGTTACTTAAGTCTTGGGCCCTGGCATTAAAAATTTAGATGCTTAGGGGCGCCTGGGTGGCTTAGTCGGTTAAACGTCCGACTTTGGCTCAGGTCATGATCTCCCAGTTTGTGAGTTAGAGCCCCGCGTCAGGCTCTGTGCTGACAGCTCAGAGCCTGGAACCTGCTTCAGATTCTGCGTCTCCCTCTCTCTCTGCCCATGCCCCGCTCACGCTGTGTCTCTCTCTTTCTCAAAAGTAAATAAACATTAAAAGATTTTTTAAACAAAAATTTAGATGTTTGTGGGAATAAAGAAGAAATGCCATTAATGTGGTTAATGGTATTTCCATTTTACATACTAAAAAGGATTTCATAGGGTTCACAAACTCAGATGCCAACAGGACAGGCAAGTGGTTGAGTTAATTAGATTGGATATAATTCATTGTAAAGTGATGTGGACTCATGCTAACTGGACATCAGTACTCTCTCTAATGGAAGTGACCACTACTGAACTCCAGCCAATTGTTGCCACACTGGAATGTGGGCCTTGTGTTAGGAGATTTTTCAGTTGTTTCAGAAAAACTGAAAGTCTGGACTTACTTGTAAAATATCCTTATATTGAACATTAGCAGATCATTTAATTTTTTAAAAGGACTAAAGAGCTAAACAACACATGGCTGATGGTTACTGCTTAGCACTTTGAAATGCTACATATTGAGCTGACCATGTAGCTCCCAGCGCCTGCACTCCCGAGACAGGAGCCAGTGCTGAAGAAGGACTGGGTCCCTCCTCTTCCTCCTTGTCCTCAGTAGCCTGGCTGCAGGTCTTGCTCACCTACAGGCCTGCCTGGCTTTGCAGCAGTCACACCGTCTCCTTGCCCCTTGCCCTCTTGGCCTGTGAAGGGGTGATGACTGTCCTGTCTCTTCCGAAGAGATCACTGTCGCTGGATCTTGCTCTCTAATTTAGCTCCTTGTCTTCATTGTGATGAATGAGGCTGAGCAGATGACAAGCAGGGATCACTGGGCAGAAGATCAAAAGCTCCCCCTGGGCTGCCTGGAGCATATTTATGACTTTGCCGCTTTGGGAAGTTCCACCCATGAGAATGTGGTGCCTGTGGAGAGTTAACTTCTTCCCCCCCCCCCCCGCCCCCCCACCATACTTCTACTCAGTCCCAGTGGGAAAAGAGAGGACCTCTGAAAACAGAATCAAGGACAACCTGTTTGGAATTTTCTGTGGCTGATGCACTTTGTAAAATAGGGTCCAAACTAAGGGACCCATGGAGTCACTTCAGCTTTGTGATTTGGTAACTAAAAAGTAATATCAATACTTGTTAAAGTATTAATGGAGGTAGTTATGCTAAGGACTCCTGCTTCAGTAAATCGTATAGTCCCCAATATTGTGGCACAGGTTTCTTAAAACATGATTTGGGGAGCATTAGCAACAGGCATGCTGGAGGTTTGTTAAAAGTGTTAATTCCTGGACTTCATCCCAGATCTAGGAATGAGGTCTGGGAATTTGCATTTAACAAGTATCTCGAGATTCTCATGTATGCAAAGATTAAGAAGCTTTGACTAATGATAGCAATGATAATGATGAAAACAGAGCCTTAAGTGTTTTAAGTGGTTATATTTATTCCTTACAACATGCCCATGAGGTATCTGTTTCTCAAAGTGTGAAATAGATATCACTGTTCACAATTGAAATTTTGAATGACGCGTGAAAATTTTTTTTTAATTTTTAAAGTTTTATGTTTACCTTATATATAAAACACATGTATTTAATTAACCTGCTAAACTCATAATTTTATGGATATTAAATTTTAAGTGAAGGCTAAATTTATTTGAGTATAGAGAGTGAATCAATTTAAAGGGAAATGTTAAGTAAATAATAGTTTCAATAATAAAAACTGTGAAGGTAGAATGTGAATAATTGAAATGTATAAAGCACTAAGATGAATAAAAAAGCTCTGTAGTGAGCCAGAGGACTTGGATTTAAATCTAGAATTAAATCCTACTAGCTATGTGCCCTTGAACAAATCTCTTTCCTTCTCTGAAACTTAGCTTTATTCTCAGCAAAATGAAAATATTAAAACCAATGTTCCATAAGTAAAGAACACGTAACAGGTGGTCAAGAAATTTACTATTACTTGAGTAAAATATTAATTGAATATGAGTCTTTAATGTAGACATTACTGGAATCTTCTTAATAATGTATTAGAAATAGAAACTCTTATTTTCTCATGTCTTTTTTTAGCTATGAATTTACCACACTTCCTGAACAGTTTAAGAGGAGAGAGCCCTGAACTGGGAATCTGAAGACTTGGGTTTTACTTCCAGCTTTGTCTCAGGCTCTCTCTGTCACCTCTAACATCACATTTTGCCTCATTGTACCTCAGTTTTATACTCTGTAGAGTGGGTTTGCACTGGAAGGCTTTCAAGGTTTTTCCCAGCCCCAACATTCTATTTGCATCAGAGCTATTTCTTTATTGCCCGAAATAAATGGAGAACAGTTAGCATAGATTCCACATCATTGTAGCCCAGTAGGTGATTTGCCAGACTGCTTGACTTCCTGGTTTCATTGTCTTGTGTTTCTTTGGAGGTGCTAAAGAATAGTAAAACCAAATGGCTGGCAGAAGGAAGACACTGGAATAAGGAATCTGGATTCCCCACAAGTTAGAAATAGCTCCCAAATGAATAAAAGTTGATTATGTGTTTGCAGTCCTGCACTTTGACAAAGCTGCATATCCTGTTAATGGAATCATGGAGCACTGGACTAGAGAGTGATTCATAAATTCAATTGTGTCTCTGTGTTTCTTCTGCCTTAGAAATAGCAATTCTTAAAGTGGAAGACCTTTAGTCTTTAAAAAGTGAATTAATAACTATGATGGCGTAATTAGCTGCCTGAGTGAGTTCTCTGAAATGAACTTTCTTTGGGTCAACTTTTTTTTTTTTTTTTTTTTTTGTCTACCAGTTAAGCAGTTATGCAGAGTTCTTTCTATTTCATGCCCGGAAGTATCAAACAGAAAAATCATGGGATGCTGAAATTGCTGAACACACACGAAGCGGTGCCACAGTGTCCTCACCCTGTGCCAAAGCAAATTTCTGAGCATTATGTAATTTCTCCCTGGCGTTGAGATCCCACGATCCTGTCTGAGGTTGATGCTATATAATCTGCTGGGGCAGTATTCCATCAGGCATTTCCTTGGTGGGTAGATATCTTGTCAGTGTTGGAGACCTGTGAATGGGAAGCCCAGAGTTTCCATCATTTCAGCCCACATCCAGCGTCTTGCTGTGTTCCCAAGTTCATGCTGAGGATTGCTAAAACAGATAGCACTTACTTGGCTGAGGTATAAATCGTGACTTGCAAGGGTACATTCATTCATTTGGAAAGTATTTTGCTCATCCACTGGGCTAATAGTGCTGTGGAATTTTTAAAAAATGTATTTTATATGGTTTCAAAAACAAGTATATGGTAGGGCTTTTGCCCTCAAGGGATTAACAGTCCTTTGGAGAGCCAAGGTATGCCTTCACAAGTTAAATAGCAACGAATACAAGAATGAGGTACCCCTGCTATGCTCTAGCGGTGGGTGCAAGGCAATGTCACGAGGTGCGAGTGCTGCTTGGGTGCCCTTGTCTTATTCTCTCATGTTCCCAGTAAAGAAACCAAAGCACAGAGAATTTAAAAAGGTGGGTCTGAGGAAACAGCCAGGAAAGGATGGAATTGGGGCTTGAATGCAGACATCCTAATGCCCTTTGGCTCTGTTTTTTGTTGTTTTGAGACTGTTTAAGCATGAGATTAATGATTTTGGAAAAGCTATAGATGTTCAGAGGGGAAAAAATGGCCCACTCTAACATCTCAATTCCAGCATTACTTCAGGAAACTCTCTCTCAGAGAGACACAATTAAAAACAATTTCTAACTTTTTTAACCCCAGTATAATTAATGTACAGTGTTATATTAGTTTCAGTGTACAATATAGTGATTCAACAATTCTATACATCACCTAGTGCTCATCATGATCAGTGCATTCTTAATCCCTTTCACCTGTTTCACTCCTCTCCTCATCTCCTCACCCACCTCCCCTCTGGGAACCATCAGTTTGTTCTCTCCAGGAGATACAACTTGACTTGATAAATACAATGTATACAACTATCTAGTCCAGTGTCAACATGATGCCATTAACTAGATATACATTATTGTCAAACTCTGGTACTGTAAAACCATCATCAACTTTTCGTCATGAGGGAGAAAGTTCTAGCATGAGGAGAATCTACATCCCTGGTTTCTCAGTGTTTTCTTTTTCCCTCTTCCTTTTGTCAGCCATTTGGTTTTATTGTTCATCAGTACCTTCAGAGGGGTGCAAGAAAATGAAGCCAGTACATTGACTGCCATTCCGCAACTCTGGAAAATTGCCTGTCTTAAATTGCCTGTCTTCACGGAATTTCCTCATGAGTAAAGTGAAGATGGTAATTAGTACTGACCTTGTAGAATTGTTCTAAGAATGAAATGAATTTGCATGGCTTAGAACAGTGCAAAGCACACGGCAAACGCTATGCCATTCTTCACCGTCTTCATCATCTCCACCATTATCACTGTGTGGTTCTGTCTTGCTTGTCCCTGCCTCTGATACACACTCTTCTCAGGCTGTACAGCTGTGGTACACACGCTGTCCCCAGATTTTCATCTCCTTTGTAGAAGACAAATATTTATATCTCCTTTTCCATATCTCAGATCTTAATAAGAGTGCTTAAGTTTGGCCTTCTGAGAAACTACCAATTTTGTTGTTGATGACTGACCTGAACAGATTTTCCTATCGTTTAGCTTTGGGAGTGCCTTAGGGACCATAACAATAGCCCCCTCATTTAAAGGTGAGAATACTGAGCCTTAGAGAGGTTATTTACCCATCTGTGATGGATGTACATCAGAGATTATGGTTAGAACTTGGGACTCTTGACTTTAATCCCAAACTGTTAATTCCGTTAATGTCTATATTGAGGGAGAGGAAGAAGACATGGAAGACATGCTGCATAGAGATAGTCAATGCTGGCTTCATAGAAGTACCACTGTGATGATATGTCAAGAGGGCAAAACTATGTGTTTTTATAGTGATAAGGGAGACCAGTACTTTGAAAGAGGAGAAAAGGGGCTGTGTTGTGATATTTATGAAGTCTGGGGATTTGTATTAATACAAAGATGGATCTTTGGGGTGCCTGGGTGACTTAGTCAGTGAAGCCTTTGATTTTGAGCCCTGCGTCTGGCTCTGTGCTGACAGCTTGGAGCCTGGAAACTGCTTCGGATTCTGTGTCTCTGTCTCTCTATGCCCCTCCCCCACTCATGCTCTGTCTCTGTCTCTCAGAAATAAATAAACATTAAAAAAAACTAAAAAAAAAAGATGGATCTTTGAATGCAGGAACTTAATTGAGGTGCATAACAATCAAGCTCTAATCGTTCAGAATTAGTGAACACAACCATGTATGAGAATGACAGAGAGGAAATAGTCATGTCATGCTCTCTAAGAAAAAGTTGATCAGATGTTTTTTCAATGGATTTTTCAGGAATTTATCTGCAACCTTTATCTTCCTGGCTGAGATTTTTCTCGCATCGTGAAGTCATGTTGATGAAGAGAATGAAATAGTAAAGCCATAGGAATGTGGACAGTAAGCTGTGTGGTGTAGATAATTCTGGTCTCAACAATAATTACACATTTCTTAGGCACCAACTATGTGTCAGATTATTTACACACTTATTTTGCTGAAAGTTCAATATAGGCAGGGATCACATTTATTTTGTAGATTGTTCTGTCTCTAGTTCCTAAATATCAGCACATGGTAAACAATCTAAAAAATTGTAAAATGTTTTAATTTTGTTATAACATTATACATAATAACACTATGCACTATGGGTATATAAACCAAAGAAATTCTAATAAGTTCCTTAAGGGAACATATATGAGAAAGTTTATCATAGCATTGTTGGTGGTAGCTGGGAATTGGCAACAATCTGGATGCCCATCTGCGTGAGGGTTCTCCAGAGAAACGGAACCAATAGAATATGTGTATACCTCTCTCTTCCTCTATACATGTATGTGTGTGTGTGTATGGATGGATGGATGATGGATGGATGTAAGGATGATGGATGGATAGATGGATAGATAAACAGGTAGGTAGATAGATAGAGATAGATTTGTTTTAAGGAATTGGCTCATGTGATTAGGGAGGCTGGCCGGTCCAAAATCTGCAGAGTGGGTTGGCAGGCTAGAGACCAGGGAAGAGCCGATGCTACAGTTCAATTTAGAAGACTCTCTGCTGGCAGAATTCCCTCTCTCTTGGAGAAAATCAGCCTTTTGTTCCATTAAGGCCTTCAGCTGATTGGGTGAGGCCCACCCACATTATGAAAGGCAATCTTTACTCAAAGTCCACCAATGTTAATTTCATTTAAAAACACAGAAACATCTAGGCACTGTGGGCCACCCAAGTCAACACATAAAATTAACTATCGCACTATTCCTGTAAGATTAGATAGGTAAAATTTAATGGATACAGACCCCAGGATACTATATCAGTAAGTGTCCCAATAGGAAAGAGATGGCCAGTTCAAGAGAGTTCAAATGAAAAGCATTTAGCAAAGATACTGTTTATGATGGTAGACAAAGTTAAGGGAACAACAGGGACAGTAAGTCACCCAGGGACTATCAAGTAGGGTAAACCCTCATCACCCCTATGTCCAAAGGATAAGGGGAGAGGATGATGTAATTGGAGCCTAGTGAGACCAGACCCATAGAGGGGAGGTGACCCAGCAGAAGCTGGCTGTGACCTGAAAGGAGCAGACCTACTGCCCAGTTCTCAGTAAGGCAGGGAGAGAGGCAGGGAGCATGTTGAGAGCTTGCAGTGTGGCAGCCAATCAACCTGACCTCTCTTTCTTCCTACCCTCGGTCTTCTCTTGGTGCCTCCCATTGGTCAAACACAACCAGAAAGAGGCCAGTAGGCCTAGGCTCTGGCTAATGTGTCTGTAAGGATCAGCCGTGGGGGCACAGAGCTAGGCAAGGAGCTACCCAATGGCCTAGAAAGGGCCAAGGACAAAAGGCCAGTATAAACAGTATGTAGCAGTTAGAAGTCATGGTATAGATACGCTTAGAATGACATGGATGAATCTGAAAGTGTAACATGAGGCAAAAAAGGTAAGAAACAGAAAGAGGTCTAAGACACAATTCCAGTTACAAAAATTAAAATACATATACGTAAAACAACAATGCACATTTGCCAGAGTATTTAGGAACAAACTCATATATACATCAAACACTGCAGAATGGCTGCATATGGTAGAGGAGAGGAATGTGGATTTAAAGGGATTAACCAGAAATGTAAATAAGAAAGGGACCAGTGTTGATAGTGTGCTATGAATGAAGAGAGGGATTAACTCAACCCCCTGCATCACGGTCCAACTTTTTCACAAAAACTAAAAATGCCATTGATATTAACTTCTCTGTGATAAGGACGAAGCAGCTAAGGCCTTGAGGAGTTTGAGGAGCCAGCCTGAGGTTATGAATGTAGTAGGAGATCCCTTGAGGAAATGAGAGGCCAGAGACATCCTTGGTGCAGACCCTTCAGTCACACTGCCATGGCCCCATCTCTGTGGGACGTTTGGTCCACACAATGCAATGATGTAAGACCTGTGTCCACCCACATCACTGCTGTTCATTTTTGTGTTCCTGCCTGGCGACCAGTGAGGACCTTTTTGAGTTTGAGGACTTACTTTAGAAAAGTACCAGTGTCAACATTATACCTATCATTAGCCAAAGCTTCTGTAAATGGTGTCATTTTGGGGGAGGTAATTGTCAGGTTGGGCCTGAGCAGACACACAACTCAGCTGTTATCTGCAAGGTCGTTTTCAATCTTTTGCCCTTTTCCATCTGTCAACAGGCGTCTCACTTGGTTTATGTTAAGCTTAGAAAATGAGGTTTGGTTTTATCCAGGGGGTGGATAGCCTGAGCTGCTTGGCTCTGGAAAGGAAGGCTGTGGGGATGGTCTTAGCCACTCTGGGGCTCTGTGTAAGGGGGCCGAGGAGCACTTGCCCTCAAAGGATGCTTGTCTCTGGGGCCAGAGTGTTGTCTGCCCACAAATGTAATCCTTTTCCCTGAAAAGGTCCCTGGGCTAGGTTTCCAGGACTGGGCAATTACGGGAATGGCCCCACAAACACTGTAGTGATCACATTAGCAGATTGTGAGAGGAAGGCAGACGATACTTTTTTGATTCTGGGAAAAATAAGAAGAAAAAATACACGCTTGTGTATCACTCATGCTGCCACATCAGAGAAACCTGAATCGGTTTAGGGCAATTAATACCCACAACAGTAGCGAGAGTGACTCTAAAACCCACTACCGTCATTTGTTCATCTGTTCTATAGGAGGCACGGTGCTCAAGGTTGACATCTGTGTTCTCAGTCTGTGCTGGGACGGGGTGACTTGGGGCTGGAAGCCCAGAGAAGCTTGAAGCTTCCGGGGTGGAGCTAAGTGGAACCTTCCCGAAGTTGGGATTGATGCTTATCTTAAAGGCAGGGATTTATGTTGCGGTTGTTCTCTCCTCTCCTTGCCTGGAGGGTGCTCCTGTGCTACCTTCTGAAAGGACCTCAGATGAGAAGGGAGTTCACGCAAACACACAGTCAGATACGGATCCGCCAGACTGGGCTGACTGGCCGATGGAGGATTCCCTTGGCAACTGGTGCCTGAATGTGAATATGCCCCACTTCTGCCCGTTTGTTTTCAGTACTTTGCTCTTGCTGCCTCGCCTTTTTTTCTCTCTTTTAACGATGCTTTGTTCTAGTAGCAAAAGATACTAAAAATAAAAAATAAAATAGTCATAATCAACGACAGGCACTGTTCTCGTCACCTTAGGATCTCATTCGATCCTCTGTGTAACCTTGTATGTTATTATCCCCGATTGACAGATGAAGAAACTGAAGCCTGAGCAGTTTAAGAAACTAGTTCAAGATCGTACAGCTAGCTAGACTATTTGAGAAGCAGGGAACAGAACCCTGTGCTGTTTTCCTTCAAAGCCCAGGATACTTTCTGCTGGGCCACGTTGCCTATAAAGTGGGGATGGTAATAATAGTTGCCCTGCTTGCTTTGCAAGCCTGTGGTGAGACTCAAATGAGGCAGTAATTAGGAAAGCACTTTGAAAATTGCAAAGCACTATATAAATATACGGTATTATTCTAATGTATCACTGGCCTACAAAAACACTGCTTCAACATTTCGTTTAGGAGAAGACCCACCAGACCATTATTCAATAAGATAACACCACATGTGATCCTTTTATCATTCAAAGAATGTTTATGAAGTCTACAAAACCAGAACCATTAGGAAGGTTTTGTTTTCTGGGTAGGCTCAGTAAACTTGGAGCCAGCTCAAGAAGTCTTTAAATAGCCAGGAAGTTAAACTGAAGAGACTGCATTAAGCCTCAGAGAATTGAAAATCCTTTCACGGACTCTGGCAGTTTAAAATATATGCTTTTGATAAATTAGAATGTTCCTAAGAGTTGCTTTCAAGGAGTTGAATGGGAATCCCTTTTGGGATTAAAGGGCGCTGTAATAGTAATACAAAATAATAATGGTCATTATGACCGGTGGGGCAGAGGGAAGTGCAGTAACTATCTAACCAGACTTCCTGGTTAACTAGATACATCACAGATTAAATAATCTGGTAAAAATGGGAATAATAATACTACCTATATGGTAAGGCAGTTCTCCCTGATAAAAATGTTCTCCCTGGTAAAAATGGGAATAATAATACTACCTATCTGGTAAGGCAGTTGTGATAATGAAATAAGTAATTGAAACAGTGACTGGTACGTGATAACTCTCAGTAGAAGTTACCTCATGCTGTTATTATGACTTATTAAGCACATAAAACATGAGCTACACAAGATGAAAATATTAAAGATACTGGATTTAACTGTAATGATTAAGAGCTTCCAATGTGCCAGGTATTATACTCCACACTTTATAAATATTATCTCTTTACTCATTGTAACCACCACCACGAAGAGATTTTATCACTCCACATTTTACAGATGTGGAAACTGAGGTCCAGAGTATAATAGTGTGAATTGCTCTCTAAGACTTATCTATTCTTTACTACTTCCCCAAACTACCAAAGCCTGGTAGCTGGTGGAAAGTCCTCTGGCCTTGGATCTCACTGACACTGAGGATGGGAGAGAAGTGCTGTCCAGTGTCCTAAGCGCTGACAACACTGTTGACACATGGGCATCCAGGGCAAGGAAGGCCTGTCTAGAAACAATGGCCCAAAAAGTTGAGGTTGGCCTTTCCACACCTTTTCAGAGTTCTAGGCTAACCCATGATTATGCTTTCCACTTTGGGCTATTCTTGAAGCTGCTTTGAACCAGGCTTTAAGTTTTAAAAATATTCAGTAAGACAGGAGTGTTGCAATAACTCAGGATGTCCAGCTGGGTTGATGCAGGATGATATCTCATCAGACCACAGCTTTAAAACTTCCTGTAGTTCCTCATTGTCTAAAAGGAAAATGTCCTGGTTCTTTTTTTTTTTTTTAATGTTTATTTATTTTTGAGAGAGAAAGAGACAGAGTATGAGCGGGGGAGGGGCAGAGAGAGGGGGAGACACAGAATCCGAAGCAGGCTCCAGGCCCCGAGCTGTCAGTACAGAGCCTGACGTGGGGCTTGAACTCACAAACCATGAGATCATGACCTGAGCCAAAGTTGGATGCTTAATCAACTGAGCCACCCAGGCGCCCCTGTCCATCTTTATTATTGTGGTAGAGTGGAGTAAGTATGACCTTCAAGGTCCAAGAGTGAATCTTGGCTCTGTCATCACATAGCTGCATGAATTTTGAGGTGAGATTAATTTTCATGTGACGAGCCACAGTTTGCTCATCTACTATATAATGCTTCCTTGCCAGGTTATTGTAAAAATCAAATAAGATACAAAGGGATGCAAAGTACCCTGTCCCACGTGGCTCACTAAACTATGGTTTAGTGATTACATTCTCTTAGCAAGGCCCTCAGTCTATTGGTTAATAAACTCTCTCTCTATGTGCCCTATAGTTTATGAAGACCAAGTTGAGACGTGCCATTCCCAAATTTACTACAGAAATGAGATCATTTATATGGAATTGCCTTGCTTAATGCCTGGAAAAAAATAAGCTGTAAGTAAGGTAGAATGAATGAGGGTGGCCAAAAGGTAGGAGATAGGATATTGAGATATTGTTGTTTCCCAAGGGGTCTGCATACTGCCCTGGGAACCTCAAACTCAGGGAAGCCAAAGGGGGCAGGGTGGAAGGAAGGAATCTGATTAATGAGGAATCGTTTTGGGGGCCTGTATACTGTTGCCCCTTCCCCCCTAAGTATTTACCTCCCTCAGCCATCCCCAAACCAGACCACAACCAATCACATTTAAAGTTTGTCATTTGTCAGGGCACCTGGGTGGCTCAGTTGGTTAAGTGTCAGACTCTCTATCTCAACTCAGGTCATGATCTTATGGTTCGTGAGATCGAGCCCCACATCTAGCTTTATGCTGACAGCACGGAGCCTGCTTGGGTTTCTCTCCCTCTGTCTCTGCTCCTCCCCAGATGGCACTATCACGTTCTCTCTCTCTCTCTCTCTCTCTCTCTCTCAAAATAAATAAACTTATTTGTCATCCTTGAAAGAGTACCATACGGAAGAGAATGAAATTAAGTGCATAGAGATTACTTTGTAGTTCAGATAATTATCTCTGACTAATTCCACATTGGGTACAGTCTTGTAAATGTCATTAGGGTCTCAGATCTAGCTGCTCCTGCTGACTTCATGGTGACTTCCTTTTTATCAAACATATGTTCCCAAAAGAGTTCCTCTGCAGAGAGCCATTTAAGGGCTCAGGCAGCCTTCCAAAGTTGGTTTGGGGATGCATGGGAATGCAGCCTCTCCTGCTATTGCATTTAGGATCCTGACTTAATGTGTATTTTAATACTGATGTTTCTTTTGGTCCTTTTCCATGTATTGGATAGCTAGAAATAGATACACAAGCTGAAGTCTCCTTCGTTTCTGTAGGAACACATTTTATATCTAGCATTGTCAGCTCATTAACTGTTCCACCTAAGTGAATTTTCCAACTGATCGAAGCATTGCCCATTAAATGCCAAGTGGTTTGCTATTTAATGGAAATCTTCCTTAATGGATTGCCCACACACCTCTGTCTTCTAAAAAAAAAAATTACCTTTTCACAATAATGCATGGTCATCATTATGAATTATTGGATGGCACCACAATAGAGTACATAGCCAGGGTCTGTTGAAAGTTGGACTAATTGCCCCAAGCTGTTGAGCTTTTTGAGTACTTGAGTCTCCTTTCTTTCTCCTTAGAGTACGTTCTAGTTTATCTGCCTACATCTCCTTTCCTACTCTCAGTTTGTTATGTCTAGTCAACTCTGGACTGGGAAAACTGATAACTAAGCTTATGAAAAGTGCATATAAATAGCTTCTAGGTGAAGATCTTTTGAGCGTTTCTAAGAAGTAAACCTTAGTGCATAAATCTAGGTTGGTTCACCAAAACAAAGAGTCTTTACTTGGACAATATTTTTGTCATATATTTATTTACCTAGTCTGCCAAATTTGAGTCACAGGAACCCAGTCCAAGTGTTGACTGGGACCTCCAAGTTACTGCTACCTAAGGTGGTTCCTTTAAGTGGGATTTATATGACCTTCAAAAGATTCATTCAATCATTTCTTGTTTATTGCCAGACACTGAGCTAAGCTTTGACTGTCTAGACAGGCACAGTCCCTACCCCTGGGATTCTGAGAGTCTAGGTGAAAACAAAATATAGAAATAGATGAACTTGAAAACTGAATAAAGGGGTATATGACTGGGTTCCATACAGCTCAGAGAAGGGGATGGTGTCTGCTTAGGAAGGATGAAAGACAAGAGGAGAAAATTTGCTCCCCTCTCTACCTCCCTCCTTTATTTATGTCTTTCTCTCATTCTGACATTCCATAAATGCTTATTCAGCACCAGCTGTATTCCTTGCACTGAAATTGCAGTAGTGGATAAGACAAACATGATCCCTTTTCCAATTTGATTGTCAGAGAATGAATGGGGAGGAGGGGCAGAGGGAAGAAATGGGCAGCCCAGTAAAGAGAGTCAAGGATTGAAATGGCAGAGTGTGTTTGGGCTGGGGAGCTGTAATTTAGCATGGAGTAATGGGAGACAAGATTATAAATGACTTTGCATGCCGTGCTGAGGGCTTTGAACTTCTCTCGTGTGCAATAGATGCCCAGCAAAGGTTCTAACCACGGGGTTCATAAAAGTGTTGGCCGTATGGTGGTGAACGATGACATGGAAGATGGGTGGAAGCACGGAACCAAACCCATGCCATCTGAAAAATTATGCATAATTTTCAACTTTACCTTTAGGTTTAAATTCTGGGTTTTCAGCTTCAGTTACCCAGAATTCATCAACAGCTTTTTTGTTACTTCTGCCTTTGCTCCACCACCGCGCCCCCCCCCCCCCCCACCTTGACCGCTGTTATGCAGATCTAAGCAATCAGAACCTTAGGGGGAATGAGAGGCTGCCTGACTCTGAGAATGGGCTAATACATGAGTCAGCCAGGGTTTTGCTGTGGAATGATTCCAGTGGAATTTATTAATGACTGAATTACATCCCATGTTGTCCTGGTTCTTAACCCACATCATGAAGATTAAATGAGATAATGAGTGTGAAATTCTTTTGCCTGACCCATAAACACTAAATAAACAGCAGTTGTTTTTAGCCATGCTTATTCCACTTTGTCATGCTGCCTGCCAATTTAACACGCTTTGCTTTTTTTGTTGTTCTTGTTTTAAGGTATGTGGGCTCTCAGCTTATCCCCACTGTTCTGTTAGCTCCTCAATTTGGGGACTGGGCATGTTAATTAATCTTTGTATCATGACTTTTCATTTAGATTATTTAATGTGTCATATCCTGATCAGTAATGCAGAGACACACATGCTTGCAGAGAGCAGCAAAAATTCAGTTTAAATTTATCATTGCATTTCAACCAGAGGAAAATTTGAGGTTAGTGTTCCTGGAGGTTTTAATGAGAACAACATTCTCTTTGCATTATCAATGTTCCTCAGTCCTCACTTGGCTAGAGCAGCTACCTCTGGCTTCAGTTAGCTATTTACATTCCCCTATTTTTATATAAATTGTGCTATATTAGCATATATTTCACACTGTGACCTAGTGTTTCCCAGGCCTTTTAAGCCAGGCTATTTGTACATTAGTCAATGTCAACGGAAGTAAAATTGCAAATTGAGTACAGACTATAGCCCTGCTACATTGCCCACTCTGTCATGCTGAAATGGATCCCTTGTTCTAAGAAGATTTGCTGTGAAATACAGTCTATTTACATTAAGAAGACCTCTGTATATTTAAGGCATAATTGTTTCAGGGTCTTCATTAATTCTTGAACTGCAAGACCTGGGTTTTCTTTTCTTGTATCTTTTCTCTAACAATGGCAGTCAGAGGTTTCCAAAAAAAAATAATAATAACAAATTGGTCCTCATTAAAATGGAGCTGGGAATGGTTTTCTGGTAATATGCTTTACAAACAATGAGAGAATCTGATTGTAAATCAACTCCAGGACCCAGCCGTCTCAGGGTCTAGGCTGGGAAGCTCCAAGATAAAAGGTAGTCTGTATTTTTCTGGAAAAATAAAACAATTTTTTACTTCTGTAATTGATGAAGTGCTTATCTTGCCCTAGAATTTTAGGGTTGGAAGGGGTCTCAGAGTTTATTTAAACCAGCCCCTTCCTGGAATAATAATCCCTTCCTCAGTATCTCTGACATATGGACATCTAGTCTCTGCTTGAACACTTCTAGCCATGGACAGCTCACTCCTTTAAAAAAAATACATTGTGGCTAAGTAATGCGTAATATATAAATAACCACTTTATTTTTTATTTTTTTAAATGTTTATTGATTTTTGAGAGAGAGAGAGAGAGAGAGAGAGAGAGAGAGAGAGAGAGAGAACACAAGCAGGGGAGGGACAAAGAGAGAGGGAGACACAGAATCTGAAGCAGGCTCCAGGCTCTGAGCTGTCAGAGCAGAGCTGATGAGGGGCTCTGACCCGTGAACTGTGGAATCATGACGTGAGCTGAAGTTAGATGCTTAAGTGACTGAGCCACCCCGGAGTCCCTATAAGTAACCATTTTAACCATCTTTATGTGTACAGTTCAGTGGCATTAAGTTCAGTCACACTGTTTTGTAGTGATCACCACTGCCCATCTCTAGAACTTTTTCATCTTTCCAGATTGAAACTCTGTATCCATTAGACAATGATGCCCCATTCCCTCCTCCCCCACAACTTCTGGCAACTACAATCCAACCTCTGTCTCCATGAATTTGACTAATCTAGGTACCTCATATAATTGGAATCATATCATATTTGTCCTTTTGTGGCTGGTTTATTTTACTTCGTGTAAAGTCTTCAATGTTCATCCTTGTAGCATGTATCAGAATTTCCCTTCTTTTTAAGGTTTAGTAATATTTCGTTGTACATATATATGACATTCTGTTTATCAGTTCATCTGAAAATGGGCACTTGGATTGCTTCTACTTTTTGGCTATTGTGAATAATGCTGCTATGAACATGTGTATACAAATATATCTTTAAGTCCCTGCTTTCAGTTCCTTTGGGTATAGACCCAGAAATAGAATTTCTGGATCATATGGTAATTCTGCATTTAAGTTTTTGAGGAACTGCCGTCCCATCTTCCACAACGGTGGCACCATTTTCCAATTCTGCCAGCAGTGCACGAGGGTTCCAGTTTCTCTACATTCTCACCAACACTTGCTATCTTTTGTGTTTTTTAACTTGTTTTTACACACTGTAATATAATTGTAAGAGCATGGACTTTAGCTTTGAAACCTGGCACAGCCTCATATTGATTTCTCTGAGCCTCAGTTTATTTTTTTGTAAAGTGTAAATAAAGAGCTGCTGCTGCTGATTATGATAACCTTATAAAATTAATGAAGATAAAATGAGATCATTCCTGTAAAAAATACTTAGCTCAGTGTCTGAAAATAGCAGGCTGTCAGTGAATATTTGCTTTTATTTTTTTGGGTAGTCATTGATCAGTCCATTCTATCTGGGGACTCCTCTGATTGTTAGATTGCCTTCTTTATTTTCAGTTAAAACCTGTTTTGATGTAACTTCTGTAACTTGTGTAACAGTTGCCTGCAATTCATTGGTCCTGATTACATTCTTCACAGCCTCACAGAATAAATCATATCTTTCTTCCACATATCACCTCTCTGATATTTGAAAACAGCCATCAATTATTCGCTAGTCTTCCCTTGCTTTGGCCAAACATTCTGAGTTCCTTCATTGTTTCTTTTTCTTTTTTTCTTTTTTTTAATTTTTAACGTTTATTTATTTTTTGAGAGACAGAGGGAGAGCACAAGCAAGGAAGGGGCAAAGAGAGAGGGGGAGACACAGAATCCGAAGCAGGCTCCAGGCTCTGAACTGTCAGCACAGAGCCCAACAGGGTGCTTGAACTCACCAATCGCAAGATCATGACCTGAGCTGAAGTCAGACGCTTAACTGACTGAGCCACTCAGGCACCCCTCCTTCATTGTTTCTTAAGTGATGTGGTTTCTAGGTCTCTCATCATGTTTCTCAACTGATGCTGGACCGCAGTTTGTCTCCTAGAATAGAGTGACTGGAAATTTCATCATCTCTCCCATTTTTTTGGCTTTGTTCCCTAACAGCGATATCCATATGGAAGAATGGATGTGTGGATATTGGTGAATCAACAAAATAAGCTGCCCCTCATTTCTTTCCAGTGTTTCTTCCTCATTGCTCAGAATGCCTTATGTCTATAGCACTTGCTTTTTTTCAGTTTGCAATCAGCCTTCCATCATTTCAAATTGTCTCCATTTGTTTTATCTTTCCTAACTGTCAGCTCCTTAACAGGAAACAGGTAGTCCCTACTCCCATATACCTTCTCCATGGTCCCACCAGCAAACAGAGGGCACAAGGGCTGTGTGTTTTGAAATAAAAGTGTGGTGTACTCTTAAATATGGAGCCATGTATTCTGACGTAGTCACAGGATCCTTTGAGAGCACTGGCTGGAATATAGGTCTTTTCCATTGTTGAAGTGAACACCTGAAGACTTGCCCAGGAAGAGAAGGCTGGGGTGGGAGGGTATTTTGGCTGAAACTCCAAGGAGCACTTTGAACTTGGGTCATCAGACGTAAAAGTCTAGGGAGGGCTTGCTTCACCCCACCCCACCCCACCCTGTCCTGTAATTCCTTGACTCTCCAATGCCAAGCTAAATTGCCAGTTTCCAAATTTGCCCTTAGGAGGATGAACAGAGTGAAGTAGTGGTGTGTTTTTGAAAGGACCTGAGCAGTTGAGAGTATCCCACATATTTCTGATTTACATGCCTAACTCATCTCAATGTCTTTTTTTTATGAGCTCTTTAGCATCCTACAAGACTTCTCTGTTTCATCATGAATGGTTTTACCCTGAAAAACAAAATCCCAAACCTCTTTTCCAGAGAAAGGAAGTTGTATTTTTGTCAAGGATAAAATACTCGAATGGTACTCTTTTCCAGCAACTCAACTGAATGTTTGAAAACCTAGTTCCTCATGTATCATCTCATGTGTTTATATAAAAAAAAAAAAAGGTAAAAGCCAGATTTTCTTCCTGTCTTTAAAAACAACAACAAAAAAGTGACAGGGAAGGGGGAATAACTCACTTTTTTGGCATTTTAATAGAGTACCCAGAATCCTCCTAACATAAGATACTATTATAGTTGAAAGGCATGTTAAAACTATGTGTAAGCTAAAAACCCCATCTTTATAGGAAAAGACCGGTAGATTCACTCACAATTGACCTACGTGAGCTTTATGGCATGGGTTTTGGGACTTCTATTTTACCCACTCAGAACACTGAAAAATATTGATCTATAGTTCACAACCATTTTTCAGACATTTGGGGTTGCCAAATTGCTGACATACAGTTAAATAAGGTTTTATTTTGCAAAGTCAGTGCAATGTGGGCCCTTCTTAGTTTGCCTGTTTGCCATATATGCCTTTGGAATGATGCCATGCATGCCTGGTGATGACACCCAACACAAGCATTCTGCAGCTGGTGGTGTAGAAAACCAGCCAATCACCATTGAATGAATGGCAGAGAGAGGCAGCCTGTGGTCACCATTGTCTCCCATGTGTCATTTAGGCTCTGGTTGGTTTATCTGTGATTTCACTTTTGTTACATTGTGATTGAGTTGCTATACCCATTGAGATCTGCCATCTGGGGAAGTTTAAAGACATCAGGAATTAATGCTTTTGAGTTTCTTTAAGGTAAAGAAAGGAAGACCGAGGGATGTCTACACAAAAAAAGAATACCCTAATAGGGGATTATCAATAGCTGTTAACCTCGAAGCGTGTTAGGGAAGCCAGACTACCATCACCAACATCATTGCCATAAAATCTGATGACCCTTCTCTCCTCTGTTTCACCTTTCTTGCCACATTTCACATTTCAGTATGGAGAACATGATATGATAATGTGAACAGAGAATGTGATAATCTGTCCAGTGTGACCAAAATTCCCTGACATTATATTTAACATTGCAATTTTGGGGGAGAATTTCTTTTGATGTATTTTTTTGTTTCGTTTTGTGAACTTAAAAAAAAAAACAAAACACCCACAACCCTTGTAGATGTTGGAATTTAAAATGTAAGTACTAAGTGATACCTATAATGCCCAGAGAATGGAGAGAAAAAAAAAATCCCTGCATTGGTTAATTATGTCATGTGGATTTCTGCTCAGAGTATTTTGTGTTTAAAGCTATGGCATATATATACAAGTCCTAGTAAACTAGTGATGGTTTGAATAGAGGCCACTCTAGAGTAGGGGACAGAACCATGGGCTCACGTCTTAATTGGCCCCATTATGAGCAACGACTTTTGGCATATCGCTAATTCTTAGTTTTGTCACAATGAAAATGGGGATAATAACCTTTCAATAAATGTTTGTGAAAACATGCATAAATGTATTTTGCACACTATCATTGATATAGGAAATATGACTAACACGGTTGTCCTGTCACTGTTGTGTTTGCTGAAGTCCTCCTCTCACGTTGCCTCTTCCTCCCGCTCATTGCTGTCACTGCTCCCTTTTATTACTGTGTGAACAACTAAGGCAGGTCCTGCGCCTCTTGACCTGGTGTCCTCTTCTGCCTGCCAGTCAATGAGATTCAGCAAATATCAGGTCCCTATTGAGTGTTGGCCCTGGAGGATATAAAGATGAGTACTCAAAAGAAGCAAAAATGAACGTGCAGCAATATATAATGAACTGTTTGTAGTTCCCCAAATTTGCTCAGCTCTCTGGGACAAAAGAGCCTTTTGTCTGCCTAGCTAATGTCTACTTGTCCTTGAAGACTCAGCTCAAGAGTCAACATCCCTTGACAACCTTTGATGATTACTTCTATTACTCTCCCATCCACTCTGATGAGGTGCTCTTCCTCTGGAGTACCATAACATGCTGGGCACACCTTGAGAGAAACATTCATCATACAAAGTTGTAATCATTAAGTCTTCTTTTTTTTTTTTTTTAGCTCTCTCATTTTGCACATGCTATAAAACTTTTAAAGCACAGAAGGATACACGGTAAGAAGTTAGTCTCCTCATTTCTGACTTGCAGCCCCCAGTTTCCTCCTCAGATGTTGACATTTCCCTACTTTTGTATATCCCTTTTATAGCTGTTCATAGGGCATTTGCATTTAAAACTTCACCAATTGCCAAGTTGTACAAACTTATACTCCTACCAGTATAAGGGTTCCTGTTTCCCCATGTCCCTCTCAATATGGTGAGTTATCAATCTCTTTTAAAATTTCTAATCTGATCGGGAGGAAATGACATCTCATTGATGTTTTAATTTACATTTCTTATTTTGTCAGTGAATTTAGCATTTTTCCATATATGCATCTGGAATGATGCCATGCATGCCTGGTGCATTTCAAAACCACATATATTCCCTTATCTGTAAATTGTCTATTCATTTCCACTTATCTATTGCTTTCTTGGGGTTCTTCTTCTCTCTCTCTTTTTTTTTTTTTTTTGCTTATTTGTAGAACTTTTGCTTACTATATTATAGAAGCTACCCCTTTGCCTTTTGAGCTGCAACAATTTTTTTCTTTCTACTTTCTCGTTTGTTATTTGATATTATTTTTGCTTTTTTCCTTGTAGAACATTTTTAATGCCATCAAATTTATCATCTTTCTTTTTATGGATTTTAAATCTGGTGTTAAATATTGAAAATCCCTTTTCACTCCCAAATTGCCACATAAATTTTTCCCATGTTCTGAGGATAAACTTGGTTTATCCCCCTCAAGGTCAGGATAGGGAGCAGGTCAGGATAAATGAGGGCAGCAGAGCAGGCTTGTGAGGAAGGCCTTCTAGTAGATGACGTCACAGCATGGGCCCTCGACTGACCATGAACTCAAGGGAGAGGCAGCATGACAGAACCCATCAGATTGCTTCTCTTTCCCAAACGGTTCCAGCAGACACAACAAATTGCCCCAAATACCTTGATCATCCCTGACTGGAAACGGATGACTGCATTCCTGGTGGGGAAGGTATACACCTTCTCCGAGCAAAGCAGCTATTAAGAACATCCTCTTATCAGCCGGAGATCAAGTAGCCCATCTTGGGAGGTGACACACATGAGCGAACAGGCCGCCCCATCCATCATGTGCATAGTAGCATTGGTTGTTCTTGTTCGCTGCGGTTGACTAGAAAGGGCTCCTGAGATGCTGCTGTTTGACAGCTCTTGGAGGAGAAAAAGCCTCCCTTTTCACATAAGAGGGGCTCTTCGGCAAATCCAAAGCATGGTCCCGCATTGCTGTGAAAAGTTCCCGTGCCTGCAACCACAAATGCCAACGCAGCTTTGGAGGAACTACATTTCAACCCCCGGGAACCAACTCCAGCTGTTCTCATGAGGTCTGAAAACCATAGCAGTCCTGGTGGCTTGATGGTGGAAGCGAACAGTCACAAAATTAACTATGTGCAAAGTTATTTTTCTTTCCAGTGAGAGACATGAATAAAACAGTATGTTGCACGTGAGAATGACCAGATCTCCAACTCTGAATAGCAGTTGCTATAAGTTGAGCTCTGGATTTGTGGATGTGGAAATATCATTCCTTCCAGACCATTGTGTGAAAGAGATCCTGTACTTCTGCATCTCTTAGGTCTGAGCAGGTGAGCCACCAACACACAGCCTTGTCCGACGAGGGTGGCTGGCTTCCACACTCAGTTCTTCACCATGCTTCACTGTGGAAGGAGGCTCCTCTCCCATTTGTCTCTTACTTCTGAAGGCATGGGAATATTTGAAATTTAGTCAGCTTGTTCAGTGGAAATAATGTGGGGTTTAGAATCAGGAAGAGGATTCAAATCCCAGCTTTTTCACTCTGTGGCTTTAGGCTGGTTCCTAACTTCACTGGGCCTTCATGTTCTTATCTTTAATTGGGTATCTATTACCCACACATGATCCTACATAAGCATCCCAAAACTTTGTGACCACACACAACGAGCATTTATTTATCTCATGAGTCAGTGTGTTGGCTGGTAGTTCTTTCATGTGGACAGGGCCAAGGTCTTGGCACATTCTGTTAGCCAAAGGCCAGCCCAGATTCAGGTTAGGGAAGTAGACTCCATCTCTTCGTGGGAAAAGTTACAAAAAGGTGTGGAGACACGGAGGAATGCACCTTGGCCATTTTGCATCCTACCACACTACCTTATACCAATAAATGTAATAATATATGGAGAGTGCAGCTATTATATCACCTATGCATTCAGAAAACATTTGTTGAGTGCCTACTATGTGTGCAACGCAATAGTTGATACTATGTGTAGAGATAAGTAAGATTTCGTTCCTAGCCACAGGAAACATGCAATTTTTTTAATTTTTATTTTTAAATATTTGCTTATTTTTATTTTTATAGTTTTATTTATTTATTTTGAGAGAGACAGCACTGGTGGAGGAGGGGCAGAGAGAGAGGGAGACAGAGAATCCCAAGCAGGCTCTGTGCTGTTAGCCCAGAGCCTGGCATGGGGCTCGAACTCACAAACCATGAAATCATGACCTAAACCCAAATCCAGAGTCAGACACTTAACCAGCTGAGCCACCCAGATGCCCCAGGCAACATGCAATTTTTGTAAAGAAGCATGCTGAAACAATTGTGGGTTACCTTACAAACTGTGAAGTGTCTTAAGCGGGGAGCAAACAGAACACTATGGGACCTCAGAAGAGGGAGAGATTGAACTAAGAGGCTCTGGGAAGGGATTCTGGTCCCAACTTAGGCTCTGCATCATGTTTCCCTCTATTTAATTTTAATTATTGATCCCCTTAGGCTATCAACAATGACATGGTACAGGAAACCGAGTCCAGACGGGTGAAAGCATTTTAAACTGGAGTAATTTGAGGCAAATAGAGTATTTGAAAATTGCCAGCCATCTAGATCCTACACGCCCAGGCTAATATGGCTGGAGCAAAACCGTCTTACTATCTTGTAGGATAATAGTAATCCTCCTAAATTTACCTCTCTGATTAAAATAATTTCCACCAACCCAAGAGTCCCTCAATCCCATTAACTTAAACACTTGGTTTCCAGGGCCATCCAGAAGGTACAAATTATACTTTCAATAAATTTTTTTCTGAAAATAGTTCTTGTTAAAAATTTTACTCCTCACTCCTTGGAACTTTGAAATGATTGAATTAACAGTGTGCTGGAAGGTATTAGGGAAAACAAAAACAAAAACCTTAAAACTGGGGAAGAGTCTTCACCGGCAGTATAATAGAGAGCCTGCGTGGAGCCAGGTTTGGGGGAGGGGAGACCGTGGTTACCTTCTCCTGGCGGTTGATGACATGCCAGGGGACCTTAGGCAAGTTCTCTGGCCGAGTCTGGGTTTCTTCAACTCCAACCAGGGTATGATTATCTTGAGCCTTGATCCTTCACATGTGGAGTCATGAGCTCATGTCTGTTCTGTGTACAGACTTTCTTGAAAGGAAGAGAGCTACCTAAATACAAGGTACTCGTATTACTGTAAGGTGCTTGGAATCTTCATAGCCTTTTCAACTGCATCCAAAGTGGGCTTCTCTTAGTAAATGCTTTAAGTGGCTGAGAATCAAAGCTGAAAAGCATTTTTGTTTTTTTCTCCTTTTATGTCTAGGATAGGGTGACTGCATACATTTAGAGCGTGCCCGTTGTGGCATCTACAAACAGAATGCCCAGCCATTGAGATCCTATGTAACACAGATACTGGCTGGGACAATACTGCCTCGTTCTTTGTAGGATGATAATTTTTCTCCTAAAAGTCTAATTGGCTGAATCATTGGTCAACCAGTTAGGAGAACCTTCAAGTTAAATATAAATACTTGGATTTGAAAGTCATTCAAGAGGTACCAATTTTGTTCTTGGTTAATATTCACTGAGCTGTCTCAATATTGAGGTTGCTGACCACTTTGGAATTTTACAACAAATATGAGATACGTTTGTCTGCCAGCTTCTTTTCCCCTTGATTCTTAAATTACATTAAATTTATCTGTTCAGTTAAACCTTTTTGTATTTTTCACTTTTTTGCAGGCATATCATTATTTGAGTTTCCTTAAACCGGTGATTTATAGAAGACTAGTGCTGGGGTAGTTATCTAAGACCCACCTTGGGAGCTTTAGTAATTTAGGGATAGGGTCCCAGAATCTGGATTTGTTTAAAGTGCTCCCAGCTGGGTTTGGGAATCAGTGCATTAAATAGCCTTCAAGCTGTACCTATGGCAAGTAAAACAAAACAAAACAAACAAACAAAAAACAACAAAAAAACTAAAAGTGATATCTGCTACTTTGCTGAAGGTTTACCTTTTGCTGGACACCAAACTCATCTCCAAATATTTTCCTAGTTAATCCTCATCACAATGCAATGCCATTACTATTGTATCCATTTTTTGAATGAGGACCTGATGTTTAGAGGTGTGAAGTAATTTGCCCAAGGTCATAAGCTAGTATGTGACAGAGCCTGGATTTGAACATGTCTGACCCTCAATCAACATGATACCTTTAATTCCTCTGCTATGCTGTTTCCCATCTAGCCTGTTCAGAATTGTGTAGAAACCAGGTAGTGCACAAAGGAAGCATAAGACATAATCCTTGCCCTCAAGAAGTTTGCTATCTAATCAGAATGAAAGAATGAGCACTTACTCACTGATGGCCAAAGGATACATGGACCATAGAATTAAGTGCAAATTATAAAGTAGAAAATTAGAGTAATTCCAGAATTTTTTTTGTCTCTTCAACAGAAACCAAATGTCACTGAATTAGTAGATAGATTTTGTTTTCCTGTTGCACTGCATGGTTGTTTTGCTGTGACTTAAACAGAGAAGTATCCTATTTGAGGTTCAAACATAAGAAAGATTTTATTAATGTCAGCATTACACTATTTCAAGGAGATGAAGTTTGTGCATCAAACCTTCTGTTGTATGTATTCTATTTCCTCATTGGTCTGGCTGGAGCAGAAGTCATTTAACCTGTGCAAAGTACCATGTTAAATAGACTGTTAGTTCTCTTTTCAGAGCCAAGTGTAAATTAGAAAGCTATAAGGAACTGAAAATTTGGAACCTCGTAGACAGGTTAGACTAACCCTCCATTCCTGGCAGATATTTACATTGCTAAGAAGATAAAAGCATGAAGGACCCAGTCCCTGTTAAGAATCAATTTAGGAAGTATACAGGGCTAAAGCCAAATCACTGATCTTGGGACAGCCATTCCCTGCTTCTTTTAGTAGCCAAGTTCTGCAGGGAAGGGAAGTTATGGGACTCTGGCAGGTGGGGCATACCTGTTTTATTCAGAGGAGGAAATTAGATTATCCAGGATCCTTGTATGCATCTAAACATCTGGCTCTCCATAAACCATGTAAGGTTTATCACCAAAGGTTTTGGTCAGAACGATCCCTCAAGACCGCTAGTTCCATTTACCCCCATCCCCATTTCCACCACACATACACAGTATTTATCATACTATATTTTAACAGTTAGTTTACTTCTTTAAAAAAATTTTTTTTAATGTTTATTTATTTTGAGAGAGAGAGAGAGAGACACAGAGCGAGAGCCGGGGAGGGGCTGAGAGAGAGAGGGAGAAAAACCGAATCTTAAGCAGGCTCCAAGCTCTGAGCTGTCAGCACAGAGCCTGACATGGGGCTCGAACTCATGAACCATGAGATCACGACCTGAGCTGAAGTCAGAGGCTCAACTGACCGAGCCACCCAGGTGCCCCGCTTAGTTTACTTCTATGTGTTCCTACCACACAGTTCTGTGAAGTAAGAAATGGTCTTAATTTTGTTCATTATATCTTTAGCACCCAGCCAGCACTTAGCTGGTCTGAAACAGAGTAAGTGCTCAAGAAATATTTATTGAATGAATAAATGGGGGAATCATTGAACAAACAAATTTAATAACATTAAACTCCAGGTGAAAGTAAGGAGTTTTTAAAGTTTTTTTTTTAACGTTTATTTATTTTTGAGACAGAGAGAGACAGAGCATGAATGGGGGAGGGGCAGAGAGAGAGGGAGACACAGAATTGGAAGCAGGCTCCAGGCTCTGAGCCATCAGCCCAGAGCCCGATGCGGGGCTCGAACTCACGGACGGCGAGATAGTGACCTGAGCCGAAGTCGGCCGCTCAACCGACTGAGCCACCCAGGCGCCCCTTGTAAGGAGTTTTTAAAGACATCCTTTGTGGCCCTCTCTTTTTCCAAACTGTATGCTAATACGCTGTTTAGGGGTCACCTGGCACAACTTAACTTTGCTCCTATTGTGTGTGGAACTTAACCTAGACTTCATTTGTTTTGTAAGAGTCGAGAGTCATGGAATTGCAGCTAGGAAAGCCTCTTTCTTGGGTTTCTTGTTTCTTCTGAACGACAGAAGACCATGAACTGACCAAAGACAATTACAGGGTAATAGACTTTTCTTACAAAATTGATAATAGAATACGAAAGTGTGCATGGGCCATACAAAGGGGGAAGATTAAATGGCAAACACCAAAGACAAGTACAGGTAACACAGCAGGGAGGAAGAAAAAATTGCCAGGAGGCACTTTTGAGGGGAAAAGCCTATAAGGAAGAGCAGTGAAGTGGAAACCAGAACAAATAAGTGAAGTTTGTTGATGTCTTTGGGAATCTGAGTTGTCTATGCAGCACCTGAAAGAAAATGAAATGAAACCTACATAGATTGATAAGACCATTTTCTGAGTTAAAGATTTTTCAGCATGCTTCCTCCTTTTCTTTATTATGTCTTTGCCATCTTGTTCTGAAGCTAGAAATAAACCAATTCTTTTGTTCCACTAAGCATCCGTTGAGCAGCACCATGGGTGAGTGAGGAAGTGCTAACTTTGGATCCAGTCATTTGAACTTCTTGGGGAAAATCAAGGTTTGAGCCATTTTGAAATTTCTCCTAGGACTTGCATTGACCCTAAGAAGATCCTGCCTCACCAGTAATTAGCTGGGATGTTGCTTTTTTATCTGTAAGAAAAAAACAAAACTAGAAGCCCCTAGATTTTGAAATTACTACTTGTTTACTTGTTGGAAAAAGTTGATACTATGCAATTAAGTATGACCATTATTGAGTTACATGCACTTCCATGAATGTGCCATAGAATTTCCAACACCCAGACCTTCTGTCAGAGTGGAACAGACTTTGCCACCAGCCATCCTTGGGTTCCCCCTCCCTAAACTGGGGGATGTACTCCTTCTCGATGCTGACTTGGAACCCTCTTTTACCTCTGTGGTATTTTTTAAAAAAATTTTTAACGTTTCATTTTAGTTTTTGAGAGACAGAGACAGAGTGGGAGCAGGGGAGGGGCAGAGAGAGAGGGAGATACAGAATCCAAAGCAGGCTCCAGGCTCTGAGGTGTCAGCAAAGAGCCTGATGCGGGGCTCGAACCCACAAACCACAAGATCATGACCTAAGCTGAAGTCGGACACTTAACCGACTGAGCCACCCAGGCACCCCTGTTGTACTTCTAATCACATATTTATTTTTAGAATCAAGGCTTATTTAATATTTTCAACATATTTTCCAGTTTATTTGCCTATTATTGCTTCTTGCATATAACTCTTTCTTTCTAGATTCACCTTCCTTCTTACTGAAATAAAGAATTTAGCACAAACGGTTGTGAATGGGTACATAACAGTTTTATTTTTAGTAGCCAGAAAATGAAAACAACCAAATGTCCTAGGTCAGTGGTTAAACAAAGTGTGGTACATTCATACTATGGAATACTACTCAGCAATGAGAAAGAACAAACCATTGATACATGCAACAAATTGAGTGAATCTCAAGGGCATTGTAGGAGTCTGTTTATATATTGTTCATGAAACAACAAAATTATAGAGATGGGGAACAGATTGGCAAGTGCCAAGTGTTAGGAATGTTTGGGGGAAGGGTGTGACTATAAAGGGGCAGCATGAGGGAGATCTTGGTGGTAATGATAGTTCTTTGTCTTGATTAAAGAGGTGGTTATATGGATCTACATGTAATAAAATGACATAGAACTTACATACACATGGTAACAATGTCAAATTCCTCATTGTGATGCTGTACCATGATTCTACAAGCTGTAATCCTGGAGAGAAACTGGGTGAAGGGTACATTGGACTTCTCCGGTCTTTACATACCGTTTGATTTCCTTTGGAGATGTGGCCTCCTCCCCCTTCTAATTCCTAGACTGCAAGGGTATAGCAGTTTCTCTAGGCCATTAGAGGAAGTGTTTTCAGCCCTTCCCACAGATAGGGATGGTCTCCCAGGCTCTAGTAAAGGCTTTAAGCAAGAACCCAGATCTCTCTCTGGCCACATCTTTCATTTTCTTTTCTTTTTTTTATAATTTAACTTTATTTTCTTATTTTTTAAGATTTACATCCAAATTAGTTAGTATATAGTGAAGCAATGATTTCAGGAGTAAATTCCTTAATGCCCTTACCCATTTAGCCCATCCCCTCCACAACCCCTCCAGCAACCCTCAGTTTGTTCTCCATATTTATGAGTCTCTTCTGTTTTGTCCCCCTCCCTGTTTTTATATTATTTTTGTTTCCCTTCCCTTATGTTAATCTGTTTTGTCTCTTAAAGTCCTCATATGAGTAAAGTCATATGATTTTTGTCTTTCTCTGACTGACTAATTTCACTTAGCATAATACCCTCCAGTTCCATCCACATAGTTGCAAATGGCAAGATTTCATTCTTTTTGATTGCCGAGTAATACTCCATTGTGTGTGTGTGTGTGTGTGTGTGTGTGTGTGTGTGTGTGTATATATATACCACATTTTCTTTATCCACACATCTTTCATTTTCAAATGAACCTTGAAACTGAGACCCCAGCTCAGATGGTCTGTATTTATAAGGCACCTCCCACATTAGCTTTCACTTACCATTCTCTTCCTTTTTGGCACCTGAGAATTTCTTCCCTTTCAACCTCAGCTATGCATTATATTTTTGTGTGTGATATTTTATTCAGTAGTCTTGATGTTTTTAGCCTGTTTGGGGCAGGGTGGGGAGAATGGCTTATGGGGTTAGAAGGCCATTTCTACCAGTTTCTATTGTTACCCTAGCATGCTGTTTATAATTGTGTTTCTGTACTTTCTTTCCTGAGACTGAGTTCTTGAAAATGCTGGGGACCAGGACAAGCTTTTTCATCCCAATTCTTATACACAGAAAGTGCTAATATACATGTGTATTGAATGAATGAATGACTCTCTAGAGTTCAATGGAAGAGAGCCCAAATATAACAGTTTTTTAAAGCTTATTTATTCATTTATTTTAAGAGAGAGAGAGACAGACAGACAGACAGACAGGTAGACATGGGGCTCAGTCCCACAAACTGTGAGATCATGACCTAAGCTGAAATCAAGAGTCAGTTCCTCAACTGACTGAGCCAGCCAGGTGCCCCAAATATAAAAGTTTTTAAGTAAGATAGTTTTCAAGATTTTTTTTTTTTAAGTAGGCTCCATGCCCAACATGGGGCTTGAACTCACAGCCCCAAGATCAAGAGTCAGATGCTCTATTCACTGAGTCAGCCTGGTGCCCCTCAAGTTTACTTTTATTGGCTTTGAAGGACATGTATGTCATTGTGGTGCTTTGTGTAGCATAATCCCTTTAAATATAAGAAGTGCATGTGATCCGTAATATTAATTTAACAGATTTAAAGAAGGAAATAGTCTGTACAAATAAAAAAGAGGCATATAAGGGTGAGTCAAGGAGTATTTCCTCCCCTCCCCTCGTGGTCCTTACTATCCTTTTGGGTTTTAGAATTAGGAAACCAGGCATTGATAGAGAGGAGGTGTGTGGTCTCAGGTACAGGGTCTCAAACGGTATTCTGCAGCGCTTAGAGTTCACAGGGGTTTCCTGTGGCTGAAGGGGGCTTAAGCCAGAGAGAAAGTGGATACACCTTTTAGGATCCCCCCCCCGACTCTCCCCTGATTTTGGCACATTTGGAGACCCTCTGGTTCTGCTGTCAGACGCCCTGCTCAGATTGATCAGAATTCCTGCCTCTATCCTAACAAGCTGTGTAGGCAAGTAGGTGTCTTAATAATCTCAGGTTCTTCAATCTTAGAATGGAGATAGTAATGGTATCTAACTATGGATTTTTGATAAGATCTCTGAGCCCCTTACACATTAAGAAAACCTGGACACCTTTTTTATCTTTCTTATTTTTTTTATTTTGCTTTTTACAATTCCCTCTATATAAAAATATGAATAATACTACAAAGTTCAGTATACTTTAAAGTTTTCTTCAACAAGCTTATGGCTTTGCCACCTCTATGGTAATTGTGCTATCGACAAAGTCATTACAGGTTTTATTTAAAAAATATGTTTTCATAGTGCAGTGTAGGTGGTGTGGTTGGGTTCCTGAGCAGGGGGTTTAAGGTGGCAAAATTGTGCCCTCTTCTCTCTCTGTGACTGTACTGTTAATTTCCTTTAAAGATTACATCAGAAATCCAAATTTGAGGCCACCGAGGATTATAAGGTCCTTGTAGACACTGAGCATAGTAATTCTCCAGTCCTGACTATCCCACCTGGGGTGAGAAAGGCTCTCACTTCCCTCTCTCAGTAAGTTCAGTCCCCAGAGTGGAAGGACCCCTCATTCAGGATCCCAGATGTGGGGTGATTGTGATCCCAGAGCTGCAGCAACGCCCTGGCTGACTAACCCCCTTGTGCTGTTAGAGAGTGTAAACTGCCTGTTACTTTTCCAAATAGGTACTTTTGGTGATACCTGGCTATGGGCTTCTCCTCCACTGAGGCACTGGAGTCAGGAAGCAACCATGGCTAAGAGCCTTCAGCAGACAACTCAAAGCCATCAGCTTGCCCACCTCCTTCCCACCCTCCCCTGGCCCCCAGTGATCATAAGCAGAGAAGAAGGGTGTGCCTGTTTAGTGGGACTGACCCTGGCTGTTTGAAAATGCCCTGTGTGTCTCTCTGAACTTAGCTTCTAAGGGTACATATCACAGCTTAGAGGCACAGACAGAAGAAAATGGATCACAGAGAGAAGGCAGCATGCGTTTATTTCTAAGCCATTTCTAAGGCCTGGCTCTACTTAGAACTTCTGTGATTTTCGCCAAATCACCTGACTACTGTGGGCCTCACTTTCTTCATCTGTAAAATGAGAAGACCATACCATATTAGAGGCTTAATGTTTGGTTGGTTGGTTTTTGGTTTAGAGCATCGAAGACTTTTCCACAATATCTGATACGTAAAAGAGAGAAACAGAAAATTGTTCCTGACGAAGGAGGGCCTAGAGCCCTGTCCTCTTGTCCTCTCTCCCCCTACATCCTGTAATGTCCCACAAAATCTTGTGGGTGCAAAAAACAGAATTATAGCTAAGGCACACCCAGACACAACATTCTGGGACTCGGGGTCTCTGGTCAAGGAGGGCCATGGGATAGACATTTGTTCCCTCACACTTGGCCTTTGTGACCATTGGGCTGGCCTCTAGTCTCTGGAGTATGCTGGTTTATGTCTGTGTAACGTCACGTATCCCTGGATCAGGATACAGGATGTGGCATGGCTGGGTGCTTCTTATAAGAGCTTCCACATCCTGTGAACGTTGGGTCTCCACCTGCCAACTGCTGAGATGAACCAGTAATCCTTTCAGAGAGCACAGGCTTTTATCAATAAGGAGGATTCAAGGCTTATTTTTTTTTTCCTTTCCTCCAAATAACACTCCCACTGTTCAGGCTTAAATACCAAAACCTTATGGTTTGCAGAATCCGTGCCAAGAAGTCAATCATCAGTGAAACTGCAAAGATAATAGCTCCTATTGATTAAATCGGGAGAAGAATGGTTTGCCCTCCTGCAGGGGTCAGGGAAGATAAGGGCTGGAGTTTTCTAAAACATGCTTGATTTGCCTAAATTGGATAAAAGTACATAAAAACACTTATGTTCTTAAGAGAACTGGTGACCAATTCGGGAAAACCTCACAAAAATGAAAAGATTGGCTTAGATTAGTAAGGCATGAGAAATACAGAGTCTTTTCTAAAAGCATGGAGAATGTGTTATTTCAAACCTCGACAGTGAAGTAGCAGCTAACAGGAGTATGTCCACGTAGAGGATGGCTATTATCTGCCTTACTAGACAGAGAGGAAGTCACAAAAGATCTTCAGTGCTCACTCTATGCTGGACACTGTGCAGGACCCTTTTGGACCATAATCTAATGTAATCCTTACCACAGTCCTGTGAGGTGGCTTTCATTGTCCCCATTTTACAGATGAGAAAATAGAGGTCAAAAGATGTTAAATAACTTGCTTATGATCACAAAATTAGTAATTTAGCTATTCAACTATCTACTAATTGGTGCATATTAATTTGCTCTTACCACAATACTCTTACACAAAGAGATGTTGCTAGTCTGGTACGAAATGTCCTGGGAAATATCTCCTCCTTTTGCCATGATGAGGAGGTAGGAAAGAAGCTGAATCCATTAGTGGAGATCCTACATGGTCAAGGCTGATGGTTGTGTCTCTCTCTAAAGCTACTACTAACCTTTGACTCCATGGAGTCAAAGCTGAGACGTACTGAATTTTCTCACATATAAGTCAATCTTCCTTTTGGGGGAGGGGAAGCTTCTTAAACATCATTTTTTTTGTGTGTGAGGGAGAATTGCTAACATTTAATTGCTAACATTAAATAAACATTATTTTCACATAAAATAATCACCCTTTCTTTTAAAATATATGGCCTTGGAAGATAATATTTTTTAGGAAGGTTATTTATATTTTAAAATATTTTATCTGTTTTTATTATCACTCTATCGAGAAGCTGAACATGTGGTTATCTGAAGGAATAGATCTTGAGGCCGAGTACAGAATTCCTCAGAATCATCACAATCACTAAATGAGCTTGCGAATTGAAATTATCTTTGCCATAGTCTAAGAACCAAGTAGTAATTAGTGTCCAGGGACACATGGGGAATAATTTTACTGTTAGCAGTGCCAAGAAACTATTCATTTGTCATCGGTCCCAAATTATACTCAATCAGCAATTCAAAGTCAGGTTAGAAAAACCAAGGGACATAGAGCTAACTTTCTATAAAAATTAATACTGTAAAATGAAACCTTTATTTCTGGCAGTTTAACTGTGAGCAGCAGTAAGATGAAGCTATGAAAATATTGAATGTAAATGCCGTCAAGATCTGCCTTAATCCCACCACTTCCCCACCTTTTGCTTCTTTGCCTGAAATGCTGCCTTGGCTGCCATGCTTCTCTTCCCAAGCTCCCTGAAGTCTGGGTATTGGAGTGCTTGATGAGCCCTTTTGGAAGGTGAACCACAGTAGTTCATAATACTGCAAACAAGGGGCCATTATTCAAAGAGCCGAAGTAGGTGGCAACAGGAACAGGGTTAAGCGGAGCTGTGGTTGGAGTCCTTCATGGAGGGCCCTCAGATACAGACAATTAGCTTTTCCTTATGAAGTCACCTGCATGAAATACCCATTCCTAGGACAAGTGGTTAATACCAGAAGCCCTGCCTTCTACTGTGGTTTTGTGTTAAGCATTTTTCCCACCTGGGATGCTGTTTTCTTTTTCTTTTCATATTTTGCAATCTTATATGATTTGAAGTTCCTGCCATACTGTGCACCTGACTTCAGGTCCCCTTTAAAGAATCTGTGCCATTTTTAGCTCAGGACATAGGAGGGGACTGGGGCCACTTGCACTGAGAAGGGTATGCGTGGTTTGTCTACTTTCTTTCCCACCTGCTGCTGGGACAGGGCAAGTCAAGGAGGTCTGCACAAACCAAACAACCCTTTTGTCTCTGCTGTAGGTGGCAGGTTGATCAGAGACCCAGTAGACAAACTAGAAGTGGGTCTTTGCAAGGTCTCAGTGGATAAACATCCTGTTCTTGACAAAGCTCACTGACTATGGTGTGTGATTTCTATGGCCAAGTGGCAGCCAAGCCCTATCAGTAAATAAGGAAACAGTAGAAAGTGTGCTTATCTAGGTAAAAGGTGAAGCCAGAGAGAGGTAAGATGAAAAACACATCAGGTTTCACAGACCTGAGTACCAGGTAGCATGAGCTACTAGGAGATATGTAGGCAATAGAAACAGACTTGGATTTGAATCCCAGTTCTTCCACTTACTAAAAAGTTCACCTTGCATTTCAGATCCATTTTTAGTGTCTACCTAGAGCACTGTACTGGAAAGACTCTAAGGCAGATCTCAGGTTTAACAGGCAAAAAGAGCCATAATTGATTAATGATGTCTGTACCAGATTGAAGGAAGGAAAATGGATTCATGTGGGTGTCATTATCTAATGTTGTAGGCACTGAGTTCTCCAAGATTCTGCTCCGTACTAAAGTTCTGTATGTACTAAAGTACGTGTGTGTGTGTGTGTGTGTGTGTGTGTGTGTGTGGTCTAAGGGGAAGTTAATGCAACCCTATTAAAATGTGCATGACATCATCATGGCTTAAAATTTCAAAAACAACAATAAAAACATCATTTGTATATTACAGTCTATTACTGCTGTAGAGTTTTTAAATCTTCATAGTGTCTTATGCCCTTTCTGTTGTTGATTTGCATGTTTGCTTTAATTTATGGTGGTTTTGAAAATTGTCTTTGGAGTTTAGTTACCTCACATGACTCTCATATTCAAAAACTTAGCTTTCATTTGTCTTGACTCTAAGTTTCAATGTAGAGAAATAGATTTCTCCATTAATAGAAACGCTATCAATTCACAAACACAGCAAGTGAAATCAGCAGAAAGAGCAAACTTAGTTCTCATTTTTCATGGAAAGACTATTGAATATATTGTCTAAGAGTGATCTTCTAACAAGAAAAGGAAGAGTTGATGTTTGATAACGTTCAGTCATTTCTGCAGGTTTAGTTTGTTTTGTTAATGAAATCTTTGTATTTTAATTTTCAAGCCCATGTTTTAAAGAAAAAAAAACCAACAACACCTCTTTGAATCTGGCCTACAGATTGCTCATCTGGATAGACTCTGTAATGCAGGCGCCTCTGCCTGGCAAGCAGAGCGGCTGTTCAGTTTAATAAGCTATGGGATTGCAGTGGTCTCTCTCAGAAGGCAGTGCCTTTGGAAATCTCCTGTAATGCTTCTAACAGCCCATAAGTTACTTATATATTTAATATCACCCTTGTCTTTCTCCCCTCCCTTCTTTTTCTTTCCAGAAACAGAGATGTCAGTCACTGCTGAGTTAGTGCCTACCTCATCATGGAACATTTCAAGTGAACTCGACAAAGGTACACAATGGGGATGCACTGGGGAGGAGGAGGGGGGAGGCGTGAAACTCCATTTTTAATCCTGGCATGGCCTTCTTTGAAATCAGCTGCTTTGTAGATCATTAGAAGGAGGTGGGGGCCAAAATAAACCCCTTGCTTACTTTGTGATTATTTAATATTTGATTACTTGGAATTCTATGATTTCTGGAGAGGGTTTTTTTTTCCTCTTTCCTTTCCCTTCTTCCTCTAAAATGTTCCATATGGTAAAAACGCTTCAAGATGTGAAATAGGGTTGTTTCTGACCTTCCTGACATTGCATCTAGTGGATCTTATTTAGGGGATTTGATTCTGCCTGAGCCAGGATTGATCAGAGCTGTTTGCTGGGTGACCTTTTACAGTGAGTATTTGATGTGCTTGCAGGGTTCAGGGCAGAGTATTTGGAATGTTTGTAATTGCCTGTGCGTACAGATGGCAGCTTCCTGTGTGCACGTGGGGAACAGGTTCCTGCTATGAAGTTGTTGTAGTATTAATTAAGCTCCACCATATGCTAAGCTCTGGTTACTCGATAGAGACCCTGTGCTCTGGAATGGTAAATCAGGACACCTTCAAAGCCCCTGCAATGTGGCTCATCTTACCTTTCTAGCCTTATTTCTCTTTAGCCCCCTTTATATCCTTTTATGCATCTCCAGCAAAATTTATATTTCTTCTTATATACCCTGTGCTTTTCTGCCTCTCTCCTTTTGCCTAAGCTATTCTTTCCATCTGAATCACCCCTTTTTTTCTTTGCCAGTGCCCATTTTCTCCCTTCTGCACGCCACAAATTACTTATCCTTCAAGACTGAAAACAACACATTCTATATTAGCCACAGTCTTATCTAATCCCTCAGCAGGAAGTGGCCTTTCCTTCTTTGTAACTCCCATAGACCTTTTCTCTGTTCTTAACATTTTCTGTGTTATATCATGGTGATTTATACACCTGTCTGTCTCATTCTTATGCCTGAAAGCTCCTTGTAAGTAGGATTTCTATCTTATTCTCGTTCTTGTTCTTTTTTCTTTGTCTCCATTGCAAAATCTAACACAGACTCTTGTTCATAGGAATCCTCAATAAATGTGTGGAATAATGAGTGACAACTTAGGCCATATATGTGGATGGACACCTCTGTATATATATGTGCAAAACATGCAGCAAGCTTATTCTACTTTACTTCAGGCATGATTCTAGGTTCTGGGATTATAGTGATAAAAGCTCAAAAATCATTGTCCTTTATGTCAGATGCCTTTTATAATCAGCTCTCTTTTGTCTGCTCATGTGTTCACTGCGAGTTGTATTTCCTCTCTGAGGAGAGAGAACCTTATAAAATAGTAATAGGCAAGGTTATTCTGAGCTGAGATCAAGAGTCAGATGCTTAACCAACTGAGTCAACCAGGTAACCCATATTCTGATGGTTATACTTTATTAGGCATTTTAGGGTGGCAGGATAAGGTGAAATATCTTTTCACTTTAAGTAGGAGGACATTTAGAATAATTTTCTATTGTTAAATTTACTTTGGACATTCTTTTTCTACTTTAGGATTGGAGCAGGGACTGTATATTATTCCCTTCCATGTCCTGCACTAGGCACAATACCTAGGAGGCAATAGATTTTCAACAAATATTTTTACATTTTTTTTAATGTAAAAGAAGACATAAAACACACTAAATCTTAACTCAGTACTCACTATGTGACAAGTACTGTGCAAGGTGCTTTCAAGAATGTGAACTTGGGGTGTCTGGCTGGCTCAGTCGGTAGAGCATCCAACTCTTGATATCAGGGTCATGAGTTGAAACCCCGCATTGGGTGTGGAGCCTACTTAAAAACAATGTGAACTTAATCGGCAAGCTCTTTATGGCACCAACAGTAAAAATGATATCATTGTACACTACATGTTGTTGATCAGGTTCTAATTATGGCTATAAAAGAACATCAGTATCTGCTAAAAAGGCAGCAGAGCCACCAGTCAAGAATCTAGCTTGCCAGACTTTGAATTTCTACCAGACCAGGACTGTAATTAGCAGTGGTTGCCTTTCAAGAAAGTAGTGTCAATAGTAGTGAACCTACTTGCTACAAAGCTGGACTAAGGCAAACTTTTTGTGTGTTCAACATGAGCCTTCCAGAGGGCATGGATGGCTTTCCAGAGCTTCTTGGTATCATATTTCTCTAGAAGATAATTAGTATATGGTCTTTCATTCCCATCTAGAGTGAGAGAGAACTGATTAATTCTTTTATTCATCAGCCAAATCTTTTTTGCTTCCTATTCTGGTCTGGGCACTGTCTGAAAAATTAGTAGTGAAAGATGAATGAGACAAAGGTCTCTGTCCTCTGTGAACACAGAGTCAAGTGGAAAGGACTGGTATCTAAATGTATAATCAAAGCCTTCTGGTCAATTTGATAGATTGAGCTGTCAAGGCACATTCCCCCCTGATTACAGAGAGATGCTGATGAAAATATACAATGTAAAAAAAATATCATTGCCAGGCTGGCACACAAAAAAGATAAATCTCCAGGTGCCAGAAGAGCAAACTCAATGGTAGAGCAATGATCAGCAAGAAGGAATTAAAAGATTTTATAAAAATATGGGCAATGAGTATGGTTTTTAGGGGCTAGAGTTTCAATACCCTTTGGGGATCAGAACTGATGCCATAGGAAACCACCTCACTGCTTAAGCTGTTAGTGAGGGATGACCGGACCAAGCATGCAAGAAGAAGAATTCTGCTGAGGATATGTGTGGCAGTCCACAAACCACCCTGGGACATTGGGATCACTCACAGGAAATACAAGCCCCAACCTGTGCTGTATGGGGGTTGGGGGTTGAAGTTCTTCTCATGTAGTATAAAAGCCACAAACCAAGAAGATAATGTAAAAACTTGGTCTGGAATTGATTAAACTCTGAGACCCTGACAGGGGACAACCTAAAACCAGCTCACAAACTGTCTCACCATCACAGTACATGTGGCGTTCCCACCAAAAACAAAAGTTCTAAAATGAAAACGACTAAATAAGACCGGCAAACTCCTACTGATGTTAAGTTTACTTTTAAAAATTATAGTACACGCAAGAGAAGAATAAAAGAAGCCCACCATTAGCAACAGCCAGTAGACAAAACACATGGAAAAGCTCATACTTGGAAACTAAAGACAATAGACCAATTTGAGAGAGAATGTATGTTTAAAATATTTCATGGGAGGGGTGCCTGGGTGGCTCAGTTGGTTAAGCGTCTGACTCTTGATTTTGGCTCAGGTCATGATCTCAGTTGTGAGATCGAACCCCACTCCAGGCTCAACGCAAAGTGTGGAGCCTGCTTCAAATTCTCTTTCTCTCTCTCTCTCTCTCTGCCCCTCCCCTGCTTGTTCTCTCTCTCTCTCAAAATAAATAAATGTTAAAAAAAAGTTTCATGGGAGGGGAGCTTGAGTGGTGCTCAGTCGGTTAAACTTGTGACTTTTGATTTCAGCTCAAGATCTCACAGTTCGTGAGTTCGAACCCTGCATCATCCTCTGCACTGACAGCTCAGAACCTGCTTGGGATTCTCTTCCCCTCTCTCTCTCCCTTTCTCTGTGCCCCTTCTCCACTCATGATCGATCTCTCTCTCTCTCTCTCTCTCTCTCTCTCAAAATAAATAAACATTTAAAAAATGTTTCATGGGGGGGGCACCTGGGTGGCTTAGTCAGTTGAGCGTCTGACTTCAGCTCAGGTCATGATCCCACAGTTTGTGAGTTGGAGCCCCACGTCAGGTTCTGTGCTGACCGCTTGCTCAGAGCCTGGAGCCTGCTTCAGATTCTGTGTCTCCATCTCTCTTTGCCCCTCCCCTGCTCATGCTTTGTCTCACTCTGTTTCTCAAAAATAAATAAATTTAAAAAAAAATTTTTTTTTAAGTTTCATGGGAAACTTTATACATATGCACATACATAAAATTTTTTGTGGAGATGAGGAAATAGAAGCCATAGGTCAAGTACAAGATAGAATGATTTTTAAAAGTAGATTTTAAAATAACTATGTAGAAATTCTGGAATTGAAAAATAGAGTTATAGAAATTACAAGTTCATCAAGTGGGTTAAACAGTGGATGCATTCAGCTGAAGAGGGAAATAGTGAACTGGAAGACAGATTTGAGATAATATGGCAGTTAAGAGAACAAACTCTGGGACAGAGGTAACTAAGTTTGAATCCTGTATCTGCTACCTACATTCTATGTGACTCTGAGCAAGCGACTCAACCGATCTGTGCTTTGGTCTTCTCATTTGTAAGATGAGATAATAAAGGGTAATGACTTCATATGGTTGTTGTGAAAGTTGACCTGGCTAGCAAATCTGATAAACTAATTGGAGAGTAAGAAGTAACAGCTGGTTTTGGTTAATATGATTATTACTTTGGGCTTTATAGTAAAAAAAAATCATAGGTACTTTGGCAGGCTTGTAGGGAAAGCATATTTTAGAGATTTTAGATCTTGTTCAACCAGCCCACACCCGTTCTGGCCTTCCATATGTGAATGTTCACCCACACCAGCACCACACTTCTTAGCTTGATGATCAAGGTTCTCCATAGGCTTACCTCTGCTGATTCCTCTCACCTATCCCTACCCCCATACTTTAAATACTTATCTTTTTTTTTAAGTTTTTTATTATTTATTTTGGGAGAGAGCCAAGGGGAGGGGCAGAGAGAGGAGAGAATCGCAAGTGGGTTCTGCGCTGTCAGCACGGAGCTCAATGCAGGGTTCAAACCCTGAACTGCGAGATCATGACCTGAGCCAAAATCAAGAGTTGAAGAGTCGGACACTCAACCAACTGAGCTACCCAGGGCACCACCCCACCCCCTACTTTATACTCCACTTATTTCAACAACCTGCTTCTAATTCCCTAAATATCTGGCTCTACTTCAGTCTCTGCACCTTTGTTCATGCAGTTTCTTCTGACTGGATTGCCTCTAACCTCATTCTCCTCCTGGCTAACTCCTTCCTTAAGCAGTGCCTTAAGCATTCCCTCACCCCCTTTTTCCCACAGGGCTTCTAATGGGGATAGTGCTGAATAAGACAGGCTGTATCCCTACTTTGCTGGACCTTGTATTCTAGAGAGATGATGAATGAATGCTTTCGTCAGTCTCATCGACCATGCCATCAACAGTGCCCCTGAATGCTTCATATGTGGGCTACCATATCACCCCATGTCTATCTTGATCACAGTCCTTACCATGCTGTATTGAAATTATCTATTTTGTGCCTGCGTTTCTTAAAGTCAGGGGCTCTCTTATCTATTGGCATGTTCTTATTGCCCAATGCAATGTATGGTATGCAATAGGAAACATGATGCTAAATTGTTTGGGTTCATATCTCAGCTATGTCGATTCATAGCTGCTGCAGGTGAATACCTACTGTGTGTGAGGCACTTGCTAATAAGCATGTTGCATGCATCATTTGAATTCATACCACCTTGTATGGTAGAAGAGAAAGGCAACTGAGGCTTATCAGGCTTAAAGGAGTTGGCTGAAGGGCACCCATGGTGAGTGGGAGTGCCAGGATTTCCACCAAAGCCTCTAGGCCAAGTCCAGGGATCCATGTTCAACATGGCAGCTGGTTACACTGTCTCCTATGCATTCATATCCCCTCCTCCTGTGGGGTAAGTTCCATCACATGCAGAAGCAGTAAAATAAACCCCATCGTTTGATATTCTTTAATGTCTTTCTCTTCACCCAGCTGCTCTGTTCCACCTATCAACTCCACCCTGGTTCCCCAGCCTCACTCAGGTCCTGTTTTTCTGTTAAATGAGTCCAGTCAGTGGCATTAAACAGTTACCTGTTTATCCTTTCCAACAGGAAATGAAATTTAAAAGAGACAAGGCCACCCGGGAAGAGCCGTTGAAAGCTACTATTGATGGGGCAGGGGGGTAATTTCTGAAACAAATGCTTTAGAACCAAGTACCTTCTAAAATAAATGGATCTACAGGGGCCCAACCTCAGCTTCCCTAGGGGGGGTTTGGGATGGGGTGTGATGAGGGCCTCTTTCCCCTTCTTCCATTTTCAGTCACATGAGGTCTCAGAGGTTCTCTGTAGAAAGCCAAATGTTTCTTTTGGAGAAAGGACTGGAAATTGCACCCGTAGGTAGCAGAAAGGGAGGGAGCCTCCTACTTAAAAAAATACTGAGGCCTGCTTCCAACTGTAAATAGTTCTCTGTGCTGACAGACTAGATTTGGGGGTATTTTTGTCCTGGTTTGCTTTTTTAAATGGAGACCTGGCTTTCTCTACTACCTTAGAGCTTTACACATAGTAGGGAAGTATACAGTGTGGTTCTTATGAGCATGAGCTCTGGAGTTACTAGGACTCTGAGCTTCGTTTTGCTCACCTCTGGAGTGGGGGCATTTGTATCCATCACCTAAGACTTTTCCTGGCCAACAGACACATCTATGGGCCACATTTGTGTGTTGTGCCAAGGGCATCTGTTTGCATGGTCATAATAGACAGATGGATACATGCTGGCCTCAGTCCCTTAGCCCACCTCTTCCCTGAGAGCTTGACTGTAAAGAAATGTGACCAGGTTCTCTGGTTCAGGAGTGATTGCTTCCTCTTGTCCCCTTTTTCTGTTACTGGATTTATCCGTGGCACTTAGAGAGTCTATTTAAATGATAGTGACTGCCTGTAGTTTGGACCTTAGTTCACAGCTAGCTCAAATGAGGTAGCTGCATGCTTTTCTTATGCTCCTGATTGTATGGATTTGGAGCAGTGGCAGCGGGTGAAGAACAATGTAAGGATGAACTGGATCAGGAGTGTTAGTACTTGGCAGGCTCAAGAACAGTTCTCCTAGGACTGGGGTCTCTGAGAGCTTATGTCCCATCTTCAGAACTGGTAGTTGGTTGGAAAAATTCCTCGTGGAATCCCTAGGGTGGCCCTGCAATGTTTAAGAGGCCTCAATTCAGCAGGTGTCAGCCTTGTTGGGGAGGAAGACCGTCCTCTGCCCATTGAGGTCTTTCTAGCTGGACTTAGATTCAAATTAACATGAGACAGATTAATAGGAGAAAATCAAATTTAATAAGTGTAATCCACACAGACATGAGATTCTAAAGACAGTGAGGCAACATGAAGCTTATAGAAGCTAAGGAGAGGGATAGGGCCTAAGGATACAAAAAGGAGGAAGGCCATTGTGCAGGAAGGTGAAAGGAGATGTTTAGAAAAACAAGATTGCCCTATTATGCAGATAAGTTTCTTAGGTAAAGGGGAGTCTGTTAATAGCTTTCTTCCTGTTTCAGGCTGTCTTCTCCAGTGTAAATTTAAGCAGTTGAGGATCAGGAAGAGAGCTTTTCCCACATCTGCTGGGTTTTGATTACCTTTAACTCAAAATAATGTCCATGCCACAGTGGCCCATCTTGGGGCAGCCTGTTCTTGGCTCCTACAGCCTCAGGCAACATCTTCCTAATACTGATGGTAGCATTTTCTTCAAAGAACAGATATCATCTCGCCAAAATCAGTAACAGAAACACTTGGAGCCTCTGGAACCTCATATGGAAAATGGGAGAAGAGGCATCAACCCCAAAGGTTCTAAGAGTTTAAGAAGTATGAAGCCCCATCGCCCTCTCCAGTACAGATGGGCGCTTGTTTCTGGTAGTCCTTGTGCTTTCCACTCCTCCTCCTTATGCCCAAGGGGAGGGAAGTATAATATGGGAAAGAACACGTGACAAGGAACCTAGAATCTGGTCCCAGTTCAAGTCTGCCAACAGGTCAGCGATCTGTCAAGAAAGCTCTGGACCTCAGTGTTCTCATCCATAAAAAGGGAGGTATCCACCCTCGTTCTGGCTGCCTTACCCATTATGAGGCCCCAGTGTTGCATGGTCTAGAACAGTAGTCAGTAGACACCTGTGGCTATTTGAATAGTTGAAATGTGACCAATCCAAAATGAGATAGCTGTAGTATAAGTGGAAAACACTCAGTGGATTTCAAAGGCTTTGCATGATAAAAGAACTTAAGATATCTTATTAATAATTTTCATACTGACTACACGTTAAAATGATAAATATTCGTGTATTGAACTAAGTGAAATATATTGTAAAATTAATTTTACGTAATCCTTTTTATTGTGGCTACTAGACAATTTAAAATTATACATGATCTTCCTTGGGTAGCTTGTGTTATATTTCCATTCAAAGGTGCTGCTCTAATGAAAAAACAGATGAAATCTTAGGTAAATATCCGAGCCCGTGTTTCCTCCTTATAGCATGAAGAGATGTTCTATTGTCCAGTCCAGCTTTAAAATTTTCGGAACTACTTTTCATGAAAAAGAATTTTTCTAAAAGTGATTCTGGATGTGTAGGTACTACTTTAAAATATCTAAGTGTAAGGGATTATTGTTACCAATTATAATCTGATCATTAACTTTACAAAAAAAAAAAAGGCAATATTTTGAGCAAGGTCCCTTTTGTGGAGAAAAATTTTCAAATTAGAAGTCCGAAGCACAGGACTGGGTACTCAGTCGGTTGAGCGTCCGACTTGAGCTCAGATCATGATCTCACAGTTCGTGGGTTCAAGCCCCAAGTTGGGCTCTGTGCTGACAGCTCAGAGCCTGGAGCCTGCTTCAGATCCTGTGTCTCCCACTCTCTCTGTCCCTCCCCCACTCGCGCTCTGTCTCTCTCTCTCTCTCTCAAAAATAAATAAACATTAAAAAAAAATTAAAAAAAGAAGTCCAAAACACAAAGGGATTATACTTCTATAATTACATAAAGGACAGGGGCAGAATCCCAGAGCAGCTCAGGAAATTGCAGCTTTGGGGCAGTAGTTGGGCAGATTCAAGCAGGGCCCTGAGGATCGATCCATCATTGCCTTTCTCTCTTTCAAACTCCACCTTGCACTGCTCTCCCATGCCCGCTATGCACCAGATGCACTCGCTTCCTTTAGGCTTCTCCAGCAAGCCAAGCTCTTTTCTTGACCAGGAGCATTTGACATGCTGTTCCTTCTACCCAGAATCCTCTTCCTTTTTTCAGATCTTGGGCACAATTGTCATCCACTCAGATAAGCTCTTCCTGACCATACAAAGCTAGTCTCAACCGTGAGTTTCCTTTTCTGTAATAGCGGTTAATTAAAAAAAAAAAATCTGGGGGCGCCTGGGTGGCGCAGTCGGTTAAGCGTCCGACTTCAGCCAGGTCATGATCTCGCGGTCTGTGAGTTCGAGCCCCGCGTCAGGCTCTGGGCTGATGGCTCAGAGCCTGGAGCCTGTTTCCGATTCTGTGTCTCCCTCTCTCTCTGCCCCTCCCCCGTTCATGCTCTGTCTCTCTCTGTCCCAAAAATAAATAAAAAACGTTGAAAAAAAAATTAAAAAAAAAAAAATCTGTTCTAGGCCTGGAAGCAGTGAGAAGAATATCTTCTTGATAGGAAAGTAGGGGGCTGCTTGCCAGCTCCGCTGGGTCTGCTTTGTCCCTTGCTAACTAACTATCCCTTGTTAGTTAGGTCCCTTCACCTAGAACCCAGGATGGGAGCATGTGACGTGAAATCAGTTCCCCTCCAAACAAGCTGTGCTCTCCAGGACTCTTGTTAATCTGTTTTACTTAATAAGTCTATTTTTTTCAGTGAAGGAACCTCCAAAACGAGGCCTATGGAATTCTGTCATAAAATACAGGGAAAATGCCCCTTTATGGTCAATTTTGCTTCTGCAAATCCTGCTCAAAGGGGAGGGGCTGCCGGTGGGCACCACCACAGGAGCAGAAGGGTAGCCTTACCACTCAGGGGTCTCTCCAGCTCCAGCTCTTGGTGCCAGAGCTTAGGATGTCCCACAAAAGACCAGCTTGGCTGTGAGAGGAGAACAGAGCTCCCTGTTCCCAGCAACTACGGCCCAGTTGAGGAAGAGGAACAACCAAACAAGCTTGGAAATGTTTACGCTCCTGTTTTTACCATTTAGAATTGGGATAGAGATGAATCTACCTCCTATCATGGGTCTCAGACTCCTTACTCCCTTGGTACCACTTGCGGTAGTTGCTGGCTAAGACCAGGCACACTCTTGGACGCATAATAATCAGGAGGCAGCAGAGAAAGAGTTTCTTGATTTGCTCAGGCCATCCTTTTCCTTGCCAGCGTGTCTTTTAGTTTGGATTCAAATCTGCCTGCTAAGGGAACCTACTCTTCACCCACTTCAGAGATGATATTGGAGTTTGGTCTCAGGGTTCTTCTAGAAATTTGTGGACAACTGAGGTCCTGTTCGAAGAGATCATAGGCCTTTCTAGTCCTGGGCCTCTGGCTTTGGTCAAGCTTTGCTCAAAAACTCATTGGGACTTTTAGACTTACAGGCCTTTTGGCTAAGGGCAGGAGAAGCATGATCATAGAAAGTGCTTTGCCATCTGGCTCCTGCCTCAGCTCCCACTGATCCTGACCCTCTGCTCCTGCTTGCTGTGTTGTAGAACCAAACCAGTAATTGTTTCCCACCTTATTTCAGGACTCTGTGAAAATTTTGGTGCTTGCTATGATGAGAGTACCCTTCTCAAGCTTTTGTCATCCCTGTAAACCCCGTTCAGACCTCACCTCTTCAAAGAAGCCTTTCCTGACCTCATAGGTGACCATGCCTTACTCTGTGGGGGACGTGGGGAAGCCCCCCACACTGCTGGGTGATGCTTATTTTCATGTTTTTCCTCTCCTTCCCTTCTTCCTCATGCAAGAAATACTCACTAAGCATCTTCTTCATTTTAACAAGAGGATCTTCTTTGGAATGTCCTCATGGATCTTCCATTCTTAGCAGGAGGGCCAGCTAGGAGGAGCATTGTGGAGAGTGGGGGCAGCAGAACAGTTTGCCAGGAATCTTGAGACAGCAGTTATGTCTTATTTATGTGTCCCTGTAGCTCTAGTACACTCTAGTACAGGTGTTTGAATACATAGAGAAATAAACAAGTGAGTAGTGGAAAACAGAACACCAAAGTTGAAAGGTACTTTAGAGTCGTTGTTTGCAAACTTCGGTGGGCATCAGAATCACCTGGGAAGACCCAGGTTCACTGAAGCAGAGGAAACCCTAATCCTCTGTATCTTCACCAACTTCCTGGGTGATTCTGATGCCCACCAAAGCCTGAGAACTGCTGATAGAGCAGTAGCTCTTAACCTCAGCTGTAATTGTAATTATCTGGGGAGTTTTAAGAGTTATTAATGTCAGGGTCTGTCCCTCACCCCAATTCTGATTTCGTTGTTCTATACAGTCTGTACTTGAAAAGTTTCCCAGGTGATTCTAGCTTGCAACGAAGTTTGAGGACCAGTGTTTTCAAGTTCTTCCAGGCTAATCTGCACCGTAGTTGGCTTCTTCCACAACGTTCTCTAACAAGTGATTTATCCATGTGCAGAAGCTTGGAACTTTCTCCACTTCTGTCCTTAATTTTCTGAGGTGGTATAGAGAAAAACTGGGTTTGGAGGAAGAAGTTCTTGGTGTATAATTTGAACTCTGTGCTAACTCAGGTTCTTGAAAATTGAGCTTTGGTTAAATGGGATGTAAATGGAGAGAATACCTGTCTTCCACTATTTTGAGTACCGAATGTAATGACATGTAAAAGGGCTGAGCTCAAGTCCCTGCCCTGTTAAATAAATAGAGAGATAAATAGATAGATACTAATACTGAAAACATTTTTAAATGTCTGAATGGGTTGGCATAACTCCATCACTTCTTCTCTATGGCCTTCAGGAGTAATACCTCCCTGCCCCCATCTATTGAGGGCTTTTCATCTGCCATAAGTCATGTTAAGAGACTTATATGCATTGTCACACTTAACCCTCATAATAATTCTAAGAGATAGTATGTCCATTTTGCAGATGGGGGGGAAAAAGCCTTTGAGAAGTGTCATGGGCTGAATGGTGCCCCCCACCCCCACAAGATATGTCCATGTCCTAATTCCCAGAACCTATGAGTTTTACCTTATCTGGAAAAAGGGTGTTTGTAGATGTAAATTAAGGATTTTGAGAAAAGATTATCTTGCATTATCTGGGTTGGCCCTAGATGCCTGCAAGTGTTTTCATAAGATAAAGGCAGAAGGAGATTTCATACAGACCCACAGAGCAGAGGGTGATGTGAAGACCTGAGAGAGGCAGCCACAAGCCCAGGAATGCTGGGGGCCCCCGGAAACTGGAAGAGGCAAGGAATGGATTCCTTCTCAGAGCCCCTAGGGGGATCATGGTCCTGTCTGATTTTGGACTTCTAGCCTCAGAACTGAGAGTGAATACATTTTGGCTTTTTTAAGCCACAAAGTTTGTAGTAATTTGTTACAGCAACATCAGGAAACTGATAAAAAGCAATTTCAGCAATTTGCCAAAAGTCGCAAAGCCAGGAAGCCAGAATTCAAACCCATGTCCTTGACCAGTATACTATATGGCCTCTAACTAAATTGAAATTTGTAATAAAATTCCTTAGATTCATTTAATCAGCAAATGGTTATTGGTTATTGGTTATTGGTTCAAAGCCTGTACTGGGGGATGAAGATGTACTAGTGAACAAGACAGAAACAGTCTGTAATTTAGTGGAAGAGAGACTTTAACAGTGAATTTCACATATACTAAAAATAATTTCATTTTAGCAGTGAGAGATGCTCTAAAGGAGAAGTATGAAAACACACCTACATAAAAACAGCCTGTTACCTTGGAACAAAGGATTTTCACATCCTCCCTGCCTAGGCCCTACTAATAGCCACCTGAGGTAGGAGTCAGTCCTTCGTCTTCTCTGGCTTGTCTCCTGGGAACTACCATGCCTCTATCTCCATTTTAGCCCTCCTGAGCTTGCAGGAGAAGTTAGTCCCCAAACAGGGCAAGTCCCTCGTTGGGATAAGGACCCACAACAGGAGGAAGGCAGTGAGCTCTGCAATCCATTACAGACATCATTATGAGGCAGTGGAGTGTGGGGAAACTGTTTTTAGACAAGGTTGGAAAATTTTGCATTCCTGTGCCAAGCAAGATTTCCTGTAGGGCTATGAGAAGCTCACTAATCATCTCTTTAGTTCCAAGCGATATTACTTCAGGGCAGTTCCTGTCAAGGTCCTATGCTTAAATATCTCTTTGCCTGGGTTTATTCCATCAAATGCTTCATTTGCTTTGAAAAAAGCTCCGAGACTTAGCTGGTCCAGCAGCTTAGGGAGTACAACTCACCACATGCTTTGGAGGACTCCTCGCTCTGCCCCCAATTGTTGCAACTAAGACGAACTTATTTTCTGACTGTTTTCTGCATATGATTCCATTTTATGTGGGCCCGAAGTCAGACCTGACCAACTCCAGCCACTGGAATATGCTTATGCAGAATGCAGAATGACTTGCAAGAATTTTCTATCCATGGCCGTTGTCTTCTGAACTCAGCTGAGTTTTCCCAGAGATCCTGCCCAGATCTCTAATGTCCAAATTTTCCCCAACATTTATATTCACTCATTCACTCCACAGATATTTATTGAGTGCCAGCTGTGTGCTGGGCACTGCTCTAAAGCTATAGTGGTAGAAACACAAAATTCCTCTTCTTTGAACTTCACATTATGGTAGAGTTAGCAAATCTCTGTGTGGGAAATACTATCACAGCTAACACTTCCTGAATGCCTGTTCTGTCCTTCGTGCCATACTAGACACTTGAATCACAACATCATCCCATTACAAAAAACTTTTAATGTTTATTTATTTTTGAGAGACAGAGACAGAGTGCAAGTGGGGGAGGGGCAGAGAGAGAGGGAGACACAGAATCTGAAGCAGGCTCCAGGCTCTGAGCTGTCAGCACAGAGCCCGACACGGAGCTTGAACTCACAAACTGTGAGATCATGACCTGAGCCGAAGTCAGATGCTTAACTGACTGAGCCGCCTGGGCGCCCCAACATCATCACATTTAATCTGCCATAAAAACCCTGGAGTTAGGTACTATTGTGTCCATTTTATGACTGGGAAATCAAGCTTACAGAGGTGATGTGACTCAGCTAATAAATGACAGAGCCAGGATTCAAATCCAGGTTTTTCTGACTACAATGTCCATATTCTCAGTGACTACCAAGTTCTAAAATAATAATCTATGTTTATAGAGAGGAAAAATAGAATGAGGTTATAAGTTTTTTAGCTTATAAAATATCCTTTCTGGAAGAGGATATTCTTCATTACCCTTGGGTGATTTTTTTTATTTGTGTTTTCATTCTACTTTCCACACTTTCTTCAGTAAATATCCTACACTCCTGTAGTCAGATAAAATATAAGTAAAATACATAAGAAAATAAGAAAACTCATATATACCCCCAAATAATTGAAAACCAGTACTCAAACAGATTCATGGACATGCATGTTCATAGAAGTACTATGTATAAGAGCCAGGAGGTAGAAAGAGCCCAAAAGCCCATTAGTGGATGAATAGACAGACACGGTCTGAGATAGACATACAATGGAATATTACTCAGCCATAAAAAGGAATGGCATACTGATACATGCTACAACATGGATGAACCTCAAAAATGTTACACTGAATGAAGGAGGCCAGATACAAAAAGTCCCATGTCCCATTCATGAAAAAAAATATTCATAATAGTTAAATGTACAGAGACAAAAAGTAGAGGTTGCCAGGGACTGGGATAAGGGGTAACAGGGAGCAACTGCCTAATGGGTATAGGGTTTCCTTTGGGGGTGACAGACATGTTTTGGGGCTAGATAGAAATGGTGGCTATGTACTATTGTGAGTGTCCTAAATGCCACTGAATTATTTATTCACTTTAAAATGGTTCATGTTGTATGAATTTTGCCTCAATAAAGCAAAACAAAAACAAAAACACCAAATCAATAAAATAGACACGTTGATAAGCTTTTAGCATGCTATTCTTATGTACTGCTAGTGCCGTGAGGGCCACACAGGTGAGTTTGACATGTCCATGCTGAATTGTTTTCAAATTGTTTCACAATTGTGAATTGTGAATTGTTAGTGCTATTGCCTCTAACCCAAGTCAGAGCCCTGCCATGGCCACTAACTGATAGAGTAACCTTGGGCCAGTCCCTCAACCTCTCAGAACTTCGGGGCTCTCACTTGTCACGCAGGAGTAATAATGTCCTCTGAGATCAATTTTACATCCTAAGATGATAATGTTGTGCTCTATAAGCTGTACAGTTGATCTGCATACGTTTTTCTAGTCTTTATTTTTACATCAAGAACCACCAGGTGATCAGAAATCACCCCCAGCTGCTTACCAGGCATGTGTGTTACAAGAACTATGACAATAGTGGAATCTTAGTAGTGTCTGTTTTTACAGACTGTACTTTTTGTTGCTGTTGATACTGTTGTCTTTTATTGGTGCATGTTTTGTTCTTGTTTCTTTGCTTTATAATAAAGTTTGTTCGGATGAATAGGGATGTTTGGGCCGGGGAGCTGGGTGGGAGGGGGGGGCGGATAGTACAACCTCATTGAAGACATGAGCTCAGAGAAAGCCTATCTGCTGGCTTTGGGCATCTCCCTGCTAACAGTTCCCTGTGGGAATCAGGCTGATCATGACAATCTTATCAAACCTTGGGCCTGGATCACAGGTAAATCCTGGGCAGACCTTGAGCTGCTGGCCTTGAAATGCGTGCCTCTTAGGTGTTGATGACAGAGGGGTCCTGGTCAAGTCAGGATTGCCTGCTGTAGCCTATTCCTCTTGTGCTGCACAAACCTGCTAGGCGTGTCCCGTCAGCTCTCTGCTGCACTCATCCTGCTGAGAGAGAGACTTGGGAAAGGCTTGGGGATATCTTGAAAGACCACTTAAGAATTCACCTAAACAACCTGGGTCCTTTTCCCCAGGGTCAGTGGAAGCAGCCTTATTAAGTCTTATTTCAGGAAAACTAAGGTCTCCAGGAGGCTACTGTTAGGAAATTGGATTCAGCAGCTCAGATCGTTTGAGGTGAGGTGGGCCTGGGCCTGGAGGGCCTTCTGTACTTTTTTTTTATGGTTTATTTATTTATTTTGAGAGAGACAGTGCACATGTGAGTGGGGGAGGGGCAGAGAGAGGGAGAGAGAGAATTCCAAGCAGTCTCCACACTGTCAGGGCAAAGCCTGATGCAGGGCTCAATCCCATTACCCTGGGACATGACCTGAGCCAAAATGAAGAGTCGGACACTCACCTGACTGAGCCACCCAGGCACCCCTCTTCTGAACTTTTTATTGCTGTTTTCCTTAAATCATTTCCTTCTTTTAAAAAAGTCTAGATTTGAAAGTACTTATAGAAGCTCATTGTATTTGTTGTAGAAAACCTAGGAAATGAAATTATGCCAAAATTATATAGCCACTGCTAACACGTGTTCTTTTAGTCTTTTCTTATGCACATGTTTTTATATATGTATTTACTAAAATGGAACCATATTGGAGCATTCTCTATTGTAAACAGCATTTGTTTTTTGAACATCACAAACCTCTTTCTGTGTCATTAAATATTTTTAATGATATCATTTTTATTGGCCTTATTAAACATGTTCCATTGTAGGGGCATTTCTTAATTTATTTAACCTATCTCCAATGGTTGAAAAGTTAGAACTATTCCAGTTTTTTGTTGTTAAAAATAATACTGTGATGAAAATTGCATTACAGGGCCTGGGACGGACAGTATCTGGCCTCATGATGTTATCATAAATCTTTCTGCATATTTACAGTCCCTAGCAGTGCAGGAGAAGGTACCATTCTGCTTCCCTCACCAACCCTAGGTATTTTCATTTTCTTAATCATTGTCCATTTCATTAAATTTTTTTTTAAATATTTATTTATTTACTTATTTATTTTGAGAGAGAGTGAGCATGAATTGGGTAGGGTCAGAGAGAGAAAGAGAGAGAGACCCCCCCCCCCCCCCCCCCCGCCAAGCAGTCTCTGCTGTCAGCACAGAGCCCAACACAGGACTTGATCCCATGAACTGTGAGGTCATGATCTGAGCTAAAATCAGAGGTCGGGCGCTCCACTGACTGAGCTACCCAGCTGCCCCTCAAAATCCTTCCAATTCTTGAATATGCAACTCAAATGCCACTTCCTGTGAAGTTTCTTTTGGTTTCCAGTCATATTTAGTTGCCCTTTCTTCTCCATAATAATACAACTTTGTATTTTGATTTAGTCCCTATTTTACCCAGACTGCATTGAAAGCAAGGACCCTGCTTTAATATGCTCGCAACTGATCTAGCCCTAATTCTATTGGTACTCCCTAAAGGTACCAATAGAATTCATTGGTGATTTGAATGACTTGAGTGATTCATTAGTTCTAAGGAATGGTAGAGGCAATCAGGTGGGTTTAGGCTGCAGAAGAGAAGACTACAGGAAGCTCTGTGACTGTCTCCAAGTGTTGGATGTGTTGCCTTATAAAAGAGAGAAAAAATAGTTCCATGTTCCCTGGGAGCTTTGGATTGAGACTACCAATTAAGTTTCAAATAAGCAGATTTCAGTCCAATAAAGGGAAGATCTTTCTAATTAAAAAGTTGGGGGGATAACATTCATTGATAACCAAGAGCTACACTGTTGCTCTACACACTTTATTTCTACTCCCACATAGTCTTATACAATAGTTCCTTCTGTTACAGATGAGAAAATCAAAGTTACAAAAGGCTAAAGACCTAGTGTAATTTCATGTAGTTAGTCCATTTCCTTTGCCCATTCCTTCATAAAGAAGCAATTTTCCTCTCCCTAAAGGTATTGAAGCAGGATGCATGACCATTTTCCAGAAATTCTAGATCCGGAATGCTCTAGGGGTGTTGGTATAATTTACTATTTCAGTTTTCTTCCATCTCCCAAATCCCATGACTCAGAAATTCTCAATCTCTGACATTGGTTTAATGGAAATAGACCTATAAAACCTATCTTCTGTCTTTTTTTTTTTTTTGGAAAAGATATATTATAAAACTCTTACTAAGATTATTACAAATTATCATTACAGTATTAAATGTTTTAAGTGATCCCATTAGTTTCTATTTACAAAGATGTTTGGAGAATACAGCTTTGGAAATACTTATATTAATAAAATTGACTTGATCCTAGTCAATAGGGGCTACATGTTTTCAAACAAGGACTACTCTGTCTGAGAGAAAAATAATATGTACAAGTTGTCACCTGACTCTAGAAGTCAGATGGATGAGGTACTTAGCTTTGCTATCCTGATTGCATTCCATACTGAAGGTGGGTCCCTGTAGACCGAGCCCTCCCAGGATCAGCTTCTGCGGCAGGCAGCCAATGTTCTGAAGCAGCTGCCATTTTTCTTGGATGATTCATGTGTGAAAGTGTCTCCTCCATAAGAATCTGGGTCATCTTGTTCTTCTTCCCAGAGCCAGGCTCTTATCAGACCAGAAGCATCTCCTCATACAAATGCATCCAAGTTAGAAAGTTTATGAATGATAAGGATAGTTGTTCACTCCAAATACATAACTCTTTTGGTCTATGACATCTCATATTTGGCTATACTTTTTGTACTCAACAGAATTGGGCCTTAGAATCTTGGAGCTGGTGTACATTTTGTTGTAACTTTAGAGACCCTTTAAAAATGATCATTATCTCTATCTTCTTAATTCAGGTGGTTTATTTAGCTCAGTATTTCTCTCTCCCGTTGTGAAGTCATAGCCTTGAATTTGAGCAAAGCCTTTTGTTCCTGTGTGCATGTGTGTTTTAAATAACATTTTGGCATGTGCTATGGAACTCTTCTCTACTCTATTCCCACTACCACCACCCCTAACCCCTGGTCAGAGTAGAGATAACAACACAGAATGAGCTTCCATGAACATCTAAAACCAGCTCAATTTTATTGTTGTTGTTGTTTTGAGTTTTTCTTTGCATCTGCTTTGTTTTCCCAGGAAAAATATCACAGGTATCCTCCTCTTCTTCCATTTTTACTACACAACGTACATTGCTCCTGGATGGAGGTGGAAACAGGGAGAGAATGATACTTTTGAGTATCTTACAAGGTAGAAATGCCATTGAAACATTTGAATATGAAGTTGATACTACCTTGAGATCATTTAATCCAATCAGCCTTCAGTTTAACAGACAGGACTCAGAGAAGAGAATGAGTCACTTAATATCAAACAATACTTTTGTGGTAGAGGTGAGACCAGACCCTGTTCCCCTGTTCTCATTGCATAGCCTTAAAATATCACAGCTTCTAAGAGGTCTTCCAAAATTGCAGTAGAGACTGGACTGCATGATCAGCCCCATCAGGGCTTATTGAGGATGCTACCAGGGCAGATCACAGTCCTATCACAAACCTCAGGGATCTGGAACTCACAAGACGAAATCCTCAATTAACTGCCTTTGTTTTCTATACTTACCTTTCAAAGGCAAAGATGGAAAAGGTAAGACAATAAATAGGGAATTTATTGAAAACGCAATATCCTGTACGATTCCACTTATATGAGGTACCTTGAATAGTCAAATTGGTAGAGACAGAAAGGAGAATGGTAGTCATCAGGGACTGGTGGGGGGCGGGGAGAGAGGATGGAGAGTTGTTGTTTAATGGGTACTGAGTCTTAGTTTGGGAATATAAAACAAAGCTTTTTGAATGGATAGTGGTGAGGATTGCACATAATGTGTGTGTACTTAATGCCACTGGACTATGCGCTTAAAAATAATTAAAATGGTAAATTTTGTGTTGTGTATATTTTAACACACACACACACAGTGTTCTTTTTTTTTCAATATATGAAATTTATTGTCAAATTGGTTTCCATACAACACCCAGTGCTCATCCCAAAAGGTGCCCTCCTCAATAACCATCACCCACCCTCCCCTCCCTCCCACCCCCCATCAACCCTCAGTTTGTTCTCAGTTTTTTTTTTTTTAAATTTTTTTTTTTCAACGTTTTTTATTTATTTTTGGGACAGAGAGAGACAGAGCATGAACGGGGGAGGGGCAGAGAGAGAGGGAGACACAGAATCGGAAACAGGCTCCAGGCTCCGAGCCATCAGCCCAGAGCCTGACGCGGGGCTCGAACTCACGGACCGCGAGATCGTGACCTGGCTGAAGTCGGACGCTTAACCGACTGCGCCACCCAGGCGCCCCTGTTCTCAGTTTTTAAGAGTCTCTTATGCTTTGGCTCTCTCCCACTCTAACCTCTTTTTTTTTTTTTTTTTTTTTTCCTTCCCCTCCTCCATGGGTTTCTGTTAAGTTTCTCAGGATCCACATAACAGTGAAACCATATGGTATCTGTCTTTCTCTGTATGGCTTATTTCACTTAGCATCACACTCTCCAGTTCCATCCACGTTGCTACAAAGGGCCATATTTCATTCTTTCTCATTGCCACGTAGTACTCCATTGTGTATATAAACCACAATTTCTTTATCCATTCATCAGTTGCTGGACATTTAGGCTCTTTCCATAATTTGGCTATTGTTGAGAGTGCTATAAACATTGGGGTACAAGTGCCCCTATGCATCAGTGCTCCTGTATCCCTTGGGTAAATTCCTAGCAGTGCTATTGCTGGGTCATAGGGTAGGTCTATTTTTAATTTTCTGAGGAACCTCCACACTGCTTTCCAGAGTGGCTGCACCAATTTGCATTCCCACCAACAGTGCAAGAGGGTTCCCGTTTCTCCACATCCTCGCCAGCATCTATAGTCTCCTGATTTGTTCATTTTGGCCACTCTGACTGGTGTGAGGTGATATCTGGGTGTGGTTTTGATTTGTATTTCCCTGATAAGGAGTGACGTTGAGCATCTTTTCATGACACACACAGTGTTCTTGATGCATTTCTGAACCTCCATACCCTCGTGTGTATGCATCCTCAGAAACAGACTGTTATTATATCCCAAGGAGCACTAATAACAAATGTATGCCGTATTTTATTTGCCTTGCACTTTATTGTTTTCAAAGTAATGTCACACCCATGATTGCATTTGGTAGTCATCAATATTATCATGAGAAAGGCATGACAGGTATCCTTGCCCTTATTTTACAGATGAGTAAACTGAGGCCCAGAGTTACAGAGCTGATGGATAAAAGAGTTGGTACTGGAACCCAGGGCTTCTGATTTGTGTTTTTAGAACTATGCAAGATCCAGTGTAAAAAGTTTTAATTTTTTTAAATGTTTCTTTATTTTTGAGAGACAGAGAGAGAGCACGAGCAGGAGAGGGACAGAGAGAGACAGGCAGACATAGAATCCGAAGCTGGCTCCAGGCTCTGAGCTGCCAGCACAGAGCCCGATGCAGGGCTTGAACCCATGAACTGTGAGATCATGACCTGAGCCAAAGTTGGATGCTTAACCGACTGAGCCACTCAGGCACCCCACTGTAAAACGTTTGAAATGGATATTAACATATTATACTTACTAACCCTGAAAAGTGGACTCAAATATTTTAGAAAGATTTTCAAAGACTTTGAACAGTGAAGTGGTTTGGAGGAGGTTTTTAAAATGAAAATAAAGTAACTTAGTCACCTCAATGTCTAAACATTGTGATTAACTGAGGTTTTACTATACAGTAATAATACTGACAAACACTTTATAGGACTTTACTATGTACCAAATGCTGTTCTAAATGCCTTAACTATATTAATTCATTTAGCAAAGTGTATTATTTATAATTTATAATTAAATTTATCAAGACTAGCATGTGCTAAATACCCTCTGAAGTACTTGGTATACTTTATCTCATTTAATCCACATACCAATCTGAGGTAGCAGGTGTCACTGGAACTTGGAGATGTTAAATAATTTGCCAGAGAGCACTCGGCAGCCAGTAACACAGCCAGGACTCAAACCCAGGTCCACTTACCTCCTTACCACCCAAACAGATGGGGTAGTGTGGGTCTTTTTAATCACTGCCATCTCTAAATATTAATTATGTCATTCAGGCAGCTGGGGCGGTGTCCAAGTATGGATGCTGGCTGGCTCATAGTTTGCTTCTTGAGGGACTTCTAAGTTTCACTCAGAAATTCTGGCTGGAAATTTGATTCAGTTGCTGAAAGCGGAAGAAATACAGCTTTCATGTTCATGCACAATTTGCTTTTTCATTTTCTTTTATTATCCTGAGACTTACTGTAAATCACACTTTCCCATCAGTCCTGGGGGTTCTGATTATGTTCATGGGGTCCAGCTAAGAGCAAGGGCAGTAAATTACTGCCACTTTGTTTGAAAATTTTTTTAGCCACAGTACATTAGCTGCTTTTGTTTGCTTTTCCACTGGTAATGTGCACACTTTTAGTTCAGAATTGGTGTTTCTTGAATGTCTCATTTGTGAATAATGTAGCTTGCAAAATGGAATGATTGGGAAAAAAGTATGCAAGAGTGTCCTGTTGGCATCTGTAAGATTTTAAAGCATTTATAGCTAAAATGAGTTATTGAATTCTTTCTTTCTCTGTCTTACACACACTCACTCTGTCACTCTCTACATTTTCCTGTTCTCTTCACTCTCCTCTATTCTACTTCCCAAAGATCAACTGCATATGATAATTACCAATACAACAACTATTATTAGGTAACTGCCTTCTTCCAGGCTTCTATAAGTATTTTGTTTATTTGAAAGATTGATAGATCATACGGTCAGGGGACGTGTTTTATTGTAAGTTTCTGTTCCAAATTTCCTGACATTTTTAGTAAAAAAAAAAAAATGAAAAGAAAAGAACAAGAAGAAAGAAAAAGGAAAAAAATACCTTTTAAAAGGCAAAAATGGGGCTAATAAGAACCAGACCCTAAAGTGATTATCAAAATGTCAAAAATTACTACTTTTTCTTTATTCAATAGCATTAATCTTGAGGCACCTACCTTTCAGTAAAATCTCCCTAATGGCTTGACTTGATTCTCTTGCGGGGCCATCCACAAATAGAGTGGCTTCTAAAGTGGTACCCAAATCCTCAGTAGCTTTCAGTGGAGACTTTTGTTTATGTTTTTAAAATCCCATCTTTTGATAAAGTAGCAAGAAAGGAGGCTCTCTGGTGCAGCCTGGTAAGTTAGAGTTTGAGGTTTCCCCATGAGCCACATTGTCATAATGTTCACAGGAGCATTCTAAAGGTGCTAGAAAACATTCTAAAGGTGCTAGAAAACAATGATAATTGTGCAAGACCTGGCTGAGTTGTGAAAATTAACTCTTCTTCCTAAAATTTTTCAGAGTTTCCAGAGTGGCTTTGGAAAGGATTTTAGTGTGCCTAAAAAAGGGAACTTAAGTTAGAAAATTGTCATTCTTATCAAAAATCCATACAATGTCTTAGACTTTATAATAATCCCTGTTGAACAAGGCTGCTTACTTTACAAGAACTCCCTGTTGTCTGATAACTGCTCCCAAGACCCATGGTGATGAGCCTTTAGCAACCATGTTTATGTTATGTAACTCTGTCCCCTCTAGAGAGTTGATCGGACCAGAGGAGGGGCATTTGACCCTGGTTGGGACAATCAGAGTCCTTTCCTCAAACTTGGAATTGGGACTCAGAGACAGCCAATGTTTGAGTTGCTGGTGATGCCATGAGATTAACTTGGGGTAGATAACATGAAATGATTATCTTTTGCTGTGTGTGCAGAAAAGCCAAGAAAAATGGTTTACAAAGAGAGGAGATTTAAACAGATTCATAAAAAGAACCAAAGATAGAGGGTGGAGGGGGAATCCTGACCTGGTTCCCAGAAACTTTCCAGTCTTTGTTCCTGTTCCTCGTGGGGCCTGGCTGGACTCCTTGCCAGAGTTCCACAGAAACCCTTGCATTCTCTGGTAAATTCCTCATCCATGTCATCTGCTCCTTCTCACCCTTGTACTCCAGCTTGAGTTTGCTTCTGTTACATGCAGTCAATCAGAGTCTTAACAAAGAACAAGGACAGGTTGACTCTTTCTCCAGTATGTACTTGTTTGATTACATAGATGACCAAGTAAACAAATAGATGAATGTTCATACTTACTCTTTGGTACCCTAGATGAAAGGGCATTTTCCCACCTTTACTAACCCATCATCAGAGCAAATTCATCTAGAAATCTCCCAGAATGTATTCCCATCATATATACTCTGTGCCTTTCTTGTGGCACTCTTTTCTAATATCTATGATAATCTTTTCTTACTTCCTTTGGAAGCCTTATTCCTATCTTGTATTCATATCTTATTTCCTTTGGAAGCCCTTCGAAGGCAGGGACTGTGTGTGAATCCATACCTTCACTTCCTCGGACAGAGTCTGCCACAAGGTACATCTTAAGTAAATGTCTGCTATTCTGGAGAATTTATTTCACTCCTTAGAGTCTCAAATGGGGACAGTGTATCAGTTATCTATTGCTAGGTAACAAACCACTCCAAACTTAATGGATTCCAAAAGCAATCATCTATTCTTATCTCTCATGTTTCTGGGAATTGACTGGGCTCAGCCAGATGGTTCTTGTTCAGAGCCTACCATATGGTTGTAGTCAGATGGTGCCTGAGGCTAGGTTATCTTGAAGGCTTTCTCATTCACATGTCTGGTAGACATCTGGGCTATGAGAGTACTCAAACAGGGCTGCCACAGCTGGAGCTCTATGGGAACCTAGTGTGCTCACTCTCTCTCTCTACCTCTCCCTGTGGACTCTCCATATGGAGGCCTTTCCACATGGTGGCCTCAGTGTAACTGGACTCATTACATGGCGGTTGAAGGCTCTCCCAGGGACTGCCCCAAGAGAAACTATTAGAAGCTACACAGCCTTGCCTAACCTGGCCTCAGAAGTCACCACACATATGTCACTTCTACAACATTCTCTCCCTTAAAAGGATCACAGAGGACCTCCCGAGTGTAAGGAAAGAAGGCACAGACTCAACCTTTTGATAAGAGAAGTGTCCAAGAACTTTAAGACCTGTTTCTGCATCTCTGCTTTATACTTCTTCACATAAGGGGGATGTGAAAGGATGAATGCTGTATCTCTGGCCCCAAGGAGTTTACATTGGAGTTGGGAGCCATGGTTTTGGGAGCAACTGCAAGTTTCTGGCCCCACTGACAGCTACATCATTTCTGACTACTTTGCCACTGGTAGCCATAATCACAGTGTTGTGGCCTAGGAGTTAGTGTGGGTGAGTAGGTAGGGTTAGGGTCTCATTCTGTCATAAAATTCTTGTGTGCTGGATTTTGTGGCAGGCCCTCTGGAGGAACAGACAGAAGACTCATATTTGGGCCTTGCCAGGAAGGAGTGAGAGACATGTCTAGAAGTGGAACTTAGGAAATAATATAAAAGGGAAAAAAGATTTACACATAAAGATATATGCTGAAGCATTATTTTTAAGAGTAAGTAAATAGGAGGGAGAACTAAATTTTCCCCAATTGGGGAAATCCTTTCATTGTGATCTCTGATGGAAATCCACGGTCAGAGATTTGTGGCTGCTTTTCCTTGGATTTCTGAGGTCATACCTACTTGGGGAGGAAGAAATAGAGATAGGTACAAAACCAGAACCCTTCCAGCCCCTTCTCTCCATCACACTCTTCACCAGCTCTATTCTCCCTGCCCTGCGGGATCAGCTCATATTTCCTGAAGCCCAGCTCCGGGCACATGTTGTGTGGCTTACTACTGTGTAAAATCTGCCCATGGCCAGCCAGATGAGGTACAAAATGCTTCATTACTGTTTGAGGTCTTTTCTCATTCTTGGCCCAGCCTCTCTTTCTGGCCTTCTTGCCTACTACTTGTTCATCCACAACCTTTCCAGAAAGCAAATGGGGATGATTTCTTCTGTGTTGCTCCCATGCACTCTAGACACTCATGCCTTTGATTGAGCTTTTGCTCAAGCCATTCCTTTCCCCCACAGAATGCCATCTCCTCCACTTCCACCTCCTGAAAGCAGACCCCCCCCCCAGGCTTAGCTTAAGGCAGGGGAGGTACGAGGGGAGGGGCTGGGAGCCTCTCAGGAACACATTCTCGTCCAGATGATGTCTTTTAAACAAATTTTAATGGTATTATGTTAACATGATGGTTATTAAGATCATGATGAAAAGATGCCTCAGGGTTCCTCAAGGTAGCTGGATATGTGGTGCTGTATTCCATTGCCACAATGATTAGGGGATGCAATTGACATTCATTGGGCAGAGGCCTAAGATATTAAACACCTTGCCATGTGCAGGGCAATCCTACAGGAAGAAACTTCCTGCTTCAAACATCATTCATGCCCCACTGGGGAACACAGTAAAGTGAGGAAGTTGTAGGGATGACACTGTGTCAGCAGCTGCACATGGGTCATGTCAGGAGGGTCATCAAGGGTGGCACCTTGCACCTTGCATGTTCCCACTCTCCTCAGCAACTGCATAGCTCTTGATCTCTGCCCTCACTCCCCCTGTCTCTCCCAGGCTTGCTCTCTCTGGTCTTAGAACCTCTGCTCTCCACCAAGGCCCAGCTCAAGAATAGCCCCTGTTACTGTCATACATTCCATGATTTCTGCAGCTGGGCATGCTCAGCCTTTCCTAAGTAGAAGACAGCATTTTTCTTCCCTTGTGTCTTACCTTTTTCTGATTATTTTTATTGGTTTCTTTCCCATCAATATTTTGTGAAGAGAGATGGGACAGGTACCTCCCCAGTGCCTACATAGGTATTTGATAAATATTTACTTATTTTTCTTCTGTTTCCCCTTCATTTCCTCCTCTCCCCCAAGTGCCTGTGGATCCCAGCAAGAGGACAGGAAGTCTGAAGTTTCTCTCCCCCTCCACTCTGCTCTGGGTCTTGCCTACTATGCCTAATGAAATACAGGGGACAGCCTGGCCCTTCTGCCACTGTGGCATGGCCTGCCCATTTTGGTCTCACCGCCCTCTCAATCTCCTTCAATGATCAACATCTTGACCATACACTTAACTTTACTTTCACTCTGACCCATACTTTCAAGTTAGATCCCTGGGATGTCTCCTCCTCTTCCCTTCAAGATCTTACACAGAACCTGAAGGACAGAGGCCATGCCTCCTACCGATTGCTACGTGTCACCTTTGGCCCAGAAATCAGGTCAAGTTTCCCTTTTCTCGGGTCCTCTATCACCCTGAACATACTCAGATCACACTCTAGTATGATTGTTTCTTTACTTGTCTGATACTATAGCCAGGATGAGAGATCTTCGAACATTTCAACCCATTTGTTCTTTATCAAACATTTTCTGCATCTACTCCCAGCAAACCTGTGCAAAGGTGAAGGTGCTATACCAGTGAAAAGGGCATGCACAGATCCCCAGTGTTCCCTGCTTTGTCTGCTTTGTTAACTCTTGCCTCTTACTACTGAGAAAATAGTGCCCCTTCCAGTTTTCATCTCCAGATTGCTTAGTACTTTTCTGTTTTGTTGAAGAAGTAGAGCAGATAGTGCCTAATTTGGGGGGAACTGGTTCAAAATTTGAGAGCAAAACCACCCCATTCCTAACAGAGAACTTTCAGGTGACAGGGTCCTCTCCAGTATACTGCTAACAGGAGATCTGAGATGCGGACCAGTCAGCAGATTCTTTTAAATTTTGAAATACAAACCTTGCACAGTGAATGGAGAAGAGGGGAAAGAATGGTTTGTGTGCCCTTTCATGTCCCCTGACGTTCATATTCTGGGAAAACCTGAAACTGGAATGTTGGCTGCAATGGAATTTTGCTGGAATGCTGACCGGCACACAAAAGATTCGGGATCTGTTCAATCAAGATGTGACTAGAAAACTGAGATGGTCCCTATAGGAATAGAAATTCCTTGGTCAGAATGGCAAACTTTTATTTTGAAAGCCACCAGGGCATCCCTTAGAGCCATCAAATGCTTGAGAATTTATTATGACTGGACAAGCCGCTGCCTCGCAGAGTCAGGCCAGGGTAGTGAAAATACACAATGATTTTGTCTTTGAAGGCCCTGAATGTGGCTTGGTTCTTCCTCAAAAAGGGCTTCCTAGCAGGGCTGAAAGCAAACTGTTGCCTTTGCATGGTGCAGAAGCATCCACAGGCTTCTGTCGCGAGGATCACGCATCATGCTGATGCTGAGGCATCTCCTATCCATGGTATTGAAATTGCAGAGATGACTTATGATGTGCTCTGTTTGCGTTGGCCCACAGCCCAAACTAGAAACATATCTCTCAGGCTTGGCCTTCTAGATGCTATCTCTGGTAATTTAAAAGTTCATTATGCAGGCCCACTCATCCTGTCCTGCTACAGTTAGGGTCTGTCAGCATTTTACAAAGGCTTATAACCCACCCATAAAGGGGGAAGAATGCAGTTTTTAGATTGCAGGATGGCATGCAGGGCCTGAGCCTGAGAGTCAAAAACTTTCCTTTGTTTTTGTTGTTTTCAAGTTAGTACTTTTCTAAGTTCTAGGGAGGCAAGGTAATAGCTGATGGTTTTGCTGGTATTATTTAGTTTGGTTTTGAAGGGGTGTGAAAAGCTGCTAGGCATGGCTTGAAATGTAGATGTACCTCACATCGGAAGAACTCTTAAACCCATGAACTTACTTATCATCCTAGCATTCAGCTGAGGATGGGGATTTAATTAAAATAATTACTACTTTATAGTTAGGATCGATGAAGACCAGGAGAGTCAGAAATAAGGCTGGGAATATTTCTCTAAGATGCAGAGACCAGTTCTCAAGCCAGAATCTTGTGTCCTTGTGAATTTCAGCTGGATGGGATTGATTATACCAAAGTCAAGTCACCATTCTGATGGTTAACTGTGTTTCTGTTCATCATTTTAAAGTATTCTTATTATTTCTAATTTTAAATGAAACATACATGTGACAAATATGAATACAATGATAACCCTAAAATATAAATATAAATAATAATAATAATAAATAATAATCACAATAATCCCCACATAATGAAAGTGATTGAAAATTGCAGTACAATAAATTGGATACTTAAATAAGTCACAGAAGTCCAAAAAAGTTTAAAAGTCACTAGAGTAACCTTGTTGGCAGTTGCCAGTGATCCCTTTAGATACCTTGCTCCTGGAGAAAAAATAAGGGTAAGTAGAGATCATGGCATCTTTGGTGTTTAAATGAGATGTCATCTGGATGGATTCAGGTGAGTTGATAATGGAAGAGGTTCTTAATGACAGTAGGTTATCACATAGCAGATTGAAAGGAGACAAGTTGGAAGTGGGGGCAGGAGAAGGTGTCAGAACTGGATTTCATCCCGGCCATGCCAGACATGGCAACACTAAAACCTCTATTAGCTTTGGTATCTTCCTTAAAATTGCATAACAAAAACCTATATACATCACAGGGTTCTGTGAAGGAAAAAATGTAATCATATATATATATATATATATATATATATATATATATATATATATATATATATAAAGTGCCTGATAGAATCAGTGCTCAACACCTTTGTTCCTTTCTCCCTCCACCTTTATTAATTATAGTTGGGACAGAAAGCAGTCTAAATGCTGGAGGCCAGCCATTCTCATTCTGTGTAGATCTTAACTACTTAAGAGGGAAAAGTAGTTTCTCTGAGCTTTTAAGAGGCCATTTACATACAATTGGCCCACTTGTAAAAATGACCTATTCATTAAATCAAGCCTCTAGGTAGCAAAGTTTTCATAAACTCCTTTGAGTTGCTGTGTATTTACTGTGCTTTCTAAAGAAAGACCTATAAAGGCAGCTGCTTTTCCCCCATTAGTCCAGATTTATAGGAGTTTTTGCTCTAAGTGCACATTTGTAGAACCATTTCTGATCTATATGCATTTGCTCCCCAGAAAGGAGCTGTGTATTTGGCTGTTTGTTGTCTTTGGTACTACAGACACCCTTTCAACCTCTCTTGTTACTCAGAGGTCATTTAGCCCAAGCTCAGCTTGCTGCCTTAGTACTTGAGCTCTCAAGAAAAGGTGAGTGGTAGGCCCAGACCCAGCCCAGACCAGCTCTTTTTTTCTTTTTGACTTCTAAGCATCTCATCCTCTGCTCTGTAGCAGGTTTGTTCAGCCAGAAAATATTTACCTTCGCTGAGGTATCTTCTGTGCAGTAACGTCTCTGTGTTTGTTTCTTCGGAATGACAGGAATTGTAGTGGAGAATCCTCCTGGAGATTGTTGAACAGTAAAAACTGGGCTTAGCAGGAAGCCAGGTGAAAATCAGTGGTCAGACAATGGGGGTTGGAATTACTGCAGCCAAGTGTTCTCCCGTTGACTGTTGGGAAGAATGTTTGGGAGGCATCTAAAAAAAAAATGCTTGTACATGGACTCCACCCAGGATCAATTAAATTAGAATCTCTAAGGATGGGACCTAGGCATGGGTGTTGGTTTTGTTTGTTTGTTATTCCCCAGGCGACAGTGATGTTCTGGAGGGTTGAGAATCTCTGGCTGTAGCTAATTGTAGCCCCTTGCAGTGAATACTTTGGAGGTGCCAGAAATTGATTATCTCATTTGACCCCCACAAGGACATTAGTGAGGAAGTACAATTATTGGCCCCATTTTACAGTCAGAGAAACTGAGGGGAGGTGTTAAGTACCAGCAGGTGAGAGGTGGGACTCAGCTATGAAGCCAAGCATCCAACTCCAGAGCCATGTTCTTAATTACCATGCCACAGGCCATTATTATAAATAGTGCCTCCAGTGGGAACTAAGTTCCAGCAAGTGGGGTCATCCAGTGGTCTCGAGCTCTCTCCGTACCTTCAACTTACCGACCTCCTGCTCCCCGTGTGTTCGAGACTTCCCAGCAGCCCCATGTCAGATAACAAACTGCGGTTATTCAGAAGTCCCCTGCTATTTCCACTGATTTTTATTAAATGCAGCTTGTGGCTCCAACTCAAGAATGTGCAAGCCGATTTAGATTATGTTGTGCATTGAGTTTATTAAGATAAAAAATATTTCCCGAGATAGTGAGTCAGAAGTATTTATGGTGAAGTGTGCTGAAAGTGAATGCAGGTTGATAGCGTGAACAGAATGTTCTCTCAGAGTCAAATGCGATGACCTAACTGTGTTTGGCAGCTTTCCTTTATGTTTAGCTAAGCATTTTATTTCATGTTGGGGAGCCTCCTCCCTCTTCTGAGAAGGATCGGTCCTGTAGGAGACCAGGATTTTGGCATGTGCCTCTTTGATACCAAGACCTAGGCCCTAAGTCTAATTGTGACTGGCTCCCCGGCTGACTGGCTGGGTTGCCATGGCAAAAGACCATTAAACTCTTTATATCTCAGTTTCCCTCACCTGTCAAAATGAGACTATAACTCTTGGCCCCACCTCCCTCCCTGAGGAGAGTGGGAGGGCACTTTGAAAATTAAGTAATAAATGTTGGGAGGGATTTGTGGATGTGACGTCTTGTCAAATGGGTAAGTAATAAATGGGGTGTCTCCAAAGCTCATTTGCCCGAAATACACTTGAGCCTTCCATTTACTTAATCAACCAGCCTTTATTAAATGCCTACGAAGTTCACAATAACACATGGAGTGCTAAGGGGAATACAAAAAGGAAAAAAGGAGGAAATAGGGTCTCAATTCCCAGAAAGCTCATAAACTAACTTCTTTTTTCTCACAGTTCACTTTTTAGGTTGATTAAGCATCAGTGTGAACGATGCCTGTACTGTATTTTAAAAAGCTCATTCTCAATGGTGACTTCTAGTTACGTCATATGTAACTGGTAGTGATTTAGTTGTTCTCCGTGCCGGTGGGTATTGTCACATGCTGGATGGACTCATAAAAAGGGCAGGAATATTCTGTAGTCCTGGTTAAGGGAAGTGGGGGACCATGAAAGACCACAGTCTGGGTTTATTGAGAATGGTGCATTGGCTAATATATGGTCTCTTGTGTCCAAAGGTCTGGGTCTGGGTCCTGGCTCTGTCACTTTCTAGCTGTGTGACTTCAGGCAAATACTTAACCTCTCTGTGTCTCATTTCCTTATCTCTAAAATGAGGGTAATAATAGGGTCTAACTCATGGGATTGTTTTCAAGATTAAGAAGTTAATGTGTACAGTGTACTTAGAATGGTTGTCTGGCACCTTGTAAATGCTCCAAAAGTATTAGCTATAATCATCACTTTCTACAGGTAATGGAGGACATGGTGGCACTAAAAGAATACTAGTATTTCATTTTCCTATGTTACAAAAATATCAAATCCTTTTTTTTATTTAGAGTCCCAAAATTTGCTCAGGTCTTTGCCCAGATCTTTGTGGCCAGTGCCATAATCACTTAGAGTTGCCCCCAAATCCCAAGCTGCTTATTCAGAAATGGGAACCAGGCCATACAGAGAGAGCTCTCTGGCTTATAGTGCACAGGGTCTAAGCTAAACTAGTTTGTTCTGAGAGCTTCATACCGACCCAGGGCCCAGATGGGCAGTGAAGAACAGCTGTCAAGTGTGACAGAAGGAGCACTGCGCTTGGAGTCCAGCTCCTGGCTTTGCCATTTGTTGGCCGGGATAGGTCTGGGATAAGTCTTTAAGTCCTCTGAACTGCAGTTTACCCATCTTGATTACACAAAAGCAATGGTTAGGCAGGGGTTCCAGGATGGCTCAGTTGGTTAAGCGTCAGACTTCAGCTCAGGTCATGATCTCAGGGTTCATGAGTTCAAGCCCTGCTTCGGGCTCTGTGCTGACAGTCCAGAGCCTGGAACCTGCTTCAGATTCTTTGTCTCCCTCTCTCTCTGCCCCTCCCCTCCTCAATCTGTCTCTCTCTCAAAAATAAATAAACATTAAAATTAAAAAAAAAAAAAGAATGTCTTTGATGAAGGGGTGTCTGAGTGGCTGAGGTGCAGTGACTGAGGTGCCTAGGTGACTCAGTTGGTTGAGCGTCTGACTTCAGCTCAGGTCATGATCTCATGGTTCGTGAGTTAAAATTAAAAAAAAAAAAAAAGAATGTCTTTGATGAAGGGGTGTCTGAGTGGCTCAGGTGCAGTGGGTCAGGTGCCTAGGTGACTCAGTTGGTTGAGCGTCTGACTTCAGCTCACGTCATGATCTCATGGTTCGTGAGTTTGAGCCGCACATCAGGCTCTGTGCTGACAGCTCAGAGCCTGGAGCCTGCTTCAGATCCTGTGTCTCCTTCTCTCTCTGCCCGTCCCCCCACTCATCCTCTCTCTCACTCTCTCTCAAAAATTAATAAACATTCGGGCGCCTGGGTGGCTCAGTCGGTTGGGCGGCCAACTTCGGCTCAGGTCATGATCTCACGGTCCGTGAGTTCGAGCCCCGCGTCAGGCTCTGTGCTGACAGCTCGGAGCCTGGAGCCTGTTTCGGATTCTGTGTCTCCCTCTCTCTGACCCTCCCCCGTTCATGCTCTGTCTCTCTCTGTCTCAAAAATAAATAAACATTAAAAAAATTAATAAACATTAAAAAATTTTTAAAAAGAACATCTTTGATGAAGCAGTACTAATGATTAACTTAATTAAATCTTGACCCATGAGTACCTATCTTTAATATTCCATATGGCAAAATGGGTACCCAGATGTGCTGACTGCTGAAATACTATGGCTGTCGCAAAGAAAAGCAGTTGAGTTGCGAACTGAACTGCCCACTTTTTTACTTAAAAAAAATGACAGGCTGAGAAAGACAAATACCATATGATTTCATTCATATGTGGGATCTGATAAAACAAATGAATAAACAAAGAAACAGAAAGCAGAATCAGACTTATAAATACAGAGAACGGACTGATGGTTGCGGGGGGTGGGGTGCAAAACATGTGAAGGGGAGAGGGCGATACAGCCTTCCACTTATGAAATGAGTAAGTCACAGGAATAAAAGGTACAGCATAGGGAATATAGTCAATGGTATTGTAATAGTGTTGTATGGTAATAGATGGTAGCTGACTTGTGAGCATAGTATAACATATAGAGAAGTTGAATCACTATGTTGTACACCTGAAACTAATAGAACATTGCTTGTCAACTATACCAAAAAACTAAAAGATTGACAGTCAAACTATGGTTAGTTATTTTTGAGTATTCTTGAAAATGAACAAAATAAGCCTGCCACTTCAAGTAAATAGGAGATAGTATTAGCCAATAATAAAATTTGAGCTTCTAAGCAAAAATTAAAATTTTGGAAAACTCCTAGCCACCACCATGAGCTTGACAACTTTCCAGTCTTTATTGATGAGATTGGTGGTGATATTAACAAAAATGATTTTTCTCTACTATGTAATTAAATGTGTTCACATTTGGAAAATCTACCTAATTCAGTTTACCCATCTTGGCAATTCATTGAACCAATGTTTTCTAAATGGGCAATTTATGTGTTACAAAATTGTATGTGGATAAAAGATCTTTAAAGTACAAGATAAACCAATCCATTTTAATGTAACAGGTTATGAAAAGTTCACTGATCCCTATCAGATTCACATCACAACTAACCTTTAAGAAACTACCACTTGTTAAATTTCAGTGTAGCATCACAGAAGAATATTCTAAATTATCTGAAAAGGCTATTAAAACACCCCTCCCCTGTGTAAAGCCACATTTTCTTCATATACTTTGACCAAAACAACCTATCTCAACAGATTGAATGCAAAAAGAGGATAATCCAGTTGTCTGCTCTTAAGCCAAATAGATTCACAACGATAGAAAACAATGCCATCCTTCTCACTATTTATGTGTGTATAAAAAATATAGTTATTTTTCACTGAAATATATTTTTCATGTTAATAAGTAATGAGCTTATTTTTTAATATTTCAATAAATTAGTAAACAAATGTTTTTAAATTTTCTCTTTGAGGTCCTCAATATTTTAGAGTATTTAACGGTCTTGAAACCAAAGGTTTGAGAACTTGTTTCCTAGAACAAAAAATTAGAACATCTAATTTTTTTAAAGACTATTCTTTTTAGAGCTGTTTTTAGGTTCACAGCAAAATTAAGAGTAAGATACAGAGATTTTGTATATACCCCCCGCTGCCACTCATGCATAGCCTTCCCCATTATCAACATCCTCCCACAACATCATACAATTGGTGAACACATCATAACCACCTAAAGCCTATAGTTTATATTACAGTTCACTCTTGGTGTTGTACATTCTATTGGCTGTAATGACATGTACCCCCCCCCCCCATTATAGAGTGCCCTAAGAATCCTCTATGTCCTGCTTATTCATTCATCCCCTGCCTGCCCCCCCACCAATCCCCTGCCAACTGCTGATCTTTTTCTATCTCTATGGTTTTACCTTTTCCAGAGTGTCATATAGTTGAAATTGTACAACATGTAGCTTTTTCAGATTGACTTTTTTCACTTAATAATATGCACTTAAGTGAAATAAGTCAGTCACAGAAAGATACCATATGTTTTTACTCATATGTGGATCTTGAGAAACTTAACAGAAGACCTTGGGGGAGGGGGAGGGGAAAAAAGGTTACGGAGAGGGAGAGAGGCAAATCAAAAGAGACTCTTAGATACAGAGAACAAACCGAGGGTTGATGGGGGGTAGGAGAGAGGGGCAAGTGGGTGATGGGCATTAATGAAGACACTTGTTGGGATGAGCACTGGGTGTTGTATGGAAACCAATTTGATAATAAATTATATTAAAATAATAATAATAATAATAATAATATGCATTTAAGTGTCCTTCATGTCTTTTCATGGCTTGATAGTTCATTTTCTTTTAGTGCTAAATAATATTCCATTGTCTAGATGTACTACAGTTTATCCATTTACCCACTGAAGGTTTTCTTCAAGGTTTTGGCAGTTGTGAATAAATCTACAAACATCTGTATGAAGGGTTTTGTGTGAATATTAAGGCTTCATCACCTTGGGGTAAATACCAAGGAGCAAGATTGATAGATCATATGGTAATAATATGTTTAGTTTTGTAAGAAACTGCCAAACTGTCCTCCAGAGTAGCTAGAACATTTTGCATTCCCACCAGCAATGAATGAGAGTTCCTGTTACTTCACATCTTCACCAACATTTGGTATTGTCAGTGTTCTGTATTTTGGCCATTCTAATAGGTATATAATGGTATCTCGTTTTAATTTGCATTTACCTGATGACATCTGATATGGAGTATTTTTTCACATGCTTATTTGCCATTTTTGTATCTTTGATGAGGTATCTATTAAAGTCTTAGACTGTTTTTTAATCAGGTTTTTGCTTTCTCATTGAGTTTTAAGAATTCTTGGGGCTCCTGGATGGCTCAGTCAGTTAAGCGTCTGACTTCAGCTCAGGTCATGATATCACAGTTCGTGAGTCCGAGCCCTGTGTCGGACTCTGTATTGGCAGCTCAGAGCCTAGAGCCTGCTTTGGCTTTGGTGTCTCCCTTTCTCTTGGCCTCTCCCCTCCTCCTGCTCTCTCTCTCTCTCAAAAATAAACACTAAAATTTTTTTTAAGTTCTTTGTATATTTTGGGCAACATTCCTTTATCAGATGTTTCTTTTGCAAATATTTCCTCCTATATTGTGGCTTTTCTTCTCATTCTCTTGACATTGTCTTCTGCAGAGCACAAGTTTTTTACCTTTAATGAAGTCCAGCTTATCAATTACTCCTTTCATGGATCATATCTTCTGGGTAGTATCTAAAAAGTCATTTTGGTATTCAAGATCATCTAGATTTTCTCCTAAGTTATCTGCCAGGAGTTTTATAATTTTGCATTTCACATTTGGGTTTGTGATCCATTTTGAGTTAATTTTTGTGAAAGGTGTAAGATCTGTGTCTAGATTCTTCCTTTTTTTTTTTTTTTTTTTTTTTGCCCGTGGATGTACAGTTGTTCTAGCACTGTTTGTTGAAAAGATTCTCTTTGTTCCTTTCTATTGCCTTTGCTTTTCGTCAAAGATCAGTTGACTGTATTTATGTGTGTCTATTTCTGGGCTCTCTGCTCTATTTCATTGATCTGTTTGTCCATTCTTTCACACTATCTTGATTACTGTAGTTTTATATCAAGACTTGAACTTGGGTATGTCAGTCCTCCAACTTTGATCTTCTCCCTAAATACTGTTTTGGCTATTCTGGATCTTTTGCCTTTCCATATAAACTTTAGAACCAGTTTGTCCGTATCCATAAAATGTCTTGCTGGGATTTTGATCATAATTGCATTGAATCAATAATTTGATTTACTTGTACGTACTGTCCGTGGGGTCTTGACCAACTTTCTTACCCTCTCTGTGCCTTAGATTTCTGATGTGTGAGATGAGAATAACAACAATAGTTTGTAACAACACATGCCATAATAGTAAATACCCTTTCGGTCTTAACTAGTATCACTATCACTATCGTACCATCATTGTTGATGTTTTTATCATTATCATCATTACTACCAGTACCACCACTGGGAGACACAGTAACACAAAACTAGAGGGTAGAGTCAGCAGAATTGGAATATTTTTCTCTCTCAAGCCAGATTATACCCCACCTGCTACTGGCCAGTCTGCCAACATTTGTGGCCTGGGGAAGAAGGGAAAGAAGAATGACGTGGCTCAAGCACACATTGTCAGAGGTCAGAGCCTGCAGTGGCCACACCAAGCTTTGGGAGTAGAGAAGAGAGTGGATCCCCGAGTGTGGTCCATGAGGCTGCTACAGAAGGATCCAGCTGGTTCTGGAAAGAGAATGGATCGTAGCCAGGGGCTTGTTAACAACAAGACTGATAGTAATGATACAGACATGCGTTTTTATTTTATTTTATCTTATTCCAGTCACAGAATGCTTTCATGTTGTTTAGGCCAAATGTTGTTCTGATGCTTCTAGTCTTTGCCAAACTGAGGACCAGACCATTTGCTTGTTCTAAGTGAGCAGCTACAGATGGCAAACAAATTTGAACATTATTCTTTATCAGTGAAAAGTTAAAACCAAATTCCCTGCATTTGTGGCAAGTCTCCTTTGTTCCGTAAACACAAAGATTTGTTTACGCTTCCTTTGTTCTCTCTGGACATATACCCCTTGGGCCAGCTACTACACTGATTTCAAGATGCCCTGTAATCCTCCATTGTATTTTTAGGTAGATTTTGTATAGAACTTCATGGACAAATTAACCACTCTTCCCTATTAGTTATTAGTTATGTGATCTCAGGCAGGTGACTTCACCCCTCATGTGTCCTTTGCTGTAAATCTGCCAGACTTGGCCAGGCACCCATCAGTTGGATGAATGATCACCCCCTACTTTTATGAATAAGATATTTGTAAGAAAAAGAAAAGAAAAATATAGCTAATAAAATACCAGAAACTCACATGCTGCTTGCGGCCAGACCTGTCAAAGCACTTGCTATGTATTAATTCATTTAATCCTTGAAATAGCCCTATTAGGAAGATACTAGTATACTAACTTCACAGATGATAAAACTGAGACACAGAGAGGTTAAGTAATTTGCCCAAGGTCACACAGCCGATAAGTGGCAGAACCAGGACATGAATTCAGGCATTCTGGCTCCAGAGTCTGTGAAGGTTGATTTTGTGCCTTAGATCAGCCCTCACTAATTTGTTTTCAATAAATTTAAGTACACCTTCACAGGGTACTTGAAAGACTATCTTCCTTTATGGAACTCTCTGGTTCTTGCCTAATTTATGTTTTTAGAAGAAAAAACTTAAAACTCTGTGTGCCTTTGCTTCTGGTATCATGTAAAGTAATTGCAGTTTAGAGCCAAAGACATAGTTTAAAGTGGCAGCTCACCTTTTTATATGATATGTGGGCTTGGCCATAAAGCTTGCTGGGCTTTGGCTGCAACCACTTGTCTGGGAAAATGAAAGAGAAGTGACTTTGGTTTTTGACTAAAACTCAGCAGGTAATGTTAACCCTTGAGGCATGAACCCAGCAGCTATTACCCTGGCCTCTGGGGAGTGTGGCTTGATGTTGGGTAGCTTCAATATTGAAAGAAGGTAGAAATCTGGGAGGGGAGAGCCAGGCTGTGGAGGTACCTAGGTGATGACACCTCTCGTCACTCTGGAGACCCCTCCAGCTCAAGGCTGGACCCATCCTATTAAAGGACAGAAAACAGGCCCTCAGGGAGAAGGGCTTGCCAGGGAATAGGTAGGGGAACCTGATATCAGGTCAGGTGAGTTACCTGGCCTCTGGAGGGAAACCAGAACAATGGCTGAAGCTTAGACCCATTAACTAGACAACCCTGGCAGGACTTAAGGGCACATGGGTGTGTATGTGTGTCCCCAGCTTGCTCTATTTTAGGGCCGAAGTTTGAAATCTGTCCCCATCCCCCAGTGGGGCTCGAGCTGCCAAAGCTGTCTGGTGGAATGGAAGTCAGAGAGGTCTGGATTAGACCTCAGTTCAGCCATGTGACCTTGAGCAAGTCACTTAACCTCTCTGGTCCTAGGTCTCCTCATTGTAAAGCAATGACAACAATTCCTCCCATGTGGGGCTATTGAGCGGGTGAATACTGAGGTAAATCCCCTGGCATACTATAGGATTCTAAATAGTCTATCTGTTCTCACTACTGTATTGGCCAGCTGGCTCAATTGAACTTTAAGTGCTTGGCTGAGCCTAAGAATTAAAGGCCATTAGTGCTGGAGGCTCTGGGGACAATGTGCAGCTCTCTGAAAACCATGGGGCCAGTCAGTGCATCTCTGAGATTTCCTCATCATGATAATTAATGCTTCTTTCCTACTTTACCAGATTGTTAGAGGAGAACATGAGATTGAGTAACCTGAAAAGTATTATACAAAAATTGTTATTATAAGAAGAATCACAATGACAGTGATTAACATTTTGAGTGCTTACTTTTTTGCCCCGCACTAGTTTAAGTGCATCCCATGTGTTACCCAATTTAATTTTAATGCTCTAACAATTTTGCCTGATTTATTATTCCTATTTTTTCAGTTGCCTCTGAGGTACTCAGAGGTTAAGTAGCTTGCCTAAGTTCACTCAGATAACTGGGGGCAGACCCAGAATTCAAACCCAATCAATAGAATTTCAGAACCTGCCCAATGGAGGATTAGTCACTATGTTTATATTGGCATTGCTATCTCTATGTTTCTTTTCTACAGAGGCTACAAAGTTAGCTATTCTCTAGGTAGGAGATGGGTCTGTGAAGCCATGATGACAGCACCATAAAGTCACCTGTTAATTAGTCTGTCTAGTCTGGTCGTAGCTCAAACACCTTAGGAACACATGTGCGTATATCTATCAGCAAACACATTCACAGATTGAGTATATATGTATATAGATTATAGGAACAATATCAGAGATAAAGATCAGAATATAAAGAAGCAAGGCATTAGCAAACTAATTTATGGGCTTGTGATTCTGTTATGAAGGATAATTATTCAGTGGTTTAAGTGGGATGAAAAGTGTCATTACAGTAACACAGTGAGTGATAGTCATACTTAATCTGTTTTCTACCACTCACATATGATAAATGTCATTCACATGTGTGACGTCCTTCTGTGGAGCTGCCTAGACTTTGACATTTCTCCCCAATCTTTTTTGTGGAAAATTAAGGTAAACAACGAGTCATTTATTTTGGACATTTATGAAAGCATTTTTATAGGAATTTGGGTACTTAAATTAACACCTTAGATATCTCCAAAAAAAGGTTATTTTTCAACAGAGTTCCATTAAATTCAACAAATCTATGCTCTGCCTGTGCTGTACCATACCGTAGCTACTAGTCACGTGTGGCTGTTCAAATTTAATTGAAAAATGCAGTTCCTCAGTAGCTTTAGTTACATATCATGTACTCAGTAGCTCACCTGTAGCTAGCAGCTACCATTTAGACAATGTAGATTATAGAACATTTCCATCATTACAAAGAGTTCTATTGGACAATGCTGCTAGACAGTAGGATACACTGAAGATGCAGTGATAACCAAAACATTCTAGGGGCGCCTGGGTGGCTCAGTTGGTTGAGTGGCAGACTTCGGCTCAGGTCATGATCTCGCTGTTTGTGAGTTTGAGCCCCGCATCGGGCTCTGTGCTGACAGCATAGAGCCTGGAGCCTGCTTTAAATTCTGTGTCTCCCTCTCCCTCTGCTCCTCCCCCACCCATGCTCTGTCTCTCTCTCTCTCTCTCTCCTCTAAAAATAAATTAAAAAACATTTAAAAAGAACATTCTAGATGCTTGCCCTTATGGGTTTATAGTCCTGCAGAGAGGACAGCTGTTTAATAAGCCATCCCAGGTTGGGGTTCAGGGAATTACAGGGGACAATGCGAGGGTATGGCAGGGGAGACCTACCCAAGAATGGCTGGTCTGGGAAAACGAAGCCAAAGAAAAGTCCTTATATATGAATAAGCGACAAATTAAATATATATATATATATATATATATATATATATATATATATATATTGAACTTAATTTTTAAGTAACAAATTATTTTCTCTGCAACTGGATTCTGCAAGTAATATCAATGTGAGGTTTAAAATGTAGTATTGAGGAATATGCTTAAATAAAATTTATTTCATTTTTAAAATGTTTCACGTAATAAATCTCTAAGAAGCCAAACACAAAGTGTACGTACAGTATGATTCTATTTCTATGAAATTGTAGAACAGACAAAATTATGATGATAGACATCAGAGCTGCAGTTGCCTAGAATGGAGGCAAGGGTGCAGGTGGAAGCAAGGATTGACTACAAAGGATCCTAGAGGTACTTTCTGGGATGTTCATGATGCTCTCTCTCTTGGTAAGGGTATTGGTTACATGGATATATGCATTTGTCAATACTTATGGAAATGTATACCTTTAGATTGGTACATTTCCTAAAATGTAAATTATGTCTCAATTAGAAGTTGAATCTATAGAATTGTATATTGTAACATGTTAATTGTTGATATGAGTAACATTATGGAAATACTCATTGCCTCATTACTTCGTCTGCCAGTGACCTGGCTGGCCTTTGTAACGCTTATATCATCACTGGCAAGAAGATTCAGCATCCTTCTTGATCTTGTGCCCTGTGGATGTAAATATGTGCTCCTGCTTTTCCAGTTTTTCATGCTTTCTTATCAAAAGTAGATAAACTGAAAGAATCTTTGCCAGAATGTTAAGAATGATGTTATTTGGGAGCAGAGAAATTAGAGGTGAATTTTGCTGCTTTTTCTTCTTCACTGTACTGTTTGAGTCTGTAACAAGGCACATGTATATTTCTATACTTTGAAACACAAAATCTCATTCTGTCTTGGCTTAGAAAGTACATTTACTTATCCACGAGTTACTATATAATCATTTGAAAACTTTGGGTTTTAAGCGATGGTTAGTATCACATTTCCTTGTAAGCAGCAGACTCTGTGGATGATTGTTTAGCAGTCGTGGGGTCTCAGTAAATGTAAAATTTCATGCCTTGTCTGTCTCCACTATGCCTCTCCTGTTCAGTTTCTCTCTGGTGCTGGGGCACATTGGAGTGGATTGGGGTTGCCTGGAGATGCTCGTTAGCTGTCTGCCCCTCTCATCTGCCTCCTTCACCCTGTGCTCACAGATTCTTACCTGACCCTTGATGAACCGATGAATAACATCACCACGTCCCTGGGGCAGACAGCTGAACTGCACTGCAAAGTCTCTGGCAATCCACCTCCTACCATCCGCTGGTTCAAAAATGATGCACCTGTGGTCCAGGAGCCCCGGAGGATCTCATTTCGGGCAACCAACTATGGCTCTAGACTGCGGATTAGAAATCTTGACACCACAGATACAGGCTACTTCCAGTGCGTGGCAACAAATGGCAAGAAGGTGGTTTCTACCACGGGAGTCTTGTTCGTCAAGTTTGGTAAGCCACCTCCTGCTGGGGATGGCCTTTGGCCATCATTCTCCCAGAGGGTGAGGAGGGAGGGAACGGGAACACACTGAGAATGTCCTATGTGCCTGGCAACCCGAAAGCTGGTACAGATGCATCCATTTTACAAGTAAGCAGGCCAAGACCCAGTAGTTAAGTAGCATGTGCGTGGTTGCCCAGCTGGTAAATAGTAGAGCAGGAGTGGAGTCCCGATCTGTCTGATCCCAGAGCCCTGCTCTAAACCACCATGCCAGTGGGAGAGAAGATGGGAAGTTCGACACATGTATGCCCTTTCTCTGTCAAGATGCCATCAAAGACTCCTGCTGTCCCAATCCGTGTGATCCTATAACCACTCAGCCTCCCCCTGCAGACTCCCCATGCAGCTTGAGGATGCCTACTCTAGTGACTCATTTGTTAACACTTGTCTTAGCATTTTCCAGGCCCTGAACTGTGTGGGGTATAGACAGGTTCTCACTGGTATGTTTTTTTTTCTTCAAGTGGTTGTGGGGAACTGAAGCAAAATAATAAATCCCAGAAAAATAAATATCACCTCAGAGTGGTTGAGAACTTCAATCTGGAATGGTTTGACTGTACCCACACTTACCCTCCAATAACCTAGACTGACTGGTTTTTTTTTTGTTTTTTTTTTTTTTTTGCTTTCCTTTCCTTTCTCCAGGCCCCCCTCCCACTGCAAGTCCGGGATCCTCGTAAGTACATTTATCTCCCTTCTTGTCACTTCGAAGTGTTTCTCCAAAGGTTTTTAGGGCAAAGGCAAAGTTGTCCTCTTCTTGGGCCAAAACACTGTTCCAGATTTCATTCCATTTTGCCCTACCCTCATTCCATTTTGCTTTTTCTCTGATATGAAGATTCACAAGAGACCAGCACCGGCAGTAACCTCAAGTGTGGTCATGTTGGTTGTGAACATGTTGATGAAAGCAAATATCTGCTTACATTTTCTACTTTAAAATTAATCTAACATTTAGTTGCCACAGTGGATTTGGTCACATCAAACAAAAAACAATACCGTGCTGGCTTAGGTTTTTAGCCTGAAAGGCTCTCTTCTGTGTATCTGAGAGTGTTGCATTCCTGATGCTCTAGTTATCCAACAGGCCAAGAGTTGGGTGATCACCTTATTTTTATTGCCTTAAAAGAACGCAGAGACAGAAGTTCTGACTCACATAGGGGAAGAAAGCCCTGTGCCGGGTTTGAGAGTTACACACAAGTTCGATTCATTTTGAGTCCTTTGTTACTGGAATCTAAAGATCTCACTTCTTAAACTGATGCTATTCTTGATGCGCTTGCTCTTTCCCCTGGCTATGGTGTTCTATTCTTTCACTGTAGGAGCATCCACTTGGGGCATTTTTCTTTATATTTTTATTTAGGTGGAGAGAGCCATTTATTAAAAACCCTTGCTCTGCAAGAAAATATCTTCTTCCGAAGATATGCTTCCGAAGTAAAATTTATTGGGGCTCTACCACGAGAGCATCAGAATGTCTGACCTAGACTACACCCACAGCAAATATAACAGCCACTTAATTTGCTCTAATCCCCTCTGTGCCACTTAATTACAGTGTGGGATATTTTAATATATTTGTGTGTGCCTGGAGGCCCAGTGGCCCACAATCCCATTAATAAAACAGGTAATGGGTAAAAATAAACATTGGCCCTCAGCCACACTGTTCTGTTATTTCATCAGCCAATTAAAGGCAACTGTAAAAGAGCCTTTAAAATCACCCAAGTGCTAATTGCATTCTACTCGTCTAGGTAGAAAATATTGATTGATCTTAAAACAGGTCTGAAGTTTTGGTTGCTCTGCTTTGCATTCTTGAAGTTTATCTTTTTTTTTTTTTTTTTTTTTTAAATCTCACTATTGGTTGATATGTGGAATCCTTTTGAAGTCTTATTTAAACTGAGATTAAAACTTTTGTTACTTGCTGTAAAAATGCTTCCCACCCTGGTGCCTTATTTGTTCCTATTAATCTGTGCTTCAAATGTGGCAGATAATCTGCATCCAAGTTTGATGAATGCAATTCACTAATCTGCCTTTACTATGAAGCACTGAGCAATTGACGTCCTACCTGTTGTATTTGCATCAGAGAATTACTTTTTTATTATCAAAATTATTTTTAAACATGTATATGTCCTTACTTCTTGAAGTTTTCATTCTGCTTTTGTTACCATCTTTCTGATGAGCCCAGTCTGAGTCTCTCATGGTTTTCAATTTTATACAAAGATAGTGTACCGCTTTCACGAGCTGATATCTATGGAGAAGATATTGATGTCCTTAACGATGCTCAGCCACAGCTAAAAGTATCCTTTGATGTCAGGCCCCCCTGTTTCATGTTAGCTGTCTGATCATCCATCAGATTAGTAGCAGGAGCATGAAATGTACATTTGCCATGTTAGCTTGGAGGGAGCTACAGTAAAATACAATCGAAGTTGGAAATCCCATGGGGCCTTTTGGAGGACAGTCTACATACTTGTTTTGACATTGCCAGTTGGCGTTTTGATGGACTTTTTTCTCTTTCTGTTAGAAACGGGTGACATATCCTACTTTTTTTCTCTTTTCACTGCTACCACCACTGAACCCTATTTCTAAGAGTTCTTCTGTAACCGAGATAGAATGCTAGCTTCCTTCCCTATCCTCATAGCCCCCAACAAGCAGGCAGATCTCACTACAAGAGGTCAGGTAGAATGTAACAAAATGATAGCCATGGTGACTGTCACAGCTTTGAGGGTTGCTCTGAAAGTCTTTTGTCAAACTGCACAATACTTTTTCCAAGGTAGGAGTGAAATGTAGCTGAAACATTGCTCTGTTTACTTGAAGGTGGTGCAGCAGAGTGACTTCAAAGTACAATACAAGTCCACAACATAGTGAAATGTTTTGGGTGAATGAATCCTGGTGAGAGCCAAGTGCCATTTGAGACCACAAAGCTACACAATCTCCAATGGAGGACTTGGAGTGTCCTTGAGATAATGGTCTAGGAAGGCAAAGGTGGTGAGACACTTGTCACTCCTTCTAGGGACTGCATCAGGTTTCCACACGAAGCTTATGGAATGGCATTTTACTATGTAGTAGGAGCAAGCCTGAGGCGTTAGTTTGGCTTCTGTTCTTAGCTTCAGGCTTTATTTCTTCTGTCATTGCTGGGTCCTGGCCCACCCCTGACAATTATAGGGCCCAGGGCATGAGTACAAGTGGAGGCCCACATACCACACGTCTAAATATTTAGAAGTTATAAATCAAGCTAGCAAACTGTTAAATGAAATATGTTCTGTCCTCCCACATTGACAAATATACCTTCATAATGACAAAATCAAAAAATACTTATAAAGTTATGGTTTGTGTATGACTACAAGCCAAGAACTATCAAAAATGACTACGTTAATCATTATTATGCTGCTCTGGGTGTTTTGTTCGTGGCCAGAGATATTATATATGATTCATAGATTGTTATATACTAGTTCCATTATTTTTTATTGCCTTCATTTCAGCAAAATGACTGCTTTTGTCATTTTACACAGACTTTTACACGAGATTTTAGCATGCATTCTTTTGACAACAATGCCAAGTTAGACAAAAACTTTCTTCAGTTATTGTAATATTTAGTTTTTTAAAACTAATTTTAATTTGAAGAAATTGTACTCCCTGAGCCAGTAGCAGCTGTAATTATCAATTAAATTCCTAAAGCAATAGTTCAATTTGCTAAGAATTATAGCAAATGAACTAAGAACTTTATATAGCATATTCAAACATAGTAATGGGACCATATGATAAAGAATCACATGATATTGCACAATATGTAATGAAACATTATAATAATATAATGTAATCATTAACCTATTATATATATTGTATAGGTTGTTATATATTATCATATATATTACATATGGTGTCATATGATAAGTAATCACATGATATTACAAAATATTATATCATATTATTGTACAATATGTAATTTCATCTGTAAATCAGCACCATGCTTCATGTTATCCTATATATGCACAAATCTAAGAACAATATAAATTGTTTAATGTGTTAGTTTCCTACAGCTGCTGTAACAAAGAATACTGAATTGGCTTAAACAACAGAAATTTATTGTCTTACAGTTCTAGAGCTTAGAAGTTCTAAATCAAGATGTTGGCAAGGTTAATTTGTTCTGAAGGCTGTGAAGAAAGATTTCTGTCTTCTTCTGGTGACCTACCATAATTCTTTGGCTTGTCAATGCATCATCTCAATTTCTGCCATGATATTTACATGGCATTCTCCCTCTGTGCGCATGTCTCCAAATCCCCCCCCACCTTTTTTAAAAGATTTTATTTTTAAGTAATCTCTATATCCAACGTGGAGCTCGAACTCACAATCCTGAGGTCAAGAGTTACATGCCCTACTGACTGACCCAGCCAGGTGTCCCCAAGTTTCCCCTTTTTATAATGACACCATTTGTGACCCACTCTAATGACCTCATTTTAACTTAATTACCCCTGTAAAGACACTATTTCCAAATAAGGTCACATTTTAAGGTCCTGGGGATTAGGACTTCAACATATGAATTTTGAGGGAACACAGTTCTACTCGTAACACTTAATATTGTGAAATTATTCCCAGCCATGAGACTATAATCTTGCAAATATTATCCTAATTTGTAAGAACTTTCAGAATATAAAGAAAAATAAGAAAATGGATGCTTGGTAATATTGAGAATGATAGTTTCTTGTGCAAGAATCCACTGAGGAAGAATTTGACATGTTGATTAATCTTTTTCTCTTCCTGAAGTAATTTTGCCACTGCAGTCCTTCCTGTGCTCCAAGCAGTGCCCATCTCCTCCATCGGTAGTGACTCAACACACAGACTTTCACAGTATACAATCACGGTTGCCTTCTGTTCTAAGAACCTAGGGCAAGGGATGTAGAGAAATGATCCCTGGGGCAGAACAGTGTTAGTCACAGGGGTGGATGTTTAATGTTTGGTTACATTATGGCAGCCCCGAGTGCCAGATCCCAAGAGGCAGAGGACCCCATGTGTATATTAAACTTATTTTTCAGTAGGTCCAGGGAAGGGGCCCTTCTTTAAAAAGAAACAAAAACAAAACAGTTTTACTGAAATATAGTTCACATACCATCAAATTAGCCATTTTATAGTATAAAACTTAGCATTTTTAGTATATTCACAGAGTTTGTATAACCTTCACCACTATCTTCTTTCAGAACATTCTCATTATCTCATAAAGAAACTCCTCTCATCCCCTGATAATCTCCAATCTACTTTATGTCTCTATGAGTTTGCCTATTCTAGATATTTCATGTAAGTAGAGTCATATACTGTTTGTCCTTTTGTGTCTGGCTTCCCTCACTTAGCATGTTTTCGGGATTTATTCATGTTACAGCATACATCAGTACTTCATCTTTTCTATGCCAACTTGACACATAAATCTGACCATCACATTCCGCAACATTATCCTTGACCTCCTTTTTCAAGATTTTTTGGGGGAGCTATTCTGGGGCCTATTGCATTTTCATGTGAATTTTAGAGTTAGCCTGTCAATTTCTGCCTAAAAGCCAGCTAGAGTTTTGATAAGGATTGCAATGAATCTGTAGATTAATTTGGGTAGTATTGCCATCTAAACAACATTAAATCTTCCAATCCATGAGTTCAGGCTCTTTCCATATGTTAAATTTCTTTCACTGATGTTTTGTATATATCAATATTCAAGACTTGCTCCTCTTCTGTTGAATTTATTTCTAAATATTTTATTATTTCTCATGCTATTAGAAATGGAATTTGTTTTTTTTTTTTAATTTCGCTTTCAGATTCTTGGTTGCAACTCTATAGAGATAAAACTGATTTTTGTAAATTGATCTTGTATTTTGCACCCATACCGAGCTCATTTATTTGCCCTAATAGTTTTTTTGTGGATTCCTTATGATTTTCTATGTACAAGATCATATCATCTGCAAATAGATATTGTTTCAATTTTTCCTTTTCAATCTATATGATTTTCATTTTTATTTTTCCTGCCTAATTACTGTAGCTAGAAACTTCAGTGCAATGTTAAATAGAAGTGGCAAGAATGGACATTCTGGTCTTTTTCTTTATTCTAAGAGGAAAGCTTTTATGATGCTAACTGTGGGTTTTTTGTAAATGTGTTTATCAGATTGAGGACATTTTCGTTTATTCTTTTTTTATATTAAACATAATTTATTGTCAAATTGGTTTCCATACAACACCCAGTGCTCATCCCAACAGGTGCCCTCCTCAATGCCCATCACCCACTTTCCCCTCTCCCCGACCCCCATCAACCCTCAGTTTGTTCTCAGTATTTAAGAGTCTCTTATGGTTTTCCTCCCTCCCTCTCTGTAACTTTTTTTTCCCTCTTTCCCTCCCCCATGGTCTTCTGTTAAGTTTCTCAAGATCCACATATGAGTGAAAACATATGGTATCTGTCTTTCTCTGCCTGACTTATTTCACTTAGCAGAATACCCTCCAGTTCCATCCACATTGCTACAAATGGCCAGATTTCATTCTTTCTCATTGCCAAGTAGTATTCCATTGTATATATAAACCACATTTCCTTTATTCTTTTAGTCTTATTTTGTGGTGTTCTTAAAAAAATTTTTTTTAAATGTTTATTTATTTTTAAAAGAGAGTGACATACAGACAGACAAAATGCGATCAGGGGAGATACAGAGAGAAAGGCACAGAACCCGAAGCAGGCTCCAGGCTCCTAGCTGTCAGCACGGAGCCTGATGTGGGGCTTGAACCCACATCTATGAGATCATGACCTGAGCCAAAGTCAGACACTTAACTGACTGAGTCACCCAGGTGCCTCAAGTTGTGTGATTTTTTTTTATTATGAGAGTGTGTTTGATTTTGCCAGATGCTTTTTCTATGTCTATTGAGATGATCATGTCTTTTTTTAAAACTTTATTATATCAATGTGATCTGTTACATTGATTTTTTTATTTGTTTTATTTTTTTAATGTTTATTTATTTTTGAGAGAGAGAGACAACATGAGTGGAGGAGGGGCAGAGAGAGAGACACACACACACATAAAAAAATATATGCATACATATATATCTTTGTATATATATATATATATATACACACACACATATATACATACATACACACACACACACACATATATATACCACTTTTTCCTTATCCATTTGTCTATCAGTGAGCACTTAGATTGCTTCTGTATCATGACTATTGTAAATAATGCTACAGGAAACATAGAGGTGCATGTATCTTTTAGAATTAGTGTTTTTGTTTTCTTTGGGTAAATATCCAGTAGTGGAATTACTGGATCATGTTGTACTTATATTTTTAAGTTTTTGAAGAACCTCTATACCATTTTCTACAGTGGCTACACCAACTTAATATTCTCATCAGCAGTGTACAAGGGTTCCTTTTTCTCCACATCCTCACCGACACTTGTTATTTATTGTCTCTTTTAACAGGTGTGAGGTGATATCTCCTTGTGGTTTTGATTTGCATTTCCCTGATGATAAGTGATGTTAAGCATCTTTCCATGTGTCCCTTGGTCATGTTTGTCTTCTTTAGAAAAATGGCCTCCTTCCCATTTTTTAAAAATGTTCATTTATTTATTTTGAGATAGTGTGAGCGGGGGAGGGACAGAGAGAGAATCCCAAGCAGGCTCTGTGCTGTCATTGTGGAGCCCAATCCAGGCTCCATCTCATGACCGTGAGATCATGACCTGAGCCAAAATCAAGAACTGGACACTTAGCTGACTAAGCCACCCAGGTCACCTCCCACCATTTTTAAAAACTAGACTATTTGTGGGGGGTCTTTTTGTGTTGTCTAAGATCTTTATATATTTTGGATATTAACCCCTAATAGGATATGTCATTTGCATATAACTTCTCCCATTCCATAGGTTGTCTTTTATTTTGTTGACTTCGCTATGCAAAAGTTTTATTTCGATGTAGTCCCAATAGTTTATTTTTGCTTTTGTTTCTCTTGCCTGAGGAGGCATGTCTAGAAAAATGTTGCTATAGCCAGTGTCAAAGAAATTCCTGCCTGTGTTCTCTTCTAGAATTTTTATGGTTTCAGGTCTCATATTTAGGTCTTTAATCTGGTTTGAGTTTATTTTTATGTATGGTGTAAGATAGGGTCCAGTTTCATTCTTTTACATGTAGCTGTCCAATTTTTCCAGCACCATTGAAGAGACTGTCTTTTCCCTATCATATATTCTTGCCTCCTTTGTCATAGATGAATTGATCATGTAAATGTAGGTTTAGTTTTGGGCTCTCTGTTCTGTTCTATTGATCTGTATGTCTATTTTTGTGCCAGTACCATACTGTTTGTAGTATATTTTGAAATCTAGAATTGTGGCACCTCCAGTTTTGTTTTTCTTTATCAAGATTACTTTGGCTTTTGGGGTCTTTTATGTGAAAACTGGACATTTAAAGTAAGACGGCAACTCAAATTAGATCACCTTTCCTCTGATGTTGGCGTGTGCTGTTGTTGCTATTGTTTGTTTAGTGACTTCCCTGGAATAATTCTATTTAGTCTATCTTCCCTATCATCTGTGGCTACCGAAGTCTTTGCTCAATTGGCTTACTGTCAAAGGAGGACAGAGATTTTCTTAAACCAGTAATTCTCCCACCCTTTGCCGAGGGGCTCTGGGTGTGTTTGAGGCCATGCCTTCAGCACTCCAGTAGTTTTCAACACTGCCTTTGCTTCCATTTCCTGCCAGAGGTGAGACAGTAAGGCTTTCCTGGGCATGCACAAGCCCCTCACATAAACACATCCTTCTGTCTCCCCAGAAATATGTCAGAGATTTTCAGAGCCCCCTAGGAACATCTTACTCCTTAAATCTCCCCTTTGAGCTTTTGAGTTTTTTGGCCAGGCTCTTGTTTTTCCCAACTTGTGTTGCTACCCCAGGCAACTATGAGTCTTTTTCAACAAATGTCCTGAAGCTAGGGCTTTTCCTACTGAGAGGTTCTAAATCTAGTCAAATAAAGACAAGCCCTGTAAATAGAACTTTTTCAGCATGCTGCTAGACTGCTCAAATAGTGCCAGTTCTCTGGAGATGGGCTTTTGAGGCATTCCAACTCCCTCTGCCTCCTCCACTGACTGTTAGGCTGTTGGTTTTCACAGCTGCTGTGATGGTGGGAGCTGCTGGTTTTCAAGGTTACCACAGAACTCAGGAGATGGAGATGAGAAGAGAGCAAGTTAAAAACCCACAAAACACTGTTCTTACCAAATCTTAGCCTTTTCCCCCTTGTTGCAAGCCTTTGGCTAATTTTCAAAGTTCTTAAAATGTTGATTTTCACAACTTTTTGCCGGTGTTCTCATTGCTTTTAGAAACCATTCCATATTGCCTGCTTGTCTCTCATCCATGTCTAAGGACAGTACTGGGTGGGTGCTGTCTTGGGAGGCCTCTGAGGCCCAAGGACACTGCTCCACATGCCAGCCTCCCTTTGTTGACCCTTTTCCTCAAAACAAAACAATGTCCTGGGATTCTTTGCAAACATTACCTCTCTGTTCCAGAACAGCTCTCCAGGGAAGATGTTTTGATCCCCATATTATCAAAAATGTTCCACAAACACTAAATGGCTTCAGTTGGACCTAGTTCATATCTAATTTCTTCAATTTTAATATTACAAGCTCCTTAAATTGAGTGAGGCCTGAGGAACACCAATATCATATTTTTTTATATTTTTCATGGTTGCTTTAGGTCTTCTCCTGGTATATAACTTGAGCTTTTTGACAGGCAAACGGATCCAATCCAACAAACACTAAGCATTGATTCAGTTTAACAATTATTTATTAATTACCTATAAAGTGCCAGGCTCTCAGCCATCCTCTGTAGAAACTACGAAGACTGCACTTTGCCCTCAAGCTACTTACCCAGTATGCTGGGGCCAAAAAAATGAGCCTTCCCCAGCACCAGCAAGTGCAGTGGTACAGCTGCTCTGGAAAACAGTGCATCTATGAGATGGTGATTACAGTTTCCATCTCATAATATAGTCATTAGCAGTAATGAGCAATGAATATGGAGCACATGACACCTAGTAGAATTCAGTTTAGTATTCCTCAAGTGAATGAGATATTTATTGACTGACTGATTCTACTGTTTCACATATGGGGCCTAGTATATAAAGTTCAATGAATTTAAGTTGTATTTCTTTCTTTCCTTTCATCCTTTGAGACATCCTGCAGAATCAGCCTATAAAAGGGGCATGGTATAGGGACTCCTGGGTGACTCAGTCAGTTAAGCATCTGACTCTCGATTTCGGCTCAGGTCATGATCTCACAGATCCATGAGACTGATCCCAGTGTCGGGCTCTATGCTAACCTCGTGGAGCCTGCTTGAGATTCTCTCCCCTCTCCCATTCCCCTGTTCCTGTGCTTGCTCTCTCTCTCTCTCTCTCATAATAAATAAATAAACATTTTTTAAAGAGGGAGGCATGATAAAAAAAAAAAAGGGTATCTATCTCATAGGGCTGTTGCAAAGAATAAATGAAATAATAAGATAATGCATGTAAAGTAGTAGCTAGCACTGTGCCTGGCACATATTAGGAGCTTAATAATATATATTGACTGACATCATCATCCTTATTGTTACTGTTTTTTTAATTGAAGTATAATTGACCCATCATTGCTGTTTGAGCTAAGAAGCTATGCCTTCTTTCTAGGCAGAGCCCTTCTAGACAACATTCCCTGCTGTGAACCCCAACAAGAGACCTCGAAGCCTTTATTTCCTTTTTTCTTTTATTGACCTTTGGCTAAAGTCCCTTTTTGCAGAAAGAAAAAGTGACCAGCTTTTGATGAATTCTTTCCTTCTCTTATCTGCTTCCAAGTCTCAGCCATAGTGAAGAAGTGTTACAGGGCACTGGCCCAGACCAGGAAGCGATAATGTAATTTTCAACTCAAGATAAACTCAAGGATAACTTTCAACGCAGCTACTCGGGCAGTCCAAGGACAGAGGTGCCTTGTGGAGGGGAAACCAGGAAGTCACTCAGCAGCTGGCCCAGGACACAGAGGGCCATCACTTCAGTGAAGTAACTGACCTCCGTCTCTTCCTCAAACTGCCTGAGACTCAGCGCTCTGCAGAGAAGGGGCAGATGGAGGGAATGTGGAGAGATTAGATAAGAAGGATTTCCCAATCCCAGTGGGGGATAGATCCAAAAGTACAGAAGGTTGAGAAGCCAAACTCTCATATCCCAATCCACCCCCATCACTCAACAATTTCCACTGTATGAATGGGGTGTGGAAAGCTTCCAGTTAAAACGATACTTGTGAATATTGGCAAAGTGTATCTTTGTGTGCAAGGGCACATTTAAAGAGAGAAGAGGAAAGATAAGTCCTCGCTTTCTAGGAACACACATTCTGAAAGTGTGTCTACCAGGCCATGAGCCTTCTCAGTCTAGGCGTTAGTCATGAATGCATCTCCACACCTCGCCCAAGCACCTAGCACATAGCAGATGCTGTGCAAATTGTGTTAAATTGGACACTGAGAGTCTGTGTCCTGAAATTTTGTCTCTACATATGACAAGGTTTTATTCATTTACTCAACTCATTTTTTTTAATGTTTGTTTATTTATTTTGAGAGAGAGAGAGAATCCCAAACAGGGCTTGGGGCTTGACATGGGATTTGAACCCACAAACCCACAAACTGTGAGATCATGACCTGAGCCGAAACCAACTGAGATGGAGGTTAACAAACTGAGCCACCCAGGTGCCCCTGATTCAACATATTTTCATCAAGTGCCTTCTGTGTTCTAGGTCTCTGGTTTTTAGAAGCTTTTTTCAAATCATGTAAGTGAGTACCAGGGAGCAAAACCAATCTAAAAGTCCTCATTCTATATCATTTACCCATCCCCTTCCTGTGTTTATGAGTTTTAATATTAGCTCCTGCTGTAAATTACAGAGCAAGTACTTTTCAAGAAATGGAGAAAAATCTCTGCCTCAACTCTGGCTGTGGGTGAACAGAAAGCCCCAGAGGAATCAGAGTGTGATTCATTTCTCTTAGAAAGCTCTGAGTGTACAAATCAGTAGTGAACCTGTATTTACAAATCACACATGTAAACAAGTGGTCCCTATTTTCCCATCAGCCTCCAGGGCCTGCCAGTCAGAATCATTACAATGTGTATATAAATCACATGGGGATGTTGTTAAAATGCAGATTCTAAAGGTATAGGTCTGGGGTGAGGCCTGACATTCTGCATTTCTAACACTTTCCCGGTAGGTGCTGGTTCTGCTGGTCCACATATGTTGAGAAACTAGGGTCTAGAGAAAAAGAACCTATCTGGGTTCTAGTCCTTTCTGTGTCATTCACTAGCCAGTGACCCTGGACATACTGCTTACCTTTTGGGGGGGGCCCTCAGTTTTTTTTCTTTGCAAACTGAAGAGCTTGAATTCAATGTCATCTAAGAGTCCTTCTAACTCTAAACTTTATGACAGATTGTCACTCAATTTGCTCATTCCTTTATTATAGTTAAGACCTCTTAAAGTTCTGAATTTCATGCAATTTACCCTTGGGTTCTTTTTCTCTGCTCTGAGGTGTTAATAGTCCTCTTTAATCTATTGTTGTGCTTGCATGTTGCCCATTCTAAGCATGACATTATATAGTGGGATCAGTCCATGAGAAAGATTTTACAGAGAATTCTCATGTGGGACCACCCCCCCCCTATCCCCGTCCCACTCACCAGCACAAAATTATGAACTGGTGTGGTATCTGCCCTCCTGGGTAAAGGGGAAGTAGCTGTCTGTGAGCTGAGTGCCTCTGTTTGAAGTTAAGCAATGGGATCACAGCAGGAGGCATTGTGATGTGGTGATGGAGACAGCCTTCTGATGTCTTCACATGGGTGTTTTGAAAGCACTGATCTGATGACATTGATGCCTGACTGGCAGACTCTAAAGCCTGATGGGAAAATAAGGACACATGTGCGTATGTGACTTCTGAATACAGGTTCATTTGTACACTCATACGACTTTCTAAAAGAAACGACCAGATTGTACAACAAACACAATAAATGACATGTTATGAATAATCTTGACTAGGCTAAAAGTTGATGATGCTACTCAAAAGATCAGCAACAGATAGAAGCCACAGCTCTGCCTAGACTCAAGGGACAAAGAGAGGAAGTGGTTTTACCAGAGGCCAAGAGTAGGGTCATCTGTAGAGGTTGGCATGATGGCGAGCCCATTTTGTGGGCACAGGAGCCACGAGAAGCTCTTCCTACTGATCACCCTAGGCAGAAAGCAGGTGAGGGGAAACAACTTCCTTTCTCTCTTTGTCTCCACTTCCAAAATACCAGCCCGTGCCTTCCATGAGGAGAACTCTACACAACGCTACCTGACATGGGAAGCCTGAGAACTGAGCCTGCAGAAGTCACCTCTCTTACGGATCCTGAGCAGAACAGAGGAAGGGCTAGGAATGAATCTTAGGGCAAATAGGTCCAGCACTAGTGTCAATACCCCAGATTGATTTCTATAACATTGGACAGCTGGGGTGGAGGTCAGCTACACGGATACTGTGAGTTGAAAATAGTGTATTCAACACTGCTGTTCTTGCTTAGTCTTCAGGTAGGACCATCTAGTGGACAATTTGGGTTGTGGAACTGAGATCTAGGACAGAGGTCAGGACTAAAGGGGTAGACATGATGGCCATTTTGCGTAAGTGAATTTGAAGAGGGTGAAATTCCCAAGAGAGGTTATAAAAAGGGACAAGAATAAGATCCCTTACATTCGTACGACTATTTATAATTTTCAGACCTTTTTTTTCATGTTTTTTGATCTTACAGCGTCCAATAGTTTTGACAAGATAGCCTGGTGTTTTACTTTCCTGTCCAGAAATATGGAAAAATTGATAAATGATTATCCCTGTGCTCTATCTTATCATTACAGGTTCTTTTTAATTGTGTAGAGGGGTGCTCAGAGTCTAGACCTCAATATTTATGAACTCCTGGGGGCTAAAAACAAAGACAGAAAACTTGTAGAAATTTGCTTCTTGGAACTCTAAAGACAGAATTTGTTAAGTGGTAGGAGTGCCTGGGTGGCTCAGTTAAGCATCCAACTCTTGATTTTGGCTCAGGTCATGGTTTGTGAGATGGAGCCCCACTTTGGGTTCTGAGCTGACAGCGCAGAGCCTGCTTGGGTTCTCTCTCTCCATCTCAAAATAAGTAAGTAAATAAACATTTTTTTAAAAAAAGAATTTTTGGGGGGTGCCTGGGTGGCTCAGTTGGTTAAGCATCCGACTTCGGCTCAGGTCATGATCTCGCGGTTCGTTGGTTTGAGCCCTGCGTCGGGCTCTGTGCTGACAGCTCAGAGCCTGGAGCCTGCTTTGGATTCTGTGTCTCCGTCTCTCTCTGCCCCTCCCCCACTTGTGCTCTGTCTCTATCAAAAATAAATAAAATGTAAAAAAAAAAAATTAAAAATAAATAAATAAAAAAGATTTTTTTTAAGTACTAAACACTAAGTGCTATTCTGTGCCAGACATCTTTATAAAACCTTGCACAGGATGAACTCACTGAATCCTTTGAGTTGGGCACTATTAATTTCCCATTGTACAGATTGAGTAAGTCACTATCTTAGTTTGGGCTGCGGTGAGACTGGGTGGCTTATCAACAACAGAAATCTATTTTTCACTGTTCTGGAGGCTGGAGGTTTGTGGTCTGGGTGCCAGCATTTTTAGGTTGTAGACCATCTTGCTGTATGCTTACATGGCCAAATAAGGGAGCTGTCTGTGTTCCTTTTATAAGGGCGTTAATCTCATTTCTGAGGGCTTTACCCTCATGGCCTAATTACCTCTCAAAGACCCCACCTCCTAATACTATCACTTTGGGGGTTAGTTTTCAACATAAACATTCAATCAATGCACTCACTTAAGGAGACTCATCTAGCAGAGGATGAAACCTCAATCTGGGCCCAGGCAGGTAGACTCCAGGAGTCAGGCTTTAGCCTCACCTGGGGAGGCAATCAATTGATGAACTCTTCATGAATTACACATGAGCTACATTATGTGTCTGATTGCTAAAAGGACTCACAGAACTCAAACAGTTTATCCTCATGGAGCAGTTCTATTACAGGCAAGGAACATAGCACAGCAATGGTAAGAGAGAGATCTGCAATGCAGGGGATCTGGAGATCTCAGGTGCAAGCTTTGTCCTCCTACAACTGGGTTGCACAGGACATCCTTTGTCTGCAGGTCAACCAGTCAGGTTGTAGTGGAGGTCTCACAGTGAGCTGGCCACATAGGAACATTCTACAAAGTGACAAGCCTCAACTGTCAAAACCCCAAGACTCCACTGACCCTAGGTGCAAATCAGAAATCCCACTATTATTACTAAATAATGCTAACAAGCTGATACATTCTGACCTAACTAAGTCATGAACTCATGGAACATCATTTATCTTTTGTAAATACATTCCATAGTGATTGCCAATGGTTGGTGGCTCTTCAGATTAGTCTGGGGTCAATTTAAGTCAGCTGAGATAAACCCATGCTTTTCAACCCTCTTGCCCTTGCTTAGCGTGTAAGTCAGGAACCTACTCCTAGAACTTGGATAACGAAGTAACCCAAATACAAATGATTGCCATTGGGATGTGAAGTGTTCTATACATAATGGAAAAGCTATCATGGATCTGTCATTACAAACATCTGTTACTTCAGCAGATGGCCTAATATTTTTGTGACTGGTCATGAGATGATCTCACAGTTCATGGAATCAAGCCCTGTGCTGGGCTCTGTGCTGACAGCACAGAGCCTGCTTAGGATTCTCTCCCTCCCTCTGCCCCTCCCCTGCTCATGCTCTCTCTCTCTCTCTCTCTCTCTCACTCTCTCAAAATAAATAAACTTTAAAAACAAAGAGAATATGGTGAGTGCTGTAATATTCACCTGTGTCTCTAGAACAATGTTGCAAATTAGAAACAATGCAAATCATGTAAGTAATTTTAAAGTTACTAGCCACATGAAAAAAAAGTTACTATATGTTAACTAACTGGAATTTAAATAAAAACTTGAAACCATACAAAAAAAGTAAAAAAAAAAGTGAAATTCATTTTAATCATATTTTTGACTCAACTACATCCAAAATACTGTAATTTCAACATGAAATCAGTATAAAAGTATAAAAGATATTAATGAGCTATATTTTTTTAAAAGTCTTCAAAATCTAGTATGTATGTTGCATTTATAGCAATCTTAATTTAGATAATAAATTTTCATTGGAAATACTTGATCTATACTTAGGTTTTATAAAATGAACGATTAAGACCATAGATTCACATTCCCAAATTGTTCCAAATATACTCAAAGTTTTCCAATAACCAAATCAAATACCAAAAAAAAAAAAAATATTTTTCTTTAATATTCACATCCATATTCCAAAACTGGTTCATTTTTTTTCAGAAGAATTGATTTGACTTTGCAGCACGAGAATATCAGTTTTTAAACTGTGTTTATTCATGTTAGGTAAATTTACTGAATCTTATATTAACTCAGTATTATATTGAATTCAAAATTGTATTGCATGAATTGAAAAGAAACACTAAATTTACCAATGCCAACAAAGCATTCTTCAAATTTTTCCTGTAGTCTTTGCAATTTACAAAACTCTTTTAGTTATAGTTAAAATCTCCTGCCTATCATTTCATGCTAAGTGTGTAAAAGCTTTGATTGTTGGTTTGTATTATGAAACGTCTCAGTTACAACATACATTCTCATACCTGTCTAGTTAGGTTACAATAAGCTTTTCCTTTCCTTGGAGCTGCAAGTTTAGTTGTTTATATCCAGTGTGGTATCAGTGGGAAAATGTAAATCATGTTGCCATTTTTTGTCTTTGATTATTGAGTAGTTGGCAAGCATCCCTTAAGTTTCAAAGAAAATCTTGAATTGGAGTTAACAGCAAAGTAAATCTTTGTAAGACTCTTCCACAATTTAATCAACAAGTACTGGAAAAGAACACAAGATCATTAAATTAATTGCCTTTGATTCCTTTCAACATTTCTATAAACTGGCAATGATTCCATTTTCATGCATATATGAAACAATTTCAACAACTGTATCCATGATGCTTTTCACAGAGTCAGCTTCAGAAAACTGAGCACAGATATTTTCAGTGTGTATCATACAGTAGAAAAAAGCAATAAAGAAACCATCAGTTTCATTTTAAGATTACCATTAAGTCTAGATTTTTGACGTAACAGCTGAAGTACCATCATGATAGAAACTAATTTTTTTATGTCTAACTGAAATTCTTTGACAGCTATGAAAGATCAAAACAAAACAAAACAAAACAAAAAAACCCACCCACTTTAGGAGTTCAATTTCATAGGCTGCAAATTGACATTTCTTTGTGAATTTAGAAGTCATTTAAGGTAAGAGGTACCTGAAATATTAATTGGCCAATTTCTCTTTTATCTCTTGACTCATCTAAATTAAAAGAAAGAAGTTTTCAAATTATGAATCAATTGATCTTTGATTTTATTAGAAAGGTTTTACATTCTCTAGGCTACCCATAACTAAAATAATAATTTTTTCCTCATCTTTCCATCTAAAAGTGGTTTTATACCTGGCCAAAGTTACAAGTTCAGATTCTGTTAAAATCGTGTAAGGGGTGCTTGGATTGGCTCAGTCAGTTAAGCATCTGACTTTGGCTTAGGTCATGATCTTGAGGTTTGTGAATTTGAGCCCCACATCAGGCTCTGTGCTGACTCAGAGCCTGGAGCCTACTTCAGATTCTGTGTCTCCCCCTCTCTCTGCCCCTCCCTTGCACGCACACTCTCTCTCTTTCTCTCTCAAATAAATAAACATTTTTTAAAAATTTTTAATTGTGTAAAACAAATTTTGTTAGGGCATTTCATTCTGACTTTAGATGACTAATTTCATTGATTCCTTTTGACTGTTGAAAGGGATCCTTTTAAAAATCAAAATAACTATATTATTTGCTGAAAATGCCACCTTAATGTTGTCTATTTTATTATCTTTAATTTTTTTTAATACAACAAACAACTTTATTTGGCTGTACTCAATTGACATTCATTGTGAACTTTGCAGCATATCTTATTCCAGCCTCTTTCTCCCATTACTGTTCTGGTCATAGTCCAGTCCAATCTCCACTCAGTTCTGCATCAGTAATATTACCTGAAGTAATGATGTGTTCATTTTAATCTTAAAGTTTTCCATACTTTTCTTAAACTAAGAAAATGAATTAACTATATTATAATGAAAACAATAGTATTTCAATTTAATTAGTGACTATGATTTACATAGGTTTTTACCATAATTTATGCTGTCTGCACAAAACATTCAAATTAGCACATTACGACGTTACAGGGTGTATAGAAAAAAAATCATTTGAACTGATTCAGTCTGTTTACACCTTCTGGATTTGTGGTATATTAATATGTAATTTTGGAAACAGTACAGTCAATATATGCAGTATCGTAAAAGAATAAAATCTTATGTGATGCAGCAATTCAAGTAAAATGAAGTCATACAGCTTCAGTTTTCAATTCCATTTAAACTAATTAGAATTAAATAAAATTTAAAATGCCATTTTCTCAGTTACGGTAGCCACATTTCAGCTGTTCAACCGTCACACCTGTTTAGTGGCTACCGAATAGGACAGCACAGCCCCAGAATCTAGACAGATCATAAAGCAGCAACAGTCTGTGTATCGTGTCCACTCTTTGTTCCCAGTGCATAGCAGAGCACAGTAGGAGCTGAAGAACAATTTGTTCCGTTAAAATGAAATCACGGGTTTAGCACAGTGACTGGCATTTAGTAGGCATTTGTTGAAGTCCTGATGGAATGAAGGATGTGCCATGTGGTCGTTCATTTATCAGTGACTCAGTCTTCAGGCAGCCATGGCCCCTTGGTAAGCCCACTCCCCCTCACGACCACTTTCTCTGGTGAAAGGCAGTGCATGCATGGCACTGTGGCGTCATTGTAAACAGTCCTGAAGGCTCTATCCCCCTAGGGTTTTTCAGGCTATGTCACTGAATTCAGGGCCAAAAAACCCCAAGAAGTCCGGATTCCTAACCCTAGAAAGGCACTCTGATGGTGTGAGCACAAGGAGATTTGATGTCTGGGGGCAAAAGGAGAAGGATTCTCTTAAAATGGATGGGGTTCTGGCTTTGGTTGGGATCGGGAGGAAGTGTGAGCGCATCTTCTAGCAAAGAGTTCCACCCTGATCCCCGCCACAGCCTCCCTCCCTTCTGTTAAGAGAGACTCTCCTTGACAAGAACACTACAGAACTCAGACTTCAGAATAGTATTTGTTTGAATCATTTTTCTGCTTGGGGCTAAAAATAGAAATTCAAAAAGCAGGAGTGGTTAGTTGGACGGGATTTCAAAGCTGCATTCAGCAGGCTACATTTCCTCTTGGATTAAAAATATGTATGTGTGTGTGATTGTTTGGGGGAGTCATCCTGATGAAAAAGGAAGGGTAAATTGCAAAGAGATACACCACCAAGTTGCAAAGTGAAATGTTATTCTTTTAGATTAGGGTTAATTTTGAAACAGTCCACCATGCCAGTAGGCACACCCTACAGAGGGTCAGGACAAGGGGGGGAGGCAGCATGGCCCCCATGTCTGCCACCGGCACAGCAGAGGGGCCAGGGGTCCACTGCTTTGAGAGGTTGCCTGCCTCAGCCTCTAAATGGCTGTGGGTACCTGCCTCACCTGGGAAATCTTCCTTGCTTTGTTGTTGTTGCTGCTAGTACTGTGGTAAAAATAGACATAAAATTTACCACTCAAACCATTTTAAAGTACACGGTTCAGTGGCACTTAGTACATTCACAGTGTTGTGCAACCATCACCACAATGCAGTTGGAGAACATTTTCATCATTCCAAAAGGAAACCCTGTACCCAGTAAGCAGTCACTCCTCATTTCTCCCTGCTGCCCCCCTGCCCTTGGCAACCACTAATCTGCTTTCTGTCTCTATGGATTTACCTCTTCTGGACATTTTATATCAATGGAACCATGCAGTATGTGGCCTTTTGTGTCTGGCTTTTTTCATTTCGCACAATGTTTTCAAGGTGTTGTAGTATGCATCTTTCTTGTGTTTTGATGAACTTGAATTACTTTCTGGCATAGTAACAAGAGGTCTGGCATAGGAGCCTTGCAGACCTGGGTGGGAATCCTGGCCCTGCCTTTCAGCTTCAGTTTCTTGAGCTACACAATGAGAATGTCCTGAGATGGGTATCTCAGGAGTCCTAGAGACGGTTCATTTGCTAACATTGAACTATTATTTATTTGCTAATTCAATAAATATGAGTTGAATAATCACTGTGTGCCAAGCCAGGGCTTCAGGGCTACATTGGTGAACACCACTGGGCAAGTTCTTGGTCTTCGTGGAACTTGGTTCTAGTGGGAGAAATACACAATAAACACAAAAACAGATAAATAAGAAGAAGACTGGGTGTGGTGTAATTGGGTATAAGGAAGGGACAGCTTTCATAGCTTAGTGAGTAAAGGTTTTCCACCCAAGGAGCTGATATTTGAGCCAATATCTGGGGAACGGACTGAGCCAGCCTTGTTAAGAGCTAAGGGAAGACTGTCACAGGCAAAAGAACAGCAAGAGCAAAAACCCTGGGGTAGGAAAGGCTTTGGCACAATTGTGGAATAGAAAGGAGGCCAATGTGGATGAAAATGGGTGATGATGGGTGGGAGGTGTGACATGAGTTTGGAAAGGTAAGCAGGAGCCAAACCGTGCAGTGCTGTGCAAACTGCATTCCAAGAGTGATAGAAGCCATGGAGGGTTTTAGCTAAAAGAGTGACATGTTGTAACTTATAATCAGAAGAGCACTCTGGCAGCTGCGTGGAGAATGAAGCAGGTATAGAGGCTGGAGGACTAGTGGAAGGAGGCTCTTGTACTAGTTCATACATAGAAAAAGGTGGCTAGGGTGGGTTAGGAGAGTTATAAAGAAGTGAGAAGTTTTGGGATGGCCTGGAGAGGAGGCAAGTGTGAAGATTATGTTAAATAAATAAAAGTAAACAGAATAAATGAAATCAAATGAGAAAATGCATGCAAAAATGCCCAACAGAGCTTAAGACAGAGCTAATATTTAACTCACATCCCATTCCCCACCCCACCTACACACCCTCATGCACACACTCACAAACCTTTGAGGCTCTTTGAGGAAGCATATTATGGGTTCCCTCTTCATTGGAACTTCTCCAGCATCAGGGATGAGTGGGAACTACAGAAAGAGGGACATGGGTATGTCTCTGATTTTCATGGGATAAAGAGAGAATAAATCTACCACTCTCTAGTCACCTGGAATGGTTGGCCTCTTAGAGCAGCCTTGGCCTTCAGCAGGTGATGGAGAAGTGGAGTTCTGTGGGATGAAGCCATTGGCCATGTTCTAAGAGAAGAGGGAATAGCCAATAAGGAAGTTGTTCTCTCCCCTTCTAGCTGCCAGAGGCTACCTGAAGGGAATTTTCTTCCTCTGCTCTTTTGACACATTTGTGCTTCGCCATTTCACACTCTGTTGTGGTCTGTGGTTTGACATTCTGAGCAGAACCACTCATCTTTGTGTCCTCTACCCCTGGCACAAAGTGGGCACTTAATTAATATCCAAATATTCAATGAGTAGGTAATGGAGCACACTATTGCTGCCTGGTTTAGAGCCGAGAGCTTCTGGGGTTGCAGAAGAATCAGTGAGGTTTTCTCTTCTGTAAAAATGTGGGCAATAATAGCATCCACTCAGAGGATTGTGAAGATTAAGTGTGATAATGTGTGTAATTCACTTAGCACAGTGCCTGACACATAACGAGCCTCGATGGAAGTTTGCTATCATTCCTCTTATGAGGGGTCTGCTTTCTGTGGCTTCTTTCAGAGTTGTTGTACATAAGTGGCCTGCAGAGACTCCTTTTGGGGCCCTGGATTAAGAGGGGTATGTGGGCCAATGTCCAAGAAAGAAGGGTGCTGATGCAGGAAACTGAATAAGCTCTCCCAGTTCTCACTGTCACTGGGGACTTGAAAGTGGAATTAATAAAGTGCCTTAAGTTTACCGCCAGTTCCTTTACAGCCTGATTTCCTGCGTATTGGGTACTAGATGAGACATAAGGGATTGCAAATGCAAATGGAAAGTGGGATATCGTTAGCTGGGGCCAATATAAATATGTTTGTGGGGGAGAACAGAACAAAGGCCTAAAGGCTTGATGTTGACAGAAACCATGTTATTGTTTAATATATGACTTCATCCTAGTAAAAACGATAGTTCCCCCGGGCCTGCCAGGGAATGGGAGAGATGTGTTATCTGTACCTACACATGCCAGCAACCTGGGGAGGGGGCAGCCTGCATGTGACCCTGACCCAGCCCCCACCCCAGTACCCTCCTGGTGTGTCTGAGGGAGGGGTTTAGCAAATGGTGTCCACCTTGGAGTCAGAAATCTGGATCCCAGCTCTTCCTGGCATCAGCTGCAGCAGAGGCCTTAGCTGGGAGCCTCAGCTCTCCCTAATGCACCCTCAGAAAACAACTAAACCCCCCTAGAGTAGTTGTGATGAATAAACAAGATAAATAGGATACACAAGGTTTTAAAGAAATGCTCAATTAAAGAGACCCTTTGGGATTTGCACTAACCTTGCCTGCTTGTGCTGGACCTCTCCCACCAACCCCACAAGGATTGCAATTCATGGCTCCACCTCCCCCCTCCCACAGCCCTCCCACCCCACCCACACCACCACTTTGGTTCCCGTACCTTCTCTATGTAAATCTGTTTTATTTCATTAGGCCCTTTGCAAGGTGCTGCTTGGCTAAGAGAGTGGAAAAGCCAGGAAAACCTTTAAGAATATATTGTCTGCTTGGGCTTCTTATTCTTGCCCAACCCATCAGAAGCTCCCAGCTACTCCTCTGCCTGCCCCTTCCATTCCACATGCCCCTTTATTTCACCCATTACCTCCATCAGAGATGGAAGCATGAGTCTTTGATGGTACAGAGGGAGCCTCCACAAGCACCCAGTGGAAATTCCTAGTCAGTGGGTTGAAGCATTTCTTCAATTTTAAGAGCACTGGGACCCAAGAACTGGACCTGAGGGAGGCTTCCCAGTCTGCCACCTTCCATTTCCTTCCCCGGAAAGTTTCCACTGGAAATTCCCCAGCTTTGGTCTGAGTGCTTGGCTCTGTAATCTTGGAGACATTCAGCATACACCCCACAATTAAGACTTTGCAATTCCACGCAGTGTTTCTTAAGAGAAAGTTAGATGCAATTAGATCATTTGAAGATGGATTAGCCTGCCGTCTGCACAATATTAAGAAAAATCACGTTGGCAATTGACAGGGCCTCTTTGAAGAGCTCTGAAGGAAAGCCACTAATGAGCTCTACACTGGGTTGCCCCCCTGTTCCCGAAGGGTTAACACAATTTGTGGGAAAGGAAAAAAATCCCCTGTGGTATTAAAATGCTGTGTCAGAGATTTGTAAGCTCTCCTTTGTAGCTCTGCCCCCAGGCCTGGCTCACTTCAGTTGAGATCAGGTTAATAAGAGCTCTGTTGCCGCCTGGCAGTTACAGTTTGATGCCTGACCAGTGAAGTACAGTTATTGGTAGGAGTAGTAAATAAATGCTGAGGAATCTGATTCAACAAGTTAAGGGACATCTGTCGTTCTTGCCTGTCCAGTGTCTATTCATCCTTCTTTTGATAAGAGCAGCTTGATTTGGGGAAAACTACCTCGTGTTCACACTCAGTGTGGGTGGGGCTGGCCCAATCACCACTTTAGGGTGACCATGTGACCAACCCAGCTCCACTGGTGTATTTGAGAATCCAGCCATGACCCAAGCCACTGGACTTGTCAATTACATGAGCCTATAAACTCCTATTCCACCTACCCCCAACCCCTGCTTTTTTTGTTGTTTTTCGTTTCTGCCAGGTAGAGTTAGGTGTTCTGTCATTTGCAACTAGGAATCCTTATTAATTCAAATATTGGAGGAACTTGTGCTATACTAGGCACTCTGAAGAGGTTAGAAAAGAAACCTATATAAAATTGTCTTGCTCTGAGGAAGCAACAACACCAGAGTATCAAGTCTTAGAGACATGAACTATTTAAAAGATTAAACGACATGGTGTACATTAAGTGACATAGAGAATATGTTTTGTGGGAAGTCAAGAGAGGGAGAAATTGATGTGGGTGGGTGGGCTTCCTGGCAGAGGGTGGGCTTAAACTGGGTCCTAAAGGGTAGAGAGGATTAGGTGAAACTGAGGGAATGCAGCGCTCTTGCTCTTCGGGAGGCACTCGGGGAGCCCAGGGAAAAGGAAGATCCTGTGTGGATAAGTGGAAAGTGGATTTTGACATCTATATAATCAGGGCAGATACCAAAGGACTTGGAATCCCAAAGGGAAAAGTTTGAACTTACCTGGAGAATTCACTAGTGTGAGCTTACGTACAGGCGAGGGAAATCCACACCAGATTGTGCCGCCATGTATGTTTTCCCTGTGTTGGAGAGAGACCGGTACAGGGAAGGGGAAAGGCCGCTGAACTTGGCTGTACCAGTTTTTAACTGAGTGACCACGGGTGAGCTATGTAATCTCTCTGAATCTCCATCTGCAAAATTTGAATCTGCAAAATGGAGGTAAGCGCTACAGATTCAGGGGGTTTGTGAGGAGCACTCAGGTAGCACCTGGCACAAGGCACTAATAGTAGATAATATCTATGGATTGCTTACTAGTGTTCCCCAGACACTGTGCTAAGCACCTGACGTGCCTTATCTCACCTAGTCGTCCAAATAGCCAGGGCCCCCAAAATCTGCTGAATCTGATTTGGGTAACATCTTCATTCCTGTGCTTCATGAAACAGTAAGCCTTATCAGACAGAGCTCAAATTCACTGTCCAATGAGATCTGAATATATTATCTGAGCATTTTTAAAGTTCACAAATTCTAATTCCTTAATACACACCTTAAAATGTGTTAAATTTAATATAATCCCGCTACAGAACATTTGGAGAATAGATTAAAAAAACAGAATGTAAACATAACTCTGCTACCTACAGCATAACCGTGATTTCCTAATACAGAGGTTAACATCCACTTCGAGTCCTGCCAGTTAGCCACAGTGTGATCTTAGGTAAGTTACTTTAACTTCTCTCAACCTCAGTGTCTTATCCATCCTCGTGGGGTAGAAGCCTCCTCACAGAGGTTTTTTTTTTGTTGTTGTTGTTGTTTTGTTTTGTATGAGATAAATGAGATTAAATGAGATAATCCACGCTTTATAGAGTACCTGGCATATCATACACACTCAAATATTATCAATGGCCATCCACCATCTTCCCTATAATTCCCTATTTTCCATATGATTGCAGTAACTATATAAATACAATTGCATCCATCTTCTGTTTCCACTTAATGTACCTTAGATATTTTCCATATAGCAACATAATCTATCTCTCATTACTAATGTCTATGTTCTCCTGACTGAAATCACTGTCATTTATCAACTTGTTCCCCCCTTTTCTAAACATTTATAAATAATGCTGCAGTTCACACCTTTATACATATGGTTCTTTGCAAGAGTTTGAGTCTCCAGATACTGTCTCCCTGAGCTCAGGTTGTGATTCTGCCCACAGCTTTTCAGAAAGTGACACCCAAGTTAGTGAAGACCTTTGACAAATTGTGGATCATGCTGGTTTGATAGACTACTATCAGAAGATAGGATTGCTGTGATTTTTCCAACCAGTGAATTCCTTCCAGTGTGATACTCTGTGACTCACCTTTCAGGTGGTTTTATTGTGGGTCTGTCAGCTCAGTCTCCCTGCCCTTCTTTCTGACAGAGCAAGAGGAATCCTTTTAGCTGGAAGTTATTCCCTCTTCTTTCTGAATCTTGTTTCTTGGAGTAGGACGGACTCCACAGAACAATTTCGGGCTGTCTTTCTGTTGCAAATCAAAGCCTCAAGCCCTTGTTTGGGTCCCAGAGTACTTTGAAATTGGACCTGCCCTGCATACACCTGGAGTCACCAGTAAGCCCAGCCCCCAAATCTCCCACACAAAACTAAGGGCAAAGGTGAGCTTTTCATTTCTTCCCCTGGTCCTAAAGTTCCTTTGAAATCTTTATGATCTGTACCTTCAGGGATCATGCAAACAGCTTGAGGAAATCCTTAAATTGTGTTTTCTCCAGATAAGCATTCAGGTCAAAGGAAAGACCTTTGCATGCCTTCCCCATGAACAGAATCTTGCCTAAGTTTAGAAAAAGCCACCAAGGACAAAAATGGCATTCAGCATTTATTCAGTACGCTGAGAAATAGTTTTCAAAGGATAAACAGCAAAGCCTAGTACCGTAGAGCAGTGACCCATTCTGGAAGTCTCAGATCCCATGGATACTTGGAGTGAGTAATAGAAGTCCATGAACTATTTATGAAATTTCAAAAGTCCTAGTGGTTACTGTATGTTACTATTATTTTTTAAAAACAGCACAGGACAACTAGAGCCACAAACTTATTTGTCTTGAATTAGCTTACGTGAACATTTGCATTCTCATGCTAATTGAAGGCTCTGACTGACAGTATTTTGACAAAGTCGTATGTAAAGTTTGGTTAACTATTTTTATATTTATTGTTTTAATAACAACAAGGGAGAAAATTCCTCTTTTACCTAATTAGCCGTTACTTAATTGAGGTCATTTGAAAAGCTGTGTGGCCTTGGACGAGCTGGTTAACCACTAATATGGTCATTGATAAGGTGTGTGGTCCTGAACTGGTTGCATCAACTACCTGAGCCCCATTCAGTTTCCTTGTGTATTAAAAAGAAATGATATACTCTTCATATAGGTTTGTTATAAGGAATAAAAGAACATGCAAAGCACACAGTACAGAGGCAAAGTACCTGGCACCCAGTTAAGGTCCAGTGTATAAATATTTTCCCATACAGCATGGGTCTCTGAGGGCAGAGCGATGTAAAATTTAAAAAGGATTCTCTGGTGGTGAAAATGTTGGAGCACCAGCTCCTTGGCTCTGACTAGTATTGGTTACTAACACTATCATCAGAAGGAAACATTCACTAAACTCATCTCCATTTTGTAGCTACCAGGCAACATTCTTTTGAGCTCTTCCACACCTGGCATAACATACCTTTTCCTCCCGTACCTCCATAGCTGACATTAATCCAGTTCCTGAAGGCGGAGGTGGAGCCGAGCACTGTGTCTGAGGAGGTAAAAACTGACAGACAAGTCCTCTGATCCTTGCCCAAGGGCCTGCTTTGTGAGGGGTGGACTCAATGCTGCTTTTGTTCCACCTTCAGTGGCTGGCCCACAGTTGAACTCAGAGGGGCTGGCTGTTCAGGGCAACCTTGGCCCCCTAAGGACAGACAGCACCAACCAGAGCCAAGAGTTCACTCAGCTCCCAAGATCTGGCACAGGAGTTCTCCCCACTGGGAAACCTGTCTCAGGGAACATTGAGTCCCCCTTTGGCATTCTAATTCATTCCAAATTTCATGGAGGTATGTTGGAGGCTTGAAATGTGATATCACTGTTGAAAAGGGCAGAACCATCAGCATAGAACCAGTATACCCTTGCTAATTATAAGACACCATAATTGCCTTGTACTCATTCAAGTGAATTGTCCTTCACTCATTCATCAGGTGTTAATTGAGTTCCTACTAAGTATTATGCTTCATGTTAGGGACATGTAGATGAAAAAATGGCATCCCTGTCCTTAGAATCTGGTAGACTGGTGGAAAAATTATCACCTGCTTAGACACATACAGCATAATCTGCACTGACAGCGCAGAGCCTGCTTTGAATATTCTGTCTCCCTCCCTCTCTCTCTCTCTCTCTCACTCTCTCTCTGCCCCTCCCCTACTCATGCTTTCTTTCTCTCTCTCAAAAATAAATAAACATTTAAAAGAATTAATAGACACCTAGAGAAAAGGAAATAGAGCCTGAATAAGGGGCTAATAATCGTAACAGTTATAATTTATCAAGCATTTATTCTCTGCCATTCACTGTGCTAAGCACTTGGCATAGATCACCTCATTTAATTCTTAAAATACAACTATAAACATGGTATTCTGATGGTCTGATTATCTTCCTGCCTCTCTAGCGAAGGCCAGGCAAAGGACATGACATCTGAGGGTCTTAAAAAAAGAATAGGGGTTTGCCAACTGCACAAGGTGAATAGATCATTCCAGGCAGAGAAAACAAAATGGTCTGTTGGGAGGCCTGCAGATTACCTGGTATGTGTTGTGCAAAGGGAGTAGAGAGAGGGTATGCCAAGTGAGGATACTGATTGCATTGGAGTGAGAAATAAATGAGATATGCCTTCACATATGGATGACTCTTAGCAGAGCTAAGATGTGGAGGAAGGAGACTCTGTAGTGCTATGGGTAGAAAGAGGGATGACCATGCAGGTTGGCTGCCTTTTTGAAATGGAAACCTGGCACATACAGGTAGGCTTGAGAAGGGGCAATGAGAGGAAAAACTAAAAACAGAGAACAGAAAGAATAATTGATGGAGATAGGTCTTCACCCTCCCCAGACTGGAAGAAAGATAAAAAGAGATCTAAAGACATACGTTCATAAGAATAGATGTTGCAAGGATAGGGGACCCACATAGGAAGAGGCAGAAAGAAAAGATGAGATCTTGAGAGTTGTACCCGTCTGATGCCCATTCTGTCTGTGAGATCAAAGACAAGTCTTCTGGGGGCACCTGGGTGGCTCAGTCAGTTAAACGTCTGACTTCAGCTCAGGTCATGATCTCATAGTTTGTGGGTTCAAGCCCCACATCGGGCTCTATGCTGACAGCCCGGAGCCTAGAGCCTGCTTCGGATTCCGTGTCCCCCTCTCTCTTTGTCCCTCCCCTGCTTGTTCTCAAAAATAAATAAATGTTAAAAAAATTAAAAGACAAAAAGGAAGACAAGTCTTCTGAGGAGACTGAGAGGTGAAGGAATATTTAGGGCCTTGACAAAAGGGGTGAAGGTCTGGAATCACTGTTGAGGGCAATTGTGAGGTGCTGATCATGTCCCTTTGGATCCTGAGGAGAGAGTGTTCAAAAGAGGGACAAGAGAGTAACAGTGAGGGCGTGTGAGAAACAGGGCATGTGGGAATGGTTGATAAGAGTGGAGAAGATATGATGAAGAGAAGATTTGCCAGGTGACTTCAGGGTCTACCATTGGAATTCTCAATCAGGGAGTGGACTTATTCCGTCCAATAAGTCGTCATTACTGGGAGGCAGATTCTAGCCCCCAACATAAAACCATACAAGTAGTGCTACCCAACAAAGGGATAATCTGCCTTGTGAAGGGTTTCAATCATCTGTCAAGGATGTCATGCAGGCAGTTTAGTAAGCTGAATCAGATGGCTTCTTAGATCCTTTTAACACTGAGATTTTATGGTTGCATAATGCGGCGAGTATCAAAGTGGGGGGAAGCTGGTTTCAGCATTCTTGCTGGTTGTCTTGCTTTCTGAGCATGAGAATCTTGATTATAATGTTCAGTAGGGTTTGTGCAGTTAGAGAACCATAGAAACAATCTTTGAATTTTTGTTAATTGCAGGAGGAGTTTTGTGAAGATTAGTAGAAGCCATGCTTTAGTTTGGGGACTTTATATATGATATTATCTAGTTATATATGATATTATCTAGTAAAGCCTATGTTCACTATAGAAAAGGCTTCTTTCTCTTTTTATGCCCATTCCATTTCATTACAGATCTGAAGAAGGCCTTTAGCTGGGGTGACTAGGGAAGACCTTTTGTTCTTACCTACTTTGGAGTCCTTCTCTCACAAGACATTTAGTTCATCTTCCATGTCAACTCACCTTCCTTTCATTTGCTGCCTGCATTGGGAATAGCTGCTTTCTTCTTTGGAGTCTATTCGTCTGTCTCAGTGTTCTCCACCAGGAGTGATTCTGGCCTTCAGAGGGCATTTGACAGTGTCCAGAGACATTTTTGATTGTCATGACTAGAGGGGGGCTGTTGGCATCTGGTGGGTAGAGGGCAGGGCTGCTGCTTACCCACTACAATGCTCAGGACAGCCCCCACAACAAAGAATTATCCAGCTCAAAATGTCAATGGTGCGGGGGTTGAGAAATCCTGGTCTACAAGTCTTTCTCCTAAATCAGCTGCTATCAATACATTCTGTAAAAACCTTGATGTCTACTTCAGTTTTCCAACTTGAGAGTTGTAGCAAGGCTGAGTGCCTGCCAGTATTAACTATATGCCTCACCCATCCTTTCCTTCATGCCATAGCAATAAGAAGGGCATTTTTGACTCTTTTTGGAAGGAAAAGTCACTTCTTGGTTGGGGTCCAAACAGAACCAGATCTCTCCCAAGATAAAGGCAGGGATGTCATGACTTTCAGAGTCACAGCATCAGATATCTCCCCACTGCAGCAGCTCTAGGCCAAGGGTACAGATGGAGGACAAGTTGCAAATACAACTATGTGGTGCCATTTGTTTGATTTTGAGTAAGAGCTCATGGCATCTTTGAAAGACTGGGTATTAGAGATCAACCATGAAGGCCCCCTGCAGTCTTTTCAGGCCAGTGCAAAATCAAGACAGTGTTACTAATGCTAATGTGACTTCAGCACAAATGCACACTGAGAAAATAGTACCTGACTAGGTTATACCTAATCTTCTGATGCTCTGAGGGATCCCATGCAACTCATGCTATATATCCTTGCATCTCTGAATCCCAAATCAGGCTGAGGTTTCCAGGAAATTAGATTATAAATTACCCCTTGGTAGTTTCCAGATCTTCTGCCCCCTGAAGAATCCTATGACAGCATCCCTTCATGACCCACTATGGGTAGCCTGCCACAATAAAAATAACCCAGAGCTGAGATTTTTCTTTTCATCCCTTATATTTTACAGACTTAGTAGCCTCAGGAAAATCATTCAAATTCCTAGAACCTGGGTTTTCTCATCTCTAAAATGAAGACATCTACCTTCCCATTTCTGGAAATCCATTCTGAGAAAATACTCCTAAAAAAATTCAGACAAAATTTTATGTACCAAGTTATTTATTGCTTCATTATTTAACATTAGATATCATTATAAAACATTAATTATGACATATCCACAGAATAACATGTGTCCCATGAAAAAATAATTTTCATAGAGTTTTATTGACTAAGAAAATGTTTGTTCTCTAATATCAAGAATAAGAAACAAGATACAACACACGCACATGCACGCACACACACGCACACAAGTACACACACCTATATCCATATAATAGTATCCCAACTATATAAAATACGTGTAGAAAAAAGTCTGGGAGGAAACCAAAGTATTAACAAAAGTTTGTACTTAGTTTTGTGTTAGTACATACATAATATTTTATTTATTTTTTTAAAGATGTCTATTTATTTTGAGAGAAGAGAACATGTGTGCACACATGAGCTGGGGAGTGACACAGAGAGAGAGAGAGACAGAGAGGCAGGGAGGGAGAATCCCAAAATCGACATGGGGCTCAATCTCACAAACCATGAGTTCACTACCCAAGCCAAAATCAAAAGTTGGACACTTAACCAGCTGAGCCACCCAGGTGCCCCCATGTGTAACATTTTAAATAAAATAATTTAACACTAGAATATACATTTTTCCCCTTTAAACAAGCATACAACACTAAAGTTTGAGAAACATTGATTTAGAGCTCTGAACAGAATGGGGCTGGAGATGAGAATTGTGGAGTCATAGGTATTTCAGTAGAGGTCACTTAATGGATAAGATCATCTAGGATGAGCCTGTAGCATGAGAAGAAACAAAAGTCAAGGACTAAATCCTGGGAAACCACTACATGTACAGAATGAGCAAGGAAACTGAGCCAGATAAGAGACTAAGCTTATGACAGCAACCAGTATGAGATAATAATTTCGATGGATTAAAACCATGGCATTGAGGGATTAATAAAACTGAAAATTCAGAATTTAATAATCATATATTGGATGTAAGAGATAAGGGTATTAGAAAAGCCAAAGATTACTTGAAGATATCAAGCTTGGAAGATGGAAGAACGCTGATATCAAAGGCAAAGATGGGATAAGTTGAAAGGAAAGCATAGATGGTAGGCACGGAGGAGTCTTGTATGGATTGTGTTTGTGATTTCCCTTTAAGAGAGCTTCTAGCTGCAGCACCTTGGGAATCTGCCACAGCACACAAGCTGGCATCACACTTCCCAGGCAGCTCGCAATCAACCAGTGATTAAGCTCAGAAGGAGTAATAGAGCCAAGCTTTTCTGTCCTATGTTACCTGAGGCTCCCCTCTCGGCTAGCCCAAACTCTCAAAGCGGCACTGGGGTCTGACGCTTCTCCTTCCCAAACCTCCTTCCCGCCCCTTCTCTTACCTAAGATGCCAGGCTGGCATCACAGTCTGAAACCTCTCCCTACCTGCTTCAGCCTTTCCCCCTTTTCATCTAGCAGCATTACCCAACAATAAATCTCTTGTACTTTTAATTCCTATCATAGCATTTACTCCCTGAGGACTAGAACTGATATAGGTGGTGGTGGTGGCATATCCACATGGAATTTGTGGGAGGGAAAATTATATGGGTCTTGAAGATAATCAGGATTGAGGGATAACTGAATAACAAGGGCCTCCCCAATAGCATAATCCAAAGGAAGAATGGAGGACCAAGGTTTGAGCCTTCTGTGACACTCATAATTGAGAGAGGTACAGATGAAAGAAAACTCAGTATAGGAGGGGAGATATTATTGAAAAATAGAAGCAAAACCAGGAAAGTACAAAATCAAAGAAACCATGAAGGGAACCAGGAAGGAGGGAAATTGAGATAATGAGAAGTAAGTGTGTGTGTGTGTGTGTGTGTGTGTGTGTGTGTGTGTGTGTGTGTCTTTAGGAACAACTGACCACTTCTGGAAGAGGTCTTTGAAGATGCTAAAGAGAAAAAAACAACCACTGTGGGGATTAAAATCCTGGAGACAGTGGGAAGAAAAAGCTAATAAGCCCAGGTAGAGGGGTTAGGTTTCTATAGGAAGGGAGGAATCTCTTCTCTGGAACTTGGAGGAAAGAAAGAGAACATGGCTGGAATGACAGAGATGGATGAGAATAATGGGTGGGGATGAAGAATTGCATACTTGATATGCCTTACATTTATGACAATGACAAGGACAAGCTCTGAGATGAAAGGAACGAGTTGGGAAAAATGTTTAAAGAGAAGGGAGAAGGTCAGGAATCACTGGTGTTCACACGATGTTGTCCCTTAAGAAATGTAATGGGGTGAAGGAAATTCTTGCCTTAAACGCATGAAGTTGGTTCTCTATAAAAGCACTGGTCTAAAGGACTGTGACTCTAATTGGCAAGAAAGGACAGATGAATACTGACATTTCTCTTACAGTCGGAGTTTTCCCAGCTGAGACATAACCTGAGTGTTCAGAGATATGGACTGGCATACAGTCTACTATTATAATCATCAATACTCAGAAATAGAGCTAGTACATAGCTAGTTCCCCATTTTCTTTGTTAGGGTGGCACTGTACTTTATCATAACAATGGATGATACAGATGATAAGAATGAGCGTCACCATGCTCTATGGTAGAGCTGGTATCATCAGAGAAAAAAGTTGGTGCTCTTGAGCAAAAGCTCTGCATTACCAAAATTTGGATTTGCACAGTGTTTAGGCTTTATAGCTCTATCTTGTCCCTGCACCTCCAGTTCTTATAGCCATAAAGGAAAACTTTATTATTGACATTCCTACAGGAAAAAAAAAATTCCTGTTACTAAGTATGAAAGCACCTAGCTCCCAAGTATTTTTCCTATTAGAATAATTATTTCAATAACGGAGAACTATTATTTCAATAACTGAGAATAATTGTTCAATAATAATGTCTGCAAACTGGTGGTATCTTAGGAACATGACTGTACATTTAGACCAGAGTACAGTGTAGTAGACTGAAATCACTGAAGGGCAGAATCCATGGCAACTATCATTGGTATTGGCCACACGTGGCTCTAGGAATCAGTTCACAGAAGGGCCCTTCCACAGGTCTTCTGAAGAGAAAACCATCAGGAAGCAAAGAAATGAGCCGGGCATGTCAATTTCTCCAGTGTGGACAGTTGATATGTGTGTAAGTGTGACTTATGCTTGCTAATCACCCCCAAAGTTCTGCAACTGGAGAAAGTGCTTTATTCTTCTGACTTTGGAGACACCTTGATAAGGTCTAATGATAGGCCAGCTCTTGCCTCATACTGGGCTCTGCAGGTGCTGCCTGTTGGCTTCCAAACCTGTTTTATTCCAAGGCTGGCAAAGTTTGCAGGAGTGTCATGTGAAGAGATTTATGATACTTTCTGATTCCACCCAGCTCCAAATCACTATATGAATAATCTTTCTCATAGCATACTAGTAATTCTATGAGCAGTCTTAGCCAAAATCAACGGAATGAGCAAGCTCGAGGAAATAATTTTTTTCCTTTTTAAGAAATCATTTTGCTGACGTTTTACAAACCTCATAAAAATTAAGGGTTCGTTTGAATTTGGGAGAAAGACTCATTTTATCAAAACTCATTTGCCAAAAATATTCAAATGAGCACATGCTCGATGTAAAAGTGCCAAAAAAATAGTATCAATTATACATTCTCAACCTTCCAGACTCTCCAGAGCCCTTAAAATGCAGCGTTTTTCTACAGGTGTTAATGGGATCCTGCAAAGAGGAAGGCGATTTCAGGTAGGGTTGTGACAGAGTGGCTTGTGGGGTGGGTGCTGTGGAACCCTCAGAGGACTCCTGACCACAAACCCATTCAGAGCCAACAATGGCACTCGTTGTTATAAGCAAGTGTCAGTCACGAAAGAGCTGCCCTTACAGAGTGGAGCCCGGGTTTCCATATTCCCAACATGGCCAGAGGTTTCATTCCTCGAGAATGTGTTTATTCAGCCTAGTAAAAACATTAAAAAGGGGAATAAATCTCTGCCGACCCCAAAATGCTTTTCGCCACAGCTGTAAACCATAAAACATTTAGAAAGGTAAGCAGGACTAAAGATAATATGGTTCCCCCAAGCAGCATGGACCTGGAGGTGGCCCTTGCAAAGATGGCTGCAGCACACAGAGCTTCCCTGCAAAATCATTAAGAGAGGGACAGGTTCTAGAAGGTGTTAAATTATTAGTAATAGCTTGTTTTTTTTGTGTTGTTTTTTTTTTAAGGCGGGGGGGGTGGGGTAGGCAGTAATAAAAACCATGTGCTCAGCAGCCTGCTTGGCCATATAAAATAGAGAGGCCTGTGACTTTAAGTGTTGTAAAAGGGGTTAATTGTCGATTTCTGAATGTGGCAAGTTTATTGATCTTGTTAACAGCAATGGAGCATGTGCCGTTGGTTACCATGGCGGGAAAGAAAAACAGCTTTCTATCCTGTTATTCCATGGATACCCTTACTGGTCTTGGAGCCCAGGTTAAGGAACATATGGGCAAATGCAGCATTAAAATGGCTTCTTTCCACTTGTCCAAATTTGTAGCCATCCTTGAGGTTCTAGTTCCTTGTTACAGCTACATTTTACTACATTATACTTACCTTTCACACTAAATATATTATTTATTTGTATGACAACCCCACACAGTGGGTAGGAATTATATAGCCATTTTACAGATAAGACAACTGAAGTTCTGAGAGGTGAAGAAAGTTATCTGGTGTTACAGAGCTATTAAGCAAGGATCCAAACCTAGGTCTTCTATTCCAAGTCTAGTGCTTTTCCACTAGTTATTCACACAGTTTGTTCATCTATTAATTCAATAGGAATTTATTGACCACCCACTGAGAGCCAGGCACTGGTCTATGTGCTGGAGATAGAGCAATGGATGAAAGTGACAACATCTCTGCCATTGCAGGGTCTGTGTCTTAGAGGGCATTACCCTAGCTTTTACCTACTCTCTCTTCTAAACTATTTTCACATGCATGGACTGCATCTGCAATTTGGTATTTTATTTTCCTCTTGGGTATTGTCCTGTTGTTATTTCACGCATATGTTTTCCCTTTGGCTCCCCGGACCAGACAATGAGCCACATGAAGGCAGGGCTACTTTCTAATGCTTCTCTTTTTTACACTCCATCCAGCACAACTATTAGGTAAAATGCACCAGGCTTTTTCTCTGCTGCAGAAACTCCTTATTATTCTAATCTTAACATCATTTAGGGCTTTATTTAGAGCTTGACTCTTGCAACTTTAATTATTAAGCTCTATGCTAAATGTTATACTTACATTGTCTCAATAATGCTGAAACAACCCAAACAGAAGTCCCATTTTACGGTTGAGGAAGATGTGGCTTATGGCAGTTAAGAAACTTGCTCAGGTTCTCACAGTCAATAAGAAACAGAGCTGGGATTCAGACATGGTCTGACTCAAAAATCCCATTTCTTTCCACCAGGTACTTGGGACTGAGAAATGAGGGAATCTTTGCTCCAGTGAAACACATAGAGAATATCAAAAATCCCTGTTATATTATATGCAGGATAAATAGGGTGAATTTAACAACTTGGGTCTCTTTAAGTCTACTAGACATTCTACCAATGATTCATCCAATCATTTAGAACTTCATTGCAAACATCATTGTGTATCTTGGCTCCCTGCCCCACCCTCCATTTTGTGATCCTTTTAGGTTTTTTTTTTAATGCTTTTTTTTTTTTTTTGAGAGAGAGAGAGAGAGAGACAGAGCATGAGTCAGGGAGGGGCAGAGTGAGAGGGAGACACAGAATCTGAATCAGGTTCCAGGCTCTGAGCTGTCAGCACAGAGCCCAACACAGGCTCAAACTCATGAACTGTGAGATCATGACCTGAGCCAAAGTCGGATGCTTAACCAACTGAGCCAACCAGGTGCCCCTTGTGATCCTTTTATAATGGCATCTGTCTTAGTTCAGGTGCTACAACATAATTTACAGAGTGGGTGACTTAGACGACAGAAATTTATTTCTTACAGTCTGGAGGCTGAAAGTCCAAGATCAGGGTCAAGCTCTTGGTGAGGGCCCTCTTCCTGGCTATGCCTTCACGTGGCCTTTTTGGTATGTGCGTACAAAGAGGGATATCTCTTGTCTCCTCCTCTTTGTATAAGGGCTCTAATCGGGTCATGAGGACCCCACCTCATGACCTAATCTAACCTTAATTGCCTACCCAAAACACCACCTTTTAATACCATCCCACTGGGGATTAGGGTTGCAACATAGGAATTTGGGGTGGATCCAAACATGCAGTGCATAACAGTGTGGTGGTTTGGGTTTTTTTCAATAAAGCAAGTTACAAAGGAATCCCTATGTTCTTAGAAAAATGATAAATCGGAGATTGGCTGAAGTTAGGAGGCAGATGGTAGGTTCACACCTGCTTGTGATAACTGGCTTATTAAAAACATTAGTGCAATGGATTGGTCTAACCACCATACACAGTACATTAGCAGTTGGCATCCATTCTGAGAAAAGATGGTGGGCCAGGGCCAGAGAATGGGTCAACTGTTGAAAAACAGAACCCAGCTGGAGCCACAGGGGTCCTGAAAACTAGGTAGAGACTGAGCCCTTCTTTCCAGTTTTGATGGCATAGTTTCCACTTTAAGTAATGTAGTCTAATCTTCATTTACATTCTTCAATCTACACAGAAATGTATTTATTATTGTCCTGTGATAAGTTGTAATGGTGATGTAAAGCAGCACTCAGTTTCAGAGTCTGGATGTAAAGACACAAAAATGTAGTGAGGAGAGTCCTGCAGCATGACAGAGTTTATTAGAATGAAAAAAGGGAAGGGAAGAGCAGGAAAGAAAAGGGAGGGAGAGGGAGAAAAAGAGAGAGGGAAGGGGGGAGAAAAGAAGGAAGGAAAGAAAGAGAAAGGAAGGAAGGAAGGATGGAGGGAAGGAAGGAAGGAAGGAAGGAAGGAAGGAAGGGAGGGAGGGAGGGAGGGAGGGAGGGAGGGAGGGAGGAAGGGAGCCTAATCCTTTTGGAACCTTTATCAATCAATGTGTCAACAAGCAACTGATAGTTTCTGATTGTGAAGAATTGGATAACAAATGAGTTATGTTTGTAATGAGATTTTGTTTGGTTTCTGCAAGTGGATAATGACTCAACTGGTGAGTCAAGTTAAAGAGTGGCAGGCCACTAGTAGACTGGGTCTCATGTGAACACTTGTGATTATTGAAGGGAAGGCTACTGCTTTCATTGGGACTTGCTTGGAAGAGGGATACCTTGCCAATCTGCATTTTTGCCAGTTGTGGTTTTGAGATAACATGATTTAAAATTTGTATGCCAAACTTAAATCCACATTTTTTTTTTCATATAAGCACAAGTCAATTCTGTCTTCTTAATCAAAAGAACGTGTCAGCAATTATTGCTTTCCAATATTATTGAGCATGAGGCAATGTAAGGAATAATCCAGAAAGGAGTGATATATTCGTATTATACTTTCTCATAAAAGGATCGCGGGCACATATTGTTTTGTATGTCCAGAGCACCTTTTCTTCCTTTGGAGGAGATATTTCTCTTTTTGCCAACTATAATGATTCTTATGGGAGTTCCAGGTAGAGTCATTCATACTCAGACCACAGAGACCAGTCTAAGGATGAGTAGTGACACAAGTCAAGCCAGCTCTAAGCCTTCCACAAAAATTTTCTAATACAGAGCTGACAAAAGAGCTCTCTTGTGTTTCTAGGTATGTAATTGCAGTATAAATCCAGAACTGCCTATGGCCATAAAACCAAAAAGCTGAGATGAGAGAAAGATAAGATGATCTGATTCTTTGGATCCAGTCTTCCCTAAGCTAACTCCACCCCCGCTTTTCCCAGGCATTGGCTAGTGAGCCAATAAGTATTCCTTTATTGCCTAAGCTAGGTCAAGTTGGGATTCTGTCATTTGCAACCAAGCGTCCTGAGTGATACAAATGATCAGAAGACCAGGCCCCCAAAAATGTGATCCTTAGTTATCTGATAATTAGGAAAAGCATTCAAGCAAGGTTTGCATTAAAGAAGATAAGGAGAGGGGCACCTAGGTGGCTCAGTCAGTTGAGCTTCCGAGTTCAGCTTAGGTCATGATCTCGCTGCTTGTGGGTTTAAGCCCTGCGTGGGGCTCTGTGCTGACAGCTCAGAGCCTGGAGCCTGCTTCAGATTCTGTGTCTCCCTGTTTCTCTCCCCCTCCCCCCCTCTCAAAAATAAACATTAAAAAATTTTAATTTAAAGAAAATAAGGAGAATGTGTCTGCAGAAGAGAGTATATTTCAAGACATTAAGGGCTAGTTTGAAATCTGAAAAGAAATACAGACTACAGAATACAAATCTTGTGGGAAAACGAATCTCTACAATGTTTTCTGCAGAAGTGAAAGAACAGGGCTTAAAAGTGATAAATCTACTTTGTTCTGAGCACAGGTTTTCAAGAACATGTTTCACTATGTTTTGGAATATATTTTCATTGTGACTAAAGATTATCATTGGTATTTTCAGGAAGATTACTCCAAAAGTGATTAAAATGATGTTACTAAAGATTATGGTACATTTAATCTTTGGTACACTTATTTTATTTCCCCTGTTAGTAGTTACCATCTTAGCTAGCCTTGATAATACTAGCCAAATAAATAAACCAGTAGGTTAGGAAGTGTCAGTATGGGCAGTCTCTATTGAGTGTCATTAACTAGAGAATAAACAGGCTGGAATGTACACATCAAACCCCTTTTTCATCTTCTTCGAAAGTGTCAACAATATCTGGGGGACATTTCTATGTCTCTATCTATACTTTCCATAAATGAGGAAAGAGTATGTGAAGATCTGGCCACAACTTATAATTTTTGAAGGCAGGAAAATATTTGATATTCCCACTGGAACAAGGGAAACATAACAAGTCTTCTACACATTAAAAAAATGCCTGTTGTGTTCTCAGTGTCCAGATCAATTGCATTTATTCTAAGTTGAGGGACGTCTCATAACTCATTCAAGGAACACCCACAGTGGGTCATGACAGGCCTTGGGGAAAAACGTAATCATGTTCATAAGTGTCTATTAAAAAGCAGAGGATCTCAGAAGTCACATTTGGATAAACTTTAGTTGATTCATTGAAACATCAATTATGTCAGATATCCCATGAACCCTAAGCTGCTTTAGTAAAAACTCTCTGATGCTCTGTTTAGTCAGTACATAAGTACCTCTGATTGTTGTTGAATGTACATAGAGCAACAATTAACAATGAACAAATAAACAAGTCAGGATATGATATCAGCAGAGTGCAAGGAAATGACCAAAAAGCTCAATGTTCTAGAATTAAGTGTTTTCCAAAAGGAAATCAGTTTCTACCCCATGTGGCCATTGTTACAGACTGGAATCTGGATTTTGTTTGCACTTGATTACACAGAGGAAGAAGAAAAAATGTGTTGTTCTGGTGAGAAGCAAATGCTGAGTAGTTTTCCTCAGTGAAAATCAATGTGAAGTCTTCCTCCCAGGCCTAAAAAAAGAGTGAGGAAGTAGGGGAAGGGATGCTATTTAGCATCAATATCATTAAAATTCCCTCTTTTCTCTGGTGGACGTCCTTCTTCTGGTTTTACAGCTTAGAGAGCTCAGCTCTATCCAAGGGCTCTAACATAACTTTTCACACTTATATGGACCTATTGTAATAATGGCCGTTTGTATTAATTGAAGTAATCTTCAAAGTAGTCCTAATAGTTTCATACATTTGTCACCATCCCCGTTTGAGACTCAGAAAAATTAAATACGTTGCCATAGATCCTGTAGATGGTTAGAGGCAGCTAGGATTTGAATACCAGTCTGTCTGGGTCTAAAGCCAACATCTTAACCATTAAATCCATTGCAGCATGCATTTCACTGCCACATATGCAAATCTGCTACTTCTGAGCCATGAATGCTTTTTTTTTTTTTTTAAGCTATTGAGGATAAGCTTCCTCCATACCCCAGGCAGTTATGCTATAGCCTAGTGGTGTAAGTGTGTGAAAGGTCTGTATAGTCTAGTGTAACACGGATTGGGCTCAGCCACAGAACAAAACCAGTGACATTTTTCTTTCACATTTATGTTAACACACCTAATCAGCTGACCAGAGACCATAATACTAAGATTGTAGACTACAGAGTAGGATTATACTATACTACAGTTATAACTATAAACTCTTTTTTATTTATTAAAACCCATCATATTAGTAATCACATTTTATTGGTTGAGGTCACTGCTGTGGAGAAGAAGGAAATGGCACACTTTGGTCCTCTTATATCCTGGATCCCAAAGATCATTCTCTCAGCCTACTGGTTGTCAGTCTGTGTTTTTGTATTCCAGGACACATTTTCTACTCTGGGCCAGTAGGATCATGGAAATATTCTCAGGTACCTCCTTTCCACACAAAATGCCTATGTGGTTTTCTTCCTTCTGACCCCCAACCACTGACCACCATAATATTCTCTCCTCTCCTCCTCTCCCTTTCCCTGCCCTTGTCTCCCTCTCTCTCTCTTTTCCTCATTCTATTCCCAGAATAATATTTAGCATCAAGGAGGCCTTTTATCCTGGAGTCATTCACACCCATTTCCTAGCAGCAAGTGGTGTCTCTGAACAGAATCTACTAGTTGGAGGGAAGAGTCAGTGGATAGATGCAGCCTTGAGCCATTTATTTCCTTCGAGACTCATCAAAGTCGTTGAATTTTATAAACAAATAATCATTTTGATCTGTTTTTCTCCCCATTCACATTACTGATTCATATAGTTTTGAGTGCATTTCTATGGAGGATGGGGTATTTGGCCATGCTTTTAATGTTGAAATTTAACTCTCGCTTCCCTCCCTTTCATCCTTCCTCCCTCCATCCCTCCCTCTCTTCCTCAATTGCAGATATCCTTTAGACAAGCAAAGAAAAACAAACAAACAAACAAACTTCAGTGAGACTTTAAACAGTTCATATCCGATTGGGTGACTCACCACAGGTGAACTGAAGGTGGTGTCAAATGTCTTCTCAGAAGGACTCCATGTTACCTAATGACAAGAGCATGGGGCTGGACATCAGGAGCCCTGGCTTTAGCCCAAGACTTCCCTTTCATATTTCAGAACTCTGAGCAAATCACTTGGCCTCTTTGTACCTAGTTTTGTCATCTGTAAATAGGGAAATATGGATTAGTGAGTGACTTTCAAAGTGTTGATAGGAGCCCTCAAATACTCATGGAGGTGCCTCAGGGTCTGTCCCAAAAGAGATGTTGTGGTAGAGAAGAAGAGGTCGTATAGAACAGGCAAAGCTAATCTCCCCATCCCTACTTCAACCCGGTAAGTGTTCTTGTTCAACGATTTTTAACTCTATCACACTTTTGAGCTCCTGCTAGAAAATCTGTTCCAAAAGAGGTACAAAACTACTGGACTAGGTTATCTTCAAGGTGCTTTTGGCATATCTGATTTTAATATATAAATTATCTGTCTATGACCTTCATTTACAGAAAGAATGGAGACTTTCTTTTTCTCATATGCTTGTTGCTCTAAGAATAAATTTCTCATCAAAAGAATAATCTCCTCTTCGTCCTGATTCCTACCTGGCTCAATATAGGACAAAATGCGCAAGCTAGATCCATTATCCCCTTGTGAGTATCTTCCATTTAAACACATCTATCAATGATGGGCTTAAGAAAGGCATAATATGTTTTCACAGTTGCCACACAGGGCCAACTGTTTTGGTAAGGATGACCACGTAGGACAGCTTTGTGCTCTTGAGCAGTCCTCTGTTAGATGAGAAGTCATAAGCCATAATCAAAGCAAAGGCCAGGTTGTTCATCCACTGTGAAAGAGACATTTCTATAGTTCTGCTAACATTTCCTATATTATATTAATATGTTTTGAGAAGATGTTGTTTGGCTTGTTTTCTGGACAAGTTGGATGAGTGTCTCTCTCTGTTTTAGCCACAGACCTTCATAGGGTTTGTTTTTCCTTCTGTCCCAAACATATGACTTAACGGGTTGCTGAAAATGTCCAGGCTGCTTCTGGCTCTGGAGGTAGCTTGGCTCCAACAATGGAGGGCATTTAGCAGACCCTCATGTTTTAGAGCAGGAAAGACTTGAGAGGGCATGTCATCTGGTGTTTTTCAAGATGTTTTTTAATTTTTTAAACAGCATACTTTTTCCCCCTAAAACAAATCTGATGCAAAACCTCAGTATAAAATAGACCAAAGAAGAAGGGGAAGTAGGAGAATTTTACCAAACTGCACTTCCCTTGCTGTTCGCCCTCACACACAGTCAGCAACATCTAAACACCTTTAAGTCCTAGAAGTGATTATAACTACACTGCATAGTCCTGTCATGAACCCCTCTTTTTTTTTAGTCAGGCAAGTGAGACCCCATGAGTTTTAGTGACTTGCCTAAGACCCCAGAGCTAGCGATGTGTCAGTACCAGATTGCAAGGTTTCTGTTTCTAGTAATATCCCCCCTCCTACCTACTCTCCATACCCATCCCTGCCTCTAATTTACTGTGCCACCTCACCTTTTAGCCCTGGGAAAGAGCAGAAGGAAAAATTATATACCAGGCAGTGTGATTGATACTTTATATCTGTCTTTAATTCTCAGAGCAACTTCACGAGGAGAGCAATATTAATATTATCACTTTATAGATGGAGAACATAGACAAAGAAAGGTTAAGTAACTTGTCCAATGAAACTCACCCAGAACTGGCTGATCTTGATTGAAAATTAGTTTTATATGTGGTGCCTGGGTCTCAGTCAGTTAAGCCTACGATTTCGGTTCAGGTCATGATCTCACAGTTTGTGAGTTTGAGCCCTGCATCGGGCTCTGTGCTGACAGCTCAGAGCCTGGAGCCTGCTTTGGATTCTGTGTCTCCCTCTTGCTCTGCCCCTCCCCCACTCATGCTCTGTCTCTCTCTCTCTCTCTCAAAAATAAATAAACATTAAAAAATTAAAAAAAAGAAAGAAAGCTAGTTTTATCTGATTTCAAAACCTGTTCTACTATACCACAGGATAAAGAATGCAAACTAATGTTGCTCATGAATAAAGCCCTGTCTTAATATGACAAGCTCAGGTATAAAGCCTGACTCGTATTTCATGAGATACTTTGTAGCTCTTGTTAAATAATTACTATAGAGTAACCGTCTCCAAAGTTTCTGTGTCTATTGTGAACATTTTGGAGGGTGTGTTCCCAAACCTCAACCATTAACACCCCTTCTTTAGGAACCATTGCCTGTCACTTCTGCACTTCATGCCACCCAGAAACTGGGGCTTCTAGAGCCATGGTTTTAATGTCTGATTCATCAGGTCTTGAGTGGGCCAAGGTAGGAACGAGGACCAAGAAAGAAATGACATGTAAAATCAAGAGGCTTACTCACCATATGCGTTGAACAGTGAAAAGAGAACCAGATAGAAATGGAAGGCCATTATGTGATGGCATCCATCTTGGTTCTATTTCTGCCCTTCAGTTCAGTGAGACACCCTTGTGACTAGATAATGCAGTCTGCCTTTCCCTTCTTAAGCTTTAGTTTCTGTTACTTGCAAACAAAACAGTCCTACTGAATATATCATCAAATCTAGGGATCTGAGTATTCTTCAGGTGAGTTCAGACTACCTACCTATTGCAGTCATGCTGATTGTTTGTACAAACCGTACAATGCTACCATTATTAGAGGCCTCAGCAATCAGCTATTTCATTCCTCTATGTTTACACAGAAACAAGTAACTCTGTAAAGGCCCTTTTTCACACAGAGAAGGTACAATATCCAGAGAGAGTCGATCTCCTTTGGCCGTATTGAGTCTGTCTCTTAGACTTCTCCTCGCTGGACAGAAAATGTAAAATATGTTTGTTCAAAATAAATAAGGTAGGAATATAAAGCTCTATTAAGTAGAGTGAAATGCTTGATATTTCACAAACAGATTAATTTGAGAAGCAAAATCTACATTATGAATAACATAAAGTAATGAATAACTGCTACAGGCAACAACATGGATGAATCCCACAAACATATTGGAAGAAAGAAGCCAAGTGAAAAAGAGTACAAATTAATATAATTCAGTAAGTTGCTATAAAATTCGAAAAGATTAAAAACTAATATAAGATGAGGGGCGCCTGGGTGGCGCAGTCGGTTGAGCGTCCGACTTCAGCCAGGTCACGATCTCGCGGTCCGTGAGTTCGAGCCCCACATCAGGCTCTGGGCTGATGGCTCGGAGCCTGGAGCCTGTTTCCGATTCTGTGTCTCCCTCTCTCTCTGCCCCTCCCCCGTTCATGCTCTGTCTCTCTCTGTCCCAAAAATAAATTAAAAAAAAAAAAAAAAACTAATATAAGATGATAGAAGTCAGAATAATGGTTACCTTTGGGAGGAATAACCAAGAGGACCATCGGGGAAGTTTCTAGGTGCTATAATGTTCTAGCTCTCTATTTATGGTAGTTACATGGGTGTATTTACTTTGTGAAAATTCACTGAGCTCTGTATTTATAATTTGTACTCCTTTCTGTATGTATATTATACTTCGATTTTAAAAGCTTCTCTCAAAAATGTCTGAATTACTAGAAATTAGGCAGAAAACCTAATTCCTTTAGGTCTTGGTCTCACATTACATAAAGTAAGTATTTAAAATCAACATTCTTAAAACTAGAGGGGATCTAAGAAAGTATTTAGTTCAGTTGTCAAGTGTTTTACAGAAAGAGAGACAAGGTCAAAGAAGTGAAGTGATATTGCTATAAATTTTACAGCTTATAATTGGTAGAGCCAAGATTAGTACTTAGATCTCTTAGCTATGTTAGCAAAGATATTCCCAATAAACCTCTAAAAGAATAATATGTTAAAATCAATTCACTCTGAAGTATACTTTTGTATTAGGGACAAAAGATTTATAAAATAAATAAATAAAGTGACCAATACTATCCATGTTGGCATAGAAACAATATGATAGTGTTTGTAAAGATAAAATCCTTCTGTGATCCACTCCATGAAACAGCCATCTGGTTTGGTTTCTGAGAATTTTGGAAAAATTATATATCACCAGCAATCTCATTCCCAGGCTAATATTTGAAAGAAAGCCTTGATGAGGATGAGGATGATGATGATGATGGTGATGATGATGTCAGGGATGATGACAGTATCAATGATGACAAGGTCAACAATGATGATGATAATACAGTCTTATACTTGCGTGAGTCATTAGTTTTCTGATTAGTGAAATTAGTTTCCTAATTGTTGCTATAACAAATTACTACAAACTCGATGGCTTTAACCAGCACAAATTTATTATCTTAACAGTTTGAGAGGTCAGAAGTCCAAAATGGGTCTCACTGGGCCAAAATCAAGGTTCGTTCCTTCTAGCAACTCTAAGGGAGAATCCATTTCTTTGCCATTTCCAGCTTTTAGAGGCTGTCTACCTTCCTTGGCTCATGGCCCTTGCATCTTCAAAGCCAGCAATGACCAATAGAATCTTTCTTAACACTGCATCACACTAACACTGACTTTTCTCCCTCCTTCCATATTTTAAGAATGCTTGTGATTACATTGGGCCCAATGAATCTAGGATAATCTCTTTATTTTAAAGTCAATTGATTATTGACTTTAATTCCATCTACAACCTTAATTCCCCCTTTGCCATGTATCCTAACATGCTCTGGGGATTGGGGCATGACCATCTTTGGGGACCATTATTCTGTCTACCACAGGTAGATTGTATTTATGCATTTTTTCAAAATAATGTTCCATATATATATATTTTTTTTCCATGTCTGAAAGCAGTGCTTTACCTAGAACAAAGTCATTCTGTTCTGGATATGATTATTCTTATTTTGCCAAGGGAAAAGAAAATAAACAGAGAAGTGAAATAAATTGTCTACATTTCTGCAGCTGGTTGAGGCAAAGTACAGTGCTAGAAGCCAGATTTCCAAACCTACTCTTGGCTTCTTCAAGCTCCATAACCTCTTGAGGCTGAGCTGTGGTGAGCAGTTTGAAGCATGTGAGATGTAGAGGACTGGAGTTGCTGCATTACTAATGCTACTTGATGGACAAATTTTTGCAAAGAGCAGCATTCTTAGTCCATACATAGTTACTACACATCTATAACATCTGCCTCATTCCTTCCTCTACTGAACCCTCAGCCTGGGTCGCATGCTTGTCACAAAGCACTATTTCTCTAGTTCTAGGAGAACTTTAGCCCTTTCAAATTTGTTCCAGGTAGTGGGGGCCGGGGGCGTAGGGCAGTGATGAAATTACATGAAAGCCACTATTGACAGGATGTAAAGACATGCACTATGGGTGAGAACCACGTGGTCAGGGAGGAAGACCCTCATCACAAGCATTTGGGATTTTTTTAATTTTTTAATTTTTTTTTAATGTTTCTTTATTTTTGAGAGAGAGAGACAGACAGACATAGCCTGAGCGGGGGTGGAGCAGAGAGAGAAGGAGACACAGAATCCAAAGCAGGCTCCAGGCTCAGAGCTGTAGCACAGAACCCAACATGGGGCTTGAACTCACAGACTGTGAGATCATGACCTAAGCTGAAGTTGGACCTTTAACTGACTGAGCCACCCAGGCGCCCCACATTTGGGCTTTTAGATGTGATGTGCCTTGTCCAGAGCCAGGTCCTCCCTGCCAGTTCATTGCCTTTAGTCATGGCGTCCTCCCAAATTCTCAGATGGTGGAAGAAGGGGATCAGTTGGTACAAGGCAAGCAGCACAAGTTTTGTGCTCTCTCAGAGAGAAACAGCAAAGGGGCGTTCCTGATTTCTCTTCGTCTGAGATCTGCTCATGGAGGTTTCTCAGTCTCCCTGGCAGAGACCCAGATGCCCCACTTGTAGTGTTCCTCCACAGGCCAGAATTCTCAGCTGAGTTGAGCCTCAGAGCAAACTGTAGCTCCTGGCTAAACACACACAACAGCACAGCCCAGAACTGGGAACACTTAGCTTGGTGCAGACCTGGCTTTCTCTGTCACTCTTTATGCAACACTCTCCTGTTCAGGTTTCTTCACAGTGCTCACCACCACCAACCCTCCCCTCCCCCACATGCTTATGAGGATAACAGATCTGAGACTTCAGGATTATTCAGCACCATAGTCCTGCATAGTCTGGCTAGAGGGGATTGCTGTTCATGAATGCGCTCGCTACATGCCTTGTTCTTTCATCCCAGCTGTGTGAGGGGCACAATAAGCTTTGAAATATTGTTACAGAGCTAAAGCAGACCCTTTCCTCCATCAGGGTTTTGTCAGCCTGAAATAATTTTCTCTTAGTAATAAATAAATCATTTCCCCCACAACCCTGAGAAATAAATATTAGGGCTATGGGTGAAATAAACTGCAGAAGAGAATTAATGTTATAAATAAAAATAATGGAATCTTACATATTTCACCATTTGTCAAGCTCTTTCACATATATTATCCACTTAATCAAGAAATGTTTACTGGTGGGCTCCAATGTTTTTGATACGTCTGGAAATGAGGCTTACACACGCCTGGAATTATGTGGTGAGGTTGCTGAGGAGGGAACCTGTAATATCGCGGATCAGAGTGTATCTCAACCTCCAAACTCTGGTCCATTCACAGTGCGTGTGCCGGCAACACTTTGAGGCAGGCAGGGTATTCTACCGCCATATCAAAGCTGAGAAAACTGAAGGCCCACCAGAGTAGGATCCCAGCGATCCTTGGTTTGTTGTCAGGCACAGTGCTTGGCCCATAAGAAGCCCCCTCTACAAACATGAATAGCTTCTAAGTGCTCAGTCGATGTCGCTTGCTGTTATAATTGTTAATGGAGCGTGAGAAGGATGGCAAAACTCATGTGAGCGTCTGAACTAATCAGAGGCCGCCGAAGGAACATTCTGCTCTGGAACATTTGCATTGTAACTGGAAATTGTACACAGCAAAAACAAAGTGTTTATATTTTCTAGTTGGTTGTAAAAAGAGAAATATTGATGACAACAGATTAGTTGTCTGACCTACTATTTTGAAGTTTGCATGCTGACAGATTCTTTTTCCCTGAAGTAAATTCAGTGAATACTTACTTGTAGCATTTCAAAAGTCATGTGCTCATTTTACTAAAATATGTGTGTGGGGGTTTTGTTGCAAACAAATTTAAAAATTGGAAAAAACATTTTTTTTTAAGTTTTAAAAAGGTTACCACAGTAGATACTTAAGAATTGTATGTTGAGTAAGTTGGATTAAATTGAATCTTTTGATTTGGTGATTTTTTAAAATGTCTAGCATTAATATTCCCAAATATTTATATTGATACCTTGATTTGCAGGTGTTGATCTCTAATGATTTCATATCAGCTCACTTAATTTCAATAAACAAATGCTCCCAGCATTCATTCTGCGTTTAAGTAAAGTCATACAAATAAGCTGGAAAAATATCAAAACCCCTGCTAGTACATGCCCTTAACTGGTCAAACCTGTACATATCTGAGTCACAACAAATCTGTGTTAAGGATACAGTGAACGCTAGTGATCCACCCACCATGAGAAAACCTCTAACTCTAACTCTATGGAATCCAGAGTTAGTCCTGATTCAAAATCCAGACATTCAGGAGCCTGTAATTCACCCTAGGTAGGTGCCTTCTTTGTGCCTGGACTGGGGAATAGATTGTTCCAGAAGATTGCCACATCTCAAGAGACAAGTCTTTTCAGGAGCACTTGATGATCCGGCCAAGTTATTTGGGAAAACTAGTCCCTGTATTTATTTTTACAAGCCAGATGCCTACACATTGTGAATTCTTTTGCAAAAACAAAAAGGACTTGGAAAAAAAAGAAAGGTTCAGGATCACAGATGAAACCTTGAGAGTATCTTACAGTTTGATGGATAAAAAGTGTCCTTGATTTTTACCTTCTATGATGGTTCTGAAGAAGAGTTTACCACTCTGAATGCAAAAAGTAAACAGAAAGAGTTTTAACGTATGCCCAGAGTGTGCAGTAAAGACCTTAAAGCTGAGATTTCAAGGGACTCTGTACCTGAGGGTATGGAGAGGGTGATAGTGCTATGAGGTAGAGAACAGAGACTCTCTGCTCACCATGATTCTGTCTCATTCCTAGGGATTCTTCAGGAGCCCTTAGGCCATTTTGATAAACACTAAGTAATAACCAGAAGTAACATGTGGAATGGATTAAGAGAGGAGGGATTAACTAATATGGTCAATAACCCATCACATGCTAGTGGCATGGGGAAAAGGTAGAGGTGGTTATGGTATAAGTTGCTGACCATGATTGGTCATGAGACTCATGTGATCCACAAATCTTTACTGAACACTTACTACAAGCCAGCTACTGTTTTAGGAACTAAGGATCTACAGTGAAAGAAATAGGCAAAAATTCTTCTTTGTCTTTTCTGGAGCTTGCGGTTGTTTTGTTTGTTTCTTTGTTTGTTTTTAATGTTCATTTCTTTTGAGAGAGAGAGTGCATGTGCACGCAAGCAGGGGGAGGGACCCAGAGAGAGAGGGAGAGATAGAATCCCAAGCAGGCTCTACGCTCAGCACAGAGCCTGATGTGAGGCTTGATCTCAGAACCGTGAGCTGCAATCAGGAGCCAGACACTTAACTGACTGAGCCACCCAGATGCCCTGAAGCTTACATTCTTGAGGGAAAACCCAATGATGCCAGGGAGGGAACGATTGCTTAGGCAGAAATAGAAAGTAAAGTAAGAGGTAATGAAGTGATGTGGGGGAGGACTGCTACCTTATCCAGGTTGGTTAGGAAAGGCCTTTATAATAAGGTGACATTTGGGCAAAGGCTTGAATGAAGTGAGGGAGTCTATCCGAGAGAAGTATAGTTCAGACAAAGGAGTCAGTCGGTGTGAAAGGTTCTTGATGGAAGCTTGCTTGGCATAATCAACAAATAGCAAAGAATCTTAGAAATTGACTGAGTATGGCTTTAAGATCACCTGTGATCTCTTTATCAACTTGTTGGAATCCTTCGTGTGCTTGATAGTTATGGCCCACCCATTAAAGGCTGGTGCCCATTAATAACCGTAGCACCTCCATGTTTGGGCAATGAGGAAAAGAAGGCCCTGTTCTCAAGAAGCACTGAGTAGAACTGGGGAGAGGTTTGGGGAGAATGGGAGACTGAGGCATAAACAGCTCACCTACTACAAGTAGCTGAATCCTGACCTCCACATTTCTCCTGTTTGTTTTAACAGCTCTATTAGCAGCACCACCAGAAGGAGTATGAAAAGTGTGGAATCAGATCTGTTTGTTCAGTTTTTACATTCCAGATGATTAAGTGAAATGTTAAATGGAACCAAATCTATATTCCTGTCAGTGTGAGGCAGAGAAGGAAAATAAACTCCAGCTTCCTGGTGTAGACAGGGAAGAGCGAGACAAGCAAACCCTGCTCCTTCACACCCCCTCTCCCTTCTTGTCACAAAGAGCAGTCCCTCTGAGGCCCTCAGAACTTGCAAGGGACATGACCAGAGATGGAGGTCAAGGGAACTCCAGGAGCCCTAAATGCTCAAGGGCCCATTGTTGGGTCCCATAGCTGTGCATTTATTCAGTTGTCTTTTATTACACATCCACTGTGAGCCAGCATTGTGTTGCATCATAAAATACTATGATGGGGGCATGCACAAAGGCCTGTGGTGTCCAGAGAGGAGCTTCCAAATGTCAGATTAGAACGGCTTCCTGAAGAAGGCAACATGTATCTCAAAGCCACACAAGCAGGATTTAATTGACTTTTTTTTTTTTTTAGGACAGTTTACTCATTGTTCATTTGCTAAAATCATTCAGAGCCAAGGTCTAGAACAGGATTTTTCAACCTTGACACTGCTGACATTTGGAGCCGGATAATTCTTTGTTGTAGAAGGCTGTCTTGTGCATTGTAGGATGTTTAACAACATCTCTGGCCTCTCTTCACTAGATGCCAGTAGCTCCGTAGCCCTCAGCTGCAACAAAACCCAAAAATGTCTCCAGATATTGCCACACGTCCCCCATGGTACAAAGTTGCTTCCTATTGAGAATCACTGGTCCAGAAGAGGAAGTCCCAGGCCAGGCCTGATGCTACTTACATTCTCCAAGTAAACAAGAATGAAGCTCCTCTGATGAACAGCTGGTCTCATTTTTCCACTAAAGCTTGAACAATGGATAACAGGCTAAAAAGGCATATAAGTTAGCCATATAAGAGAATTTCCTGCTTCAAAATTTAGTTAAGAATGTAGAAAACCTCAGTGCAGCAATTATAAAATATCCTCCACTTTGGATATGTGAGTGAAACCAAGCCTCATTAATGTGCTTACATTTTTAAGATTTTATTTTATTATTTCATAAAATTTTTTAAGTATATTTATTTTGAGAGAGAGAGAGAGCGAGCAGTGGAGAGGCAGAGAAAAGGAGAGGGAATCCCAAGCAGGCTCTGTACCATCAGCATGGAGCCCAACGTGGGACTCAAACCCACAAATCATGAGATAATGACCCAAGCTGAAACCAGGAGTCAGGCATCTAACCCACTGAGTCACCCAGATGCCCCAAAGATTCTATTTTTAACTAATCTTTACACCCAACATGGGGCTTGAACTCACAACCCCAAGTTCAACAGTCTCATACTCTACCAACTGAGCCAGCCAATGCTTTCTCACCCCCACTTATTAAAAGCAAAAATTAGTGTTTTTGTTTTCTTTGGTAAATACTCAGTAGTAGTATAAGTGGATCATGTGGTATTTCTATTTTTAAGTTTTTGAAGGACTTCCTTACTGTTTTCTACAGTGGCTGCACCAACTTACATTCCAACCAGCAGTGTATGAGGATTTCTTTTTCTCCACATCCTCACCAAAACTTGTTTTTCTTGTCTTCTTGATTTTACCCATTTTAACATGTGTGAGGTGATACCTCAATGTGGCTTTGATTTGCATTTCATGATTTGCATGATTAATGATGTTGAACATCTTTTCATGTGTCTGTTGGCCATCTGTATGTGTTCTTTGGAGAAATGTCTGTTCATGTCTTCTGCCCATTTTTTAAATTGGATTATTGGGGGGGGTTGGTGTTGAGTTGTGTAAGTTCTTTGTATATTTAGATATTAATCCCTTACCAGATATGTCATTTGTAAATATATTCTCCCATTTTAGTAGGTTGCCTTGTCGCTTTGTTGATGATGTGTAAAAGTTTTTTATTTTGGTGTACTTCCCATAGTTTATTTTTGCTTCGGTTTCCCTTGCCTTAGCAGACATATCTCAAAAGATGCTTCTATAGCCAATGTCAGAGAAATTTTGCTTATGTTTTCTCCTAGGAGTTTTATGGTTTCAGGTCTCACATTTAGGTCTTTAATCTATTTTTATTTTATTTTTGTGTATGGTGTAAGAAAGTAGTCCAGTTTCATTCAAACACTAAATCAAAAAGATACACACCACCCCTATGTTTATGGAAGCATTATTTATAGTCACCAAGATAGGGAAATAGCCCATGTCCACCAATAGATAAAAAGATAAAGAGGATGTGGTGTACAATGGAATGTACAATGTACATTTGTACAATGGAATATTACTCAGCCATAAAAAAGAATAAAATGCCATTTGCAATGACATGAATAGACCTAGTGGGTATAATGCTAGGTGAAATGAGTCAGACAAAGAAAGACAAATACCATATGTCTTCAATCATATGTGGAATTTGATAAACAAAGCAAATGGACAAAGGAAAAGAGACAAACAGACTCTTACATATAGAAAACAAACTGATGATTGCCAGGGAGGAAGTGGGTGGGGGGATGGGTGAGACCGATAAAGAAGATTAAGAGGTATGGACTTTCAGTTACAAAATAAATAATTTGTGGAGATGTGAAGTACAGCATAGGAAACATCGTCAATAAGATGGTAATAATGTTGTTTGGTGACAGATGGTGACAACACTTATCATAGTGATCATTGAGTAATGTACAGAATTGTTGAATCATTATCTTGTATACTTTACAGTAATATACCATGTATGTTAATTATACTTCAATTTTAAAAGAAGTAATCTTTTTTTTTTTAGTAATCTCTTTTTTTAAAGGGAAAGTTAATCTGCATTAGATGACAAAGTCAGAAATAGCTGTTCTTTTTTTAATGGAATTGCCATTTCAATAACTTCAAGTATAGTTATCGATTTAAATTTGCTTAAAAATATTTGGCAGTCAGTGTATTTTTTGAGGCTTTGATAAATGCTTAAGAATTATTTTTACTTACTGTACTAATTAAATGTAAATGACTTTCACATGAGTGGTTATAAATAGTATGTTTTCCTAAGTGAATCTTTGTCTTCTGGATTATTATGTACACTGCTCATTTTTCCTGTATTACTGAAAATATGGGCTCAATTCTGCCAATTTTTGAATTAACACAGATTCCAAACTAGTTAGGTCTTACTTCACCAAAAAATGAAGTTTCATTTAAAACAAAAAAAAGAATTTACATTTACTGAGCACCCATTACATGACCAGCACTGGATTAGGACAGTGGTTCTCAACCAGGGGGGGACTTTGCCCCACAGAGGACATCTAACAATGTCTAGAGACATTTTTGGTTATGACAACTGCAGGGCTACTGTGGGCATCTAGCAGGTAGAGGCCAGGGATGCCGGTTAACATCCTGCAATGCACAGTCCAGCCCCCACTAACAAAAAATTAGCCAGCACAAAACATCTGTGCTGAGGCCCAGAGACTCTGAACTAGGCTATTTATGTTACCTCATAGAATCCTTATGCCATTCCTTACTAAATCCTCAATCTTATTAATCTCATATTGCAGACAAAGAAACTGAGGCTCAGAGGGATGATGTAACTTGCTCAAGGCCCTACAACTAGTACATGCAAGGGCCCCTGTTCCTTTCTACATCTTGGGCCTTGTCGTTGGTCATCTTGACCACAGCCAGCTGTCTTCCTGTGGGCAGTTTTCTATTTATTATTGTAATTATTTTTACCTAAAGCCATGTGTGGTAGGACTTTGCAAGGACTCTGCTGATGGGTAAAATAGGAAAATCATCAATTTTGTGTGCCCAGTCCTCTGCTACGCAATACAGCATTAATTTCTACATGTCTTAGCCTCTCATAGAAGATAAATTCTTGGCACACAGGTACAGTCATTTGTTACACCTTGTTTTCTTCTATTTTCTAAATGTGCCATTTTTTTTTTCCTGCCTCACATCTTTGTGTATGTGTGAAATGTCTGGAACACTTCATGCTCTGTCAGCCCATCTTCCCCCGCCCCCCACCATGAAGGAGTTGACAAGTCATTGCTGCCTAATGAACTTCAGTTTCCTTGTCAGAAATGGAGACAATGACACTTTTTCTCTCATGGTTGTTGAAAAGCTCTTATGAGAAGAATAGTAGAGTTGCCATTTATTACATGCATGTTATGTTGAGTACTTCATGTGTGTTATCTCATTTAACCTTTAGAATAAGCTTTACAAGTAGACGTTGTCCCCATTTTACACATGAAGAGAGTGAGGCACAGAGAAGTTACATCATTTGCTTGAGCACATGGGGTCAGTAAGTACAGAGCCGGCATGTGAACCTAGGATGTCTGTTTGTAAGGCACAGGCTCTCTTAACCACAAAGCTCTCTGTCAAGTGCTACACAAATGTGAGAATTATTACAAGAAACAATAGCTAGTTTAGATGATTAGAAAGCCTTTGTGTGACCCAGAGAGTTTTCACTGGGCAGTCATAACCAATTGTTTTTCAGTTTTATCGAGATCATCTTTGTAAGGTGCCTATTATATTTCACTTTTGTGTTCTCTCTACTTTAAATAGGAACTGAGGGTTCTTTTTTTTTTTTAAGTCTGCTTTTGTTAATAAATTTTCAGAACACACTTTAAAGTGCCAGCAAATTAAGTCCTTTTTATGATTTGTACAGATTTTTTTTCATTGATTTGTTTTTAAATTCCTATTTTAAGCCCTCCACTTAAAGCTGATTATAATAACCCATATTTATAAATATAATTGCACTGGGCCTCACCTCTGAGGTATTTTCAAATTTGGTCTCACTCACTGTATCACTAAGTAAAATAATTATTCATCAGGTAGAGGTAGGGTAGAGAGAGAGCATATTTCTGTAGCCACCTCTGTGTTCTGAGAGAGCCGGCCATAAATATTCAACAGCAGTGCTCAAAGTTTGGCCCTGTGCTAAATCATAATCATTTTAATGGCAGGGAAATGGCATGTTTAATTATATTATACAGTTATGTAAATTTTTGTTCTGATTTGGGCATCATACTTTTGCCATCTGCTGTTTTTGTTTTTGTTTTTACTTACTTATTAGCTGTTAGTGCTAGGTCACAAAACATGTGGTCACTGTGGTCAAGCAACATCTCAAATAGTCAGAACTTTCAAATAGCTGGATGTGTTCAGCACACTACTTCTAGGATAGAGGCAAGTGATATGAGTGGAGACTGGCAATGGGAATGACTATGGGGCTCCTGAGCCATGAACAAGTAATGTTGAGTGAGCCTTCACTCTACCCTATACACACACACACTCCAATATGTTTTATATATTTTTTTAATTTTATTTTTAATTTTATTTTTCTAAGTAGGCTTTATGCCCAGTGTGGAGCTCAACATGGGGCTTGAACTTACAACTCTGAGATCAAGACCTGAGCTGAGATCAAGAGTCAGATGCTTAACTGACTGGCCACCCAGGCACCCCACCAATATAACATTTTAAAACAAAGAAGTGAGGGGCGCCTGGGTGGCGCAGTCGGTTAAGCGACCGACTTCAGCCAGGTCACGATCTCGCGGTCCGTGAGTTCGAGCCCCGCGTCAGGCTCTGGGCTGATGGCTCGGAGCCTGGAGCCTGTTTCCAATTCTGTGTCTCCCTCTCTCTCTGCCCCTCCCCCGTTCATGCTCTGTCTCTCTCTGTCCCAAAAATAAATAAAAAACGTTGAAAAAAAAATTAAAAAATAAAAAAAAATAAAAAAAAATAAAACAAAGAAGTGAATGGATATTGATCATTAATGACAGTGATTAATAATGATAGAGAAGTGGAGCACCTGGATGGCTTAGTCAGTTAAGTGTCTGTATCTTGATTTCAGCTCAGGTCATGTTCTCACATTTGGTGGGTTTGAGCTCTGTGTTGGGCTCCACCCTGCCAGCACAGAACCTACTTGGGATTCTCTCACCCCTCTCTCGTGGCCCCTGCTCTGCTCATACTCTTTCTCTGTCTCCCCTCTTTCTCTTAAAATAAATAAATAAAATTTAAAAGAAATAATGAAAGAGAAAAATCAAGAAGAGATCCAAGGGACATCCTGTATTCTGGGGTTTGTGTGGACAAGGTGACAGGAGAAATTGTTTAGCAATTAGTTTTAATAAGCTTCTGTTATATGGGATCACAAGTACCCCTTGGTGGGGAACTGACCCCACCCTAGTCCTACCAAATCCAAATGTCTAGAAGAACTGGGGGAAGTGAATTTTTAAAAGGGCCTCAAGGATCTGGGATTCACCCTAGACCTGATGAATCAGAATCTTTAGGGTTGAGGCCAGGATATTGAAATATGGAAGAAACTCCACAGGTAATTACAATATAACCCCCTGCTTTAGAGGTATCTCAGGATCACTCTCATCCCTTAGTCTGTTTGGGAAGATGGTACTCTCCTCTAGCCTTAGCCCCATGTTTCTCAAAGTCTGGTGGGCACTCCACATGTAGTTTATTAAAAACGTACATTCCTGGATCCCACCCTGGACTTCTGAATCAGGTCTCTGGGAGTGCTTCCTGACAATCTGCATTGCTAGCCTACCCTCTTAGGTGTATCTTAGGAACACCCCAGTTTGAGCAGCACTGTGCCAAGGATTATTCTGAGCTTTATCAGAGCGGAGGCAGCCGTTCTGCCTCCTACACTTTGGTGGGGTGGGATGGACAGGGCATATGTGGTCTTTTCTGGGCTTTTAACCTGCAGGGGTCTTACTTTAGCCCTGCAGGCATATATAACTGTGACCCTATATATCACTCATGTACATACTTGAAACCAGTTTCCATCTGCTACCATTAAATATTTCTGAATGGCATTTACTATATGGGCTGTAATTAGCAAATCATTAGTGCTTTTGATCTGGGCAGGCCCAAAGACTGAAAGGGATTTGTTAGATTCTAAGCACTGGAAGTAATCACTTGTAGGTCTGAGGCATACTGTATTTAGGAACTCATCTCCCTCATGTTATTGAACCAAAAGATTGGATCATAATCACTACAGACCTCCATTCTATAGGTTGCCCTTTGATAAAGATAATCAAGCCACTTGCTGTGAGCTCTAGGTCATGTGATTCTATAAACTACAAAATGATTGTGTTGTGTAAAATCTTCCTGTGTTTCTCTTTTGCCCTCAGGATAAGTACAGACAGACACTTTTCCTTGATGCAGAAAGACATTCCTAGTCTGCCCTGTCCTGCTTTGACCCTGCGGCCTCTTTTGCCCTCCTCTCCATCCCCCACCTGTCTACAGTCCAGAATCCTGAACAACTCTCAGTTGTTCCTTGCTCACCAGACTTTACCCAGGCTGTTCTTTCCATCTGGAACATTCTCGTTGCTGCTGTTCCCCTCCAGTGCTCACTTTAGAAATCACTTCCTCTGGGAAGCATTCATATCACCTGCCAGTTCAAGGTCACATGCCCTCCTCTGCACTCCCCAGGCTCCCTTCTTTGTGCCCTCTGCTTGGGGTTGCCTGACTGTTCCCTGAGGCCAAGTACTCTTCATCTGTATAACAGGCACATACACATGCTTAGTTAAGTCTTTATGGAATGAATGAATGAGCAACTGCAGTTAGAATCAATGTGTAAATATTTCTAATATCCAAAGCAAGGAAGGTGGCCGATTCTAAAATCCAACTATTCTCTGCTTATCCATATTGTCTATTTTAACCAGATTTTATTATGTAGATATACGGCAATGTGGGAAGAGAGAATACTAGGGATAAATACTACTTCCTCTATTTGACATTGAGGAGCCTGAAGGCCAGAGATGGCAAATAACTTTCCCAAGGTCACATAGCCTATTGGATATGGAGCTGATATTAGAATCCAGGTCTCTCTGACTTTGAACCCCAAGGACAGACAGCTAGTGAGTATCACAGCTGGGATTAGAACTCAGGTCTTCTAACTCTTATGTCCATGTTTCTTCCCTTTGCTTCCTACCTAAAAACCAGGATGAGGGTTCTTTTTGTTTTCAATCTCAAGGTTAGTGCTAACGTAATTCAAGCGTCTCTTAACAGAAAATCATGTAGTGTTCATTGGCTACATATTCTTTCACTCTCCTTGTGAGGGTTCAGCTTTGGTCTCCTTCATTTTACCAAATAGGAAATGAAGGCAAGGATGTTTGAACACTCTCATAAGCTTCTCAGAAGGCCCACGTATCTTGGAAGCAGAATACAGGATAGTTCTGGAGGGGCCAAGAGTAGATAAGGATTAAGGGGATATGTTCAGAGCAGTGGAATATAGACTTCTAACTTGAAACAATTAAAAAAATACTTTTGGACCATATTTTTGTGAGTCCAGGTAATTTCAGGGAAAAGGAAAGCAAAACCAAAGCAAAGCAAAGCAAAGGAGGGGGGGAGGAAAGAAGGGAGGGAAAAAGGGAGGGAAGAAGGAAGGATTATGCCACTCAGAAACTTGTTCCAAATCCTCTTTCTTCTATCGGAAATACTCTGCTGTCTGTCCCTGGAATTCCCTGGAGATTTCCTAAGCAAGAGCATTCTTGTCTTTTTCCTCAACTCCTCCTATAAGAGAATGTTTTACTTTTAGGAGCCAGATTTAAGAAAGCAAATCAGTGTAAAACTACATTTGGTTGTAATTTTTGTCAATGCTGCCCTCTGACAGGATTTGAGGATGCTTCCACTTCTGCCGGGATAATAGCTTTGTTATCTGCTGAGATCTGCAGGAGCTCAACACAGGAAATCTGTGTCTCAGCCCCCTGCTCCAAATTTAGCTCATGCATTACCCTAAAATTGAGTTTACACAAGGAAAATTACTTCAGTCCTAATCCAGTTGACTTGTAAGTAAATTTAGCTTCCCCAGGTTCCTACTCCCACCATCTACATTGACTTCAAAGGCACTTTAATAGTTTTGCTACACTTCCTAAAAACACTCAGGAGCACAGGTCCCCGGCAAGCTGGCCACAGGCTCCTAGGCCATTGTGAAGGCTTAGGGAGTTGTCCCTCACATTGGTGATGCTCCCTGCCATGGTACATGTCTACAGTCCCACAATTCCATACAACTGGGCAGGTCAGGGAGTTGGTTCTGAGAAGATAGATTTAGGCTAGTTATTTCACATTTCTGTGCCTCCATCTATAAAATAATGGTGACAAATGAGGTGCCACACTGAGGGGAAAAAGTTGATTAAATTCTTTGAACCCATTCACAGAAAACCTGTGAATTAAAAACCTATGATTAAAAGTAACAAAATCCCCCTATGTTATTTTTTTCCTTGTTACCATGTGTTAGATCTGGGTTACGTTCCATAACTTACAGACGAGTCTAATGTGATGGTTTTTAAGACTTATTTACAGTGGTTTACCCAAAGCTCATCAATAAGAAGTCCTTATGTTTCCAAAACCTTATCAGCTTTGCAGCAACAGCCCTAGAAAATGGTATGGTTCACAAGGCATACCCTCCCAAGAATGCCAGCCCAGAGCCTTGGGTTCCATTATGAAACAAGGGATGTCCCGCATGAGTGGGAGCCTGGCAGAGGATGAAGGGGTTGGTCTGATCTTTGGCCCTTCAATTCAGAGGCCAAGAGCTTTGGAAAAACAGGCCTTTCTAGGTGGATTGCCCTGTGTGTAATAGCTAACAGTTACTGAGTGCTTATCATGTGTCAAGAATTGTCCTAAGGGCTATTGTAAGTAAAGACTATTGTGTTTATTAAGTCCTCTTAATAATCCATAGGGAACAAATAAAAGTATTTTCCTCAGCTGAAGCACAGAAAGAAAGGTTAAGTTGTCCAACTCAGCTAATGAGTGACAGAACTGGGATTCAAATCCAGATGTGCTATCATGATTACTAGTGGCCAAGAATCAGATAATTATGGCTCTGTGCTCATGCAGGGAGCACTGAAAACCTCCTTAGAAGTCTGATGGTTTCTTCTCAGTGGACAACGTACTACATCTTTGTAGGATGGGATGGTGCCTGGCTGCACTTCGTTATTAGTTTTTCACCCTTCCTATAACTCTCTGAGACTTTTTCACTTGCTGTGCCAATCCCATTTTCTTTCAATCCCATATTTATGGGCACCCCACAATTTTGGTCCTTGCTGTTCCCACTATTCCACAATTTTCATCTCACCTGTATACCTGGGTGAGCACATCAGTTCCTATAGCTTCAACTGTCAGCTCTATAAGGATGGCTATAACCTGCCAACCAACCCTGACTCTTCATGAACTTGAGACCCGCATTTCCAATGTCCCATTGGACATTGCCTCATTGACAGCCTACCAGCATTTCCCATTCAACCTGTCCACATTGGCCCAGTAATTTACATAGTATCCAGCATATTATCATGTGATAAATGTTTAATAGATGAATGAATGCAAAATTTATTAAGACAGTGACAAGGTTCATAGATTTTATCTTCTAGATTGCCCTTAATTATGCTGGCTTCTTCCATGTTTCTGAATCCCCATCACTTACCCTGTTCATGGGTTCCATAACATCTTATGTTTCTTTTTGTTCTGATGCCTATTTTTTCCTCTACATTTTGTTATAGTTATTCATGTAAGTATCTTTTCTCTTAAAAAATGTGCATACTTTAAGAGCAGAGATTGGGTTTTATTCATCAATATCTACCAGATAGTCTAACACTGTGCTTTTCACAAAGAGACACTGTTAATGTCTATTGAAAGAATGTATTCATTAATAAAAGGAGACCTAGCATTCTGCAGGTTATGAAGGGCTTTTCGGGGCATTTGGGTGGCTCACTCGGTTAAGTGTCTGACTCTTGATTTCGGCTCAGGTCATGATCACACGTTTGCGTGATTGAGCCCCATATCGGGCTTTGCGATGAGCATGGAGCCTGCTTAAGATTCTCTCTCCGTTTCTATTTCCCCCTCTCCCCCACCAATACTCTATCTCTAAACAAACAAACAAACATTTATAAAAAAGAAACCTTTTCTTTTTTTTATTCCACAGTGTGCTAAGCAGGTAGGTGGTTGAGTCATTAGCCACATTTTACAGATGAAGAAGCTAAAAGTTAATGTGGTAGTTAATGGTCCAGGATCTCACTGCTCAGAAGTCAGCAAGCCAGTGTTATGATTCTAAATTGGAAGACAGATTGACCCCATGATGACTTACTCCCCTGTGTTGTCAAGAAAAACAAGGGACAAAGAGGAAGAGAAATTTGGGGAGAAAACTTGCACAGACACTATTACAGATGTGTCCGATTTAACACATCAGATGTCACAACTTCTCCCTCAAGTTCCATAAGCCTGTCAAGAACCCCTATTGGAAACTCCTAAGATTAGCTCACTTTGGAGGAAACCCAGATACAAGTTAATCTGGGAAGTTCCAGGCTTTAGTCTCAGATAGTAAAAGCACAAAGTTAAAAGTTTCCAAGGATTTTTCTTTAGGAATCATACAGATCTGGGTTCGAGGTACAGCCGAAACATTTAACTGTCCCCTTCCCACCTCCAAGTATAAAATGAAGAAACTAACACTGACTCATGGGGACATGTGCAGATTACAAGGGGGAAAGTTTAAAGTGCTTGGCACGACTCCTGGCATGGGGAGCCCGACCCATTCTCTTCTTCCCCTTACCCTGAATTGTGCCTCTGTGTCTTTGACTTGCTATGTGTGGGGACATGATCAGTGAACGTGGGCCCAAGAAGAGACTCACCTGCAGGAAGGAGCGAGAAGCAAAGTCCCAGCTAATGACTCAATCATGAGATGGTGCTGGCAGACATCAGCTTCTTCTTGCACATTTGCACCCATCTTAGCAACTTGAGGCCATCTGCAGCTTGCAACATGACTGACCTATGGCTGGGTCGTTCAAGCCTGACCTGCAGAATTCCTCAGCCGAATTCACCACTTGCCAGACAGTGCACCCATTTGATAGCATCATATGAAATGTTGAGAAGGGAAAGAGGAGTAGTTTCTGGAGGAGTGACTGCTGGGGAGGGGTTCCATGGTTGAGAGTCCAGAGGGACCATGGCAGGTGTGAATGACAAAGCTGGCTTCCTCAGAAGGCTACTACTGAAAGAGCCCCCGGCCCACAGCCCTGCCGCACCTTTAAAGAAAGAGAGATGCTTAATCTTTTCTGCTATACAGCCGGGGCCCAGGTATTGGAAGTGCTGACAGATCCACTGAGAAGTGGTTTAAGACGGCATTAACAAAACTGGCACATGGCCTTTTCTGATTGACACAATTCAAACAGGCGTCACCTGCCTGTCAGCACCAACGAGAAGCGGTGAGTGATGAGGGGCTCATAGAGCCGAGTGAGTCAGTTCCTGGCAGGGGCCATGAGCCATCCCTTCCCACCTCCTCTTTTCACAGGTGAGAAAGCCAGGGCTCAGGACATCACCAGATGGGCGATAAATTTCCCATTAACTGGAATATTCAATTAACCAGAATCCTTTGACTATTATATTGTTATAGTGCAATTTGCATAAAAGTAGGGGTAAATGAGACAAAAATAAGATGGTTGGGATTTTTTTTAAGAAAAGGAACTTTAATATGTACAGTTTCATATCTGGTATCTTGTTCCACTACTTGCTAACTAGATGACCTGAGACAAGTTTCTTAAATTCTTGTATATATGTCTCATTTTACTCATCTGTATAAAGGGATGATTAGAACTTACCTCTTAGGTGTGTAATGGTAGCTAAATGTGATAGAGTATGTTTATCACTTAAAAAGTATATATACTTGATAAATATTAGCTATTTTTATTAATATTCCTTTTATTATCTGCCTTTGTGCTCTCACTCTCTCTGTTTCTGCCTGATACACACCAAGATTGAGCAGCTTTGGGGCACCTGGGTGACTCAGTTGGTGAAGTGTTTGACTTCAGCTCAAGTCATGATCTCACGATTTATGGGTTCAAGCCCCATGTTGGGCTCTGTGCTGACAGTTCGGAGCCTACTTCAGATTCTTTGTCTCCTTCTCTCTCTGCCCCTCCCCCTCCGCCTCCCCCCCCTCTCAAAAATAAACAAACATTAAAGAAATTTTTTTAATTGAGCATCTTTGTAAACAGAGGTTGGAATCATGGGTTTAGGCATCATGCGGACCTGAGAGTGAACTTGAGCAAGTCATTTCTCTAAGCCTCAGTTTCCTGCCAATAAATGGGAGTGGTAATATCTGCCATTTGTGATGGTTGCATGATGCAAATAAGATCATATTTCTAAAGTACTCAGCATACACATGCCAATAAATGGTCAATGTTTCTGTGTTTATAATAAAAGGACTCTCAAACACTAGAAAGTACAAAATCATCAAAGAAAGCAGCTCTTCATTTATTCAAATTTATTTCTTGAGTGCTTACTCTATGCCAGACAACAGAGTTTGGCATTGGGGACACAGATTTGCAATGTGCAGAAACAAATAGGGAATTTTTGTGAACTCTCAGTCACTAAGGAAACAGGGCCATCCCCTTCTCCTGCACTTTCAAGTTAATCCACAATGTTCCAGCCAGGGAATGGCTGTGTTTCCTATCTCCTCAGATCAAAAAGTACTTCTATGAACAGTGATGTAGAACATTAAACTGGCTGTATCAGACTTGAAAAGACGGTGTAGTGATTTTGTGTCACAGTTGTTTTAAATGTTATGCCTGGTGAATCTGCACATGGTAGATATAAAGGAGGTTTCAAAAAAGGGGCAACTTTACTACTTGGGCTTTTAGATTTCCAGGCTGCATTTTTGGGAAAGCCACATAAAAGAATGCCTTCTCTTTTTTAATGAGCATTACCTTGGAAAGTATAGCTCTTTTACAAAAGCAGTATTGTCATCCCAAGCACCGTCCACAATTTTACTGATGCTGCGATGGTGATTTTGACTAACATGTGAACTACTCTTAGATAACATTCACAGATAACTATATGCTTGGCAGGGCTTATGTTGAGCAACCAAGTAACACATGAGTGGTGTGTGTGTGTGTGTGTGTGTGTGTGTGTGCCATTTTAAATGTATAGTCTACTCTTCCCCTGGGCACCAATCTGAATACTTGGCTGGGACCCAGAAAATGGCCTCTGGTCTCTATTTTGCCATGACTTTGAGACAAAGCTTAAGTTCCACTTCCTCCAGGAAGTTTTCCCTGACCACCCCAGCCTCCTCTGTTTTCCTGTACTGAATCTATTGCACTTAGATTCCATGCAATATGATTTAACACACTGCCTCTCTAGCTGTTTTGACATTTTCTATCTTCCCTGTCTAGAAAGACTACATGCTCCCCGAGGGTAGAGGACAAGTCTAATCTATCTTTTAAACCCTCTGAGATAAAGGAGAATGCTGGAAAACAAATATGCTCCTCAACCAACACTTGATTAAAAAGACCAGTTGATGACCAATGATGTTAAATTTTACACTGCTAAGTTTTTTTTTTTTTTTTTTTTTTTTGGTCAGGGAATACATGGGGAAATGGGAGAATGGAGGCCCAGTTCAGAGGAAACTAAAAGAAGAAGAGGGTTGCCTGGGTGGCTCAGTCAGTGAAGGGTCCGACTCTTGATTTCAGCTCAGGTCATGATCTTGTGATCATAAGATCAAGCGCCACATCTTGAGATTCCTTCTCTCCCTCTCTCTTTCTGCCTCTCTCTCTCTCTCTCAAAATAAATAAATAAACATTTAAAAGAAGAAGGACATTAGACTTGACATCAACAGACCTGGTATTGAGTCCCCCATCTTGCCAATTGATAGCCAACAATCAAATGGAAACCACTCAGTCTCTTCAACTTCCTTTTCCTCATCTTTAAAATATCTGCCTCTTAGGGTGGTTTTGGGGATCAAATGAGATAATGTATGGAAAATGCTTTGTAAGCGGGAACCCACTGTACAACGCTATTTTTCTAATTCAACTCCAATTTGGTTTGGGTTTTTAAAACAAGGGTAATTTTCTTTCCTCAAACCAATGAGAGAGGGACGAAGTTATAAAAAAATCACATTTTCCAATCACTTAGGCTTGTAGACGAAGTCAGAGCTCCCCCCGCATGTTTGCCCTTCTCTCACACCAAGCCACCCATTGCAGCCACTGATTAATGTGGTATATGCTTCAGGTAGGGTTTTATAGCTAAATAAAGCATCTTCACGTGCACAGCCATACAAAAACCCAGTGATACAGGCAGTGCAGAGGCAAGTCTCTCATTGATAAGCAAAGAGATCCAGAGGCTTAAATGTGTCCCATCATCACTCCGGCAGGTGTCCACAACACCACGTTGGCCCTGCAGTACACAGGTCCTTCCCAAAGGCATTCTCAATCCCAAACACTGTGCACAGTCTGCTTCCTTGTGAGGGAGATCAGTTCCCTAGCATTTTGTCTCCATAAAAATCATGAAAATATTCAAGGCAAAAAAGTTCATCCTTAGAAGTTTAGTATTTCATAATAAATGTAAACATGGCGTACCTGACTTTTCTAGATTTTTAGCACATAGCAAACTGTTAGAGGGAGCCGATTTTAACCCTCACTCTGGTACTCTCCAGATCAGGGGAAAATTGAGAAGCCTCTTTGAGGCTTGGTGAATTAGGGTTAACTATAGCAAGCTGCCAGCGTTGCAGTAAGAGTGAAGTGGAATAATGCATATAAAGCCCTTACTCCCCTATGTGATTCATAGATGAAAGCTGTTGGTATGTCAACTGTTCCCAGCTACGTGAAGTAAGGTAAGATTTATGTCTGAGTAACACATGAAGGTGCAGCATTTGGACCTGTAAATGTTGTCATGATTTGACAGTGTTAATGAAACACTTCATCCTGCATCAGCCAGCATCACCTTGACAGGCCTTCTTTGGCTGGTATAACCCGAGGGCCATTGTGAAAAGGACGTTTCACTGAGGATCTACTATGTTGGCCTGTTTTCCCTTCTTCTTAAGGAACCATTTCAATTAATTTTTTTCATTCATAGTCCTGACCCCTTAGCCTCCAGGTAGAATGCGGTACGTGCATGACAGGAATTTTGACATTTATTGTGTGTACTTGATGGGAATGTGGTTCCCCTTTTACTGCCTTTCCCACCCCAGTCCCCATTGGCAGAATTTTTCCGTGAGGCAGTGGAAGCAAAGGTGATTCATACCCCTGTAGTCAAATTTTTTTTTTATCCTTATTCCTGATCCTGAATAGCTTCTTAAGAGGGATGGCTGGGGGCCTGTGGGGTCTCTAGTCTGAAAGTTGGACTGTATCCATGGCACGTGTGTTAAAGGTGGAACCATGGTGTGAGGTGTGGGTCATAGTTTCCTGGCTTTGGAGAAACGGGTGCCTAAAATGGCTAAGTAATTATTCAAGGCCATACAGGTAGGGAGGGGCAGGGCTAGAACGTGAAGCCCGCTTCACGTGACTCTGAAGCCCTCGCTCTTGCACACTGTGGCAATGCCACTTTCTTTAACAAGGGCCTTCTAGAAACAAAAACATTAAATTTAAAGGCAAACCCTTCATGGGGGTAAGTTCACATATTGTGGTGGCCCAGCTGGGGAAGGGTGTTGTATTCTTTTGAGAGGCAAAGCCTTTTGGTGATTCTCAGCTGCTCTCCAAAGAGGTGCTCTGCTCTCCACAGAGTCCCTGTGCACTCTGGCCACGAGTAGGGGCCTCCCTCTCCTGGGTCTTTGAAGGAGTCTAATGGATGATCATGATTATTCTTGATGAACCCTAATACCCAGAGAATAGGACTCCCCCACTCATGGAAAGGACTGTGGAAAGACTAGAACTGGGGGGAGGGGGTCTAGGGAGTCACTAACACCAATGCAAGCAGCAGCTTCGGAAGAACATGGAATTGCTAAAGGGAGGTTAAAGCAGTACCATCCAGGGGCGCCTGGGTGGCTCAGTCGGTTAAGCGTCCGACTTCGGCTCAGGTCACGATCTCGCGGTCCTCGGGTTCGAGCCCCGCATCGGGCTCTGGGCTGATGGCTCAGAGCCTGCTTCTGATTCTGTGTTTCTCCCTCTCTCTGCCCCTCCCCCGTTCATGCTGTGTGTCTCTCTCTCTGTCTGAAAAATAAATAAACGTTAAAAAAAAATTTAAAAAGCAGCACCATCCAGTAGAAACATGATGTGAGCCACAATGCAAACACCTGTCATTTAAAAATTTCTGAGGCTCATTTAAAAAAAGTAAAAACAGGTGAAACTAATCTTAACCATATATTTTCTTTAACCCAATAGATCCAAAACATTAGCATTTTAACATGTAATCAATATAAAAATATTAAGATATTATACATGCATGCTTTGGGTACTAAAGCTTTGAAATCCAAAGTCTGTTTTACACTTACCACGCTTCTCAGTTTGGGCTAGCCACTTTCAGGTGCTCAAAAACAGGCACATGTGGCTAGCAACTACTGCATTGGGCCATGCAGGTCTAACAACAACAGTGACATTATAGCTCCTTCCTTCCTTCCTTCCTTCCTTCCTTCCTTCCTTCCTTCCTTCCTTCCTTCCTTCCTTCCTTCCTCCCTCCCTCCCTCCCTTCCTCCCTTCCTCCTCTCTCTTCCTCTCTCTCCCCCATCCACATCTCTCCTCTCTCTTTTTCCTTCCCACCCTGCCCTTTCTTTCTTCCTTTTTTCCTTCGTCTCTCACTTTCTTTCTGCAAGGAACTCAGAGGTGGTACACTTCACTTACGCTCACATCTCTTTGTCCAGGACGTAGCCACATGGCCACATGTAGCTGTGGTCTCTGGCCAGTCAATATGGGCAGTTCTGCTATTAAATTTAGAAGAATAGAGCCACCACCACACCTCCCCAAAATGTAAGCTCCATGGAGGCAGGGGTTTGGGGATGAGTACCCACAGTGGCATACCAAGGGCAGGGTATCATTACCAGTGGGATCATTCCCCCTGGTAAGAAGGAATATCTCAAATGACATTGTTTGAATTGCAAGCACATAATGGTAATAAAAACAGACTAACTTAATAGTTGTTTTTATTATTATTTTGAAATTCTCCACAGATCTTGTACCCCGTGTTGGCTACATTGGAGCAGACTGCTCCCCTGCCCAACCCTAGGTATATCATTGAGCCCCAACACTTAGAATAGTGATTGTCACATAATAAACACTTAATACTACAGAGTAAATGGATAGAACTATCACTGTATCCCTTCCTGCCATTTTCTTCTCTCCAATTAGTAGCCCTTAGAACATTTCTCCATGATTAGTCCATACTTGCTCTTTAAACTGTGAGCTCCTTGGTCACCAACACCTGTACCAGCTGTTACAACTGGTATATATCAGACACTCAATTGATACCAGTTGAATCAAGAAACCAATAAACTTCATGGAAGGTGCCTCCCTTGCCCCCCACCACCTGCATTTGGACTCCAGACAGGGCTTTTCCTATTTAATTCTCTTCTTTTTGTCCGAATAGCAGAGGCTAAGGCTGGAAAGATAGCCTCCAATCTGTAAGCTGCCTTATACAGCAAGTTAAGGAACTTGCACTGTGTCACAACAGCAATAGGGGACAGTCAATGCAGTTTAACCAGGTGGAGCTGTAGTTGGAGGCGTGATTTAGTGATGTGAGAATGGAGGAGAAGGAACTTATGGGCATTTTCTCCTCAGACCTGACTTAAGCTTTTCTATGCACTGACATTTCCTAGTTTTCTTCAGCCATTTCTGAGGACACTATCCATTTGTCATCTGAATCCAAGTGTTCCCCCACTGTTCGCCATTTTGATAAGTATTATCTTTCACTCAGTCACTTAGGTATCTAGCCATTTTTAATGGTCAAGTATTAGATACCTTGAGAATGTGCACTCCTTAAGACAGGGGCTCTGCTTTATCCCCAAGGGTGGGAATAGTGCCTGGCACAAGTAGACTGTCAGTAAATATGTTTTCTGACTGACCGCCATATGCCAGGAAACTGGAGATAGGAGATGAAGAGGGAACTTGAAGAGCACACCTGTCTAGTAAAGGACACAGATTGTCCTTCAATAATTTGAAGAATGTTCTCCTCTTCCCTCAAGTCTTCGCCATAGTCACCTCTCTAGCTCCTTCAACCATTCCTCTTGTGACATGATTTTAGTTCTTTTCATCAACCTAGTCTCTTTGCTCTCCATGAATGATGGTGTATGTATAGCTGTGCCGCCTAGAGTGGAACCCAATGCTCCAGCTGAAGTTTGACCAGTATAGAGGAAGACAGGATGACTTCTCCCTCATTTCAGAGTGCATTCCTACTTGTGAATGCCCTTAGCCTCAATCAACCTTTTTGGAAGCTACCTACCCTCTCTGACTGGTAGAATATACCATCAACAAATATGCCATCCGCCATATACCATACAAAGCTTTACCTTCCTCAACATCTCTCCTCCCATTATCCCTCTGCAGATTTACTTTAAGTCTGCCAATTTGGAAAGGAAACATTCAAATAAAACACATTATAACGTGCTTATTAGGCTCCTGCTATTCTTTGCAAATATTCTAAGCCCAGAGCTTGTTGACTGTAATCAAGGACCAACAAGTTATCTGATATTCCTCATTACAGGGCATTTCACCTTGTTGTACTATTGTGAATTTTCTTGATTTTATTTATTTTGGTATTCAGTGGATTTTGTTTTGCCGTGTTAGACTTAGGAGATTATGATTATCCTTGTCATTTATAAAACAACACTGTGCTTGGCATGACGTGTAGCTGACTTAGAAAACCCAAATTTGTCACAACTATGTGATTTTGGACAAATTGGCCAGTCTCTGAAAATCTGTTTTTTCATCTAGTATGAATAATAATACCAACAGTAGAATGAACAGAAAGTATACACAAAATGTGCAAGGGGTTTACATGATAACTAATACAAATGTTTTACAAACATGCGAACATATGAAAACGATGTTTAACTTCACTAAATATAAAAATGAGATATGGTGGGGCACCTGGGTGGCTCAGTCAGTTGAGTGTTCAACTTCTGCTCAGATCATGATCTCACAGTTCATGAGTTCAACCCCTCCATTGGGCTCTCTACTGTTAGTGAGCCCACTCCAGATCCTCTGTCCCCTTGCCCCTTCCCCTTCCCTGCTCATGCTCTCTGTCTCTCTCAAAAATAAAAATAAACATTTAAAAAATGAGATATTGTCTTAAAACATGATAATACTAGTAGTTAGCAGGTACTTGTTAGCAGGGAATGCAGGAAAATAGACACTGTCCTATACTGATGGTAGAAATATAAATTATAACAATTTTCTTAGAAGACTACTTAAAAATATATGTAAAATGCCTTGGAGATGTGCATACTTTTGGCCTAGAAAATAATTCCACTCATTGCTTCTAACCTAGGGAAATAATAATGGATGTATATAAAGATTCATACACAGGGATATCCATCTCAACATTTTTATAAATAGTGCAAAGTTGGACACAACCTAAATGTTTAATCGCAGCCGTTAAAAATCATTTAGGATTTCTTAGGAGAATATTGAACAATGGAGAACATATATATGACATCAAAAAGAAGAAATTATGTCTAGTATAATTCTAATTTGTAAATATATGTATATATTTGTATGTTTATATATATGCATAAAAATATGTGCTATAGGTTAACAGCAATTATGTGGGGGTTCCGGATATAAGATGATTTTAATTGTCTTCCTTGCAGTTCTGTTTTTCAAAATTTCTACAATAATCATTGTTTCTAAAGGATAGATCAAGAATACCCTTACATATCTTACAAGAGTATGATACATATCTAAATTTAAATTGTAATAACTATGTGAAAACATACAAATCTACTTCATTATTGTTAGATGTGATAGTAATCTCATATTTTGCTTTTCTTTAATACTTCCTTCTTGCTCCCTCTCCTTCCCTTTCCTCACCCTTCCCACTCTCCACCAAGCCCTTTACTTTTCTTCACTTTCCACTCTCACCCTTCTCTCTAGGCTCTGCCTTAGTCCTGCTCCTGTCCCTGGGGGCATTGCTCAGCCACTAGGAGTAAGAAGAGTCAGTTTGTTGACCCTGATCTGAAGCTCGGTTGATCCAAACTGAGCAAGAAGTGAACAAGTTTCTTGCATTTCCTTCCAGACCTCTAGTAGCCCTGACACGCATCCTGGACTAATCAGGACTGTGTGAAACGCATGTCCATCAGTTCAGAGCTGAGCTCTTGTCATACAGGACTGAATTATCAACTTCTCGAGAACTGCTGGGCATGGGAGCATGTTCTTTTCTTCAACATCCCAAATGTTGGATGCTTCTGCCTTCCAACACTGCTCTAAAATAGCTTTGTCAAACAAAGCATGAACACTAGGAGTTTCCTGACATTTTCATAACTACGAGCATATGATTTGCAGTTTATATTGAATAACGATGTAAGAAATCTGCCAAGAAAGCTCCAAATACTATTTCCAGCACTGGTTCATAACCAGTTACAGCTGCCTCACCACAGAATGTGAGCACAATAGACTACCAGGTTCCATGGCTCTTGTGCTTGCAAAGTTTGTATTGAGTTACTGGGAGTCCTTCTAATGGGGGAAGTCACTCTCCTGGAAAGCATTTAAGATGAATAAAGCTAAGGGTTTAATGTTCTAATGAAAAAATTTGTCAATATTTAAATCAAACGTGTGAACACTAAGTGTTCTTACATATGTTTGCTGCAGAGGTTTCGAGGCAGTCTTTGGCTTTCCAGACCCAAATAAAGGAGATAGATGCACTGCTAAACTTTTGAACAATGACAAAGAAAAACATGGAGTAATTGCTTCACTCAAAGCCTTCCAGGAGATTAATTGCCTAAGAGATGTATTTTATGCAGTGTCCAAAAATGGCAGAATCTACAGAAGTGACTTGCTTTCACTAGGAGAAAACATATGTCACCTCTCACCAAAGATGTTTATGTCTTTTCACAAACCTGTCTTTTTTCAGCCTCAAGACATTCCAACTGGAAATGACTACAAAGCCAGGAGTTGATAGGTTAGGGGTGTTTAGTAATGCTTAAAATAATACCCTTGTGGAGTCCAGTACAATTCTGTACTGCGAGCCCCATGGAACAGCAACCCGGACCCCAGGGCTGCAAGACCTTTTTGTTTCTGGTTAGAGGACCTGGGGGGAGCGGGTGGGAGGTGGTGAGCCTTTCTTTGACATGCCAACTCTGAAATTAACAGATCTGGGGCTGTGGAGTTCTTGGGGAGTTAGCTAAGTGCTCTAAAGCAATAGGGATGCAACCTGCCTTGGTCCATCTTTGGGATTGTATTCAAACATGGGCTTGCCAAAGGCCGATGGTGTTTGAGTCTGGAGGAAGTCTATGTAGCTATAGCTGAGAAGTATAGAGTGCAGTTTCATAGACACTTACTGGATGCCTTCTACAAATGGTGTTGCATGTACTGGGCTCTGCTGGGAGTGAGATTGAGGATGTGTTGAGACTACAAAAGTAGGAATGGCTGCTGTGCTTCAGGAACATTCTGCCTGGTAGAGGAACAAGCATATCAATATTAATAACAGTAGAATAAAGTAAGTATAGGATGCTAGAGAAAGCATATCTGCTCATGGGCTAACCGGTGGAGGGGGGGTGGTTTGGGGAAAGAATATTAAAGATGGTAAGACTGACCTGGAACATGAGCCAGGTGAAGAAAGGTGAGAATGGGTTTCTTGGAAGGAAATAGCCAAGGCACAAATGTCTGTAACCGTGTAGTATATTCAGAAACTATGAGCTGTTCTTTACCACTGGGCCTAGAGTTCCAAAGAAGGCAGTGACAGGAGACGGAGCTGAAGAGGCTGATGGGGCCAGCCTGTCAGGGCCTCATGATCCCTGTTAACATGCTAGGACTGCCACCAGTGAGTGGACTTTATGCAGTGGAGAGTCACTGCAGTTGTTAGCAAGAGATGATCTGATCTATTAGGTTGCTCATTCTGTGACAGCATGAAAGTTCAATCTACAGGGTCAAGAATGGAGGTAGCAACACTAGATAGGAGGAGACTTCAACCATCTTAGTGGGACACTATGAAAGCTTAAACTAGAGTAACCATAAAAGGTTAGAATTGGAAAGAATATATCATATAGTTCAACTTGTATATTACACAAATGGAGTAACTGAGGACAAAAGAGGGTAAGTGACCTATCCAAGGTTATATGGAAATAAAGTTTGTTGGCAGACAAATCAGGACCAAGGACCCTAGCCTTCTGATTTCCAGCCCAGTGACTTTTCCACTCAGCAATGCCAAGATCAGTCCCAGCATCCTGCCTGTTAGGTAATGCCCTAGAGAAACTTGAAATGTTACTTGGCCCACATTTTTCCTGTTAATATCTAGGAGGTGGGAACAGTCCTTGCTGGATAGAGAGGGCTCATATGAAGCCAGACTGCCAGGATGGACCTTTTCTGTTCATCTCTTTCTGTCTGGCTTTAAATATCTCCCTTACCTCTTCCACCCTCTTCTTCTCCAGAAAACCTTCTCCAACTACTGCTTAAAAAATTCTCTCCTTTCTGCTGACTCTAAGCAGCACGTGACACAAGTGAGCACCCTTCCTCAAGCTTGTTTTCTCAATATGTTAATCTAACTACTGTATTGTTATTAAGCATTGGGACAGTTTGGAGGACATGTGGACCAATAAAATCAAGACCTATTTCCATCTAAATTCCTTCCTTGTCTCTGTACATATTTTATACAGCAGCATTGTCTGTGCAGATGTGTTTTGTCTTTTCCACTAAATTGTATGTGTGTATATTCCCATGTATATTTTTATTAGCTTTATAGTATTCCTCATAGTGGAAACAACAGGAAATTTGGAGTGACTCCTAAGGCTTTGGGCAAGAGGTTATTTTTTTAAATCTACCTCAAAGCTGAGAATATCATTGAACTCAGAGAAGAATCTTAATAACTTGTGAAAGCAGGTGGGAGAAATAAAGAAAGGGGGAAAAAACATTGTTACTTGAAAACTGGACTAGCTAAGAAGTTTGTTTGTGGCTTTCTCATCCTATATTCATTGAAGTGACAAATATCTATTGTGTACCTGAGGATGGCAATGTGGTTTATGGAGAGTGTCAGCCACAGAGATGACACAGATTTCCATTTTACATGACCCTTTGGCAGCCTCATAGAGGGTAGACGGGAAGAGTAGAAGACTGGAGGCTGACATCCCAGTCAGGGGACTGTGGTGGTGAGTCAGCTGAGGGGTGGTGGGCACCTGAGCCAGGAGGGAGGAGGGGGCTCAAATTCAAGAAGCGCTTTGGAAGCCAATTTAGTTTTCAAGTTAGAATGTTGCTACTCTTAAAGGCTGCCCCTTTTCATCTTCTTGTCTTCTTTGTTCCTTCCATTCAGCAGAACTAAATTCATGGAGAGGCTGAGTGGCCTGACACGGAAAATAGAAAAACTGGCTGTAAATTTCATGTTGTTAGATGAACTCAGGTTCCCTCTTTGCAGCCACCACCCAGAAGTTAAAATTAAAAGTGAGGGAGATTTAATTCACTCGTTAAATTTTTTTTTAAAAATTTGTCAACAACTTGACAATTTTCTAGGCACAATAGGGACATAGCAGTGACCAAGCAAAGTTCCTATCCTCACAAAGTTTGTATATAAACAATAAACAAAAATGTTTAGTATAGCATATATCTGATGATACTAAGTGCAACGGGTAATAATCATTTAGGTAAGGACAAGAGGGGATGTGATAGGCATGAGGTCAGAGAAATGGTGGGGGTAGCAGAAGACTATGTAGGGATGTTGTAATGACTCCAGTTTTACTTAGCGTGAGAAGGGAAGCCATTGGAGGAGTTTAAGCAGAGGAAGGAAATTAATTGGTTTATGTCCTACAAGGATTCCCTCCACCTGCCATGTGGAGAATAGGCCAAGAATATGAATAGAAAGACTAGTTGTGAGGCTGTTAGAAAAGATCACGTGGAGGTAATGGTGGCCTGAACCAGAGAGTAACAGTAAAGATGAGTTTGGGATAAAATTTGAAGGAAATGAAAACATGAGCTGATGGTCTGGATAAGGATTATGAAGGAAAGTGTAGAGTCAAGGAGAACTCAAAAGTTTTTGCTGTGACCAGTTGGGAAGAAGGAATTATTATTTACTGGGATGTAGAAAGAACGCAAGAATGGTCTTTGAGGAAAATAAAGAGTCTAATTTTAGACATGCAGAGTTTGAATCCTTTTTAGATACCCAAGTGGAGATATGGAGGCTGAAGTTCAGAGAGTATTCTTAGCTAGAAATATGAATTTGGGATTCATCAGCACAGAAATGGTCATTTAAAGGTAGGAGATGGGAAGATCAGGTAGGGAGTGACAGTAGAAGGAAGAGGTCTGAGAACTGAGCCTAGGGCTCTCAGTTAAATGGAATCTTGAGCTAGTGAAGTCGACTAAGAAGGCACAGGCAGAGAAGAGGAAAACCAAGAGAGAACCTTGTCCTGGAAGTCAAGTGAAGGAAAGTGTTTCAAGGAGTGACGAGCCGTGTGAAATGCTGCTGCTAGGTCAATAAAGACTGGAAGTTTACTATTGGATTTTAGTAACATGGAGGTTGTTGACCTTGACAAGACCTCTTTCAGTGGAATGGCAAGGCAAAGGGTAGATCCAAGAGCAAATGGAAGAACTGGGGGAAACATGTACAGGTATCTCCATTGAGAGAAATATTATTATAAAAGGGAGCAGGAAAATGTGGAGGCAGCTGAGCAGAACACAGTCTAAAAAGAATTTGCTTTAAAAATGGGAGATATTATAGCACATTGGTGTATTCATGGGAATGGTCCAATAGAGATGGGGAGAAATGGTGACAAATAGAGAAAAGGAACAATTGCCAGAACCATGCCCATGAGTAGGTGAGAAGGGATGAGATCCACCCATGCAAGCCAATGGCTGGGACTTAGAATGGAGCTCAGAGGGCCCATCCACTGTAACAGGATGGGAGGCAGTTTAGGGGTCAGGCGAAGTGCAGGCAGGAGTGGCAGTTTAATCAAACTTCTCTTCCCTAAGGCCTCTTTGACTTCATAGGCCATACTTACTTCTGCCCCCAACATGTCCACAGAATTCAGACACATGCATAATCTTACACATGATTAATCTTTGGTACAATGAGAAGGAAATGAAAGATACAAATTATTAAAAAGGAATCAGATAAAGAACTTCCAGCTAGAAATCTAAGTCAATGTAAGCATGACATGGGTGGGAAGTTTTGTCTGCTTTCTTCTCTCCAGTGTTTAGAACAGTGCCTGGTATATAGTAAGCAAATCAGTACATATTTCTAGAATAAGTAAAATAGAAAGGGACCTTATTATACTTTATAAGCAACTATCTATAAGCAGATACTTTGTATACATTACCTTATTTAATATGTCAGCTTAATAGATATGGAGACAGAAGCTCAGAGAGATTTCATACCTAGCCCAAGGCCACACACAGCTAGAAAGAAGCTGTTAGGATTGAACCCAGTATTTTGTGGGTCCCCAAAGCCCTGCCCTTTCTACTACACTGCACTCTGTCTAACTACTTGGTGAACTTGGTCAACTCACACAGCCACTTACTCTTGGTTCTTTCAACTTTAGAAAGGGTCGACCAGAGGCCTACAAAGTCCCATTCCAACTGAATGACTCCATGAGTTGGTAAGCCCAGGGGACAGCTACAGGCATGGCACCTGCCTGAGTTCATAGTTTCCTATCACACCAACTCTTCCAGAAGTCTTGTATCATTTTCTGCCACTTCTGATGCAGGCTCAGCTCTTTCCATCGAAACAGCTGGATGTTCTGTACTCTGTGTCTTGGGTTTATTGCAGGTCCTTGTAGGAGGTTACGGCTCCTGTCCTTTCAAGCTGAGTCTACAATCTTAGACAATAATCTGCAACCTTAGATCTCCAGTCCCTTCATTGCCACACTGTCACTAATCACATCACTTGGTGGTGTCCCTTTGTTTTCAAGATAAAATCCAAGATTTGAGTGCACAGAGAAGGTAATGGAATGATGAACCTCTTTACTTGCCCAGACTCCACAGGTTAAGACCTGACCCTTGGACTCATACTGCCTCTCATGTCCTATTATTCCCATTTAGCTGTACTCTGCCTCTGACTACACTTACCTCGGCTAGCCTACCACAGTTGATCCTTGAACAATGCAGGTTTGTACTGTGGGCCACTTCTAGGCATGTTATTTTCAATAAATATAGTACACTACTATAAATGTATTTTCTCTTCATTATGATTTTCTTAATAATGTTTTCTCCAGCTTACTTTATTATAAAAACATAATATATAACACCTATAACATATAAAATATGTGTTAATTCACTGTTTATGTTATCAGTGAGGTTTCTGGTCAACAGTAGGCTATTAGTAGTTAAGTTTTGGGGGAATCAAAAGTTATATACAGATTTTCAACTCTCCAGCCCCTGTGTTGTCCAAGGGCCAATTGTATTTAATCCATGATTTGTTGAATTATTCGTCTTTTAAGCTATCACCTCCAGAAGGTGGAGTCTTAATTGAATGCCCCTTCTTTGGTTCTTAACTCAGCACTTCAACAAACTTGTTGGTTGAAAAGGAGGAGGAATGGAAAGAGAACAGGAGGAAGGAAGGAAAGGGGAACAGAGACTGTATTTATCACACTTAAATTTCTCTTCTACTAGATTGTAGAATCCTAGTGAACAGGGATTATATTGTTGGTATCTGGAATGCCAAAAATATGAGTGCCCCTCCCCCTCCCCAAATTCCATCCCTATTCCACATTCCTCCTTGAATAACCCATTGGATTTAACAGTTCTTTTCCAGAGACCTATATATAGTCTAATGGATACCGCTTGTCTAATAACTATATTCCCATTTGGTGCATCACAAATCAATCCTTATTTTAACATGAATTTCTGCCTCTACTACAATATTTTTAATGTGTAAGATTCTAGACCTGATATGGGCACCTCTGATTGCCTTATTTTGGGTTGGGGGTTGGGGGTTGGGGGTTGGAGGCAGCATTAAACCCACCATTGCTTTTTATGGAGGCTGGTAGTCTTCCATAACTGCCATCCACAGAAGGGATAGGAAACAAAGCTGAGCGGAAACAGAACAGCAAGAACTGGGGATTGGGTTTCACCCCACTTCTGAGTAGCAATATGAAATTAAACCCTTCTAAGCAGTCCCTAAATTCCCTTTACCACTCTTTCCACAGACCTCTTCTTTTTTCAATCCATGGCCAAAGGCATAAAAGGAAAGTGAAAAACAAATCAAAGCAATCTTAATAACATTTGTGGTAGAAAATCTGACCAGATTGGTATGTGTGAATTTCATATTATTCTAAACTCCTTTTATTCTCAATGGGCAAATTTAGGGGTTATTTGAGGGCCTGATATTTGGAGAACTGCCAAAGAACATCCAAAGAGTTTCTAATGAGAACTTGGGGGGTGTGGATGGGGGCTGAACTGGGGGCTCCAAGTCCCACCGATGCATTCACAGCTCCAGCCTAAGGTTAGGGGCAAAGTAGACCCTTCACAGGAGGAAAAGTAAAAACACCCCAGTCTAACCTACCACAAAAGCCTCAGTAAATAGGAGAGGGCAAAAATCACTCATTCTTTTTATTAGTGATCTTTATATCCTTACAAATAGGTAACAGGGCAGTCCTATCATTTCAAATGTGTGTTTAAATAGGAATACAATATATTACATGCATAATTTTCCCTCACATTACATTTGTGAGATATAAGCCTGGGTAATTCTGCTCCTTTTCCAAAGTGAAATGCAACCCTTGCATTTTCAAACATCGCTATGAAGCAAAGCCAATACCTTCCCATTTCTAAGTTGGACACAAGGAACTATTATGTGCTGCTCTGGAAACTATGACAGAACATTATTCATCTGTTTGTTTTAATGGTTCATGGCCAAGAAAAAAAGAACTTTTAAAATTTAATTTTTTAAAGCCGAAAAGTGGTGTGAGAAAGAGTGAGGGACGCTTGGTGAGGAAATTAGTGTTAACAATTGTTGGTGTCCAGGTGTGGGAAACAGCACAGGATACCCAACACAGTCACCTCAGAATTTCTTGTGCTCACAGAGGTGTTCCAGGGAGAGAAGAAGGAATGTTAAGAGTTAGGTGAGTTCTCAGCCTTCTAGATTGAGATCCTCTCTGTGAGTCGTGGCCCCTCTGGGTTGATGGGTCTGGATTGGCTGGTTTACTTTCAAAGCTGACCTTAAAGGTCAACTCTGTTAACCCATTACCCTCTTTGATGACCACTTACAGGTTGGTCTTTAGAGAACATAGTATCTAAATTAAGTTTGGAATCACATATTTAACCTGTAATCTCAGTCACAGCCAGCCTGAGGTAAAGTCTACTCTTGACTCTCCAGACAGCTCCCTTTCCAAGACTCTCACTTTCTCTCCTTCATTCCCACCAACTCGTTCCATGTCTCTACCTGTGTTTGTCCTGATGCCCCTCCTCTGAGGATGGGTAGATATAACTAATAAAAATTAAATTATTTTCCTACCTCCTGGTTTGCAGTTAACCAAGGATGCTTCATGGCCCAGGCTTCTAAGGAAACAGAAGGAAGTATTTTTGAAGAGGTATAACTTTTAGGACACATCAGATTCTAATTCATTCTTAAAGTTTCCGTGTCTCTGATCATTTATCCATATTAGAATCATTTTGTATTCTTTACTTGGATTCTTAATTGTATATGTATTCCTCCCCCTTTTAAATAAATGACAGTGGATTTTCACCTTTAAGAGATGTGACTGTACCCCCCAAGGGAGCACCCTATTTCTGAGATGGGAAGCTTTGTACCCAGTTATTAGAGCTGGGCCTGGGGGGCATGATGTGTGGATCTGCCATGGCTATGCTTTAACTGAGTAGCTAATATGTGCCCTGATTTACAAATTTTATAAGGGATACTTTCCAGCTACCTATGGCCTTGACGGTCTTTGGGGCAGGCACTGGTAAATTATTTTTGCTTCTCCAGAATAGGTAATTTCATAGAGACAGAAAGCAGATTGATGGTTACCAGGAGCTGGGGAGAGGGAGACATAGGGAGTAACTACTAAATGAGTATGGAGATTTATTTTTGCAATGATGAAAATGTTTTGATACTAGATAGATGGAGGGAAAAAAAAGAAATTAGTACCCAAACGAGAGAAAATAACGCACACTTTGCTACACTGCTCACTGGAGCACACCTGGGGATACTATAATACAGCCAGGACTACTTGGAGCTGTGTGATAGCTTTCCTTCAAACGAAAATTCAGAGCTTTGAGGACCGGCAGCTTGATGTGATTTCTTCTTCATGGCTCAAAATGGAGCTCTTAAGAGGGACTGAGTGGGGTATATTCAAAAGTGTTGGATTATTTCATTCACTGCGGTCTGTATACATGAGGCTGCAGGCTTGTGGGCCACCCTCTTGGCATTCCAGTTGAAAAGCCATGAGAATCAGAACAAAGAAACCTGCTGATGCTGTGTAAACTGCCAGTGCTTACAGCAGATTAGTCTGCTTGGAAGCGACGTGCAAAGCCGGTCTGCAAAACTTCTCCCCAGAACTGAAGCTTGAAATTCCAACCATTGGCCCGCTCCCAAGGTGCCTCAACCTTGTCCCTTGGATATATATAAACAATTTTTTTAATTGAGGTGAAATTCACATATCCTTAAAATTAACCTTTTTTTAAATGTTTATTCATTTATTTTTGAGTGAGAGAGACAGAGACAGAGCACGAGTGGGGGAGGGGCAGAGAGAGAGAGAGGGAGACACAGAATCTGAAGCAGACTCCAGGCTCTGAGCTGTCAGCACAGACCCCAACACAGGGCTTGAAGCCATGAACCTCGGTACCATGACCTGAGCTGAAGTCAGACACTCAACTGACTCAGCCACCCAGGCCCCCCTAAAATTAACCATTTTAAAATGAGCCATTGGCACCTTCATTAGCACCTTCACAATGTTATGTAACTGCTACTGCTTATCTAGTATCATAATATTTTCATCATATCAGGGTGCCTGGGTGGCTCAGTCAGTTGAGCCTCAGACTCTTGAATTCGGCTCAGGTCATGATCTCAGGGTCATGGGATTTAGCTCTGTATTGGGTTCTGAGGTGAGTGTGGAGCCTGCTTGAGATTTTCTTTCTCTCCCTCTGTCCCTCTCCCCCACTCATTCCCTCTCTCCCTCTCTCTCTCTCCCTCTCTCTCTCAAATTAAAAAAATATATATTTTTTCCTCATAGCAAAATAAAACTCCATACCTATTAAGTAGTTACTCCCTATTGCTCCCTCCCCACGTAGGAACCACCATTCTGCTTTCTGTCTCTATGAATTTATGTATTCTGGACATTTCATATAAATGGGATCGTAAAATATGTGGCCTTTCATGTCTGGCTTATCTCACTTAGCATAATGCTTTTAGGATTCTTCCACGTTGTAGCATGTCTCAGTTCTTCATTCCTTTTTTTATAGCTGAATGATAATCTGTTGCATGTATCTACTCACATTGTGTCTATCCCTGCACCTGGGGATGAGCATTTGGGGTTGTTTCCACTTTTTGGCTATTATGAATAGTGCTGCTGTGAACATTTGTATATTGGTATTTGTTTGAATACCTGCTTACTATTTTTTTATTTGAGTAAGATCTTTTTTAAGTTTATTTATTTATTTTGAGAGAGAGAGAGTGAGAGTGGAGAAGGGGCAGAGAGAGAAGAAGACAGAGAATCCCAAGTAGGCTCTGCACTGTCAGTGCAGAGTCTGATACAGGGCTCCAACTCACGAATCATGAGATCATGACCTAAGCTGAAATCAAGAGTTGGATGCTTAACCCACTGAGCCACCCAGGCTCCCTGAGTAAGATTTTATAGTTAGCAAGATACCTTTACATCCATTCTCTTCCCACCAAGGAGAGACATGCATTTTAACTGGTCTTATTACTCCAAAATGGAACTGTTTAGGGCCTAACTCATCAAAAAGTCTATTAGGCCTGCCCATGCTGCTGTGTAAAATCTGATAAAGAAGAAAGTGGCTCCCAGTTTGGAGGGTGCCTCAGGCATGTCACTGGGCCAGCCTGGGACAGCCCCACATCTATTACATCTGTTTCAGTGGTTGATGGTCAGGCAACAGGCCTTTTTTTCTACTTCTGAAGATCTGGAGGAGGACAGTTCTTAGCAGCAGCCTCTGCCTCATTCAGCAAGTGTTTCCTGAGGTGTGTGCTATGCCAGAGGCCTCGAGGAGGGAAGCTGAATCAGACATGGTCTTTGCCTTAGAGTCGTGGACACTAAACAGACAGACATAATGTGGAGTCAGAGGTGTGTGGGAGGGGTGTGATAAAGACACTGGCTGGGGTGGTGGGGGGATGGTCAGTGACTCATTTTCATGGGGGTACTTAGCATCTGGATCTTGAAGACAAGAAGGCATTCACAAGATGAAAAGGGGGTAGAAGGCATTCCAGGCCTCAGGAAGAGAATAAGCCAAGCCAGAGGAATAGCAAATTGCCTTCCCTGTTTTGAGACTAGCAAAGTCATTCATGTGACAAATATCATCAGGTTCATCGGTTGACTAGCAGGAGCGAGACTGAAAAACTAGGGAGCAACTAGATTATGAAGGGCCTTGCATGCTGCAGTCAGGAAACTGAAGTGAGTGGGAAACTAGAATTTTAGTCCGGAAATGACCTGATTGGGTCTATGTTTGAAAAGATCACTGTGTGACAAAGTGAATAATGAACCAGAGGACAGAGATGCCCTGTACCGATGAGTCCCACACCCTCCATCCCCAGCCTGTCTTCTCCATCATGCTGGCATGAAGCTAGGCCCAGATCTAAGTGTAAAGTCAGGGAAGATTGCCTTCGTCTTCCACACACGGACCTCTCATTGGTTGCCCCAGCCTTCCTTGCTAGGCTGCAGGAAGTGCCCACAACAGCTAGCAAATATCAGTCTACACTAAGGGCTTCCTGACCAAATAGGTCATCTCTCCTGGAAGCGTTGGAATTTAGAAGTAGGCCAAGCATCACGCAAGTAAGTGAATTTTTAGTGATGGGAATTCCAAGCATCACGCAAGTAAGTGAATTTTTAGTGATGGGAATTCAGCTACCCAGGGATAGACCCAGAAGGCATGATATAAGATTAGTATAAAGATTAAACGATGGGGCGCCTGGGTGGCTCAGTCAGTTGGGTGTCCGACCTCGGCTCTGGTCATGATCTCGCGTCGTGAGTCCGAGCCCTGCGTCGGGCTCTGTGCTGACAGGTCAGAGCCTGGAGCCTGCTTTGGATTTTGTGTCTCCCTCTCTCTCTGCCCCTCCCCCACTCATGCTCTGTCTCTGTCTCTCAAAAATGAATAAACATTAAAAAAATTTTTTAAAAAGATTCAATGAGCTCATCTGATGGCCTTCCTAAACTCCTCACCCCACCACATCTCCAGTTCTGTCTACACACAGTAAGGTTCCCACCCCTCCCATCCTGTAAGATTTTTTTTTTTTTACTTTTTATTTTGGAATATTTTTTTATTTAAGAAAAGTTGCTAAAATAGTACAGAGAGTTTCCATATGTCCTTCATCTCATTCCCCCTAATGTTGACGTCTTGCATAAACATAGTGCGGTCATCAAAAGTAAGAAATTATTGTTGGTATGACACAAACTAATCTACAGACTTCATTTGAATTTTGTCAGGTTTTGCAGTCATATTTCAGGGTTTCTTTTTAAATCATAGGTGTAGGACAACCACTGAGTTTGTCCTCTTGTGTCCCTTAAATTGAGGCAGCCTTCTGAGAGCCTGGACACTGCCCTCCCTAGAAGCTCTGAGAAGAGCACTCATGGGCCTCTCATAGTCCAATATTGGCACAACTCCATTTGGACATCAGTTTGGGGTATTCTGCATCTTTTCAGTCCCCCTACCCCATCTACCACCAATCCTTTCTCCCCCTTTCCTTCTCTCTGCTCCCCAAACTACAGATAGTCTCCAAATGCCCCATATCATACAACGTGCTTTTTCTACCTTTAGAGTTCTCTGCTTTGGTCGCTGGCCTGAGAAATTGGGCCAGAAACTTCTAAAGCTGTAAAGCGCCCTTGGGTTGTCACTTGCAGTGGTAGCATTTCCCTTTCCTGGGTTTCCAGTGGGTCCTGGGTGGATACCCCTACTTTTGCCATATTGGTCGTGGTCACTTTTAGCCCTATATGACCATCATCCTTCATAGGCCCCTTGGGGAGACCCTGGAGATGGAAGGCAAACTGGGTCTGCTCTTCCCTATCACAGTGAACTTAGAAGGCTACAGGGGTTGGCAATGTGATAACTAAATTACCTTTATGAGAAACTTGAGTCCCCATCACAAAGTTCCCCTGCATCTTGACATCATGGTGAGGTAGGTGGCACTTGTGCAAAATTCCATTTTCCCTGTCACAATGCACTCTTCTTCTGTGCAGAAAGAAGTCTCAGGCACACTCATTGCAAGTGCCCTTGCACTTTTGCTGCTTTGTGCTCCATGTTTTTAATTTGCTAAGCATGGAGGACATTAATGATGAAAGACATGTGAGCTGGAGAAAAGCAGAGAGCTTTTCATGAATGTTGGAGGAGCATTGGTTCCCCTCTTTGGAAAGCAGGAAAGGTGACTGTGACTCTATGTTTAAAAGAAAGCCTTTTTACCACCTCAGCAGACACCAAAACATCTTCACAGCAGAAAGCCCTTGTAAGCAGTGCAAAAACTTTTATAATCAAACTGTTCAGAGGAAAGCTGTATCCTATGGTTGCAAGCACGAGTTTGGGGCAAATCTAGCTCTTCTGCTTGCTGTGTAAATTTAGACCAGGTCTTCGCTCTTTCTGACCCTCAGTTTTCTCATCTGTGAAGTGGGAATGATCACACCTTCACCTTTTTTATAAGATCGTTGTCAGGATTAAGTGACTTAATATCAATTCTATATGCCAGTGAAACTTCACAGTTTCTGGCACAGAATAAAGGCTCATTTTAACGTCTCTTATTTATAATTAGGCTGATGTAAGTAAAAGTAGTATTGAAAAGCAGAACATCATTATAGATCGAACAACACGGTGTCATGGCTTGAGCTTGCTCTGTAAGTTTAAATCGTTTCTGCACCAATAACTGGCTTTGTGAACTTGAGCCAGTGACTCCTGTGAACTTGAATCTCTCCCTCTGTAAGATAAGGATAATGATACCACATAAGGAGCTACTTGGAAGAAAGCACTTAGCATAGTACCCAGCACAGAGTGGCAGACACTTAATAGAGGTTTGTTTTTCTAGTTCTGTGGTTCTCAACCACATTCAAATCACCTGAGAGCTTTTTTAAAAGCATGCGTACTACGCTGCATCCCCAGAGAGTATGATTTAATAGGTCTGAGGTGGGGCTTAGGCGTTGGTATTTTTGAAAGCTTTCTGAGGAGATTCTTCCCAGCAGCCAGGGCTGAGAACTACTCCCTAGCAGATGACATTACATACTGGGTTTTTGTTTGTTTGTTTGTTTGTTTTGTTTTGCTTTTCATATCTGTTTCTAAGAGACCGGTCAGAATATCAGGAATTCTGGGTGCAGTCAAAAATTCACTACACCTGCAGCTCTGAGCCCTTGATAAGAAATATGCAGCCAAGGAATTGCATTCCATTTTATTATTAAAAAAAAAAAAGTATTCAAAGAGTCTTTTTAGAGTCTTGAACTGGAAAGGTGGTAAGAAGTTTAGCCTAAGCCTCACACATAAAATATGGGAACTCCCAGTAGGTTGGGGATTTATATCTGGGGGTAATTCCAGGGTTTTGTCCTCCCAAGAGATATAAATTGAGGCCTTGAGAGTTTAACGTGGGGGAGGAAGACGTGTTCTCATAATGACACCTTAAAAGTCCAGGGCTCTGCTAATGCCTAAGGATAGAAAAGCATCATCATCATAGCAGGGGGTGGTGTGGAAGTGCATTCTGGTCTCAGTGCTTCGGTTTCCAAGATCCAAGGCTAGGTCATCGAGAAACTTCTTTCTCCCCATAGGTTTATGGTATTAGTTACCCAATAAAAGCGGGGTTAATTTTACAACCCAAGTAAAATTTAAGCCAAAAAGGCTTCAACATTACTCTAGGATTTATGAAAGTAAACATGTGGAGTGCTTGCAGGATTTTGCAACATTAAAATTTCAATGTCTTCAAGTCAGGTATATGATGTATCCATTTGTATGTGTACTTGAAGGTTAAGTTTTTAAGAGCTTTGCAATACAAACTGTTTTGGAAACTAAAATGAAGATACTTTCTCCATCTCCACTTTCAAAATGACTGTTAGAGTGAACAGGGAGTAGAGAGCCACTGGAAACTGGGCTTTTAATGACCAGCTTTATCAGATTTTTTTCACCTGGTTTCCTGTTAGAGCAGGCTTTCTAGACTCCCACACTGAACCCCCAAGCGGTGAAGTCTAGCGCCACAAGGCTGACTACAGTCGATTTTACAACGTAGGAGCTTAGTAAATAATTGTCCTTTAAATAACTGTCTTCTTTGGTAATCATAAATACTTCAATAATAAGCATGTGTGACCTCTGAATAGCACTTTTTAAAAGCCTTTACATTTGATAGGATCCTCATGACTTTCACTCCTAGGGTTGAGAGGTCAATTATTATCTTCTTATAGATAAGAAAACCGTAGCTCAGAGGACTCGGAGAGGTTCTAAGGACATGCAATGTTAAGCCCCGGAAGACAATTTCACTCTCCTGACTTTGGTTACAGTACTTTAACTTAGACGAAACCAAAGAGGAAAAATATTTTCATTTAGACAGTGTATTGGTTCCAGCCAGGTTAACAGAAGAGGAGCATCCAGGGTGGAAGTCAGCCCAGAAGCCTAGCAGGTGGCCTTTTGTTTGGCCGTGGTCTGCTTTTGAGAAGCAGCTGGCTATTCTGTACTCTGTTGTCTTGTGTTTATCGCAGGCCCTTGTAGGATATTATGGCCTCTATCCTTTCAGGCTGAATTTGCTATCTTGGGTCCTACTTTCTAGCCTTAGCTCTGTAGCCATTTGCCACACTGTCACTAACCACATTATCTGGGACTGTCACTAGCCACATTACCCTTTGTCTCCAGAATAAGATCTACTCCCCCTACCTTTTTATTATCATAATTTTGAGGTAACAACGTTTTTTAAGATTGGGGCCTGGTTGGCTCAGTCGGGTAAGCTGCCGACTCTTGGTTTAGGCTCAGGTCATGATCTCACAGTTTGTGGGTTCGAGCCCCACACTGGGCTCTGCGTGGTGGGTGCAGAGCCTGCTTGGGATTCTCTCGCTCCCCCTCTCTGCCCTTCCCCCACTCTCTCTCTCTTTTGCTCAAGATAAATAAATAAACTTGAAAAAATGTTTTAAAACTTTAAGATTGTTTTAAAAGTTTTCAGGGAATCATGAAAGCAAGATTTCCATTGCCATTTTCTTTAGATTTCCTGGGATTTAGTGACTCTTGAAATTGTGCGATCCACCGTTTGCCTGGACCTCTCTCTGCAGGGTAGAGATAATGGGTCTTAAGCAGTGAGGAGCCACATAACTGGACTGCCCTCTGGTTTCTTTCCAGCTGCACCCAGCTTCTCACCCCACGGAGCCTCCTAATTGACACATCAGTTGGAGTGGGTCTTGTGGATAATGCACCCACGCCTTTGTAGCAAATGACGCAGAAATAATCTGTGCTTAAAAAACAAAAAACTGTAGAACATGTGCCCAGATTTCCAACTCATTTCCTCCTTACTTTTATAACTACATCATCTTCCAGCCCACCACCAGCTGCGAAAATAAGTGCTTTCTCCCATATTTAAGGATGATTTTTGTGCTTAGAATGATTTTCTGGGGGTGAAGGAAACTTGACCAACGTGACCAGCAGATGTTTGAAGTGATGGATGGAACTGAGGCCGAGCCTGACTCCTCGGCCCAGTCTTTGGGATAATGTGCCCAGCTTCTCCCCCTAGCGACCGTTTAGCGCATTGCACAGTTAGAGCCGACTGAATGTGGATGTATTGCACCAGCTAATGTCTGTGCTCTGGTTTTAGAGACGAGTATGAAGAAGATGGATTCTGTCAGCCATACAGAGGGATTGCATGTGCAAGATTTATTGGCAACCGCACTGTCTATATGGAGTCTTTGCACATGCAAGGGGAAATAGAAAATCAGATCACAGGTAAGTAACGCCAATGACATTGTATTGATACCTTGTGTAACTCTTTTTCTCACTGCAAGTTTTCTTGAGCTCTTCTTTTAACAAAGGATAAAGGGTTAGGGGTTGGAGGTTAGAAGCACAGGCGTTAGGAGCAGGACCACAAAGAAGCCTGAGATACGATCTCTGTGCTCTGGAATGTGCATTACAATACTTTATTGAAGGTTATTGCTCTTAGAGGGAAAAGATGCTCTGAAAAGTCTTTCATTTATTCAGACACTCCATAAATATTATTAGTGTTTCTGGTATATCAGGTACTGGGCTGGGCGCTGGGGACACGATAGTGTGGTGAATAAGCCAGGTTACATCTCTGCCCTCAAAGAGCTTACTATTTGGAAACAACATTGTGTAGACTAAAAGTCCCGTAAGTGCTAAAACAATTTAGAGTCCAGAATTCTGGATGCCATTACTGTGACTGTGGGGAAATCTCGTATTCTCCATGAAAGTCTCTTCATCTGTGAAGTGAGTGATAAGACAAGATGATCATATGTCTCTTCCTGCTCTAGCCTTCTATATTTTACCCCTCATTTTTCTGAATTGAAAGTATATTTTGAATCTAATAGTGAAGCACTTCCTAGAATGCAGGAGTGAAGTAATATAGGCCACCTTGTACAATTTTGCACCCCTGGTTCTGGTGGTTATAGTGGCCTTGAACTACTGCATTAGTGTAGTGATGCCTCAGTGCCACGTACCCTTTCAAGCCATTAAAATTGCCCTTATGAGAATCTGATAAGCTGTCAGTGTTAGCAAATAAAAATACAGAACACCCAGTTATATTTTAATTTCAGATAAACAATGGATAATTTTTTAGTATGTGTGTGTTCCAAATATTTATCTGAAATTGAAATGTAACTAAGTGCCTTGTAGTTTATTTATCTGGCAACCTTAGGATTTATGAGGGAAGAACAAACCTGAGGCAGGCACACAGAACAGCAAAAAGTCTAGAAACTATGTCCTATGAGGAATTTGAAGGCACTAAGAGGGGCTCAGGGGAGCTATTCAACCAGGAGAAGCAACCATAGAAAGCTGTAGTTGCCTTGCTAAAGACCTCAGGCTCTCAGGAGGAAGGACTCTGTGAAATTCCAGAAAGCAGAAGCAGGACTGATGGGAGGGGCTGTTGAAGGCACATTTTAACTTAACATAAGAACATTTTGACATACTCTTCACTAAGTATTCACAAAAATAAATGGGAGTTCCAACGTAAATGTTTCATCACCCATCTATAATGAGGTAGAAGCTCTTGTCAATGGAGGTTTGCAAAGGGACGCTAGTACTCTTTTTATACATGGATGCCAAACTGGATAAGAGGTTAGGCTAAGTGACCACTAATACACACACTGCAACCACTGAGTTGTGCTTTTTTGAGAACCTCCAAGAGAAATGCCTCATTTTCAGAAGATGAAATAGAAAGTATTCAAGCCACAAGAAATTAGACAAGTTCCCCAAAGTCATCCAATTCAGAGGCAAGACACAGATCTAAATCCTATGATCAGCCTCAGCCGCCGCATAAAGCAAGTTCTGCCCTGCAGCTGTCAAATGTTTTAGAAGCTGCACAAAACTAATAAAATGTACCGGATGAAACACAAAGTTCTTTGCTTTGTAGTAAAAATGAAAAATATATTGTGCTTTAACCTAATTAATTCTTTTTATTAGGAAATGGTACATATGTAACTTAATCCTGTTTTTTTAACTTTGTAGTCAAAATGATTTTTTTTCAAGCCAGTGAAAGTAAGCTGCCTGGACATCTGAACTGAATCTCTTCTTGGCCTTGTCTATTTGAGCACAGCGGATTCCTTCCAGTGTGTGTTTATATCTGATATCTGTTGACTAGATAACCGAAGGAGATAAACCCTGGCCCCTGGGAGTTAATAACTGTGTTTGTTTTCCAGCTGCCTTCACCATGATTGGCACCTCCAGCCACTTATCTGATAAGTGCTCTCAGTTTGCCATTCCTTCCCTGTGCCACTATGCCTTCCCGTACTGCGACGAAACCTCATCCATCCCTAAGCCCCGGGACTTGTGTCGCGATGAATGTGAAATCCTGGAGAACGTCCTGTGTCAAACAGAGTACATTTTTGCAAGATCAAATCCCATGATCCTGATGAGGCTGAAACTACCAAACTGTGAAGATCTCCCCCAGCCGGAGAGCCCCGAAGCCGCAAACTGCATCCGGATTGGAATTCCCATGGCGGATCCCATAAATAAAAGTAGGTGACTCTTGACCTTCTGTGCTGCCTGGAGGCCAGCAACCCCATGGCACAGTGAAAACTGGACCTTGATCTGTAGTAATGATTCATATTGGTAGTCAGATTACCTTCCGATGGGCTAAATACTGTGTGGGGGCTGAGCATTCAGTGGTAGATTACATGCAGTAACTATCTTTAAGAAGCTTCATGAAGAGAATGCATTTTTATTTTTATTTTTTAATATTTATTTTTGAGAGAGAGAGAGAGAGCGTGCAAGCAGGGGTGGAACAGAGAGAGACAGACAGGGGATCTGAGGCAGGTTCTGTGCTGACAGCAGCGAGCCCCATGTGGGGGTCGAACTCATGAACCAGGAAATCACAACCTGAGCCAAAGTCAGAAACTCAACCCACTGAGCCACCCAGGCACCCCGATAATAAATTTTTAAATATAGTTGTTGGTTCCTCAATGACTTAAATAGAATTACCGTATGACCCCGCAATGCCACTCGTGGGTAGGCACTCAGAGAATTTCAAATAGGTGTTCAAACAAAAACTTGTGTGTTAAGTGTTCATAGCGGCTCTATACACAATGGCTAAAAGGTAGAAACAACCCAAATGTCCAGCAGTGGATGAGTGGCTAAACAAATTGTGGTGTATCTATAGAATGAAATATTATTCATCCATAAAGAGGAATAAAATCCTGTTACATGCTACAGCATGGCTGAAACTTAAGAAAAGTATTACGTAAGTGAAAAAGGCCAGACGCCATTGTGTGATTCCTTTTATATGAAATATCCAGGAAAGACAAATCCATAGAGATAGAAAGCAGATTAGTGGTTGCCAGGGACCAGGGGAAGGGGGTGTGGGGAGTGACTGCTAAATGAGTATAGGGTTTCCTTTGAGATGATATACAAGTGTTCTGGAATGAGATAGTGGTGAAGGTTGCACAATGTTTTGAATCTTCTAAAGACACTAACGATAAATTTCACGATATGTGTACTGTACCACAATTTTAAAAATATATACATGGGGCTTGCCTCTCTCCACTGTCTTCTCACCTCTGTTCCTCTGTAATTTTCCATTTACCTAGAGTTAAGTTTTACTGGTAATTTTTTAGTTTCCTTTTGGTATTTAATATTATTCTATTAGTTAAATGAGTTAATGCATCTAAAATGCTTAGAACTAGGCTTAGCACATAATAATAGTGATATCTTCATTACTATTATTATTACTATTATTTTATCATTGCCCCTCCATATTTTAATTTCAACTTAATGGATTTTTGCAGTGCTTTCAAGTAAGTGCCATGGTGGTCACCTGGGGAGAGGATTTGCTTTTCACGAATATCCAGTGCATCAGCACACAGTGGCCCCAACTCCTGTGAGAAACGCATAATTCACTGCTCCTAATGAACATTTGCTGGGAACTAGGTTCTTTATCACACGATTCATGTCTAAAGACATCAAGCAGAAATGGAAAGAGCAGTTCAGCTTGAACCTTTCCTGAGCCATTCACTAGGAAATTACTCCTGTGCCCCCAGTTCTGATTTTTTTTTTTCTGTGTTCAGTATTAAAAATGCATGTGGAGGACTGGTTTTTTTCCTGAAGCATAAGCTTTAAATCCTCCCAGGAATGTAACTGTGAGGCTGGACCTATGTCCCAGCCCAGCAAGCAGGGAGACTGCCCACATGGCCCCTGACCAGCAGGGAAGCCTTAGCCATGAGCTTAATTGCACGTCTTCCCTCCAGAAACTGCTGGCTGGAAGTTCCAGCATCTCCTGTTTCTTGCTCTCAGTTTGGGCCTTTCTCTTCTGTTTTTCAGACCACAAGTGCTATAACAGCACAGGTGTGGATTACCGGGGGACTGTCAGCGTGACCAAATCAGGGCGCCAGTGCCAGCCGTGGAATTCTCAGTACCCCCACACGCACACCTTCACCGCTCTCCGTTTCCCAGAACTGAACGGAGGCCATTCCTACTGCCGCAATCCGGGGAATCAGAAGGAGGCCCCCTGGTGCTTCACCTTGGATGAAAACTTTAAGTCTGACCTGTGTGACATCCCAGCATGTGGTAAATGCCTTTAATGTATTCAGTCACCTTTAAAAATCCCCTCTCCATCCCCCACCCCCCGCCCTTAGGAGAGTCTATGAGGGGCAAAGGAGATGGATAGTGTTTTTTTGGTCTCAAACTGGGTTTCTAAGACAGGTAAACCTTGCTGTTTCTGCATAAAACACCTTTTAGGGTACCAATGCACACTCTCGGGGAGGAAACTGCCTTATTCCTGCAACCATTGTGGTTCGTGGGGAAAATGGTGCAGGCGTGAAACCACTTGTCACAGTCATTTATGTAGTAAAAGATATTACCTGCAATGGTCCATGTCCAAGTGCACCTATTACTCAGTCATCCAGGGCAGAGTGTAGATAAACTGTGTCTTCTGTGTCATCCTTTTATGCTGCAGAAGTGTGGAAAGAAAATGAAATACCTGAATCAGTTTTTTGTTTTCTGTTTTTTGGAGTTGTTTTGTTTTGTTTTTGTCTAGAAAAAATTTTTGGAGGGTAGGAGAAAGACCATGAAAGCAAGGGTGAAACCTGGAGTTTGGGACTGTTTTGGAACTGACTCATCTTCCTGGTCCTTCTTCTCATAGATGATGTCAACTGGGTTTCCCCAGCATAGAGGGAGAGTACGATGTCACTGCAGGAAAAGCCATAACAATAACAGGGACCTAATAATGATATCCACCTGGGAGGATGAATGAGTTGTTAACTGAAAAATTCTAGGAAATCGGGAAGATAGTAAATGCTTAATGAATATTATCTATTATAATTATTGTCTGGGCAGTATATAAAGAGGAATCTACTCTAATTAGTATGCAGTCTACATAAGGAATGTTTGCTCTGAGTTTAGCAAATATTATTTGAGAGCCCACTGTGGAGTAGGGGGTTTGAAAGAGAAATAAAATGTGATTCACATTACAATCACAATGCAGTGTGTATGATACAATAGAAGTTAGCACAAATGTTATGGAACAAAGAAGAGGAAGCTAAAACATACTAAAGAGGTCCATAGGAAGAAGTAATAAAAATGTTAAAAAGAAACCTTAGTGATGAAAATTTGGGAAACTTATTTTATAATTTCATTCTTATGTGTTACCTGTTACCATAGTGTCTTCTCTTGCAAAATGGTTTTATGGGTGCTTAAACATGCCAAGTTTGAGAAGGAGGTGACCAGACCCCTTTTGTGGTCTGGACTTTAAAATGCCTTCATATGCAGCATAAAGAACAAATTATGATGTAAAACTCTTCCAGAGCCACCATTGGAAACTTCAAAGCAAATTATCCTGTATTTTTTAAATGGTTTGCCCTTAGTAACTCATGACTTTTCCCACATGCTATATTCAACATTAATAGGAGAGGAATAAAAATAAAATGTAGATTTATAATCATTTACTTAGTTTCCACCTCTTCTCTTAAACTAGTTAAGGTATAAAGATCTGTAAGAGAGTCAAGGATAAAAGCAACACTCACTGAGCACCTTCCATGTGCCAGGCATGGTACTTGGGGTTGTCATGGGCTTTATTTATACTCACCCTTACACTGTGACAAGTATTTTTTTTTTAAAGTTTATCTATTTATCTTGAGAGAGACAGTGCAAGCAGGGGAGGGACAGAGAGAGAGGGAGAGAGAGAAAATCTTGGCAGGCTCTGTGCTGCCAACTGCAGAGCCCGACACAGAGCTAAAACTCACAAACCATGAGATCATGACCTGAGTTGAAACCAAGAGTCAGTCGCTTAACTGAGCCACCCAGACATCCCTGTGACAGGTATTTTATTAACCCTATGTTGCTGGTAAATGGCAGGTATGTCTGACTCTAAGCTCACCTTCTTGCTACTCTACCATGATAATTCAGAATACTGATATGTGTCCTCAGGGAAACCAAATGAATTGTTTTAAGGAAGAAACACATTGTTCACTCCACTCTGGGTAAATGCTCTTGTCCTTTAGATGACTTCTGACCCTTGATTTCCAACAAACGCCCCACAGAAGAAGGGAGATAATTTGTTCATAAACTGGAAAATTTGTTGATTAGCTGATTCGAGCTCTATTACAATTAATTTAGTATAGTCAAGACTCTAAGTTCTATCTAAAAAGTACTGTTTTCATGTCAATGACCTTCCTGAAGCAATCAGACCAAATACACACTCTGAGGGATAAAAGAAATCCTTGAACAGTCTTTCAGACTGGACAGAGAGAGAAAGATCACCTACATCTACAGAACACTTACCAGGTGCCTGCACAGTGCCCCATGCTTTACATATTTGTATGCATTTAAAACTTATAACCACCCTGTGGGGTAGGTGTTATTAATGTAGTCCACTGAGGTTCAGAAGGACTAAAGGACTTGTCTAAATCACACAAATGGTGAGATTAGACCTTGGACTCTCATCTATCTACGTATAGCTCTGACCAAACTCAAAGCTCATGCTCT